>NC_082345.1:36994515-37619515 GCF_027477595.1 Haemorhous mexicanus | reverse complement strand
CCTCAGCTGATTAGAAAATGGGTATAATAGGGAATCTCATTTTAAACAGTGATTTCATGATATTAATTGAATAGCATCTTTCAGCTGGAGATCCCAAAGTCCTTTGTAAGTGCGAGTCAGTATTGTTATTGTTCAAGAAATAATAGAAAAAGTGGAACAGATAAATTTAGGCATGCTCTTTGAAAAATGCTCACTTTTGAAGTAGGATTCTGAGCCCTTTAGTCACTCCAATTCTGGGTTGAGCTTTAGCAAAGTAACTGCCTTGAAGTTCCCTCTGAACCGACTGATAGCTGGGCTCAGTATGCCTGAAAAAGAGGAAAGAAGGATAGGTAGAAAACAGTCACACATTTAGGGAATGAGCAGATGAACTCAATGCACAGGAAATCTTCATCTCCCTGATATGTCTTACCAGGCAACTTTTTCATGGCGCTGCTACCCTCAGATGCTTGACGATGAGGATTCCATTAGAATGATGTTTCAGACACTTCTCTTTGCTTCACCAAGGTAGTTTTCCTCAGGTCCCAAAGAACTTAGGCACACATCCCTACTTATCTTTAAAGGTGTAATGTAGAAAGGATCTTGTAGAGTTTGATGGATATGAAAAAGAATATGGCTTATAACTGAGCCTTAAACATTTCACTTTTCAAGAAAGAGGCCTACATGATTTAATTAGGAAATCAGATAATGCTGTTACTTCTATTGCAGCTGTGATGATGCAATGGATTTTGGGTCCTATAAAAACTGGAAGCAATGCCTCTGCCTATTCAGTTCAGCTTCTGTTGGATCATTCAGAGGTTATTACATTTTAAGTTGAGCCAGAAACAGATACAATTTTTATATTATTTTTTCTGTATTGCAACATAAAGTGCAGTGTGATTTTACAGTGCAAAGTATTTATAGCTCCAATAATGATGTCTGTCACTTTATGTTCAGAGCACTCAGCCACTTTGCAATGCGCCAGTTCCTATAAATCTACCATTTATCACCTTGCAACTTATGAAATACATTTATGTTCTTCCCTGGGTAGATGTGTGTGTATATAAATAACTAAGGCATGCACATCCAGAATCTTTGCAGAAAACTTTATCTTCTGTGTTAGAGTGGAAATTTTGAAGTGATGTATAAGCAAGTCTTTTTTGTGTAAAAATTTATTTAAATATTTTTGATTCTAAAAATTCTTGTTACTTGAAAAGAGAGACAATTTATAAAGATAGTGGACTAGCTAAAATATTCATTAATTAAATCTTCTCTTTTCATCTAAGTTGTTTTATACATTTATTCGTCATTTTTAGGTGACTTGTTCAATGTGAAAAATCTTTCATTAACTGCTGTTGCTTCCCTTGTCTCTAGCTAATATCTAATAGCAGGCAATTACTTTTCTTTCCAGATGATTGGAGGAAATACACCTCTAATACTCTTTTAAGAAGTATTTGGATTTGAAAGCATTAATGATTAGAGAATACTTTTTAAAATATGAGATGATAAACAGGGAGTCTGACCCATGTTCAGTCCTCTGTCATGAGTCTGTCACAGGAGGCATTTTCTTCTAAAGAATAGTATTGCAGATACTATTAAATATTCTCTTTAAATTCATACATAATGCATATTATGCTCTCGAATTCATCAGGATATCTGGTGTACAGAATATACATCTATTTCCTCTGTGTGCTATATGCAGCAAAATTTAAGAAACAGATTTAATTTTTCTGTTGATAACTGGTTCGCTTATTTTACTTTTTTTTATGTGTTTACTTTTGTTTCCAGTCCCTAGCAATGAAGCAGCTCAAGTACTACAAGGGAAATTGTTTTAAGATTTGAGCTACATATGAAAATAACCCTGTCAAAAAGCTTTTGTGACTAGAAAACATCTAACCTGCTGGTCTAATGCAGGATGAAAACTAATTTCACCTGATTAAGAAACAGATTCAGGGTGCATGTGTTCTGTGTTGATTATTAGTGAATTTCCTGTTGCAAACTTGTCCCAGTGTAATCTATAAGTAGTTAGGGTAATCGTGCAAAGGAGATATGTCCATAAGTAGTGATAAAACTTTTTAGTTGCTGTTAGTGAAAAGTAAAACTAGTGGAAAATGAAAACATACTTTTAATTTTTCAGGCTGATAGAAAACAACATGAAATATATTCAGGATTTTCAATCTAATTGAGGGGCAAGATCCCCTATCCATGGGATCACACCACAGTGGGTACTCACTTCAAGCTGTGTGCTTCCACAGGTCCATTACTGAGACAGACACTCCTGCCCACCTCTGAAATGGTGCCTTACTCTGTGATTTCTCTTCTCCAGACTTCTCACCATAGTTTCACTGTTGTGGCCCAGCTCTGCCCTAGTTTCTTACTGCAGAACTCAGACTCGCCCATTCTCAGTGTGTTCCTAGGGCTATATTAGCCAAACAGCTTTCAATTTAATAAACATGCACATAAAATTATTTGGGTTTTAGAAAATTCGATGGAATCTGTTTTCAAGGTTTAAATTCTTCTATTAAAAAAATATTGGGGATTTCTCTATTTAAAAAAAAAAATCTTGCAAAAGAATATGTAAGGACATAACTGTTTTGAAGACTTTGTCATGCAGTTAACGTTTCATAAATTCCTGTCTCTTCCTATGCAAACAGAAAAATAAGTTTTGAATATTTTAAGCCAATTAATTAATATAAGATTACATCTAGCTAAATTATGAAAGGAGCAAGATGCCACCTCTTTGAGTGTTAATCAGCTGGTGATAATACTTCTTTTTTTTACTTTTTTTTTTCCACAAAATATTCTTAGTCAGTGTATAATACTTGCCCCCACCAAATCTGTCCTGGTGTTGTTTTAACTGCTGCTGGCTGTGGCAGTTTCTGAGAGTGTTTGGGGATATCTTTCTGTAGAACATCCCTTCAAAGAAATGATGTGTCAGTCAAAGCCAGATGCACACAGGTGCACCTAGAGAAAGGTGCTTACTCATGTGTTTGCCTCATCACTCACCACTGACAGTCTCATTGTGAGATTAAAAGGTTAGCAGCTTAAAGTTCAAAAAGAGCACATCATCAGATGAATAGACTGGGAACTGGAATAGTTCACTCAATCTTTATTTTCATATTGTTGCTGATGATTATATTTGCAAGTTTGCTGTTGGTAGTGGTCTGTCACTACATAATAACTAAGGGGAAAAAATTTAAAGGCAGGCAGTATCATGTCTTGATATTAACTGAATTATAATTAGTAAAGAAATAGTTAATTCAAGCAGTTTAAGTATTTTTGTATTTGGATAGTATCACTCAAAAGGTCAGAAAATATGACTGTGTTGATATGTAAAGTTTGTACATGCTCTGTGTTTGATTTCCAGGGAACACTGAGGTGGTGTGCTTAAAAATGCCTGTACCAGAATAATGCTCTGTTCCTAAATATGCAGCTTTGCTCTTGCATGCATGGGTCTAATGTTGCAACCAGGATAGGAGTCCCTTTAGCTGACAATTTCAGTGAAAATTGAGGGATCTCAGGCTCCATTTAAAATATTTTTGAACACCACATCATCAGCCTATTAAAACTGCTTTTTTCTGTAGAATTATTTTTTCTTCTATTTCTAATAAACTATTTACCATTTGTATAAAAAAGAAATTACAGCCTTACTATTCTTGCTGTTCATCTTAGGCCTGATATTAGTCAAAAGTTCTTCCTATTAAATACCCTTACTGCTTGTGAATGTCACCAATTCCATATAAGGTAGTTAATTCCATGGTACTACATCTATCTCTAATATAAGATTTCTCCTGACTCTTCATGAATTTTGAATTTACAAACAGGAAAGATGAGTGGATTTTTATGTAGAGTTATCTGTTTTAAGAAATTCTTCCCAGCAGTGTATTACCAGGAGTTTGTTGAGTTTAGAACTGCTTTCTGTGCCTCTGCAACCCCTGTACTTTGCATTTCTCAGTGTTAAAGGCCCAGTATGAGGTATTTTGAACATTCTATGAAATTCATTTACTTGTCTGTAACTTTGCAATAGATTTACTACCATGCTGCTAGGTAGAATTTCAAAATATTTGCACTTCTTGGTTTTACAGATAATTAGGCAGGAGTTTAGCTCTTGGGAAAAGAACATAATGTTTTGCAAACATAGAGAGCTAACACAGAGCTGTCTGAACTTCAGAGTTTTTGCGGAAAAGCTTCTTGGATGCTGATTTTTGTTGAGTCGTCTTATTACAATCTTTCCTCTGTCTTAAAACATACCTTTAATTATGGTTCTCTGGCTAACTCCTGCATGTTATCACTTAGAGATACATGTTCACATACATGATTAGAGTTTTCTAAGTTTGATCTATTTTAGCCCCATTGTGAAGGATACTAAGCAATAATGGTTCAGGGAGTTTTTTAGAATTGATGGCATTGATTGATTGATTGATTGATTGAGTCTGTGGCAGTTAAATTGGAGCTGAAGCCAGGAGCGTTCATGAATACTTCTGTTCTGTATGTGAGGACAAGCAGCTTTCCATACTCATAGTGTATTGTAATTATGTAATTCTTTTTACTCCAACAGTGGCTAAAGCTACTGATGCTGGAAATCTTGAGTCAGTACATTGGGGTAACAGGTAGCTAAATATTTTCAAAGGATTGGCAGAAGAACTCTCTGGGTTTTTAATATCGATTTTCATTCTAACTTGGAGCACTGGGGATGTTCCAGAAGCTTGTGGGAGTAAAGGTCATACTAAGATTTTTTGTTTTTAATGGCTGAGGTAACCTAGGTGATTATAAGCCTGTCAGTCTGACATCAGTCTCAGGCGAAATAATGTAAATACAGGTGTGGGACTTGAATAATAGAGGATTGAACTCTACTGAGGGAAGCATTATGTCTTATAAGCTCAGCCATTAAAATTTAAGACAGCTCAAGGTAAAGAATGAAGGATGCTACACAAGAAAAGCATTTAGGTGCCCTAATGGGTAATAATAATGGATATTACAGAAGTTTTTCATCCAGAACAGTAGCCAGGAAGTTTTCACAGAAGGTATGAACAGGGCAATATAGAATAAAACTAAGGAGATCATTTTATCTCTTAGCTCTGTGCAGCTAGAGAATACAAAGCCTAATCTTATTTCCCACTATTCAGCAAGGATGTTGGAAACCTGATGTCCTTAAGAGCCACAATACTTGTTAGAAAATGTTCTTTATGGTGATACATTATCTCAATGAGTTTTAACATTATCTCAATGAGTTTTACTCAATTCTCTTAGAAAACAAAATCATTACAGGAAGACTTGAGATTAGTCTATAATTGTGTATGTGGAGAACAGAAAAATGAAAACTGAAGGCTCTAAAACTGAGCAGACAAACATGTTAACAGATTAGCATTTGGAAGTAGGTGACTCATGCCATAAATAATGAACCGTGGTGGCACCTGAACACAGCAGTGGTGAATTCTTTAAGGAAGGTAGTTTATAAATCAAAGTCATGATTTTCTAAGACTGAGTCTCTGCTAGAAATAGGAATTTCTTCTGGGAACTCCCAAACCCTCTGTAATAATGCAGGTCAGACTGCATGGTAACAGTCCTCCCTTCTGGCTTTCTAGTCTGCCCTGGGGTGTCAGCAAAGCAGATATGGCTGTGGGTGGTGCTGACAGCAGGTCTCAGAACATGTAGGTGAGCTAGAACAGGCCCCTATGGACACTTGATGGCCTATGGGGAATTCCTTCCAGGAATTTGACTCCTGATCACAAGAATAATACTGAAAAGTCATGCCATTTTAGCACTGACAGTAAACACAGTATTTTAATTTCAGCACTTCACTTTCAGAGCCAAGAACAAGACAAATAAGAAATTTAAATCTAAGAAGGTCTGCACACTCATGAAGAGGGTTTTGCAAGTGTCAGTGCCATCTCCTGTAATGCTTGTTCCATTTACTTTAGTTTAGTTTCCTATGGGTAAATATCTCTATAGCTTTGCAGATGATTCCCCATCAAATCTTTCCACATACTTTCTAGGGAACACCTGGTAATTTTGCAAGACTCATTTGACATTAGCTTCTCTGTGCACTTATTAGCCTGTGGCTTTAGAATAGAACATTTTCAGTCATTACTATTTACATTACTTCCAGTAATGTTACTGTTAAAAGTTACAAGGAGTTCTTACTGATCAGAATATAACAATAATGTTGAACAAGTTATGAAGAGCAAAACTGAGCACATTTTACTTCTCTCCCAGATATATTTTGATTATCAGAATAAGCATATTTTAGCTGAAATTAAATACTTTAATGTTTTTCCTTTTTAGCCTATAAATATGCTTTTTCTTTGAAAATTAATTTTAAATAGTACGATAACAAGTATCTGCATAAATCTCTAAAAATCCATGCATAATCACAGAAAAATAAAGAACTCACAGCAGCAGTAAGAACAAATTACTTTTTATTGTTCATGGTACAGAGATTTGCCAACATTTTTTTTAAACGAGACACTTCGACTACGGAGTACATAAATCTCCTCCATTTAAAAAATACTCTTTCATTGTAGTGTTTATTTTGTTTAATTTACCCTGTGAGAAAAACAGATATGTGCAATGTAATATTTGATTGTGCCTATGGGTTCATATTTCAGTACTTTCTAAATGAACTAGAATATCTTGCAAGGTATAAGTTAGGAATTTTTAGGAATTTTCTTTGCCCTGTCTCCTTTTAGACCTTTGCAGGAATTCTTCAATGAACATGATCTCAAAAAGGCTGTGGTGAGTAAATGTGTTAAAGTAATAAAATATTCAAGACTGTTTCAAATTTGTATGGACTTTACTTTTTCACTCACTTTCTTGGCTCTAAAGTAAGAAAGCATAGTTAAATGACTGATAGTGTTAATCTGCCATACTAATTAAAAGGTATTTGAGTAGTCTCCAGATTACTGTTGGCCTGGAGGCAAGAAAATCCATCAGGTGAGCACACTTAATTATCATTCATAGAATTTTACTTTTTATTATCTGAGTTATGTTGTTGGTGTAAAGACCTGCTACAATTGGACTTTGCCTGGTGCAATGAGAGCATTTTGGCTCTGGTGGCAGGTTGAGGCTCTGCTGAAGCTGAGAGTAGGTGGGAATGTCAGGGGGACTGTAGGAATTTGTGCCACCTGGCCATAATGCCATCACATATGTGCAAGCTGGTGTGAGGTTTGCTCTGGCTGTTCTGCTGATACTGACAGGTGGGAGCTATATGAAAGTGAAGAATGTGAAGAAAATTCACAGTTGCCCACATCTGGTTGCTTTTCAGCTCTTTTATACTTCTGCAGCAGGTGGACCTTATGCTTGGGCAGTTTCTGCATTAATTATAAAAATTGCTTATGTAGATGTGTGAGAACATTGGCAGCTTTATCTACTTTCTGTGTTCTCTTTATGGAAGATGAACCTAATGAAGAAGGAGCACTGGAAGAAAGGAGAACCTTAAAAAGAACAGAAAACAAAAAGATAATTCTTAAGAGGAAACTGAGTTTTTTTACTTTCATTTTATTACTGAATATTCCCCCCTTGATTTCAGGTTCTACAGAAGACATATGTATAATTGCACCTTTCAAGCAATTATCTGAATGGTTAAAAAAAAAAGAAGTGGAGTATAAACCACTATAAAAATAACTGTAGCATGGTAAAATTGTTCACTCATTACCTTAACCTAGTCTCTGAGTAGCTAACAGATTCTCTGTGCCCCAAAATAGGATGGTATCAGAATTGGATGTTTATTGCCTGAGGATGCAAGACTTTCTTCAGGTTCTTTAGATCTCGGTGACTCTGTCGTGAAGGAGACAGATAAAAGTGCAAAGGGACATTATTTCTCATTCTGCTTTTGTCTTGGTTCCATTTGCTGGTGGTGTTGGTTGAGAGAGAAAAGCTTGGTGGTTTGCTGTTGGGATCACCAGTCACAGGTGCAGGTCTGGCATAGAAACTACAAAACCCACAATGACCTGCCTTAGTTGAATTGTTCTAGAACACACGGAGCTGTAGGATGTGCTGTGGGGTCCTTTGTTTTCTCTTCAGGCTCTTGGCATTTTTCATTGATGCTCACAAAAGCTCTGTCCATGTACTCTATGACCAAGCACTTAGGGGATATAAATGGGTATCTCAGATGTATAAAACCTTTGGAAGAGAACAGTATGTTTTCAATGTCTTATGATAGCTCCTGATAAAATATTGAAATCTTTGCCATAGACTACTATTTGAAGCTACTGGAATGGTTGAGAAACCTAATGTCCAGCAAATATGAAATCAGGACAGTGTTTTTGGTTAACCACAGACTTCACCTGTATCAGCACTGTACGAAAAGCCCTTCTCTGAGGCTCTCTGAGTCACAAAGCTGTGGAGGGCCAAGTTCAGTTGTGTCTATAACTGTTGGGGGGCAAATATGGTCAAGTGACCTCATCTCCAGTCTTCTCTTCTTTTTCTGTCTGTAGGAGGTACTGAATGACTTCCTGACTCCACGTGATATATATCTATAAATACATGGTACATGGACTGCTTTGCTCACTTGAACTACAGTATACTTCACAAAAGAGGCCCTAATTATTGTGCAAGTAATTAAGAAGTTCTTAATCATATGGCTTATTTGTATTAATTAATATTTAAAAGTAATTACTGTAGTAAGTAGCTGCTTACTTTTGAAGTATTATTAAAAATGACAATATTTGCAAGAAAAGGCTGAAAATAATAAAACAGGGAGCAATATAGGCAAAAATGAGAACAGGAAAAGTTGAACACTGGAATCTATGTCTGAGTTACATTTTTGATTCGCAGTGGTAGATGTTTTGCTTGAGTGATAAGGAAAGTAATGCACCTGTGCAGTTTGAAACAAAATTCCAGCTGTGGTGTGAAAGGGAGCGCCCATCCCAAGGATGAAAAAGAACACACAGCTTTCCTCTCAAATGTAGTAACAGACAGAAACCAGCAGCCTACTCTCTCACACAAAGTGGCCATGTTTCTGCACTTCATCAACCCATGGCAAGTCCCAGGGCAGTGTCACATCATTGTAGCTCCCTGTAACCCAAGTGTCAGCACAGCCCTGGGAGTGCATGGCTCTGTTCCACTTAGTATCTCACAGCATTTCACTCTCCTTCCTGTCTGAATTTAAAGGGAAAAAAGAGACTTTGTCAAGTGTGTATCTCATGTTTCTAGGGTGACAGGGTGGTCCAAGCCATTCATCAGTTCTCCTAAAAAGTGATGTGGAATTGCAAGGAATTACATACATCTAGACAGCCCAGGTGAGCCCTGCAAAGGTGTCCATGGTGCAATGGGTGTGGGTGTGTACAGGGCAGGAGACAAGAGTATACAAAATCCTAAGACCTTTTTTACACCATTATGTAATCTTTCCAGCACAAAAAAGAAGTTATCTCCCCATCCTTGCCTCTGTCGAATGTTTACCAATAGATATGGAAATGATTAATGTTAGTTGATGTTCTTTGCCCATTTATTTGTCCTTCATTGTTTCTTTTTGTAGCCTTACAGTTCTCTACCACCGAGATCAGGAGAATCTAGTTTCTCCATCTGTGTGCTCACCAGTTCTCAAAACTCTGGGACTTCCTGTGAGCCAATACATTTTACTCATCTAGGGAATAGATAACATAATGAAAGAAGATGGGTAGTTTAGAACTGCTATTTCATAGCAGGAGCCCCTGAATGTTGAGGAGACTGGAGAAAGTTTGTGGAAAGTACCAATAAGCCTTAAATCCGGTCAGTTCCTTACAGTCCTCCCCCCTCCTCCTTTTGATCTTGTATATCCAAAATCATGCCCATTTCTCTGTTGCCTCAGCTTACCTCATGACATACGTATTCTCTCAATGCAGTGTTTGCCTCTCCATCCATTTTCTTAAACCACAGAGCTTTGGGACTGCCCCCTTAAACACTGGTGGTCAAGACAGTACCCCAGGAGTCATGTGTTTCCTTCCAGCAGTAATGAATTTTAAATTTTTTTTTACTTATAACTGAATGCTTGGCAAATTATAAAATCATTTAGAATAAAGACACAGCTGTAGTTTTTACAAGAGATAAATTATTGTTCCTCGTTCTGGTGTCAGCTGTGGGATTGCTAGTTAGTACGTTTTTTAGGTTTGACCACAGGGTGAGTGCTTTGCATGAAAATGAGCTGTGCCTCTTCATTGAAGGAACATACTCAGTTTCCAGAAGTTCTCTGCTGAGTCCTTACATTGCACTGTACTTTTCTACCCTTGTCTTGCACGCTTTGCTAGTCCTACAGCTTACATTATTTTTATCCCTACGCATAGGAATGTGCAGTTTCCTGAAGAAAACAATTGACTTTTTACCATTATAAATGACTTTTTTCCATTATAAAGTACCTTGTCTACTATTCCTTGTGTTTCTGCATGTTCATACCTATGCAAGAGTGTTCAATCAGCACTCATATAAAATACGGGTGAGCATAAATATGACACACAGAGAAGAGAATAAAACCAGCCAAAAATGGGCTGATGCTTTACCCCTGTATGTATAACATGGAATTATGAATTTGCTGCAGATCTATAATAAAATTGGTAATGTAGGGATTTTGTGTCTTTTTTGAGATTAAAATGGTAATATCTTCAAGTTTTTTACTTAAACAAAAGTTATGCCTACGAAACGTGTGGACTAAATTTGACTGATACTGTAGTAAACCTCTAGTATAGCTTTGTACTCCAACACAATTTTGCTAATATATGTCCTGTTATTATGTGGTAATAATATATTACCTTGCCAGTATAGTTCATTATATTATACAATGTGTATCATCAATTTTAAGTTGTATTTGGATGTGCAGCAGGACCCAGCTTAGCTGGAGATAGGGAATTAGCATATTGTTTCTTGGGGAATGCCCTTGAATGTGCTCCAGTAGCTGTCTTGTGTGAGACGTGAGCAGCATTGTTTGCAGAAAGGGTGAAATTCTCTTTCAAACAGTATGCAGTAATCCTGACTTGCTGTGCTTATTTTAAAACCCCAGGAAAGCCCTTCAGGATCATTTTTCAGTGAGTAGCAAGCAGCAGTGGTGGGCAGGTTTGTCACCTGGGAAGTCAGTGCTAGGTCACTTACAAAGCATCTTGGTAGAACTTCAGACAGGGTCTGTATGGGAGGCCAGGTCAGAATCTAAACTCAGGTTGTAGCTGAAGATGCCACCAAGGAATGAAAAGTGAATCAAAGGTCTTTCTCTTTCTTCTGTACAGACATTGAGGGCAGAGTGTGATGTGCTGAGGGAAGACATGAAATGTAAATGGTCTCAATGTAAATGATCTAAATTTGGCTTTTTTCCCCAAGAGTTGTATTTGCTTTCAGAAGATTATTTCAAATTTAAATACAGATGTGACTGCCAATGTAATGGAATATTAAATGCTTCCAAAAATCAACCTTGGTGTGACCAACCAAGAGAGACAGCAGCATGACTTTTTATTAGTATCTTATGCCAAAGAACATTGTGCCACTTGCTAAGATGACTGGAACAAAATGTTGCTTTCTGGAACAAAGCTTAGAGATGGAGAAAATTGCAATCAATCAAATACAGCAACATTAGTGAAACTTGGGTGAAAAAACCCACAGAAGCCTAGGAATATGACTGTGTAACAGTCTCCCATTACTGACCATTCAGCTCATGTGTAACCCCGTTGTGAGGTTAGTCTCATTCTCATCACACTTTTAATCAGGACTATTGTGAGAATAAGAATTCCATTGAAATGTCTATGAACTGTTGCTTGAGGGTTTTTTTTGTTCAGTATTTTTCTGTATCAATTAAATTTGGGAATGTTTCCATCTGCATACAGTGTACCATATTTTAATATATTTACTTGTCGTAGTCACATTAGAGCAAGAAGGAAGTATAAATTTTTTTTTTGTCCTTGGTAATGAAAGATGGCATGCAGCAAAGTTGCAAGGACCACTGGTCCATATCAGTATATGCCTTTGTACACCTAGGGCAAATTCAGCCTGTGACAGCAGATCTGGGTGCAAGACAAAAAACGAATCATACAGCTTGCCTATACACCTTCTTCTCAGTTGATGAGATCCTTCCATGTTGAATAAGTTATTTGAAATATATTTTACTGGATCTGCACATAGATGTGGGATCCTCAACCAAGTTTGCTACATGAATTTTGTAGTAAGTTATATTGTAAGGACCTTTTTATTTCCCATGTAAGAATCAGCAGCTGTGTGTGCACCTATACTTTTGTGTGTGTTAAACTGAATGGCCCTTTTTTTCTTACATATTACACTGTCCTGTATGCTGCATTTTCAGTATTTTTTCCTGTTTAAAAGCTGGCATCACAGCTGGCAGGAAAAGAAGAGCTGTTATTATATTAAGACTTGCAATAAATAAGAATAATTTATTTTACTTTTTATTTTCTTTTTACTGTAATACAGTAACTTTTTACTGATTATGATTTTTCCTAATGAAGAAAACATCTCTACCATTATAATCTCCTTGTGACCTATAGGCTCAGACATAAATCAAAACCATTATTGTTGAAACTGTAGCCATCATTTTGGTCTTTTTGCCTTGAAAGTCAAGAGGGCAAAACATCACTTAACTTTATCTTTGTCTACAAGAAGATGAACAAGAATCATAAGAGCTGGGAAAACTGAAATTAATCTGATAAGAGAAAACATAAATTAATCTGATAAGAGAAACTTAAAGCTCAGGCTCAGAAGGCATTTTTAAATCCAGATTTTGTCAATATTAGCAATTCCTAAATGCTTATGTCAATATGGGTCATAGTAATCTAGGAGGAAAAAATCACATTCCTAGTAATAGAGATTTTGACAATTGCTGTGGAACAAAGGCTGGTCTCCCCAACACTGGAAGAATCCAAAATAACCTTCTTGAATTAACTGCTGTTTACTTGGGTTTTTTTCTTAAGGTGAATAGGGACAGCTTCTCCTGTCACTTTAGTAAGTGTTATTGCATTGATTGCTTATTTTAATTACTCTTTGAAAAGAAGATAATCATATGAATTTCTCATTCTTCACCACATAGTATGTAACATACTGTGATAGATTCTTCTCTGAGTTATGTATGTATAAATCTGGATTTGTTCTATTGAAAACAATGTCCTGTTTCACTTCATGTGTTCTAGTGGCATTTTTGATGGTAGAATGTGTCCTGAATGTTTTTAGATAAAAAATGTAAAAGGAAACTTTAGATAAAGCATCTAGTATTTCTACCCTCATCATCTCCCTTGGTTAAATTAAGTAAAAAGGCAGTAAAGTGTTTGTTTCCTTTAAGTATCTGCTTTCATGTCTGTTAAGCTGATTTTGGAAGCATTGAGACCCAGTAAAAGTGCTTGTTTACTTCTTTCTGCATTGCACAGAATTCTACAGAAGGGCTTTCTTTTTCGTCCTGCAGAATGTTTCTCTCATTTGAAAGTATATTTTTTATTCCTCTTATAATTTTGTTTGCCTGTTCATTGTTGCTGAGTTATGAAGTTGTTACAGTTGGAAAAGACTTGAGTCCCACCATTAAACTGGCATCACCATGTTCACCAGTAAATTGTGTCCTCAGCTGGCACTTCCACATTTTTTTTAACATTCCAGGGATGGTGATTTCACCTGTACCCTGAGCAGCCTGTTCCAATGCTTGACCATCCTTTCAGTGAACAAACTTTGTCCTACTCTCCAGCCTAAACTTCACTGGCACACCTTGAGGCAATTTTGTCTGGTTCTGTTACTTGTTATGTGGGAGAACAGATTGACCCTCTACCTGGCTACAGCCTCCTTTCAGGTATTTGAAGAAAGCACTGAGCTCCCCCCATGAGCCTCCTTTTCACCAGGATTAATATCTCAGGGAAGTCTTTCAGCTAATTCTTGTGTGGTCCATGTCTCCTACCTCCAAATCAAAGTGGCTCCAATAATTTCCATCACTTTGTTCATTCTGTTATGAAACAAGAATCCTTGCTTATGGGGAAAGTCTATATCAAAACAGCAGTAAGTTTTATTTTATCTGATATCTGTTCTTGTCCATTCACTTTCATATGAACAGTAGTTTACTTTGGTCCTATACTGTTGTTTGCTTGTAGCTTTGGTCATAAGCTGTGTGTGAAGTGGGTGCATCTGTGTAAAAGTTCAATAAGGCATCCAGTGATTTCCACCATCTCACTAGATGGGACATCAAGTTTTGTGCTGTGTCAGTCTGGTAATGTAAAACAGATCCATCCATGAAAGTTCAGGAGGAACTTTTGCTCCTTGTTTACAACTTTAGTAGTAAACATAGATTTTTAAGGTGTGTTCTGAGTTTTTATTAGGTATATTCTGTGTAAACAAGCATACATTTGTGCACATAGGTACATATTTATGTTTTTATTTGATTTTTATATATAGTTAGTTATTATTTTGCCTTCAAATATGAGAATTACAGCCACAATTTCATTTAGCCTTCTCAGACATCCATATGTAGTTTAAATATCGTGAGGTTCTAGACTTGGTGATGTGAACACTGTGGCACCAAAACAATCAGGTATTCCAGCCATGTATCTCTAGTCTGCAGGAACTTCTTAATATTGCTATATTTATTATTTTATTTTCTGTCTCACTTAATCATCTCCCTAATGATTATGTATAGTATATTTTTCTCACTTCAAGACCATTAAATCTGAAACAGATTTCTTTTGCATTTTGTATGTATACATATTGTTTTATATTGAAAGATAAATTTGAAGAAAAGTATAGCAATAAAATTTATCCTTGAAAAATTGTTTAGTCTCTTTCTATGGCTGAGCTGTAATAAATTACATTATTATTAAAGGTGAATTTTTGGAAGAGAGAGGGGAAGTTGGAGGAAAACAGTAAATACTGAAGTAAAATGTATCTGTCTTTGGCTTTTTTTATAAGTGACTAGCTGATTATGAATTTTGAAATTTCTTTCCTAACTTAGAAAAACCAAAAGACGAGAGGGTTTTAAAATCTATTTTGAAAGATCATTTGTTGGTTAAACTGAGTCATAAGAACTTATATTTAGCTTTTGGGTTTTTTTTTTTTTTTGGTAAATCAGAGGCAAGTCAAGCGTATTTAGATAAATGATGGAAAACCTGTCTGCTTATGACTAGTACTATTTTATATTAAAGAAGAGCAGCACAATTGTTATTCAAAGTAGGACATGCTGTCTAGTGAGGTAATGAGATTCAATTGAATATATGCTAAACTTCATCATCTCAGATTTTTTTTAAAAAATAAATTTAAAAAAAAATGACATGAGGTTCAGATGTAAGGCCATAGCATTCAGCAAAAGCAATACAAGACATCAGCATTCTCTGTGTGCTGGGGAAAGGGCAAAAAGAAAAGCTTTTCATGTGGAAAGATCCATGTGAAATTCTTTTTGGTGATGAAGGAGAAGTTAAAATTAACATAAATAATAAAGTGCAGTTGGGTGGGATCAGAAGTCTCAATGCTGCATCTGGTGCAGGAAAATATAAATTACTGCAGGTATAATTATGAAGGTAATTGCAATCCAGTGTAAGTAGTACCAAAAAATTAAACAAAAAAATTGCAAAGGAAATAAAATCACGAGCAGCCAAAAGACAAAAAGTTTGTGATAAATGGTTCATTTAGACCTGCAGTGCTGTGTGGGCAAAAGTGGATTGCAATCATAGCCATTTCAAAAATGAAAACATAAGAGAAAAGGAAATTGGACAGAAATGGCATGGAAATTACAGCCTTTGATCTGTTTTTGAAGAACCTTTTATGAGACATCATCGTGAGTGGGCAGCAAATTCTTTCCAGTCTCCTCTTAAAGTACTTGTGAAAGCTTGGAGACCATGAGACTGAAATAAACGTTTTAGCATGGATTGTGGGAATGTATCCCTCTCTTTTGACCTTTTTTAGCTTTTATAGGCAGCACAGAATTGCACTGAATGTATAGTGTGATAATATAGAATATATAATATAGGCAATTACATAGAACATCATTTAGCACAGTGATATAGAAAGGAAAGTGTTTTCTCTAGTAGCACTAGGCTTTTATTACTTCCCTGTAAAAATGAGGAACTGTTAGTGGGGATAGACTACATGTTTTTAAAGATTTGTTAGGCAGAAGCACAGATGGGGTTTGCAGCTCTTGTAACTCTGAGGGCTCACTTGATCTGGGCTGAGTAAGTCCCGGGTTAAACTTGCCACAAGCTGTGTTGCTGGGGAAGGCTCTGTCTTTTTTTTTCTTAATACTGCATCATTTCGAACCTCCTGGGTTATCCTGCTGTCTTGAGAGAATTACAGTGTCTCAATGTGAAACTTCAGTGTACATAAAGAGAAAAGAGGTAAATTGTGAACATGAATAATGCACTGTAATTTCCATAGTCCAGCTCTGCACTAGCTAAAATTAGATTAATCTGTGAGGCTATAAAACAAAGATGATCATAGTCCAGTTCAGTCACTAACAAAATATCTGTAAAGCTGCTGTAAAGCATTGATGTTATGGATGTATTTGGCAGTACTCCTTATTAAATAGCAGTAATTAAAATCAAAATACATTGGGTTAGCTAACTCATTCTGTAAAGCTTTAGAAATTAGCTTTCAGGTAATTGGTCAGATTAGTAACTGTACATAAAATGATTATTGTTGATGAGAAGAAATATGTTACTTCATGATTTGAAGGATCATGAATGCTGTCACATAAAAGAATAAGTGCACTATTTTACATTTCAGTAAACAACAGCTGGATTCTTCCAAGAGTGCTGTTTAAATCAGATTCAAGCTGCCTGAAGCAAAATCCCTATTTATTTCCTTATTTTATTTGACTTGACTGGGTTCGGTTTTCATTAACATTTTCTATCTCAACTTATGAATTAGAAAACCTTTTTATTCAGCAGAACAAAGCAAGTTGTTTTTGAATTTGTGAAATTTGGGATCTCTTTTCGTATTTTTTTAAACTTTGTGTATTAAGGTGGAAAATGCTCTCCATTATATCCAGATAACGATTATAGGGAACAGTAACAAAATTATTTAAAATGTTTACTCCTATATAGGCTATTTGATTTTCTATTTCAGACTATTTGATTATTAAATGGGAGGTGGAAGCAGAGCTGTAGTTTGCTGTTGGGGTGCTGCTATTATCATTATTAATCATTTAAATAGTTAATGTGTAGCTGTTGTTCACGTCTTAGGCATATAAAAAACGTCATCCACGCCCTGAAGTGTTTGCATTCTAAAATTAGACAAAAGAGGTAACAGATGATAGCAGTCAGCTCTAGGAGTGGGAGTTTCAGAAGAATATGTTATTGTTTACCTGCTGTCCTTTTACCACTTTCTGTTTGAAATGCTCTCTCTCAGCAGACTGCTGATGTGCTGAGGGTAACACTGTGCCCCATCCTCCAGAGCATTAATGGAGATGTCAAGCAGGACCAGACCAGTTTTGACCCCTGGGGTACAACCACAAGTGAGCAGACTGTGTACCACTGATCACTGCTTTCTGTGCCTGGCTCTTTGGGCAGTCTTCAGTCAGCCTCCCTGCCTGCTTGTCTAGCTCCTCCTTCATCAGTTTCTCTATGAGCATTTTACAGGAGACAGTGTTAAAAGCCTTGAAGTCAAAGTTGGTAATAGCCACTGCTGTCTTCTCATCTACAAAGCCAGGCATTTCATCGTAGGAGGCTGTCAGGTTGGTTAAGCAGGATTTCCCCATTCTGTTCTTTGCCAGGTTCAGTTCCAGGTAGGCTTTCACTTTCCTAACTGCATCTCTGCATGTTCAGCCAGAATCTCTGTATCATTCTCCCAAGTGTTCCCTCTCTGGTTTTGACCTCTGCTTGCTTCATTTTTTTGTGTTTGAGCTTTGCTGGAAGCTCCTTTCTCATCCATGCAAGCCTCCTGGCATTTTTTCTGGCTTCCCGCTCACTGGGATGGAGCAGCTGTAGCTCCTGCAGAGCACAGTCCCAGCTCTCACAGGCTCTCCTCAGATGACAGATGCTCCAGTCCTTTTATGGTCTTCCTGTCTGTTCTCTGGGAACAGTATGTCCATGTCTCTCTTGAACTGGGAAGCCCAGAACTGGACACAGTGCTCCAGTGCTTTTCTTTACAGGTGGTCATAACAAGGTGTTTAAGTAATGGATGTGGTAAAGAGATTGTGATTAACACATGACTCATAAGGGTAAGAGAAGTAAAGTTTGCAGGAAAGAAAAGAGAATGAAAAAAATCAGTCTGAAGAGTCAATAGAGGAGAGTCAGTGGGATAGAAAGCACAACTAATTGGAAGCAGCAAAATAGAGCAGAAGGATGAGCTACATATATCGGGAAGGTGAGTAGGAGGGTGAGGATAAGAGGAAGTAGCTAAAGCTTGATAAAAAGTTAATTGAAGGCAATAGGAAACTTTTATGTTTATTTCAGCAAATTCTTTTTAGGGAACAGGTTGTAGAAGTGGCAGGTTGTTAAAAATAAGATACACCCTGTCTAGACTTCAGATTTCCTAAAGTTCAACTATAACAAGTGCCTCTGTGACTTTGAACCTGATTTCTTGGACTGGTGGCTGATGATTGCTTTGGTGCCTCAGTGGGATGTGCTTGGAAGAGTGACTGAGTCAAATGATCGCTGTTTCAGAAGGATATTCTGATTTGCAAGGGTGGTCCTTTTAGTGGAATAATCCTCTACCTGGTTATAGCTGAAGGAGATTACACAAATGCTCCAAGCAATGAGAATATTCCTATGTCTCTTCAGGACACAGAAGAGCTCTACAAAATTAAGACAGTACCAAACAGAAATTTAACGTTTCCATGTCCTCATAGGAAAAATGAAAGCCAAACTTTGATTAACTGCTTAAATTCCACACATATTTATCCTAAGCCACAGAACTGTTTAGAAACCTAAATGGGTCTAATAAGGGTAGCATGAGGTCTGAGCAGATTTATGAGAAAAGTATCACATATTTTGGTGAGCCCTAAATTCTGGTAGAGCCACCTTTTACCCTTACTTTCTGGGTAAATACTTGTTTGTTTTTATTTTTAAAGCATTTCCATACATCTAGTCTGTTACTTTTTATAACTAACTTGAGATTCAGTTCTAATGTGTAAAACACATGCCAGTGATTTAGCTGCTTCTGTAAAGTTCTTTAACCCTAAATCTCCCAAATGTGTTTGGATTCCCTATTGAAATTTCCTTTTTAAGAAGTACTGGCTATAGCCATTTCCAGATAGCTAATGAAAAACAAAATACAGCACTGTTTTTCAAAGTACAGCTGGGTTTTGTCTTTTTAGAAATGCTGTGATAAATACCTTTTTGTTAAAATTCACCAACCTCTGCATAATCTTTGGTTTCCAAGTTGGAAAAGCATATTCGATATATATTTTTAAAAAAAACCAAAAGAAATATTTCCAAAATTCTAAGTTTTGAAATGCCACATGCTCTAGTATATTTAGGAGTTTGTGGAATGTGTCTGAGCAAGTGGCATCTAAGGTCCCCTGTAAACTAGAGAGAGGATAAGAATGAATTCCAAAGCCTAGAAACATGTATAATGCTTGGCAATATTCCCTTGGCTTCCTTTCCCTCAAATCAGGACTGTTGTTATACTATTTCTACTGAAACATAATTGCAATCCTGTAAGTACAGATATCCACAGTATCTCCAGTGTAAAAGACTTTCTTCCAGAACAGAACTATATTAGCTGTAATAGGTATTAACATAGCTATCTTAGGGTAGCAAGTAATGGCTGAGCAGAAGAGGGTTCACAGATGACAGATTGATAACTAAGGCAATAGTGTTCAACCAAGGATTTCACATACTTCCATAGGATTATGTGGCAATAGGGAATGAGGTAGATTTCTTGGCCATTTCTCAGTTTCTCATATCTGGGGCTATATGAAAGCATTACAGCTCTTGAATACAAAGTAGGGAATTGCTTTAGTGGTAGCCAAAAACTCATTGTATTTTTTTGTTTTCTTTTGAGGAGGGGATGGGATACTGGGGTCAAATCATTCTTTCCCATTCGTACTAGAGTATTGTTTTATGTCAAGGCTTCTTATCTTCTTTTCAAACTTCAAGAAGAAAACATGAAAAATAGCTTTTATTACCCTTCTGTGGTATTTGTAAGGATAGTGAAGGAATAGCTCATAAAAAGACATTTCTCAAGTTTTAACATACTGACTTTTTCATTACCGTAGCAGGTGGTCATTTTCATATAAATGAAACTGGTAAATAGCAACCCAGTTTTTCACATGGATTCAATTACAGTGAATGCTTCCAAACACCAAAGGCATGGAAAAATACCCATTCCTTTTCATTCTCTTTCTAACCAAATAAAATGAATCTTTAAAACTTTTATGTGTATATATATATTTTATATGCTATGGTCAAAACGCAACAATATATAAAATAGGAAATACTGAACTTTATATTTTTACATTTTTCTCCCTTGAGGTTGATACTAAAGCTATACATAAAGTAATTTATGCCAAAGGAAATTTACCTTTTCTGTTTATATGTTTGTGTAAGAGCTTCAGGTTTCTTACAGAAGATTTTTCCTCACTTAATATTCTCATAAAGCTCACACATTTCCATCTTTTTGGTAAATCATTACTTCAGTGCATGGCATCTCACAAACTTGCCATCATTGAATTCATCTTACCTAATTCTAGATCTGTAGAAGTAAGACATCATATAAATACATTTTAAAAACAGATAAAATTTTCTAAATTTTCCGCTGTATGTGTCTGTTTTTCAATATGTTTTTCTTCCTAGTCTGCTGTAAGATCAGTCTTAGTATCTAAAATCAGGTGAGATAAATTCCACTAAGTCCTCAGTGCTCTAAGAGGTCTGGTTAAAATACGAATCTATCTAAGGACTGTTGAAGCTCCATTAAAAAAGGGCAACACACATTAGTAATAATTACTAATTATGTCACTTTTATGTGTATGGAATTTATTACAAAAGTTGATAGTATTTTATGGGGTCCATGAATGTTTAAATGAAACATTTCCAAGTAAAATGAAATTCATTTTGGAATAGTATTGTAAAGTGCTTGAGCAACATTTTAAATAATAATTATTGTGCACAGCTTAGGGCACAAGGAAGTACATCTTATCTAAGAAGTACAGCTTTTAACCTGCGTGCCACTAAGACCAAAAATGAAAATAAACAATGCTTGTGCTGGGATTCCATAGCTGAATGGCATTCAAAGAAATTATTCCTCCCTGATTAGCTTCAAAATACTTTATCTGTGTAGGCAAGTGGGAGCTGTGTCTTGGTTCAGTGCTATAGCTGCTGTCTGCAGCTCATTAGGTTCTGCTGTAGAGAAACAGATAAAATAACATGAAGAATTTACACAAAATTGGCCATTTAACTGGGGGTCCTTACAATTCTTGACACCTGTCTTTGTGTCCAGCAACCTGCTGACAGACAAAGGCAGTGATTTAAATTCTTGGCATTACAGATCCTGTTAACCACAGCTGATGCAGGCTTCCTCTGTAAATCTGTTCTGTTTATTGTGGGAAAGGATTCTATATAAGTATGTATCGGCTGTGCTTTGGCAGAAGTGATTCCAGAGATGACCAAGATACATAGTTGTTCGATTTCCATTTCCCTCTCAAAAGTCTTGCCATTTAAATTACTGTGCTAAAAACTTCTGAATTCTATCCTAAGCACACTTGCAAGGGTACATACGAATGTTGGCATACATTAAAAAAGTGTTCATGATAACTTACTGATTACTTTGAAATACAGTTTGTATATTTTTTTAATTACTGTTACTAAGCTCAACTGTTGATGGAAAATATGTGTGCATTAATTAGTACAAGAACTGATAAGCATATTAAATCAGGTGCATTATTTTTGCATATAAATTATATTTCAGAAGAAAGGTTGTTGATCTGGACATAAAAGTGCTAATAGAGATTGTAAAATAATTTTATAATGAAAAGATATGGAAGTTTATGCAAAAAGGCAGCCTTAGGAGAAGGCACTAGCTTTAAAGAACTGAGGAACTTTGCTCTTTCCTCACCCTGTACCATCCTCATCCTATAGATCCCTTTTTTTGCCAACATTTATTTGTACTGTTACAAACTCAAGAGATTGCATCTGAGTCCTTCACTCTAAATTAAGATTCTGTGATTCCATGCCAGCTGTCTTTGGGGTACAGATTTCCCCTCTTCAGAGGCATGAGTGAGCTTGTTTCAGTGTCTGTGATGGTCAATAATACTCTATTTTGCCATTTGTCATTAAAAACAGAACATTAATATCTATTGTGCTTTCCTTTTAAATAACCCATAGACTTCTACTTGATCTACAGAGGAAACTGCAACTTTCTCCTACTCCACTAAGGATTTACTCAAAACAAAGCCATAGGCAGTTTTTAATAGGATATTAACACCCTTTCAGATAATTCTTAATTAACATCTTTCAGATCTTCCTACAGAAGTGGAAAACAGCATTGATTGTCACTAAAGTATCAGTGATTTACATAAACTGTTTTATGAGTGGACATGTCTATATTAAAACTAATAGTAAAAGTTTGTATTATTTATATGTATATGTAATTTTCACTTCCAACCACATCTAGGCCATTTTAGAAATAGCCTGTTGCTGTTCCCTTTATGAAAATTTTGTCTGTGTTAAGAATTGCTTATTTGTACCCTCTATGCTTATCTCGTGCTAGTTAAAGATATTTCCTGACTTATTAAAGCTGAGGACACAGAAGCTAACTAAGTGGGAGCCCTTCCTTGAAATAATGGTGAGAACCCAAAGCCTCTCTTCATCTCAAAGAGGGCTCTGTGTGTGCAGCAACTCTGAATATTAAATTGTTCACTTAAGTCCTTGTTCTTTGGAAGTTATTTTGAAAATCAAATTATTTTTAAGATATCAGTTTGCCAGTTTTAAGATACTAATTTAAGGTATCAGTCTAGCAGATTACCAGTTTAATATACCAATTACCCTTGTGTTTCATAACCAAGTCTGCTTAGTGAACATCATGAAATGACAAACTGATGCCTAAATTCAGCTGAGATGTGAAACACTGTAGTCTACAAATTCCATATCTGAGAACCATCACTATATTTTGCTTAAGATAGGGATTATATTAAAAGAGATATTAATTTGCCAGAAAAAGCAAGATTAAAGTTAAGCTATTTTGTAATTCTTAATAGTTTGTTATTTGAAAAACCATTTTAATAAGCAAAATAAATTAATTAAAATACATACTTGTTTTAATATTATCTCAATAATCAGCATTGATAATTGCCATGAGTTTTAAGAAATTGTACCATACTTGTTTACTTTTTGGGGTTTTTTTGATTAATCATGCCTATTTTCATTTCCTATTGCATGTGGTTTTTCAAAAACTGTAAATAATTTAGAGATGTCCTAGATTTAGGAAATTATGTTTTAAAAATCTCTTAAAGTGTGCCTGGAAAAGGCACATAGTTATGCACAATAAATGTCTTGCTTTCATGTTAAAATATGATCCAGACAATGGTAGACCACTGACCTCAGTAAAGTCCAGGGATTTAGAAGATATTTTAACAAAACAGTAAGTAGGGGTATGGCATTAATTGAAGCCCACACGGAATTGCCAGATATTGAGCAAACCAGGCTAAATTGCCCATGTTCTTTGATAAGAAAGGAACCTCAGTAAATTTTATCTATATGGACTTTCTAGCATTTGTTTTGGAAGTGTATTCAAAAATAGGTCTTAGTGTTGTTGCAAATGTGTAAAAAAAGCTGTATGGTGATTAAAAAACTGTCAGAAGCAGTAAACATGATGATCTGTATTTAAAGTTACTGGATAGGAAGGAGGTCATTAGTGAGATTGTTGAAGGAACACTGGTCTTGAATCAATATTATTCATTTAACAACTGCCCCCAAAGTCAGAAAACATTAAAGATTTGTTTCTCATACATACTAGAATTTAGAAAAACAAAGATGAAATTGAAGTTGGAATGCTATATAAAGTTCTTGCCATCATTTTTTTCATGGACATAATTCCCTATTAAAGCAGACAAAGAGAAGGGCTATTAAAATGACTGAGGAAGAGTCACAGTTGTCCCTATAAACAAGAGTCAGTACGGGCTGGAAAATTAATTCCAGTAATCCTTAAATGGAAAGCATAACTTTCAAGTAGCATTTGAATCCTTGTTTCTATGTCCCTTGGTATTCCATATAAGTAGCTATGTTTTCTATATTCCTTATTATTCCATACAAGAAATTATATTATTCCAGCTTTGGCAATTTTTTAATCTTAATTTTCTACCAAATTTCATAAACCCTACGTTAAACTTTGTTCAGGTGTCTGTCATTGAGCAGTATATTCATGGCATTTAGTAGCTTGCAAGTGTGTTCACACTGTGATGCACCAAGATGTGCAGCATCTACTAAACCAGCTTTAGGAAGTACTGACCCATATGAGTACTCATAGGAGTTCTGTGTGACAGAACTGAATCAGAAATGCAAGAGTGGCATTTTCACTGCTGGATAATTTGTTTCCTCCTTGCATTTCTGCAATTTCATTAGTAAAAGATAGCAGTAGAAAATCCCTGTGAGTTCAGTCATACTTTTTCTAGCTGCTGTTTTGCCTAACAGTATTGCAGTATTTTTGTAAGGGACTTGTCAGTACAGAGCTCAGCGAAGTGATAAAAGGGAAATGTTGCATTTCAACTTGTTGGAAAAATACCCTCTATACTAAATAATTTCAGAATAATATTCAGCTACTCTTACATTTTGGGGCCATATTTTGAAGATTTACGTACTTGAGTTATTTATTTATTTTGGTATTTACATTTAGCCCAGCTAAATGTAAATACCTAATAATGCTAATCCTACATATTATTTGTTGCTTGAGATTGCTCCAGGACTACAGATGCTATGTGAATCACATTATGAAGCTCTGGAAATGCCAGATATGAGTCAATATTTGTGATGTTTATCTGTACAACTCAAGCCAAGTCTTGCAGAATGGCAAATACTTCTGAAAAAACATTGAACTTCAGCTGGTATAAAAAGGTTCTATCTATCTGAATCACTTAGGCCTGACTTTGCTGGGGAGGTGCAGCAGGAAGGGTGAAACAGAAACCTAGAAAAATTAATAATTTCACACTGATAATTTGCCTTATTGCCTGTCTTCTCTATAGGAAAGGGTCTGCAGTTTATTAAATGCTGAACTAAGTTAAAATAGATCTACAAATTCATATGTAATAGCCTAGTAATGTTAACATGCACTTTGTGTGAAATAGGCTGTTCAGATACAGCGCTACATTTTCAGCAGATGTTTAAGTCATTATAAATCGCAAATTTGGAAATGACTGCCAATTAAAAAAAATTAATTAATCTTTTATACGGACTGTCATTTAGTGTCTGAAGAGTTGCTGGAGGGCTTTTTTTCTGTTTTGAAAAAACTTGGCATACTTGTTTCATCTAATAATTCTTGTCCTAATGTGCTCAGAGGTTTTATTGTCATTGCATTGTTCAGGGAACTAAGTATGTATGAATGATTATCAGTCTTTATCTAGACATGCATTGTCATCTGATATTTTCCTTCTTGTCTTGAAATTTCATTTCTTCCAATTTTCTAAAATAGCAAATACCAGTTTCAACCCTGAAAAATATTTTTAGAACAATTGCTCTTGTAAATCTTTGTAAATTCTTCTTTTCCCTTTTGAACTGGGTCTTATTGTTTGTTCTCCCTGTCCTGTGAGTGCCAAGGCAACTTTATTGAGCTTTCAATGTCATTGAATTTGCAGGCAGCAACTCAGATCTTCTGTGAAGTCAGTGTTTTGGGACTGAAATTGTCATTGTTTTTCTTTGTTGTTGGAAAAAAAAAATGTTATATTCAAAATTTGAAGCCAAAGTCCTTTTTTTGTAGAATAAATAACTATCCTGACATAGTTGGCTGTTTTCACATGTGTCATAAATTTTGTGAGAACAGAGAAATTTGTGTGTTATGAGCTCTCTAGTCTGATGCCATATTTAGACTGGCAGAAGGGTTCATGCTTCCAGTGTTGGCTCCTTTAATGGCAGGAAGCAAAATATTTCATCCTTGATGAAATGGTGTCCTGTATCTCTGTATATATAAGGACTTTTCATACTCATTTTCCTCCATTTCACATTACTCTCTAGAGCACTGACTATGGAAAAAAACAGCATCACACCCTTGAGTTCTATCTGTGTATTAATGTCTCATTTAAACATTGAACTCATGTTTACCTCCAGTTATGGAGAAGCTGTGTTGTGCTGCTGGACATTATAGGAAACTGAACTATCAGAGGTGCTGAAATATGCTTGTGAGGAAAATGCACCAGGCAGCATTTTAAGATTTGTCTGTTTGACAGTGCTGCTGATTTTGCCTATTTGTTTTTATCTTCTGGCTTTTTTATCAGTTTAATGATTTTGTTTTATACTAGCTATACTAGCATTCAGAGAGCTACAGATGGCAGCATATTTACTTCTTCTTTTTTTCTTTTTTCTTTTTTTTTTTTTTCCCCAGAGATACTGGAATGGGAAATTTGGGAATAAGCTTTTCCATAATACTGTGTATAAGCCTGAAGAAGTCCTTTAATATTTATGTCTTTCAGTTTCCCACATACAAAGCTGAGCTGATATTTCCCTGCTGCCAGACATGCTATTCTTCCCCTACAGCAATAGAATAATTTTAATTGTTTGGTAAAGGAACTCTGAACATTTATATTTAGAGGTTTGGAGTAGGATAATCCTGCTGATATAGAGTTTTTAAGAAAAGGGAACATTTGATATTTGTTCATAACTTATTCATTGCATTCAGATGCAATGCCAGTTTGAGAAAAAAATCTAGCTTGGTTTGGCTCAGGATTTGAGTTGATATATCAGAATATGGAATAACAAGACCAAATTTAGCTGAGCCTTTGCTTGAGTGCAGTTGGACTACATCAAGTACTGATGCAGTCACTTCTTGATTTGCTGGTTTGCATATAAACATTTGGCTATCTGAGTTCACCTGCTGTAAATATCAATAGAGTTGGCAAGTAAGATAAAGGAATAGAGTTGTTCTTCTGAAATAAAACTATTCTTGCCGTAAAATGCAAAGCATAATATGCAAATTCATTGTGAACTAAAAATGTATTCCTCAGAAAATCCTTACATTTGTTGTTGAAAGTTTGCCTTAGCTTTGGTACACAACCAAAATAAACACCTGAAATTTCAAGAGGAATCACTCACTGCAAATGAGAAATTCTGTAAGTTGTAACCTTTAAAATACAGGAGTGAAAACCCACTAAATCCATGTAAGAAAATCAAATATAAAAAAAAACAATAGCAAGAAGTCTGCTTGAAAATATTTTAAGTCTCCTACAACACAGTGAAAGGCAGTTATGTCACCTGCCCTTTTATCCTTCCTCATGCCCTGCAAAAACCCTTCCCTTCCCAACAAATGCACTTTTTTTTCAGTTCTGCAGCTAGTATCTGCCTGTTGAAAACAGTCAGTGGGGATGTAAGCGCTGTTTTGCAAGGGCTGAGGGGCAGTAAGGGATTTTCAGATGGCAAAGTCACCCCAGCCCCAGCAGAGTGAGTGGCCAGGGCATTTTACAGGGCTGTGGCAAATGCACTGACAGGTCTTTCAGATTCTCGCACATTCCCAGTGCACATGCTAATCACTGGCTGTGGAAGCAGGGACTGGAAATATTTCAAATTTTGCACAAAAAGACTTTGAAGTTTGTCAAATTCATCCTGTTATGGAAGGGGGAAAAAATCAGCTTGAATTATTTTTGCATAAGAGGAGAATTGCTTCCTGCTCAGCACTAGGCACTTTCAGATTGTGGTCTCAAACACGTACAAACACACTTTCATGGTGTTTAACTGCAGGGCTTGGCTTGGAATCACTTCAGAGGAATACGTGAGCATTCCCATTGGATATTTGAATAATACAGGATTAAGATTTTGTACATAGTGTATATACATGTGTGTATTTTTACAGCCTAAGTTTATCATAAGAATTACTGAAATACATCCTTTTTAAGAACTGCTACAGTAAAACTATCTGCAGAATAGAAATAATGCTGATGAATTTATATGACATGTAACATTTTCCTCTCTTCATGAGTAGAAGGAGCTGGGAGGAGTCTAGTGGAGCAGAGGAGTTGAAAGAGCATTAGAGCTGTGTCAGCTGTCTTTCCCCTTATGGCTTTGAACAGTTTTCTATCCTCAGAGCCACCCCCTGTAATCCTGAGCAATACCTACAGCAGGATTTGCTGTCTGAACAGAAATGCCTGTGCTATCCTACCTTTTTCTTATGCTGTTGTCTGAAAAGGTGTACCTGCTGTTGAATCTGCTCCTTATTGTCTAATTATATTGTCCAGTGAAACAAGTAAAATATGGCAAGAGTAATTAACAAAAGAAAACAAAATCTTTTTTTTTTCCTCAGCCTGCTGGGAACATACACAGAGCCACAGGCTGTAGCTGACCCACTTCTTGATAAATCACACAGCGTAGCTAACACTGAGGCAGCTAATGCCATCTACTGACTAAAATAACACAACCACTAAGATGGTCAGCCTCAAAAGGAGATTGCAAAGCTGGTAGCAATAAAAATGATCAGAACATTATGTACACCTCTTTGATTAAGTATAAGTGTAGAAGTTAAACCAGGTTCTTGAGAAATCAGGAGCCATTTGTCGTAAGTTTGTTCTGCAGCAAGATAGCTAAAATAATCTGGTGTCAGGAAAGCCTTTCAGTAACCTGATTTTCAAAATTTCTCAGTACTTTCTGTTCCATTGTCTTCAGAGAGGTTTGTATCTTCTCAGATTCTCTGAAAATCCATGGTGATGCTAGTTTGCTAAAGATACTTTATATACTGAATGTCATTTGAAACATGACATTCAGTAAATTCAGTAAAAGAATTGCCCTTTCTCATCCCTATTCATTGTTGCAGTGAGTTATATATAAATGATTGTTTTAATCTCAGAGGTGAGACTCAGTTTTTTATTTTTGTTCTCAATATGAAGACATGATCAGTGTTAAGTATGTTGCTGCTTTATGGTACCTGCAAATAACCACTTAACTTAAAATATCTCTTCCTGTGTTTATAATAATAAATACATGGCATGCAATATGCAGAGAAATTTGCATTTGGAATAAGTGCCACATTTCCTGCTAAAAATTATTCATTGAGCAAAGTGGATTACATATAAGATATCAGTATTCTCCAAGTTAATAACAGAGAACATTCCCTCTAATAATGAATAGCCATTTTGCAGAGTAAAGCAAATCAGTGTGCTCTTTTGAGACAATTAAATTATAAATCAAAGTCTCATTAAAGCAGACAATGTACTTCAGTATGTTCTCAAGTGGGGTGGTGTCCCTTTTACTGGGTCACTTCTGTGTGTGCTGAAATTTCTGAGGCAAAATCCTTCTGATCCTGTGGAACTTGATAGCTTCATAGAAGGAAATGGTGCCTTTCACCCAGAAAAATCCTGACTGGATTAAAGTACTGAATCACTATTTACTGCCCTTATTCTCTGTCTTTTTTTTTTTTTTTTTTTTTTTTTTTTTAAACATCAAATATCAAAAGTTCCCATCTGGAATAGCAACAACTTTACAGCAAATCTACATTTCCTCTTGTTCCAAAACGGACCTGCATTCTTTATTCATGGCGTCTGAACCTTTGCTTCACTCTGTAGCCTTAATACAGAGGCAGGTTAAAATTTTAAGGAACTTGCCACAATTTATCCACTTTTATCACCTTTTCAGATGAAAAGAATCTTTAGTCATTTTGAAGAAACAAGGAAAAGGAATACTGTGAAGGAGGTCTCATAATGTATTAGGATATGGACTCAAACAGAATCAAATATTAATGTTAATGTTGTTCAGGTCATCTTCCACATCTTATTTAATTAAAAGAATAAGCTTAATTAATAGAATTCATTCACAAGTTCCACTTTTACATAATTCTACCTTTTTGGGCCAGATTAATTTTCATTCCACTATATGAAATCTGCATGGCATTCTACCAAGTAGTCTTCATTCCTGATTTGAAGTAGCATTTCCCAGACCACCTGCTATATCAGACCAGAATAATTCTTAGTTTGACCAAAGTCCCTCCATGGTCTAATTACTTACTCTGTCAAATTTATTCTAATATCTGTCATAAGAAACCTAGGTAAAAAGTCCTTATATAATATTTAACATTTTAGAAGATGTCTTCCACTACTTCTGTGGGGGCTTTTTTCCATTAAGTCTGTTGTGTAGAAGATATTTAAGGACTCATATAATCTCCTTACAATTCTCAATTTTACTAAGATTTTTTTTTGCCTGGTTTGTTTTTATTGCACAGTCACTATAGATGAGAACAAGTCTGAAAGACATGTAAATTTTTGTTAAACCATTTTGTACTCATTGTTAAGATTTTTTTTACCCCTTGAGATCTAATTACTTTTAAAATTTAAATTACATGTTCTGGACAGTACACCTCAGCATAAGCATGTAGATTAGTGGAATAATAGCAATTGTAAAACTTTCTTCATAGCTTTCAATCGGCTTTGATTTGTTTTGTTTTCAAAATGCCATGGATTGTACTGTTTCAGAGGTGTCAACAAAATAGCAAGTCAGTCTTGAGTTTCTCTTTCTATGCACAGTCAACCTCTTTTGTTGATCTTGGAATGAGATCTCCAAGGCCTGTGAATAAGTAAGGATAAGGAAGGATAAGTTTGCATAATTACAGTGTGACTGCAATTTGTCTAGAGTATACTAGTTAACTGAGAAATAAATTTTTTCAGGATAATTATTAAATTATTTAAATGCTCATATAATTTACTATTATGTGATATTTATGGCAGCTCCAAAATTCTGTATTGTAGTCTTCAGGATGAGATTTCTTGTTTTCAGTTACGTACCATGGACCCAAAGAAAATTTCTCTAGATTTTACTGCTCATTTCCTACCTTTTATGTTTGGACCTTTTCTTTTAGAGATTGAGGATGCATTTAATTTGAGGTTTGAAAAAGAAATATATCTCTCTACATACATAAATCATAATTTTATATATTTTTACCAAGATACTCTACTTTACTGAAGTTTTCCTAATCAAAAACATTTTTTGATACTAATGTACCATATTCTTGCTGTTCTTGTGTGAAGGTAAAGTGTTGTCTAATTTTTTCTATGGTTAACATGAAGTTTTGACTTTCTGGCACTGGTGATATTTTTTCCACATTTGTTTACTTAAATACAATAGATTGGAGATAGGGATAGAGTTTAATTCATTGAACTGGTTATATTGTTGCTTTCTTTGTTTTGGAAAATAATTTGGATTCCCGAGTGGAATTATTTATATTCAGAACATTTTCTGGTCCTCACAGAGGACATGTAGGAGAAAACACAGAAGGTCATTGCAGCATTGTATGTGGCAGACAGCTCACTGTTGTTTGCCATATCTAGGAATTTTCAGACAGCTCCATTACACACTGTGCAGAATGTACAAGCATGGGTGCTTCATTTACTGCTATAAACTGGGGTGCTGGTTTCAGAAAAAATGCTTAACATTGTGTGATAATGGCCAGCTGTGAAGGATGAATGAGGATTATGGAAAGAGAATTCATAAAGAAGTTGTATTTATAAATACAACATGAAAGCCCGATTAAAATTGCCTCCTAAAATTTGATGGCTTTAAATGAACCTTTGTGCCAAACAAGCCAATCTTCTTGGTTTCTAGAGGCATGGATTAGAGCAGGATTACTTAGTGGCTAGGGGGCACAGAGCAGAAGTGAGTGCCCAGGGATCATACCAGCTAATGGGCAGAATCCAGCAAAAATTTCCCAGTCACTGTGGCAGAGCAGAAGCCTTCAATGGGGATGGAAAAGTTACCCATCCTTCAGAGCTGTCCTGCTCACTCTGCTTCTCCTGCTTGCAAGATGGTGCCTGGCTGGTGCTTTCTGGCAAAAAGTAAAAATAAATGTCTTTTTTTCTCCTTCTTTCACTGTTTAAATATGTAATATTTAAATATGTAAGCCAGCAGATTCAATAATGTTATGCAATAGTGTGCAAAGCAGAGCGAAGCAGAGTCCCCAGGCAGGTGCAAAGGAGACCCACTTTATTGCAAAACCCAGGCCTTTTAAGCAGCTATCCCATTATCAGCTACATCGTTTTAAATCATAACATAATTCAACCAAGCACCATACACACACATGTGTGTGAACACACAATGGTTATATAACTTGTTTTTCCTCCTCTAATTCAGCTGTGTCACTTTCCCATAGTCCTTTTCTGCTTAGCTGGAGTAAGAGGCCAGAGACATGATTTTACAAGACCTTCCTTCTGTAAGGTTTTACCTAAATGCAACACAACAGGAGGGATCAAAACATGACTTCTCACTGGTTAAACTGAAGGATCTGTAGAATGTGTTCTAAGCATGGTGATTAAAATACCAAGACCCCATGAAAGAACCTCAGCATTGTGAACTTTTTATTATTCATTCCTTGTAATTTTTACTTTATTTCTTGTGACTTTTCATAGGACTTGTGACTCATTCTTTTGTTCCATTTTCCTGTCTTCCATATTTTAACTTTTCTACTTAGAATGTTCTGTCACTTTGTTCTCCTCTTGCTTTCCTGATCTCTCTCCTGAATTGCACTCAACAATCACGCCTCTCTGTCTGCCACCTTCTTCCATGACTATTTTACTACCTCTAGCACTTGTTAAGTTCTTTATCCTATGGTTTTATCCCTTGATATTTACCCCCTCAGGATTTCCTCTCTTTCCCATCATAGGCATTTGTAGATTAGCATTTTCTCTGCAGATTGGTCTGCTTCCCATCATCAGTAATACTGAATTCTCTCTGCAGTAGGAGGAATGGAAGTGGGCAGATGCTAATTCTGTCCTGAGATTGCATCACCTGTAAAGAGGAGAAGGAAACCTGCATCTGAAATCAGCCTAGATTTTTTTATCTAAAAATTGTATATATATTTGCTCATTCATAGGACCTTGCCCATCTGACACAGACTGAGTTCTTTTAACTTGGAAAAGAGTGAAGTAAACTTGCACAACTCTTTGGATCAGTCATTCTCAATAACAGCAGTTTTCAGAAGCTTTGTTCTTTCCTCTGTGCTTGCTTTTCAGTGTAATTTGGAGAACATGTTTAAGGTTATCCACACATTCCAATAAGATGTTATGCTCCAGAAAATGAGTACTTCACTTTTAGATTATACCTGTAACAGTTTCCAGTCTATAACACTAGTGCATGACCCTATTTTTTCTGCCATTGTCACTAGGCTGCCCATAATTATATTGATATACTTGAAGATTCCCCATATGTAAAAGACTAAATTGCTGCATCATAATTTGCTACTATGTTTTCCCTTCCATTTGCATTTCTTAAAATGCTTTGGAATTTTGTCACAGTGCCTTCATACATATGCATGACCTGCCTCTGCAAAAGACAGAACTCCTTATTTTTAGAACTTATGAAAAATGCATCCAAACTTCAAAGATGAATTAGAAATCAAGATTTCTGATGAGATATTTTGGGAATCAAATCATAAGAGACCTCTAGAATTTAGACAATAAAAACGCTACTATTAATGTGTCTTTAGAGAGAGAAACTATCTTGCATAAATCTTGAGAAGTCTTCCTAATTTTTGGGAGATGGGAAATACAAATCATAAGCTAAAATGACGGTTTTGATGCCTACAGTTTGTAGCTTGTGATAGTTTTAATATGATTGCATGTTGGTTTTTCCATGCCACATCACTAAAGATGTGAAGTACCCTGAAATAATGTGTGTTCTGTATATCAGGATTCACTGAAACACAAACCAAAGGAAAATCTGATGTGCTGTCATGATTTTTTAGTTCTGTCAACATTATGTGATGACATAAATAAATTTTAGCATTGAAGTGCTTTATTAATACATATATAATAAACGTGACAATATAATACCCTCTGCTGGAAATGCTTGCTCTGTTAGCAGGTGAAAATCCACTAGGAATTTTTGTGAAGTTGTAAATTTTTTATTAACTCTCAACTCTCACAAATGTACAAGTCTAAAGTCTTTACAAATTAATGACTTTAATTAGAAATTTAAAATGTTAATTAAATACCACAGGCCATTGCTAATCTATTCTTATTAAATTTTGCAGTATTTTGTATTAAATATATTTTGTCTGACTTCTCAAAAACTCCAAAGAAACTGCAGTTTCTATTGTGAAACCTGTTTTATGTTTATATGTTTATAACTGAAATAATGGACTACTTAGAGCTATTAGCATAAAGCCAAAAAATTACTGAGTAGAAATTATTCCTATTTTTGAAACATAAGCATCTTGATATGAACAAGTAGAAACATCAGAATTTCATACTGAAAGGTAGAATTTGCAAGCAATTTAAGTCTTATTCTCCTGCTACCTTTAAGTCCTATATGTTACTTTCCTGTTTTCAAGGGAAAAAGTTGAGGTTGTTAAATTTGTGAGGGTTGTAAAATCTTTGAACTATGTCCAGTGCTTACAGCTTGTAGAATTAATTTTCACCAGTTTGCTCTTTCAATGATTATGTAGTATGTCGCAGAAAGTGTCTCTTCTGTGCTAGGAAACTGAACACACCAAAAAAACACTGCTGTACAGTTTACAAGCTGTACACCATTACAAAGATGTCAGAATAGATTCTCCTTCCTTTTTTGTCACCACAGATGGGTTTTCTTGGTTAAAAACTGTTCTTCTCTGCATTGGACAGTTACTGTTTGCCTGTCCAGAACTCTCTCTGCTCAGTTACAAAATCTGACTTTTAACTGAAGTATGTATTTGATTTTTATGGTTCGCTAAGGTGCTCCCAAAACAAGGAAAGTGATTCCTTCATACAATAAGAATCCCACTTTTAGCTACTTAGACTCTCTTTAAACAGCAGAGCATTTCAATCAGGTCTATCAAAAGCAAACTAAATTTGCTACAATCTGAATTGGAAGATGTAAGATGTACTCAGAAAATACTGTCTTCAGGCATTGAAAACAAGGACTTGTGATTGAATGGCTAATGTGTGAAGAGATTATTTTCAGACATTAACTCTTCTTCCTCTGATTTATATCCCTGTCTTACTCAATAAAAATTAACCAAACCAAACAAAGAAAATATTCCACACCAGGCAATAAAAATTGAAAATTTCATTTGAAGGAAGGGATAATAGGCAGAAAGAGACAAGAAATTGTGGCTAGCCTTGAATATGCCAGGCCCTAGCTAGTGACACTTAAAATTACTTCAAAGCATCATGCAGTGCATTACTGTAGGGTGGAACAAGCAGTTATTCTGACATCAGGAGTGAATTGGGTTGTTTAACTTCTCGGCTTCTTGAACATTATAGCCATTTTAGTATAATTAAATGAAGATGAGTTGGATGACTATTACTTTTCCATGTTTACAGGGCCTAACCATGATTCATGGTTTGTGTATAAAGAATGCAATATAAATGTAGTAGATCTTGGAATATGGCCAAGTACTGTTTATACAGAATTATAGAGATTTACTATACTAGATTAAATCTATATTCCATCTAGTATAATATAGGTTAGTATCCATCCAATGTAGTATATATTGGCTGGCAATATTTAGAATCAAATGCTTCAAACAGGTATGCAAGAAATCCTTAACCAGCTAGTGGTGTAGTAATCTGTCATGGGAAGTTACTTCCAATCCTTTACTGCTGACAGTTTTATAAGTGGACAAAGGAATGAGACTTTGAGAATCAGGGTTGTGAAAGTGGCTTCAAAGAGAGTGGGAGAAGACTGTTTAGGTCTCATTACAATTCTCTTCCCAAAGGTTACATCCAGTACATTCTGTTTACACAAAATACTTTCTTTCAAATACTTGCTCTCTCGTGTCCCAGCATAGAGAGGTCCTTCTGTATTCCTAGAATATAATCTAAGGAGCTTTTTGGAATATAAACCTGAAAGAATTTACAGAGATCTGTAGTAACAGAAGTTAAAAATCCTGCCTGATTGCCTTTCTCACGATCCAGTTTCCTTTTACTTGATCAGTACTAGCTTCCATTAGAAGTGGTGGGCTCGAAGTATAGTCAATTAAGTTTTGTACAGCATCATTAGGCTGCAAAACACAATTAGATGAACATGCTTGCTAAAAACAGCCCATTGTCTTCTCTGCTATTGTAATGTCTTTTCTTACACAAATCTTTTTACAGTCTTGTGTTCTAACAAGAACCATTTAAAATTAAAATTTCCATCACTCCTAAGCAGTTGCAACTTATGAAAAGAGACCTGAGAACAATTGGTTGTTATTCACTCCAATGATGCTAAATTTATGTATTTATTTGCTTCTGCTGAAGTGCTGAGCGTTGCTGTTGTACTCTGCAAACTGAGCCCCTTCCTTAGCCCATTTAGATAGACACAAAGTATATCAGCATCTATACATGCATTCGAGCAGGTATTCTTCCTGCACCATAAATACCATTCTTTGTTGCTTCTTCGTGTTTGTTGTTGTTCTTCTAAAAGTAAAGTATCTGCATCGAGGACTGTCTGACAAGTGTGGCTGAACAGCCTGACTGTTCTGCGGCTGCTGACCCATTAGCACCATGGGTGCAGGAAGAACAAGTGCTGAAGAGGAGGTGAAGTTGCTGGTGCAGTCACACTGTCTTCTGAAATTGGGTAATATAGGCTGGCAAAAACTGTTTCTACCAGAATATCAACATAGCTTGGAAGTTGTGCTGACATGTCTGCTCTGCAGAGATCTGCTGACATAACTATGGCCTCAGTTAGATAAGCAAAATTGAATAAATAGAACAGAGTCAGGAAAGGAGAAGTGATGAGAGGAAGGAGAGTTAAAAGTAAGAAAGGGTTTTGCTGTATAGCAGGAGAATTATGAAGGTGTAGGAGGAGATTTTTCAAAGGCATGAATAGCTAAATCTATTAAGATTGCACGGTGACTGCAGGGATAGAGATACAGATAGAGTGGAAGAATGTAGAGAACAGAAAAATTTCTAGAGAGGGGATCTAAAGAGATTGAATAAAGTTGGTTAATGAAGCAGAGAAATGTGATTCTTAGGATAGCATGAGTCACACACCAGAATGAAGAAGAGGAGAGTGAAAAACTGCCATGAGGAAGAGGCTAAAACCACCAAACAAGTATAAGAAAATCCCAATGTTAATGCAGGTTGTGCTGGGATATCAGGTGATAAATAGTGAGTGTAACCTCTCCTGCATGTAGATGCTCCTTCAATGCACCACAGTGTGCTAGTTCTGATATCCAGACTGAAGGCCTCTTACAACATGTCACTGAGGCTGCACATGTACAAAGGTATAAAGGCAGCCCTAAAAAACTTTTAGGCTAGTCAGTATATTTCAACATAATTCACAACCTTTATAATTGATCTGGTTCTCATTTCACAGCAGGTGTCACTTGCCCATTTTGTTCCGGGATGGTTTGTCACAAGGAGTGTGAGTAGGCTTTAGCAAAAAGAAGCAAAGTTCAAATTTGCCTGCTAGAAATAATTACATAGAGAAGGAATAAAAGTACCTAACTACCGTGTTTGTAATCTCTGCTATAAATGCTAGGCAGTAGTTGCCTTTCGTAAGCAGAATATAAATACTTAACCCTGTAGTTTCGTGTCTTACAAGTGGTTTTGTAACAAGGCAAAGACTTGAGTCAGAATCCACTACTGCTAATACTAAAATGAACTACTAGGTGGCTGTACAGTAAATCTGAAAGTTCTTGATTTGAGCATTGCAAAGGACCCAGTAAAATATATAATGAGCATATAAGTTCTTGTTATGCTAGATAAAAAGGTAGAAATACAAAGGCTTCAGGAGTGTCTTTTGAGAGTTTCAGATGATAACTTCAGTGTTCACCTGGCACAGCTGTAGGTAAGTTCCCTCTGAAGTGAGCTCTGACCAGAGGACTTTATGCTATAGGGCAGTTCTCAGCTGCACTCCCTCACCTTGTAGATCCTCACTTTTAATTGAGTTCACTCTATCAGCAGGAAAAGCTGCTGTGTTGAGCTGTTCCCACATCATAGGCAATGTGTATTTCTTGAAGTGTTGTGCCATCAGTTTGCTTGGTGTAGCTGCACTAAGGGGGGCTACATCACCTCCCTGAGCTTGATTCCTTGAAGTGTCCCCTGCTGATAATAAACTCGTGGGACTGGAATGTGGGATAGGCAGACATCTACTGAAGCCATCACTGGGCTTCAGTCAGGAATCTGCAAACAGAACGAGTAAGAAATGTAAGAGTGAGGGAAGTAAATACTGCTGAGTTCCAGCCTAACTAAAAAAGTGTCTTTACAAAATTTTGACTACTTTCACCTTGTGTGCAGGAAAAGGCATCCCAGTGCTTCAGCCCTCCTGAGTCTTTCCATCTTTTTCTACTAAAGGTAAAGCCTTCAGTTTGTTCCCATTAATAGCATCCACTGACAGACAAAGCCTGGCTGGTATTGCAGTTCTTTGCTCTTTAGCATTTCTTCTACAACAGCCAACAGTGTTTCAGGGAGACTGCACTCTCCACTTGGGAGAGAGCCACCTGCCACTATATTTTCTTCTCTCCCAGTGGTGTATTTTGGCAGTAGATTTCCTTTGCAGCTGTGACTACAGTTTACATTTGGAGAGTATTGGTTTAGAAAAAGAAGGCATTTAACAATTATTGTTTTCAAATGGTTGAAAAGGTGATGAAAATTCCAGATACTGCTTATGTCTGTGGATTAAAAACAAATATCACTCCTTGCCATAAATGCTGCTTCTCTCTCCTATTGTGACAGCTGATAATGGCTGAAACACAGTTGCTGCATTAGCAGGGCTCTCAATAGCAAAGGGCTTTTGGTGGGAACTTCTCAACTTGCCTCCAGGCTTGTTAAATTCTTCAACAAAAAGTGGACTGCGTCTGTTTACAGCATGGAAGCTGTACTTGTTCCTAAGTTCTGAAAACATGCCTTGGATTTCATTTATTTAGGTTTTCTGTGAAGTTAAAGCTGTTAGTTTTTTTGTAAAGGGCAGAAGACAAGAAAAATACGTTATTTAATGTGTGGTAAAACAATTAGATAATAAACTTTTCCATTTACAAACTTGTCTTTATTTTCTAGGTTTAAATAATTTTCAATTATTATATTTGCTTTTTGGCAGCAAAAATATGAACAGAATGAACTTCAAAACTATGTTGAACTAAGCTTTTTATCTCTTTTTATGCTACAAATTGCTAGTAAATAATCAAGAATTGCAGGCTTGTAATTAGAGGTTTAGTAGTTGCTGCTTAGTTTAAAATGACCTTGAAAGGGTATTCTGCTTTTCATCTTTCTTTTCTCTTTGCTAATGTACATTCTAGCAGGGCTAATTCCCCCTTTTTTTCTTTCCTCCAAGGGCTTTGTTGAAGTGAAGGCAAAACTTTGACTTTTGTCTCTTCATATTTATGATAATCTTCTTCTTGTCACATTCTTAACACTTTACCCCATCCGCTTTCATTCCATTGTGAATGTCCCTTGTGCTCCAAGTCCAATTTTCTGCTTTTACCGCACAGTGCTTAAACTATCCATTCTATTCTGCTCTGTTTTCATTGAGAAGCAGCCCTTAGCAGCTAGATAACGGCCTGTTACTGAAGATTTCTTCTTTTCACACACTATAATACATCTTTTCTCTTCCAAAGAGATTTTTGGAGCTCATCAAATGCCCCTGCTACAGAACAATGCATCCGTGTGCTTTCTCTCAAATAGCTTTTCTCTTCACAGAACTTTGAAATGCTGACTTATTTATTACTTTCTTCTAAAGAAAAAGCAAACAATTTCATCAGTCATGTTGAATTCTTTTGTTCTCATTTTTTATAATGTAGGTATAATCCCTGCAAAGCTCTTAGGTGCAAGTTTTTAGCAGAAGCCAGGATTTTCTTTAATAATTAGTTCTGCATTCATTATAGAGGAGCAGGCTCTTGCAAGTAGTGCTGGAATTATCATGTGAGTCCAGTCCTGTGTTTACACGCTTTCTTGAAGAAGAAATGCCCATGTCACAAAGCAGAAACATATGTACTGAAAGGAGTTTAAAGGTCATGCTGGCCTCCTTACATCCTGCTTCTGTTTGGCTCAGTACCCTCTTCCTTTTCCAGAGCAATTCACTTTGATTTAGAAATTGCAGAGGGCAAAAAATAACCAGCTACCAGAAGATCTAAATGAAGTTTAAATTATCACTGGTTTATCCTGGCTGCTCCTCTTGAGCAGTAAAAGGCATGAACCTCTTGCTGTGTATCATCCTCCTTGTAGGCCAAGTTCACCAGGCAAACAGCGGGTAGCACATGACCTCAAAAGATGTGTACCCTTAGTGCTGAAACTCTCCCCACCTTCAAGTCTGCTCTGTCACACCCAGAAGGCCACAGATCACAGCAGAGGATAATAGCAGAAGTTACATTTTTCAGCTAAATGTTAGATAAAGATGCATAGTTTTACACTAGCTATGATGACCTTAAAAAAAGTGGGAACTGAACACATAACTAATTGTCTCCGTTCTGTGACAGCAGATAATCCTACTTTCCTATGCAAATATGATCAGTAAGTTTTTTTGTTTTCTGTTTTAAATGAATCATAGTTACAGATTAGGGATGTTGACCTATAATAAATGGTGATAGTTCCATATCTGAATATAGAAGTTTCCAGTAAACAAATAAAAACTGAAACAGCAGATTGTTTTTTAAGTTATATCAATAAGTGTATACAAAGTAGAACTCTTTGCTTATTCACTTCTTTCTTTCTCTGTGAATGTTAACTGTATAGCACTTAGTGTACACTCAGCCCTTCTTCTGATGTCTCAGTTGGACAATTAAGTCAAACAGCTAAATCTACAGGAGAACTTAGGATGTGTGACAACATGCTCCAAGGTGTTTAGCTATTAGAGACTTAACTGCAGTAGTAATATCTACTGGGCTGCGTCAAAAATAACATTCCTGTAACCATCCTGTAACCAGTGAGCTGTTCAGAGTGTTCCAAGTGTAATTACCCGTAGGTTAAGTAAAATTTGCTCAAGTTTCCATCCACAAACTTGAAAAACTGAATTATCCTACTTAAACATTTTTGATTAACAACACTTTCCCCTGAACATGTACTGAATCAGAGGTTTAAAACAAAGAGCTCTGTACTGGGTCAGGAGAAAGAAGTGCCCAGAACAAAATTGGGAAAGCCAGCAGTAGCAATAAATCAGCCTTGCCTATTAAGTAGGATTTCTAGCTCCCTCAGGTTGTTTTGGCAATAACACTAACCTTAGTTGCCCTCCTGCAGGAGTAAGTGGCTAATGAGGCAGAATGATCTATCAGTCACTGCCTCAGTCAGAATGCTGCTGCAGACTGCTGTCCTGATCTAGGGTAGTTCCATCCCTCAGTCTAAAAGGGCATGATACTCTGGGATGTGCCATCCTGAAAGAGGCATGCAGAAGGGCTGCTTTCAGAATGCAGCCCAGGCATATCAGTTGGCCTCAGTCCACCGAGTTTCTTTCAAACCTGTGCAGAACCTCCAGGAATATTCATGACGCAGAAGGGCCGTACCGTCAGGCAGAGACACCAGACTGCTTCTGTCATCCTATTTATGAAAGCAGGGCAAATTGAGGTTGTGGTTTAGATTAGAGAATTCCTGATGCTGTGCTTACGAATGCCTGTGCTCCTTCCATCCTTGGACTGTGTCACAGCTTCAGAGTAAGCTTCCTGTACAGTATCCGGAGGATGTGAGTACCTCAAAATGAGTTGTCAGCAGCCAGCATGCTGAGTGAGAAGCTGTCTAGTCAGCAGGGTGTGCTAAAAACAGAAGTGACTCATAAATCTTGCTTCTCCTCTGAACTGCCTCCAGCATCTTCTTAGAAGTGATGCCAGAAGACAGGCATGCAAATCCTTTTTTGCAAAAGCTGAACAGTGATGACTCTTCCCTTTTTTTGCACACCCAGGTAGCAACTCTGGGTGTGCAAGACCCAAGTGATGGGAACTCACTCACTGAAGATAACCTTAGGCTTAGTCTCTCATCTGTCCGAGGGAATTCAAAGCTTTATCATACAAGCTTTCTCTGGTCTACAGAAGAGAAAGAAATATGACCACACCAAGAATTTCCATGTGCAAAAAAACCCTAAAAGTTTTAAACCTATGAAAATCCCTAAATTACCATTTATCCTTAACTTTATTTCAACAGCAACAACAAAACCAAGTGTTTGGTTTTTTTTGTTGTTTTTTTTTTTGTTTTTTTTTTTTTTTTATTTGGTTTTGTTGCTTTCTCATCTTAATTCTGGAGTTTTGTTCTCTAGTGCAGCTCGTTTGTGGGCTGGATGTAACATTCTTGTGGTGTGGATCCTTGCTAAACTGATCATCTGAAGAAATAATTGCAGAACAAGCAATAGTTGTACTAACAGCAGAAATCAGTGCTTATACTAATACTTTATAAACTGCCTCATTTTAAGGTTATCAGTTAATAAAAATATTTTGAAAATGCATAAAGGCATCTTTTTAAAAGATGTCTTTCCAAAACACTGTAGGGAATGCATGGTTATTAGTCTAAAATTGAGATTTTTTTGCTTTCTTTCTTTCAGTAGAAAAATGTTTCATGTTGGAAATTAAATGTCATGTAATTGATTGGTAATTTTCCCTCCTGCTGTGTGCACAAGGCTATTGGATGATGGTGTAGCATTCTCAACGGGAGGAAAAAGTGTCAGTCATTATGGGACAATTAGTTTCAATTTTCGCTGTTTTTCTTCCATGTGCTGGTAAGATTGTCTTAAAAATCTATGTAGAGTAATTAACCATAAATATCAAGTAACTTTTTTTAGAGAATATTTTAACTGAAGAACCAAATCTAAGTGCAGATGCTACCTGTGTCCCCATGTTCTTCTTTCTTGCACTGATAACATCCAAGAAACAGTAATTTTCATGTAGCTGCAATTAACAAAACCTGTCACAATCAGTCAGCTTCTTCTCATGGTTTTGCATCATTGTTCCTGATTTCAGTACTGCAGTGATGTGGCTGAAGAAAACCCTGAAAAATCTTCTTGACAGCATCACAGCTTATGAAAATTTTGTATTTCCTCCATCTGTTCACAAGAAAAGTCTTGGACTCAAACTGTCATTGTTTGCTTTCTTGCAATAATAGTAGCATATAATTAATGCTCACCTGGGAGGAATATACCTATGGTATAAATTTAGAGAAAGCTGTATTTCTGCTCACATGGGTGCTTTACACATGTCTGATTGAGGTCTGTGTGATGACATACTGAGATTTTTTAAAACTAGAAAGAAGGTACCTGAAAATTCTGAATCTTGATCATACAGAATTTGCAAAGTTTGACCTACAAAATTTACTCACGTGGTATTTTCCCATTAGTACACTAGGGTGATGCATCTAATGCTTTAATGCCAAATACCAACTATTTACATTTTTCTAAATGCCATAAACATAATTTTATCATAGGATCTGAAAAACTAGCTGAACCGTTGCCTTTTCCCACCTACCACCAAGTGATGTAGCCCAAATTTCACGAGCTTACTGTGTGAGCTGTTGGAAGTTCTCAAAGGTCTTTGAAGTTCAGTTTGAAATTGCATTCATGATGCAGATGAGGAATACAATCTTACTGCATTCTCCTTGCTTCTTTAGCTTTATATTACTGCAGATGTAATGGTGAAAAAACATTTGATGATGAAGTTAAATGTGGTACTCATTAAATTCAGCATATGTGACTGAACATATGTAGAGAGCAGATCCTTCTCAGGAAAAAGGTGCCATTTTTATATAGGAATCACATTCTGAGGTACCAATTACTTCACGACCTGAGTCCAAGGCTGAACTAATGTGAGAGACAGCCCTGAACTGCACATCTCAGCTCCCCATGTTTGGTTCCTTAGTGCATGTACCTAATTAATTTTGCTAGCCCCATGGTTACTGACTGCAGAAATTGGGGCATATAAGCAGTACTAATAAAAAAGAAAATTCAAAGGGCAAATAGTGAATTTAAGGCTGTGCCAAAGCAAGAATATTAATAACGTTTCTCTGCATTATTTTACAATTTCTGTTAGGTCGTTCGTTGTGAATTTTACTTTGTCATAGTTAAACTCTATGGGACTTCACCAGTTTATAGGCTTTATTGGAGCCATTGATTGGACAAGAGCCACGTATGAGAATATAAATTGATTTTATGCAGTGTACACAACAAAAAATGTATTGATGTAAAGGGCTTCATTATTTGTAGGATTACTCTAAAATGATTTTAGAACAGCAAGAACACTCTGTGGACTGCATTAGAATTTCATGCTTAAATTCAGTTGAACACTAATTTTTAAATAAATTCTTTTGTCTTACACTGCTGTATAAAGGAAGTCTGGAAGTAAATACCAGGGGAGTAGAAATGCAGATTGCAGCTTCAGGAAAAGAGATGCAAGTGTGAAAGATGACAGAATGATCATGTGGGAGGAAATTACTGTAGTTTCTTTCTTTCTTTCCCTTATTTCTATTAATAACTAGCTATTATCAAGGAGCTCAGACATTTTAAAGCAGCAATTGCTCTAGTAGATGAAGACAGAGGGTTTAAATTATACATACTGTGAAGCTTTGACAGGTAACTTCACTGCTGCTGAAACATGACAATAACATCAACAACCAGAGACACAGGGCTCTCTCTATCCCCGTTACCTCTAAATATCAAAGGAAGCACATGACCAAGAAATATCATATACTTAGAGGAAAATAAAAGTTTCAGAACATGGTCAGGCATTTATGTAGTGAATCTGTGTAAGGGACCCAGTGCTTCTGACTTACTTTGCAATGTGACCTAGAGATGTTTCTCTGTAACTGCTGTGAATTATCTGGCTCCCATGTGCTCTTCTGCATTGCAGGAGCAGAAGTTTGAAGTGCAGTCAAAAAATTATGGCTTTTAGCTGGAAAGAAAATAGTCTCAACTTCACTGGTCTCAGTTAAATTAATTGTGGTCTTATTAACAGTTTAAGGAGTGAGTCTGAAAATGCCACCTTGCATAGCTTGGTACTCCAAAATATAGTGATTAGATTTTCATAGATTGCATATCAGACTCTGGTGCTTCCTGAAAATTCGAGAAAAAGTTTCTCTTCCACAGGCTTTAGTGTAAGATATTTCAGAGCCTTGGACTTCAAACAATTCTGCCATATTTAATAGATGAGTGAGCTGAAAGAGAAGCCTGCACCTTGTGCTGTGGACTGAAGAATTTGTCTTTCTCCAGTGCTCACAGTGTCCATATCCCTCCCAAAAATTTGCAGGTGATTTGCTGTCCCTAGACAAACTGTTTTCTGTGACATTATATGGTTAGCTTTGAAACATGCTTAGACATAAAATGCTCCATTATAATGATTTCAATTAAATAAAATGGTTTTATTGTAACAGAGAACTGTAAACTATTCTATGCTTATTCTTCATATTTTCTAGATTTATCAGATATACTGAAAAAGTGAAGTAGGCTGAGAAGAGTACACAGAAACTTGGCTATTATTTTGATACAACTTATATTCAAATAATAGGTTTGCTGTATGAATGTTAGACTGGAAATCTGAGAATATATCACTTTCTCATGAGAATTAAGTTATATTTGGCCATCAATTTGTTGTCTTTCAGATGTTTTTCTAAAAATATTTGTACCTATTTTAAGTGAATTCTGGAGACTGATATGGAGCTCATGTCTAATAATGGGAAGATTTGTCTCCTGGTCCAGGAATGTGCTGTAGATAACTGTCAGCATCAAAACTTAAAAGTTTTTGCTAAGTGTCAAAAAATATTTCTGCCAAGCTCTCCTTCTCTTTGCTGCTTTGAGGTTGCAGTACTTCTGCCTAACTTGGTATGTGACTGCTGTTCTTCCCCCACACTTGCTTAAACTTTGGCTCAGATGTCTCCCCCTCCATGTATTGGGATTCTCACCACCCCTGGCTCACCATCTCACAGTTCTGTTTGTCTACAACACTGTGCTCCTCCAGCCTGCTCCTTTGGCAGGACATGAGGACATGGGCATTTATAAAACTGAGCAATAACGTGGTCATAGGCTTTGGGGGAAGGATTTAGGTGCTTTGTCTTGTTATTCAGTTCATTCAGGCAGTTGATATTGCTGTGGTGTTAGTAGCAAGCATTGGAAAGCAGTGTTGAAGAGCTGATATACGGATGGCGTCTGGGAGGTGTCAGGCCATGTTTCATAAACAGCAGCAGAAGTGTCTCTTTTCCACTGAAAGAGGTGCAGGGATCTCTCTGGGGCAGGTAGGGATGTTGCTGGGACATGTCTTGTGCCTTGGTAGAAGCACAGAGAGGACACCTGAATTCCGACACCAAGGTTCTTCATCAGAACTTTTTTTCCCCCCATGAACTGTTGGCCTTTCATGTACCTTCTCTAAAGCAGTACTAAATCTGGATTGCATTGTAAACCTTTGTGGTAGTCATGAAAAGGCTGTTTTGATACATCTTTACCAGGACCTTCCATTCTTCTGAAAATGTACTTACAGTCTTATCTTCATAAAAGGCCAGGAAAGTCTCTTTTCTGAGCTTGTCTTTTAAAATAACTGTCCTTTACTGAAGTTACAAAGAGAACCTATTTCGTTAGTAGGAAGATGAATGAGCAAAAAATGTATTATTAACATCTCAAAATGCTTAAATCTAAGAAGAGATCCTTTATTGTAGGTACCTTTAAACATTCCGCTAATGATCCCATCTTCTGATTAATTAATTTCATCAAAAACACTCTAGTGGAATGAGGTGTATTGTCAATGTGGTGCAAACGTTTCTCTGGCAATACTGCATTCTTACCCAGGGTGTACTGGCACTAAAAGCTAATACTTGCTTTTTCTTTCAGTGCTCAGGTGCTGTAAACAAAAATGATCGAGGGACACAACTGTGAGATTTTTCTTCTTTCTTGGAGAAGTTTTGTTATTACATTACATCCATTACATTGGATGTGACTGCTGAGCTGAACATATTTTGTATGCTGAAAAGATAAGCTTTCCAGGAAATACCATTTAACAGTATAGATCCCAATTTACATCTTGAATATAGTCAATAGCTCTACTACAGCTGCAGCATTAAACATTGAAAGAATAATGACAATTACTTCTGAAAACTTAAACTACTCATAGCAACACTATAGTTGTATGCTTTAAATAATTTCACTAATTTTAATTTTTAGTATGGCAAAAAAAAAAAGAGAGGCAGTAAAGTAAAAGGACACTTTCCAGAAAATTTCTCATTGGGAGGAAATTATTTGGTCAGCATGGGATGCCTGACCTGTTTACTGTCTCACTGCATGCAGCTTGGATTCAGCAGATAAGAGGAGAAATGAGCAAATATAAATTTTCTGAAATCCACCATGTAGAAAGAATTTCGCTGATTTCACACCTATAAGATTATGTATTTAGCAGCTTCTGTGGTACACCTACTGTAATTTAACCACATAGAAACACACCAATTAACTTTCCTGCCCTTTGGCATTTTATTCTTTTCATTTTTTTGGTAAGACTATCATAATTTTCCTCATGTTTTTTCCAGGAGGTGATACATGGTTCTTAAGTTTTGCTCATTCCAGAAAATCCCCCTTCTTTGTGAATCAATGTGGACATCCCACAGAGTTCTCATTATTTTCTGATTATTCAGTTTATTTTTAAAAAAAGTTTAAAACTTCCCATGAGATTAGTCTTCCCAAGTTGTCCACATCTTACTTTGCATATGCCAGAATGTTTGCAGACTGTTACCTGTAAGCACATTCTTTCAGTGTGATTTCCAGAATCTATTCAATGCTCTGTTCAGTTCATCCATGTCTGAAGTTTTCTGCCTCTTTACTCTTCTCCTAAGAGACATTGCTGCTTTACAGTTTTCTTAAGAGGTGCTTTCCAATGGCACTCTCTCCATCAGGATCCATACCAGCACATACTAGGGCAGTCAGCCAGTGCTTTGTACCTCCATAACAAAATCCCTTGCTTCTTACAACTCTCCAGCATGTATATGTGCATTTCTCAAGTGCTTCATTTTCAGAAGAAATTATGTTGAAATTATGTAGAAATTTGAGCTGATAATTCATGCTTGTCAGAGTTATTCTTGCATAGGGAGCAGTAAAGCTCGAAGTGCCTGGTCTTCTCAAGGGTTCAGCTGGATTTTCAGTCAACACATCCCTACTTCTGAATAGACAAGCATTACTTTGAAGTATGCCATGTGTTTGTCCATTGTGTCATTTTACGTCTTACAATGGCTATATGGCACTACTGGCAGTGAATGGGCAGTGGTATGCCAAAGAATTGACATGGTCAGAAAATATAGTCTGTGCTACATTTTATAGAAGCATGGAAGTTAAACTGTAATTTTCTCTACAATTAAAAATGTACTCTTATTATGACTGGGTGTTGCACATGAAACATACATAGCACTTTAAACATTGCAGTGAACATTGAACTGAAAATCATAGTTGAGTGAAATGACATTTCATTTTTTAACTCACAAGAATTTTTTTGCTTGCCACTACCATTTCATAAATGGCAGATAATCTGCTAGTGATTTGTAGATCTTTACCTTCAGTGATGCACTGCAGCATTCAAGTAACCCCTTTTTTTAAAAAGGCCAATTAAATCTAATTATTCTATATTCACAGTCTCTAACACTACCACAGTGTTTATACCATTAGTGTGGAAAGCTGTAGCATTGCACTTAAGAAAGCTGTCAGGTGTTATGAGCAAGTGGGCACATGCAGAAAGCTTTTTCTAAGTCAAGATTCTTTTTCAGCCCCTTCACACCTTTTTGAAATATCAGGACAGTGTCATTGGCATGTAAAGGTCAAAGATTCTGTGGCAAGTCTGAAACCATTTGTGCATGCCTCATTAGACGTAGTGACCTCTAACTGCCCGAGGAATCTACTGAGGATTTTCCTGGACATCACAGGAATAGTCTGTTTTGTTGAGCTTTCCTCATTTTAAGTAAATCAAAGTGTAATGCCTCAAATTTGTTCTTCCAATATATTTTCAAAATATAGTTCAAAATCTAGAAGCAAATAAATTACATTTGCCTTAATTTTTAATTAGCTGAAAGTCGTCACTGCAAATTGTGTCTTCCATTGCTAAATAAAATAGTCAACTGCCAGGCCTGAAATAATTAAGCAATATATTCTAATTAAGCAATTTAATTTTGATTTAATTATGATCTACAACTTTCCTTCTGATTTAACTGACATTCATTGACAAAATGCTACAACATAAAACAGCACTAGTGTTTTCAGCTTATGACTCTGCATGCTTTGCTTCATAGTATTTGGCATTCATCAGAGCATATGGAAAAAGTCTCAGTCTGGAATAGCTGGCATTTTATTTGTTACCAAAATTATGTACTACTTGATTTTTTTGGTTGTTTTGTGAGGCAGTTGGGGAAATACAGATATCTCGGGCTTGAGCCAAATTTATGAATATTCACTGGAATCCTTCCATCGACATTGGTCTGCTTTTGATAGTGAACTGCTCCCGTGTTGTTGCAGGGACATAGTTAAGACCACGTGCTTATGAAATATTTATAGAGATGTATTGTATACATATTCTGTGTCAACATCAACATGATTTTATGTTAGGCTAGGGACCTGAGAGCAAGGACAGAAGTGATGGGAAGGCAGAGAATACCACTTCATTCACTGCTGCATCAATAAAATTGCTACAAAATATTCACCAAATTGAGCAATACCAACCCCCTATTTTGTTAAAATGTTTTTCATCATACAGCAGTATTGGAGAATGGCTTTTGTATTCCAGACTAGTCCTGTGTGCAAACCCCTGTTTAATGATAGGAATGGTGAGGATGATTTCAAAAAGTTCATTCTGCCTGCAGTCAGGCCTGTGCCTGCAGGTCTTCATGACTGCAGACTCATAGAACTGAAGCTGAAGGACAAAAAACCAATTCTCCTCTTGATTTAGTGATTTGAGCACTTAGCAACATCCATGAAAACAATCATGTAAGACAAGAAAGGTCATGATTGATCATATTGCATGCACTCAGGTGCTCTTATGTCCCTTCAGTTTTGATGTGTTGTGTTTTGTTCCTATGCTGATGTTTAAATTTCTCAGGAAAAGCTCAAAGGCCAAATGTCTTTTGAGGCTGAGAGCCATTGTACACTCGGAGCAATAATGAATGTTTGTTACTTTTCAAACCCTTTCTCCCTCTGTTTTCTGAAATTATTCAGATCAGTGATATTTATGATGCAGCAGAAAATCAGAACAATGTTTTCAAAACCTGAATAAACTTTTCAGCTAGCCTTCCTGTGTTGCAGGAATTTCTGTCATATCTTCTCATCTTTATCCCAAAATTCATTGCTATGTGACTGTGGTAGGCTGACCCTGACTGGGTGCCAGAAAAAGCTGCTCTATCCCTCCTCTTCTCATCTGGGCAGTGGAGAGAAAATACAACCAAAGGCTCCTAGATCAAGATAAGAGCAGGGAGACATCAGTCACCCATTGCTGTCACAGTCAAACCGGACCTGAATTAGGGAAATTGGCTTAATTTATTACCAATCAAAGCAAAGTAGGATATTGAGAAATGAAACCAAATGTGAAACAGCTTCCCTCCCCCCTCCCATCTTCCAGGGCTTAACTTCACTCTGGATTTCCTCAGCAGTGCAGGGGAAGGGGGAATGGTGGTTGCAGTCAGTCTGTCACACATTGTCTCTGCCCTCCCTCCTCTTCGGGGGAGGAATCCTCACCCACTTTCTCTGGTCCAGTGTGGGATCTCTGCCTCCACAAACTTCTCTAATTTGAGTCCTTCTCATAGGGTATAGCTCTTCACAAACTGCTCCAGCATGGTCCCTCCCTCAGGGTGCAGTCCTTCAGGAGCACACTGCTCCAGAGTGGGTCCTCCATGGGGTCACCAGTCCTGCCAGCAAATCTGCTCAGTGTGGGATCCTCTCTCCCTGGGGCCACAGCTCCTGCCAGGACCCTGCTCCAGCACAGGTTTCCCACAGGGTCACAGCCCCCTTCAGGCCTCCACCTGCTCCAGTGTGGGGTCCTCCACAGACTGCAGGTGGATCTCTGTTCCTCCATGGACCTCCATGGACTGCAGGATCACATCCTGCCCCACCATGGGCTGCACCATGGGCTGCAGGGAAATCTCTGCTCCAGTGCCTGGGGCACCTCCTGCCCATCCTTCTGCCCTGACCTTGGTGTCTGCAGAGCTGCTCCTCTCACATGTTCTCACTCCTCTTTCCCAGGTGTCCAGCAGTATTTTCCCTTCTTAAATCTGTTATCCCAGAGGTGCTACCACCATTGCTGATGGCTCACCTTGGTCAGCAGTGAGTCCATCCAGGGGCTGCCTGGTATTGGCTCAGTGGGACATGGGAGAGGCTTCTGGCAGCTTCTCACAGATGCCTGGCCACACACACCCAACACAGTAATCCACTCAAATAAAGGTTATCCAAAATGCCCATTAAACAGCATGAAATTAAAAATATGCTGATGTGGGATTATGCTTGTGACAGCCTCATGGATATTTCAAAATGGCTGCATTTAGACTCCCTACAGATGTTATGTTTTCATGAACACAGTAAGGCATCTGAATAATTTAAGAGAATGTTGTCGGTAGCAAGTGTCACACAAAATAACTGGAAGGAAAATTGTCTTCACGTAGTGAAGATAAAAATGCATACAAATAACTTTCTATTTAATACACAGTTTTAAATAGGAAACAATAGGTTATTAGTTTGACAGGAAATCACAAAGTGTTTTTATTATGCCCTTATCACCTTATTTTTTTCATATGTAGAAACTCTGTCCGTGATCCACACCTCTAATTCTCACAGAAAAATAATTATGTAAATACATTGAAATTTGCACATAGGGAGCATTTATTACCCAATTTGCTTATGCTTTCAAACTGAAGAGAAAATGTAAATCTGTATGAGATTTTTACAGCAATTTTGAGGTTTCAAATTTATCACTTTTAAAATGCAAACCATTGGAAAAGTGCTCTAAGTCATAAAATTATTCTGGCTGAAATTAACCCTTCAAGATACTTTTTTCTCTTGTCTAATAAATATTTTATGAAGAACCTGAAACTATATGCAAATGAAGTAATATTTACCCAGTAAGCATGAGAACCAAGTGATATTCTGCCTATTTATTTATTTCTTGATGAGAGATACATTTCAATTATATTACCTTTTGGTTTTTTGTTGTGTTTTTGTTTTTATTATTATTCAAACAGCTTACCCAGGAGTTAAAATGGTGAGTGAAAGTCATCACGAGGCCCTGGCAGCACCGCCAGCAACCACAGTAGCAGCAGCCCCTCCAAGTAATGTCACTGAGCCAGCCAGTCCAGGAGGAGGAGGAGGAGGAAAAGAAGATGCATTTTCTAAGCTAAAAGAGAAGTTCATGAATGAACTGAACAAAATTCCACGTAAGTAAAACTTGATTGATGAAAAAGCTTCTGTTGGCAGATTAGATTTAATTTGACATTTTCTTCTTTGACATTTATTTAGACAGCATACTAAATGTTTTCTAGTCAAAGCTGGAAAAATCATAAGATTAGACTGGTTTTGTAAGTTCCTCAAAGTTAACTGAAGTAGAAAAAAAATAGAGTCCAACTGAATTTTAATTTATGTCTATTCTTGGTATGTCAGATTAGTTTGGTGATTTTTACTGATAAATTGCTGCTGGATCATTAAAACTGAAACTAGAGAACTTCAGCCGCTACTGTGGCTGTGGGGCCAATAAGTAAAATGTTTCCTATCAGTAACACTTAAGGTTTCATGTTTGTGACAAATGTACATGGCCATATTGCCTTAAAGCAATATTTGGCCAGAACTCACACATATTGAGAAAACAAGGAAGCTTTGCATCTTTGGAGATTAGAAAATGTTGAAAGAAATGTGAAAATTGAGTTTTAACAAGAAAACAGATAATACATCTGTAATGTGTGAAGATAGCTGTGCTTTTCCCACTAGGTTTTCTAGCAGATCAGCCACTGAATGCTGTTTGCACCAGTTCATGTACTTATACTGAAAATGTGAAAGTATAAATGTATATTTCTATGAAGTTATTAGAACTAAAGTCAGCAGGGCTCTTTTGATCTCTGATGCCAGAAAGTGTTGACTCAAAGTTGAGGCCTCAATTTGTTCACATTTGAAAAAAAATACAAGCATTAACTTTGTGCTGTTGTTTATAATCCTGGGGTTCTTGGATCTGTCTGGTACGTTCTACTATACATACACTGGTATCAAATATAGGACTAAATCAATATTGTCAATGGCATTTCATATAATACTGAAAAAATCCTTTCTGTTGCTGACAGAAAAATTACCTAATGCTACCAGCAGATCATTTTGGCACTTTTATAGACAAGAAGGGGAAGGCTCTGTGTGTGTCTTAGTAGCAAGCATTAGAAAGTAATTCAATCTGTAATAACTTCTTCTTTACAAGAAAAAGTAAATGTAAAATATTTCCCGGGAAGTATTTAAACATATGTAAGAGTTTTCATTTTTAGAAGACTATCCTTTGTGTAAAGAAATGTTCTGTGACTGATAAAGTCAGATAACAAATTAGAATATTAATCATTTTTTTTATCTCTAAATGAATCTTGGCAATGTGGCAGATGCAGTTTTTGAAAAATTGATAGCAAACAGCTTTGCTCTGTCACTCAAAATTGTCACTTGCAAGAATTAAGGTGCTATAGAGGTAAGAAGTTTGTGTGCCATTATTTTGGTGATCTGTGCAGTCCAATGCAGACCATAGTGAAATGAAATTGTCTAATGATGTCATGGGAAATCAAAACTAAAGAACAAAAATACAAAAATACAGGAATAAAAAGAAAAAAAAGGAAAAATTAAAAGAAAAGACATTGAGGGAAAAACAGTCAGAATTTGAAACATTTGTCTTGTAATTTTTGTCTCAGCACGCTATGTAAATAACATAGGTGAGACTTTTATGGAAATAGCCTCTTATTTTTAAACTTCACAAAGGCATGAATGGCTTCCAGTCTGAGGAACTCTGTAATTGGTAGGCGTAGGAAAAGGTTTGTGGATAGAGAGAAACTTCGAATGCCCCGCTGCATACTTTTTTAAAACCACAACAAAACAAGTAGAAAGTCCAATCTGGAGAGTCTTTTCAAGCTGAACTGAATAAAACTTCTGTTATCTTTTAATGAGAGAAAAAAGAAAAAAGCCCCTACTGTTGCATAATGAAAGTGCTTACTTAGAAAAGTGTATTATGTCATAAGACAAATCTTATTTCTTCTGAAATACATGATGTTATTTATAAAATAAGATACCTAATGCTGATAGTGACACCAGAATTTATTGCCGCCATCTTAGAAATCTGGTCTCTTATCCAACATCATGTAGTACTGTTGTCCTGGAGAAATGAACCTAAGGTAGTCACAAATCCCATGCCATTGTCTGCTCTTACTAGAGAGGCTGAAGATGTGATTGGATCTTCCCAGGACCTCTATCAAATGCTGGGGCTATTTAGTGTTGCTTTCTACTACACTGGGGGGATTTTGCCATTTCAAGAAGAAAGCTGAATGTTCATTGTACTGCAGAGGGGCAAGGGACTTGTGTGGGGATGCTTTTGAAATACTAGTATGAATTAGTGCCATTGACATTTTGAGCATTTTATATTCCAAATAACTTCCTTTTGCCCGTTTTCCTCAATAATGAATCCTACAGGAAGGGACCACACGTCTGCATGTATTTTTCATTTACAAATCTGTATGTATTTTTCATTTATAAACTAACATAAACACAAAACAAGTAAGTTTAATTAGGCTGTCTAAAAGAATACTGGGGATGGGAGGGCAGAGGAGACCTCATTTCCCTGTTGGAAGATTATAGCATTTTCTCATGAGTTGTTCAGTTTATGCCAGTGGGAAGTTTGTCAGCATGGTGTTTTCAGCCTATTACAAAAAAATGTAATTGTGCTAGAAAGGTTTTCAGGACTTACCTCTTACAGCTGGCTGCAATTTTTATTTTAGAATCTCTCTTAAATCAGAGCAGAATGTAAATTAGTACAAACCAAATTGTTTGTATAGTGCCTCTTTGGAAATTTCTTGCTGTGTGAGAGAGAGTAAATATGGTGCATGGGCCCCATTGGGACAGCAGAGATGCTTGGAAGTCTAAGAACACTCCCAAGACCATGGACCAGGTTTTTCCTCTGGTAGATTCAAACTGAGGACCTGATTTGAGTCCTCCACTTGGCAGTGGAATCTCATAGTCAGCAAGTTCTCTAATCTTTTCAGATGGAGGGCAAGGTTCTTTTTTTGTTCCTGTGCTTTATCATTTTCACTTCCAAAGATTTCGTGTTCATCCCCACATAGTTGCCTCTGCCTGTGATGTCTGCAGATGGAAAATAAGCTGTCATGATGTAGTGGATGTACATATAATAGGGTAAAGTATTGTGAAAAAGCTCACCTGCAATCAACTTGCTTCGAGTGCTAAAAAAGCCAAGCCATAGTAGGGCCTAATTTATGTAGTCTTCTCTTTCTGTTTTATCTTAGAAATTATATGGTATCAGTCATGCTTATATTAAAAATAAAAATTACAACATTCTTTTCATGGAATACATGAAAACAAAAAAAAATGTACATCAAACTACATCCAGCTGAATAAATACTGTTCCTTCCATGTAGCTTAAAATAGAAGATTCATTTTTTTAAGTACTAAGTTTTGTAGAACACACAGATGTTAGAAGTTAAATAGTCTAAACATGCCAACTAACTGAAGATATCAGGATTCCCATTAGAAGTTTACTTTGCAAAATTACAAGATAAAATCAATTTAAATTATTGCAATTTAAATTATACTGGTGTTTTCTTCTGTGATATATGCACAAGATAAGTCTTATTAAAAAAAAATTCATTTAATAGAACGAGGAAATAAAAGTTCCAAGAAAAAGAAAGTACTGATACTTTTTGTATCAGTATACATTTATTTCAAGAACAGTAATGCAGTTTGTAAATGAGATTAAAATTTTTGTTCGTACAAGCAGAAAATCTGGAGATTTTTTCTTGATTTGTATCTCTTTAAAATAGAGCATACACCACATTTTGTGACAGGAGAAAGTAGGCTTCCAAAAGCACACACATCATTCAGAATGGCAATGTCCTAACATACATTTCACTCTGGATAAAGCAAGTAGGATAATTTTATTACAGTGAGTCATACAATTAAAGTGCAAGAACCCAGTAAGTTACTGAGCCATAACTGTGAGGAATTTTTTTCTTCGTTATGTAAATCCCTGCATTTTGGTTGTGAGTGGCTGATTTGCATAATCACAGTACAGTTGTTTTTCCAGAACTGAACTGTGTATAAATGTCACTGTTACTTAATTGGTTCTTATACTTTCAATCCCCATTTATCTTTAATCTGCAGAATTTTTAATCTGTTTACCAGAAGGTGAAAAAAGGCACCATCTCTGCTTTTACATTTTGCATTTTATATATAGTAAATCCAGCAACTGAAAAAAGGGGAGAAACAGAGCAGATAAAACAGCACTTACTCTTCTGAAAACAAGACTGTGGTAATGGCAGCAACAGCGTTTGGGTGGAGACTTTAAATATCAAGATACTGATACTAACCATACACAAATAAAAATTGACATAAATTACCATTAGTTTACTTAATAATTTTAGAATCAAAGTGATGTTGATATGTTTTCTAATGGCACATTCCTGTATGAACAGGAGACCTCATTTTGCCAGTAAACAAGACAGCAAAAATCCAATAAAATTACAGCATGCATCTGATTGAATAATGATGTGCTGTTAATGCTCGTGGTAAAATCTGGAACAGCTATAATAGCTGATTGCATTGAATCCAGGATAGTGTCATTACCTCTATAATAGAAAGATATTGCATATTTGCTGCCTTACATTGTAATTATATAAAAAGTTACATTTCTATACAAACCCTACTCTGAAATGTTTGGCTGGCTTGCCACTCCATTTGGGCTCAGATGCTGGTGCTCAAAAGCCCTGAATTTGATTCATCTTGTACAACTGACTGCTAATCCCACAAAACCACAGGCTCAAATCTCTGTGATAATTCAGGCTAAAACCTGATATTCTGTGCAGACTTCTCTCACATTCTGTTTCCAGAAAAAATTTTATTTCCCTCTCCTTGGACTAGAGAATAACTGTCAAAACAAAATGGGACTGGAAGCTGTAGAGAGAACTGTAACAAAAAATGTAAAAATAACTGTAAGACTCAGGTCTGGTTTAATTCTAAATAATGTCTTAGTAAGCTGACTACCAAGTTGTATTTGTATAATTTAGCAAATAAATTAATAAATAAGTTCATTCTGGATTTATATATTTACCCATTTAAGTCAAAATTTCATCATTCAGCAGTCATCTTAGACATATCCCATCATTTCTTTCTCCCTGCTGGTCTCTGCTATTTTGCCCTTCTGCCTTTCTTGATTGACCAGCTGAGATGTATTAACAGTGCTTATTGCCCTCTACAAAATGACAGTAAAGTTAATTTCTTAATTTTTCATTCATATGTGGCATCAAGATTATCTAGGAGTTTTTACCAGATTAAGTCTGTTCCTAGAAAACTGAGGATTTTATCCATGGGGTCTTTCTGAAATTTAATTGCTATAAGCTGACTGCTTAATCATTTGCAGAAAATAAATTCATTAGGCTTCTCCTAATGGTTCCTGGAGCACAGGTGTAACTGGTACAGGGAGGAGATGACACATTATTTTCTAAATTCATGTTGATAATAGAATGCTTTCAGATTTAGAAACTGGATTAATATTGTATGAATACCAAAAAATCAGAATAAAGTTTGCAATAGCTCTGATTTATATTTTCACAGAACATACCAGTGTTAGTCATTGCCTAATATCTTAGTTTAGCCAGAAACAATCAGCAAAACAATCAGCAGAGTTCTCATCTTAGGACCAGTCAGACATTGGCAAGCTCCATTTGGGTATCTTGGCAAAGAATGTTTGTATGGAGAGATTCAGAGAAGATAAAGAAGTTTCTTAATGTTCAGGGAAGACTAAGGAGCAGTGCTGGAGGAAGTGGGACGGCATGACTTCGTCTTCTTGTCTCCCTTCCTGTCATAAAATCATTCACAGCTACTTGTGCCAAGCTAATACATACAGCTTTACACTGCAGAAGAAACAGGGAAAATCAGAAGTAAGGATTTATTTTGGAGCACAGAAGTACAAGACAGAGCTATTACAGTACAATATTAGATGGGGGGAAAAAACTCCATTATTTCTAAATATAGCAATTTAAATGCAAATATCAGATTACTTTGTTTTTTCCCTGAATGCCCCAGTCCCAGAGTGTAGATGAGAGCTTAATTTCTTTTTTTTTTTAATGTTAAATAAAATTTCTAGATCTTCTGCTGATAGAGAAAACTTGAAAATACTGCCCACACACATCCAGAAGACACAAATATCATGAGAAAAACAGTTCAACTGTTGTTATTGTATAAACTCATGATATGAAAAAGCTGTGATTATTTCTAGGGGTCCAGCAGATTTTGCTTTAAATGAGGAATCCTGAAAATACAGTTTTTAAATCCCAAATGTATAAATACATACTGAGGGATGGAGAAATGGAAGTAAAAACTCACGAAGCAGATGAAAATCCTTGTCTGGAAGGAATAGCATGTGGTCTGAGATCCCACTGCGTTTTACTCCATCAATATTTTAATGATTGATTCTATCATGTAGAATTTATTTATTTTTTCACATTATTACAGTTTACAATCCATGAGTTATTTTCATATGCCTTCTGATGTGCTTCCCTTAATGTGTCCTCTCCTTAAACTTTAGGGTTCATGACAGCTGCCAGTTTGATCCTCATACAGAACTGAGCGTGGAACCTCAGGCTGTTAGAAGTACAAGCTGCTCGAGCCTGACCTAGAAGTGCTGCTGCTGCAGACTGTAGCTGGATCAAGCACTGGCAAGCACACATGCTTGCCAGGAGGTTACATAAAATCATTGAATGGTTTTGGTTGGAAGGGACCTTAAAGATCGTGCAGTTGCAACACCCCAGCTTGTGGGCAGGGAAATTATCTCCTCCAATCAAAGCAAACTCAACCCATGCATCTGATGCACTGAAGTCTGAAGGAGTTCCCTGTTCCTACACTGGCCATTGTCTTGGCTCCTTGGACAAGCCAAGGAGGAAAGCAGAAATCAGAAGAGCAGATTCCTACAGCTTGAACCAGAGCAGCAGCTGCAGCACTCTCCATCCCCAGGATAGGGAGAGCCTGTCACAGGGCTAAACCCATATCCTCCTCTGCATCACCTTGAGAATGCATTGTCCCATCAGAAAAGAAATGCTGTCTCTAAGCCAGTAGCACACTGGGAAAGTAACCTCAATGTCAAACAGAATTATACATTATTGATTGCATGTGTCTGTAACACCCTTTTCAGAAACAGCCGCTTGTTTGGGTTGTACATTCTGAAAGACAGGGAAGGAGAAGCAAGCTCTCCTATAAAGCACATGATGCTGAAAACATTTCAGTAAATATAAGAAAACAAAAATACCCATGTTCAGATTAACTTTTAAAGCCAAGGGGATGAAATTCATCTGTAGCAGAAATGGGGGTGAGCACCTGCCTTTGGTTTGGTGATGGCGTTTTAACAAGGGGTGTCAGACTGCCCCCAGGGGTCTCCTCTAGCACATCACCGTGATTATTATTTTATATGTTACAATTACTATGGTAGGTGTTTTATTGCCCTATAGATATGTCAAGTTGTGCCAGTACCTTATAAGTTGAGTAGAGAATACAGTGTACAAGCAGAAAACTGAACATGGTTGCTGGCTTACCTCCAGTTCTGGGAGTGTATCTTAAAATTTCATTACTTTGTGTGAGAGAAAGTGCACTACAATTGTGTTTGTGTGCATAAAAGAAACACAACCTTTGTTAGCCTTTTTCAAACTTACCTACATATAAAGTGCCTACAGAATTACACATTATCAGTTGTAATTGTTTCTAATCTTGCTTTAAAAATAAGAGTTCATGGAACATTGGTTCTGAATTTAAAACTGAGAATACATTTAAAGATTGATTCTCAGCAATATACAGCATAAAATATAAAAGGCACCTATGACTGTGGTTAGTGGGTTTTCTTTTAAAAAGTATGGTTTAAATGTGCAGTGAAAATATAGGAATTGCTGTTAAAATTTATATTCAGTCCTTATCTCAGCTACTTGTGCTTATGCACTGTGGCAAGCTAGAAAATATTCTCTCGCCACTTTTATTCTGAGAAATTGTTGTAAGACGGCACAGCTGAAGAACAAAATGCCATTCTTTGTTGTTATTGTTAGCTATTCTCCTTAGACCTGGGAGAGTTTCCTGCTGAGAATTGTCCAAACTAAAGCCTTTTCTGAGGTATTATAAATATATAATAACCCTCCTTTGATCAGTATGTTTTTTTAAGTGTTTAACATTTTTTGAAAGACACAAGAATACTGATACATGAATTAAAATACCTGGTCATCAGTGCCATATGCCAAGGTGGGTGAAAAACTAAGGTGCTGACCACCAAGAGGAGCTCTCAGGAATACTGTAGGTACACAGCATCCTTTCATACATTCATTTTATCTTTCTTAGTCTTGGCTTTTATGTCAGGCAAGCTCTTGAATGGTTCTAGATCAGAACATCACTACTGCTTCCAGAACATGCAGCCACTTTGCAAGAGCTATGGAAGTGGCCTCAAATATTCAGAAGAATCTTGGTATGGGAAGACTTTGCTCTGACTCCATAGAAAGATGTAGTGCTGAACTTGAATGACTGCCTCATGAAGGCTGAGTTCCAGCTGGCAGCTGAACAAGCCATCTGCCTACTCCTGTGCAGATTTCAGAATCTGAATCTACTCTTAATTACCAACTTCAGCGAGAGCTCCCTAATTTGCTCACAGCCCCTATATCATCTGGGGGCATGTTTCAGTACTGTAGCTGGCACTGTTTTCCTATTACAGTGAAAGCCACCAAAATGAAAGATGAAGTTTATAATTTCAGATGGGAAAGGCATTTCAACCCACATCTTAAAAAGGAGCTCCAGAAATTATTAGGCTTTCTACACCTAGTTTTTAAGAATCAGACTCTAGAAGTTGAATTTACAGATCTGAGTTAAATGGGTTGATCCTCTTCAGAATGACGCAGAAATAGGAGGCCCAGGTTCCTCTAGAAGGAAAAACTGGTATATGCAATGGTACTGATCCCACATATTTAGATATCTAGGAAGGCCTGAAGGCTAAGCCCTTTTAACAGAGAGACTCACAGCCTTAAATCATTTTCTCTGGCCTTGGAGACCTGATTTCTCTCATTTGGAGAGTGATTGTTTCAATCTCTTCTATCAATGTACAGTCTGATGAAAAGTAAGAGAGCTCACTGGACTAGAGGCCTGGCTGAAGGACAGCATATGCATTTTGCTGTGAAATGTCTTTGGACAAAATGAGCAAATAACACTGGGTATTTAAAGCTCCTTGTGCTTAAACAAGTGTTTCACACAAGGTTGCAGAATATGACAACATGAATCCCACATTTCTGTTTTACTGTTCCTTTAGGAAAGGCAGATCCAAGTTTTCCAGCTTCGTCCCTTGGTTTCCTTTAGTCTCAGGAAGACTTGAGCCTAAGGTATTTTAGACTGCAGCCTGAGTGATACTCCTGAGTCTTGGCTGGCAGCTCCTTTATTGTCAGTCTGAAGCAGCCACACAACCATCTATTTGACCCATGGGAGTAGCAGTGTCAGCTCCTTGAAGAGGAAGGGAACCTCCAGGACTAGGAGGTCTCTTTTTTCTTTTTTTTTTTTTTTTCTTTTTTTTTATTTGGTTGAGTTTTTTGGTTTTGGTTTGGGTTTGGGGTTTTTTTTGTTGGTTTTTTTTTGGGGGGGGCGGGTTTGGTGTTGTTTTTTGTTTGTTTGGTTGGTTGGTTGGTTGGTTTGGCTTGGATTTTTTTCTGGAGACTGGTTGTAGAGAGGAAATGCATTCTTCACATAGTTAACGTTGTATGGTCCTTTTTTCCTTTACCAGATTTCAATGGATTTTCTATTTTACTTCTGTGTTGTTTCATTTATGTATTTATTAACACTTTCCTCCTAGCCCAAACTCATATGAAAAAATCATCACAAGCAAAATACTTGCTAACCCAGCATTCAGTCTTGTATATTCTTTAAGTATCAAACTCGTTTCCTTCCAAAATAGGAATATTCCTCCTTTTATCATGTTTCCTAAGACCTGAGGACTCCGTTTTCATCAAGCATGTGCTTTAAGCTGGAATGTGGCATTTCAGGTCTCAACCCTGGAGTCAGTTGTTTGTCTGTCTGTCTGTTTGTTCATTATATGCCATGGATTGAAATTTATATGCAGCATGAGCAAGGGAAGGAGGACAGACAAAGATAAGGCAAGCTGACTATTCATAAATTTCAGCCTAGCATAGCATTTTAGATTACAAGTCAATGATAGCAATCACTTTATAGGAAGCTATTCCAGAATACCAGTTTCTAAATTTGTTTACCTCATGAAATATTTATTGATGAGTTTTAAGTCTTAGGACAGTGAGGTGGCCAGGACAATGGGAAATAGAATGATGGGTGGAGAGGACCAATGGACAAAAAAATACTCCCTGAACTCAGGGTATAGTGATAACATAGCATGAACGAATGTCAGCATTGACCTGACTATTATGAAACAGCCGTGCATTTATTTTATTTAGTAGTGACTGCATACTACAAAAATACTCCTGCACAATGCTCTTCTTGCTATATGAATAGGCATGCAAGAGAAATATGTAAAGGAAGAGACAAAATGGAAAAGAGAAACTAATTACAACAATCTCTTTTCTATTCAGTTAATGCATGAAGTATTTAAACTGTGCAAGATCCTTGAGTTTCAACAGGTAGTTTTTGTTAGGAACCTACTGACAGCTGGGCTTTGATTCTTCAGAATGCAGAGATCTGTCCAACACCACTACTGCTTCTCAGAAAAGTGTCTATGATTTTGTAATGACAAGAAGCATTTTATTCTGTTGAACCAAATATTTATCCTGGTAATTCTGTTAGAAAAAGAACAGAAAATATATCCTCTTTAAAAACAACCGACTAAACTCCTGAATTGTGTCCCGTCCCCATTACATAAAATAATTTGTGATACCAAATCCCTAAAGGCATAGCAAAGCTAGCTGAACCCTGCAGTGCAGCACAACTGCAAATTGGTGAACAATTTTTTTCTTGTTTTCAAGTCTTTTTTCTTGACTGACCTGCAGCTCTCCTGTAAATAACTTAAAAGACAATAGGATTGCATTCGTACTTGATAGAGCCAGCCAGTAAGAGTAGCATGGGTATGCAGGCTGAGTCCAGGTATTGAAATGCTACACAGCAGGTTTTAGAATCTCAAAAGGTTTAGTCTGGTAAAATATTTAAATGTGTACTAACCTTTAAGCCCCTGAATGATGCATCAAATTAAATTTGTCACACACAAGTGGTTTGGAGGATCAAAATTGTAAATAACATTTCTAATGTGGCCTGTAATTTACCTGATGAACTGCTACACTGATTCTTATTTTAACGTAAATTAATTTTACTTTTGCTGTGGTTATTTTAGTTAAAATACTTATTTTATTAAAAGTTTGTAACTCTGCAAGTAATGTAATTTCAGAGACCTGTCACACACACATAGTAGTAGAAGCAAATTTCTTTTCAGACCTTCATAAATACCAGTGTAATTCTTTTACCTTCCATTTGATTTTAGTGGGCTGCTTGCTGAGAGCTGTACCCACTTTTCACATGGCGTGTTATCACAGCACACATTTTCATGACTGTTGTCAAAAAAAGAGCCTTTAGGACAGTTGTTTAGTTTAAATGATCAGTAGAGTGCTACTTTGAGATCATTTGGGAAGGGGACACACACACACAGAAATTTTCCAATGGAAGCCATTGGAAGAATGTAATTACCTCACTTGGGACTTGAGCCAATCCAGCAAACATCCAATTTCCACAGATGTGATTGAGGTTGTTTCCATTTAGTTTAATGAGAGTTGGATGGGGCTGTAAGGCATTACAATCTTTTAGGGAAGATCTCAGGGGATCTCTCATCACCAAAAAACCTGAGGATGTTGGTTTTATGTTTCCCCCAAAGTACAGCAGCCCTTGCATCAGCACGTCACCACTGCTGTTCCCCAGCATTACTGGCTCAGGGGGAAGCAGGCCACCATGGTGCCACTTTCTGTGCCTGAGAGGGATCCAGCATACTGGCAGATGATGTTGTTTAGCTTCCTTCTGCATTTAGCTCATCCATGGGTGTTCAGTTGCTCAGTTCAGTTCTTTGGTGGATGTACTAGAGTGCTGTGGCGATGAGCAGGGAGTGCATGTGATGCTTCACTAATTCCTCCCTCCTTTCAGCATTGAGTGGTACTCATTTCAAAGAAGCATTTCAAAGTCAGCATCCGACTGTTACAGGGTTCAGGATTTTTTCACTGACTGGACCCCAGCAGTGCTTTGCTCCTTGCAGACAAAATTAAATTACTCCAATGCTACTGATAGTGCCTCTGTTTGAGCAGACTTGTGTAATCTTCCCCATGGTATCAGGGGAATCAAAGTGCTAGGAGTATACTTTTTATCCATCCTATATGCTAAGATGGATCACTTTTCGTAGATTGGCAGGTGCTGCAATGCCTCTGTTTCAAAGTTGATTTTACTTTAGTTTGATTTTTGTCAGAGGTGAAAACAAGCTTTCTTCATAGGACAAAAAATAAATAAAAGTGTTGTTGGGGTGTGGCCTTACTATCCACTTCCCAGACATAACTTAATAGATCAAAACTGTCAGGATGTTTTATTACAAAAGTTTGTTACTCATATGGCATTGTCATCATGTGAGTTGGGAGCCAGTAGCAGACTGAAGTGTCAGTGAGAAGTCCTGATACTGCAAAGCAATGCTGATATTCCCTGCTTTCCCACAATATTTTAGGAGGCAAAAAAAATAAAGGTTTGTACTGACATTTTGGGAGTAGAGGACTGAGAGCTATAAAATATATCTGATCCTGTCCTGATGCTAGGTGAATGTAAAATTGCCTTTTCTAAAAAAAAGTAATAATCAGTGATTCCTTCTCCAATAATGTGCAGCATTTGCTTCCACCAGACAGGTGACCATTAATGACAGTCAGTAAATGCCTTCACAATCTCCACAGCAGTATGTCTGATACTCTGAAATTTACTATTGCAGACCATGTTGACAGGATGTATGACTTGTAAGTATTAGAGGTCACATCTGTGATCTGAAAGTAAATGATAACCAATTTGTGACTTACATCTCCAGTTCTTCTCAGTCTCTTTCATCTATTGCCTCTTTTCCTTTCTTTTTCCTGGTTCCCTCATCACACAGCACCTTCTCCTCTCATTTACACCTCCTGCCTCTCCAGAAAAAAAGCACAGTTTTGCCATGGTGACTTCTGTGGAGAATTCAGTTACAGGAGGAAGAAGGAGGGTTAAAGCCTCTGAAATGTTTTTTGATGTATGGCTGAGAGACTTAAGGCTTCCTGACAATGCTAGTCTCTGCTCTGTTTTCCAGGCTGTCTGCTACAGAGTACTTTTGATGAAAAAGAATGAATGTAAACCAATATTTGTCTGCTTTTCCCTCTACTTCACACAAAGCTTGCTAAGAAGGACTGGAAAGCTTTCAGCTAACATTTTAGCAAACAAACCTGAATGCTGATGTGTATTTTTTTAGTAGCTTCAGGACTAATGTACAAAAGTTACGAATAAAAATAAATGTACAGAAGTTATAAGAAAAGAACTAGCTATTTTTTAGCTTGAGTCTGAGGGCTCCTGTAAGGGGTAGTTCTTTATTCCTTGAATATGCTGAATGTGCTTGCACTGAACCATGATCTAGAAATCTCACATCCCTGCTCAAGCCTTTTCTAACTGCTGCTAGTTGTCCTACGAGTTGGACAAGAAACATTTTCAGAAGAGAGACAGAAAGTGTGTTGTGTATGACCCCGGGATGTCAGCAAAATCATGTGTGACCTCAGATAAGGATCAACAATTGAGATGAGCCAGGATAAATCACAGCATTGCCAAGTTTAGAGAGAAGCCAAAGGAAAATTGGTTGCAGTGCTGGCTTACAGGAGGTTGTTCCCAGGCAGGAGCTGGCTCAACTTGAAGGCATGTGAGGCCAATTAAATAACTCCTAGCCACTTGGGAGGGGTATGTCTGTCAGAGCCTGCTTTCATGAAGGGATAAAAGGGCTATTGATAAAAAAGGATACAGTCTTCATGTTTGCCATAGTCAAAACACTAGGAGTAGAGAGTTATTTAATAAGGTTTATTTTGGGGTGGTATTTTGATCTCTTCAATGGTTGAGTTTTTGGAAACCACTGCAGAGATACTAGATCTCTGAGCCATTGGCAGTGAGGTAAATGGCATTTAGTTTTGCTCCAGGGAAGGATTTATTCTTTCATCAAGTGTCACCTCTCCCATGATGTGCCTGAATAAATATAACTAGCTTCGCTTACATTAGTGGTCTCTCCTGGGACAGCACTGCCAGCATAAATTATTTATGATTTGAGATGTGTTTAATACTAGTCACAGCACAAAAAAATTCTACCTTCTAAGAGCACTGCCTATGGCAGGTGACAGAGACAAAAACTTCATTAAAGGACTTTTTTTCACCATAACAATAAAATCTATCAGCCTCATTTTACCTCTGCCAACTGCACTTCTCAGACAGTATCGTGTTCCTGTATGTAGGCACAACTTTGGCTCTGAAGCTCCACTGAAAAGGAATATTAATGAGGACTTCCTTTCCCTCAGCTCAAGGACAGGCATCTCATCACCTGGCTGATCCAGGAGTTTGTGACAAGTCAGATTAGAAACAGTCATCTCAAAATAAGCAGAAGTTTTCTTCTGGTTTCTGGAAACCCTTTTTGAGATTTCACCCAACAAACCCTAATTTTGCTGTATTGTAGAGTAATGTGCTAATGTCAGCAATCAGAAAGTAAGGCAAATTTTGGCAGATTTCTTTCTGAGATTATTTTGTCAAGACAGTATTATTTTGCTTCATTCTTTTGTTATTAAAATTATTGAAAAGGCGGCCCAAGGTTAAGACTGAAATTTTTTTAAGTGTGGTGCTCACCACTATAGTTGACTTAAACTCTAGAAGTTAGAAACTTTACATCAGATGTCCTATGTTGTCTTTGAAAATAATCTCTATCTTGCTGTATCTTGTGTCTTTACTGGTTTTACCATATATAAATTGCCTTTCTATATTTGTGGTGGCTTAAAACTGTGTGCTGATTTAAAGACGATTTATAGGGGGCTGAGCTCATGATAAAGCCTTCATATATTATAAAAGCAGGTTGTCTTATGAATACTGTACATTGAGTGAACACAAGATAAATGTGAGATCAAAGTAATACAAGAGTAAAAATAAAGATAATAAATAAAAATAATAAATTATGACTAATTAGTAAACTAAATAATGCATAAAAAGAGTAAAAAAAGTAAAAAAGTAAAGTAAAAAATGTAAATGCAATGAATATCCTTAATGTGGTGTAATTACAGCAACATCTATGTGCCACACTTCAAAAGCTCCAAATTGCATTGAAATCAAAATATATAAAATTATATTAAAATTATATATATATATTTATATATATAAAATTATAATATGTTTTAAAATAATAATGTATTTGACAGCTCACTTTCCTTTCCTTAAGCAATATGTGATGCCACAATAAAATCACCAAATCAAAGACTCATTTAGTTTGGAAAAGACCTCCAAGATCATCAGGTCCAACCTTTGACCAATCTCCATCTTGTCAACTAAACTACAGCACTAAGTCCCACATTGTTTCTTAAAGACTTCCAGGGGTGGCGACTCCACCACCTCCCTGGGCAGCCCCTTCCAATGCTTGACAGCTCTTTCAGTGAAGAAATTATTCCTGATGTCCTGAACCTCCCCTGGCTCAGCTTGAGGCCATTTCCTTGTGCCCTGTTCTGGTAATCTGGGAGAAGAGAGCAACACCCACCTGGCTACAGCCTCCTTTCAGGTGGGTGTAGAGAGTGACTGGGTCTCCCCTGAGCCTCCCTTCCTCCAGGCTAAACATCCCCAGCTCCCTCAGCCACTCCTCACAGGACTTGTGCTCCAGACCCTTCACCAGCCTTGTTGCCCTTCTCTCCAGCCTCTCAATGTCTTACTTGACTTGAAGCGAGGGACTCAGAAAAGAACACAGTTCTTGAGGTGTAACTTCACTGGTGCAGTACATCAAGATACATTATGAAATGCATCAAGAAGATCCAGGTCTGAATAAAATTTCCCTCATAGAAAGTTAAACGCTCTTTATTTTCAACTTTTCTTCATTTTATATATTTAGGAGAAAAAAGCCTCTTTGTTTTACAAATCTCTGTTACCCTGAGGCTTTTTAGTGTAGTGCATGGTGCTGTTAACCTTCAGTGCACATATTCACAGAGGGGAATATTCATTTTGTTGCATGGGCCTCTGTGACAGCCTGTGCAACACAAACCTCACCTTAATACAGGTTTTGTATTGTGAAAAATGCCTTATGCAGGCTTCTAAAACGGAGTAAATTTCATGCTGGGATATAGAAAAATACCATGAAAATTACTATTTGATTAGCAATTTCAGCCTGAAAATTAGTTATGACTTAGCAAAGTATCCCTTTTTTATAAATCACCGTACTTATCTTTCCTAGGTTAAAGGAATGCTGTCACAAACATGCAGTGCTTTTTTCCCTGTGTATTAGTAAGTTCACCTCGAGACATAATCCTACAAACATTGTTCAGTATAGTTTTGCTGAAATTAATGTAACTATTTATAAATGAAATGGCTCAAATTGGAGCTCTACTTATCAGACAGCAAAGAAAATTACTTTAATGGGCCATTTTGGAGACTTTTCATCATTTATGATTTCTTTTTCCTAACAGAACCATCTATGTATGTTTTTTCAAACAGGAGACTCTGTTCTCGCTATGGGATTTACTTGTCATATCTACTGCTTTTTTTACTTGGAGGTTGTATTTGCATCCTTGGAGGTAGTGGAACTACAGTGGGGCTGAAGAAGGAAAGGGGAATGCCAAATGTCACCAACTGTATTTTGTAATAGGAATAGTTGCTAAGGCACTGCCAGGAGTTGAGGAAGAACATGGCTTGCATCTCAGTCTAAACAAGTTTAAAGCCATGTATCTCACCCCACAGAGAGAGAAAGAGCCTGTAGCCTGAAGGTTAGACTGCATGGAGAATGCATCACTGATCTGTCTCTCTGAGGGTGGCATGGAAATCCTCCGTGGGAGAGCTGGGGACTCAAAACCACTGTTCTGTGGGAGAAGTGGCTTAGCCTCTGGCTTACGTGGGGTAAATAGCTCACTGCTCAGGGCTCCAGCTGAGGAAAGAGAAGTCTTCAGAGCTCTTCTCTCAAGCCCATTTTCATTTTTCACACAGTGAATATTTCATCTGAAATGGTTGGAAGACTCAATTTGCTGACGTCTAGGAGAGTGTTATATCCACATATAGTTTTTGTATGCTCTCATTCCATTCATCTATTGTATCACAAAGTGTGGCCTGATATTCCCAGGAATACAGAATACAGCCTGTCCCACAGAGTCAAGGACATACTGGAATTCAACATTTTAGGAATATTAATATGGATATTTAACATTTTGGTAATCTGATGAGCCTTGACTAAGGAATAAAGAGGAAAAACTGTAAGATCTGGAGAGCCTCTTTACTCTGCATGGATTGAGATTCCTGCCAAGCACCATACATTTTTCGCTTTGGTTTTCAACAAACATAGTTACTTTAGGTTGTAATAGGTCAAGACAGTTCTCTATTAATCTATAATATTATCTACTTTTTTAAGGTGGGAATGCAGAGTATTTTTTCTACTGGAATACCTCATAGAAATCTGTTGTGATGACAATTTCTCTTCATCGGGATTTGTCCTCCTTTGATCTTCTTTCCTGTGACTGTAGCTGGTTTAAACATTTTAAGACAGTTTTCCAACATGAGATTTCTTACTGAATTTTTTGAGAGGGGAAGACATTATTTTATTACCTTGTTGCCATTTTAGATCTCGGTGCTAGAATGGCTTATGGTGGAATTTCAGTTGAGAGCAGGAAGTTTTCTTACTGAATACAATGTCTGTGGAATGTTTATTTGCCTGGGGAAAAAAAAAATATTTTAAAAGGAATAGCAAGACAGGACAAAGTTTTGATGATGCCCAACTGCTGTGAACAACTCACATCAGTAATGTAACTCATTTGCAAAAGCAGGTGTTTTTGTGGAATTCTTCCTTAATAAGTGAGGCTAAAGGATGACTTATGGCTTCAAGCTTTTTTCTTTTTTCCAGTTGTATTGTTTTTCATAATGAAAGGACATTGCCTCCATGTGGCCTCCATTGCAGTTGTATCTATGGATACCTTATCACTGCCTCTCTGAGTGAACAATTCCAAAGCAGCCATGGGGAATTTATTTGCTGATTACTCACCTGCTATTAAAGTGGCTCCAAATGAAGTGAAATGGCAGACACACTGGCTCTTGGAAGCTCTGTCCAACTATAAAAGGAATTCTGTGTGTTCTCTGTAATGCTCAAATGACTTTGCAGAGGCACCATGTTTAATTAGATTAGTTCTAATTAGACTGCAGATGCAAAGTTGCATCTGTGTATCACTATTAGTCTTTTTTGAAGCACTTTCAGCCAATAACAAACCACTATCTCATTTGCATTAATTGAAATGTGTTAACGTTTTGCTTGCTGGAATAATCACTATGGTAGAACATATATAACTTAGAGATAAATCTGTTGCTGTCTTGTGGCACCACATGCAGAAAATGAAGTAGCCTAAGAGACAATCATGCTAAGAAAGAAAAAAAGGAAAATACACTGAAGAATTGATTCACTCTTAAATAAATCTTTCTCAGATTCCATTTATACTTATTTAAATTCCTTTAGAGCACTTAGTTTCCAAGGCAATCTTTGCAAGCTTTGGACTTTATTGATTGCTCATCTACCATTAATGTTTATTTTCTTTATCATGTTTTTATTTTAATTTCTTCATGCTTCACAGAACCCATTTTCTTTTGCTGCTTTTCCCTCTCTGTTCCAAGCTTAACTCAGTTCTGAGGAGGCAGAGGATTAATTGTTCATTACTGGTGGTGCTATAGGTTTGAAAGAATGGTTGATGAGCTGTAGCAAAGTTCTTATTAGGAGAGAGATTCTTTAGTTAGTGGCAGAATATTTGCCAGAGGAATTGGAAACCTGGGACAGAAAACTCACTGGACAGAAGTCACCGGAAACACAGCCCTTGATTTCAGCAGACTGACTTTTAATTCCAGGAGTGAATGTTTTTCCTAGGCATAACCTGGCATTCCTTTCTAATTTTTATTTCTCTTTCTGGCCAAACCAGAGATTAATCACTTCAAATCCATTTAAAAATGTATTTATATAGAGACAGTAACAAGAATTCTGCTGTGTGCTTTTAATGTTAAGATTTGATTTTTTTTTCAGTCTCTGATTAGCAGCAATGAAATTAATCCAGTAAGAAGAATAGGGTTTAATTAAATGATTTTAGTAAGTGAGATGAACTCTTGAAAATGAGGGGATGCAATGGGTTTTAAATAGCAGTAAGAAAATATGTTCATCAAGAGCAGCTTCTAAGGTTGGCTGTAAATACTGGAGCAAAATATTACTAAAGTAAAAAATTTATTTTGTAATTAAATGCGTGCCTGTCTCAGGAGAGGACACAGGGTCTGGTGTTAAATTCATTGCTCTTGAGGTTTAGTGGCATTCTTTGTGATCTTTAAGCCTGCTGGCTTCCTTTTTAAAAGGAACATAACACAATTCTCTGATTCTGCAACTAACAAATCATGCAGAAAGCAGTTCAAAGATAAGCAGTGAACATGGAGTGGTGTCAACCAGAGGACTGTAGATTCAAGTCAGGTATAGAACTTTAGAGTCAGACCCTGATGACTGTTTTCTGCAGCAAAATGAAACAAGAATGTCTAATAATTGACTTTAAGACCTCGCACATGGTTCCATTTCCTATTCTCTTCCCAATTACAAGAAGAAGCTGTGACATTTCAGCATTGAGTTTTCAATGTGCCCTTACAGGAATGCTTCACTTAGTGCAAAAAGTCTGGTCTGACATACTTTGTAGGATCAATCTGTGCTGAGCACAGTCTGGGTCGATAGGATGGAGGAAGGGATGCTCTTTCTGTGAGCTGAGCTTGTACAGCTGGATCACATAAGGGATGTAAGTGCCCAGAATGTGTCTGCTTTTCATTTGGGCAGCATAAGGCTGCCCAAAAGTGACGCCTAATGCAGATAATCAAAGGTGGAGTCTGGTACTGAGAGAGGGAATATGTTTATTTCTGTCATATCCAGGAAGAATGACTGACATAATTTGAGAAAACCTTGCAGCCTGCATTTAGTATTACATGGCTGGCCTTCAGACTCAGCACATGTGGGAGTCATGGGGTCTCAGAACAATGAAAAGCCTCCCAGGCTGGCTGTCCAGCAACATGCCAGGTACAAGGATTTAAAATGGAGGGTTTTCATCTGAAATCCCTAACACATGTCTCAGAGCAGCAAACTGGTTCACCTGCCCACTTAACAGTGGGGAATTAAAATCCCTTTGAAGGACAGATGCCTGCAGTCCTTGTTTTGGGTGAATGAGGGTAGGAGTAAAACAAGGCTGGGTCTTCTGATATGAAACTGGCAGCACAGCTCACCACTCTTAATATATATAAACTTTATATGTTAATCTTATAGTTGGGGTGTTCCTCCAGGAAATGAAAATACTTGATTAAATTCCTTCATCCAGCCAGAAGCTTTAATTTATGACTGCACTTCTAACTCATGCTGTAAGTCATGGCATTGTGTAGGAAATAATTCAAACTATAGGCCAAAATCAGAGGGGAGAACAGATTTCTGGTTTAGATCATCAGTATTATTGAATTTTAGAATCAGCAGCAATCACCAAATAAAATGCAGAAGTTGATGAAAAGTCTTCTTTTTCATGGTTCCTCTGCTGTCATTAGCATAGTCATATTCCACCCTCTACTTTACATCATTTTTTTAAAAGGGTGATCATAATAGTAGGTGAGATTTTTAGGGAGAGTTTCTCTCTTAAGAGACATACTGACAGTAATTGTTTTCACTTGACAAGTCCACCAAAAAAGTATTGGTACAAACTAGCTCTATTAATCCACACTGTACAAGAACATGTAGTGCTGTCCTTCAGGATGATATGTGAGCTATAAAACAGTCTTTCCCAGGCTTCTTTTAGATCCTTATCATCTGAATGTGAAACTAAAACTATCACTTTGAGTTACAGCTATAACACTTACAACACACTCTCATGGCCCAGCTGAATATAAGACCTAACCAGTGCTCATGTAAACTAATTATTTCGGCTAATTAGCAGAAGGCTAAAGCACAGGATGAAAGAAAACATATTCCAGGTATGCTGAATTATGAACTTCTGACATTGCTGCATGGGCAAAGTGAGTAAGGAGTGTACCTTAAAGGTGAACAAAAAAAAGAAACTGCAGCATGTAGGAACTGTGGATTAAGGCATCAAATGCAGTCTGCATGTTTGTCTTTTCACACATCTAAAATGCTGTGTCTATGCATCAACCATATAATACCAAGGCAATTGCAGTGTACTAACATGAAATTTACAGACCTCTATATGTAAATATGTCCTTGGTTCCTTCAGCAAACTGACCACTTTTCCAAGAAATGCAGATTCACTTGTACAGGTATCTTTTAATGCCCCCCCCAGGGAACAGTTTAGGTTTCTTCCAGACTGAAGAAGTAAGACAAACTTTAATGCCCAGCATCTGCACTGAGTGTTTTGGAGAGACTTGTGTCCTTACAATGGTACAAAATTTCAGTTTATGTATTTATGGAGATCAGAAAAAAAAGCCATGGAGTTCTTGTTCTAAAAAGAACAGTCTTCTTATGGAGCACGATTCCAGATTTTATTAGATCTATTAATGAGGTCAAATGATGCTTTTAGACTGGTAGCTAATGTAAACCAAATCTATTTATCACTTTGGCAGTGGTTCCTGCAACGATGTTAATGATCATTACAGCATTTATGGCTATCCAGTCAGGAATGGTGCTTTTTGTGCAGAAGTTAGTAATCAATCATCATCATCCTCATCATAATTGTACTGCTAAATGAGCTTCTGAAAAAGAAAAGCAACATAGCTATTAACCTTAACCATACCTTGAAAATAGATTTTTTCGGACAAAGGCCACTGCTAATATAAGCTTGCAACCTTGATGGCTTCTTTCAAAATAAAAGAGGTCAAAATACTAGGCAAGGGCTCAACCCATGTTTGGATTCTTTGCTTCAGTCTTTTAAAATGAATATGAGCAGATAAAAAGGGAAAGAAAGGTCAAAGCCTGCTTTTTTATTAAATAGCAGGTGAAAACATTTTGTCTGGGGGATTTGAGTTGTATACAGTCTGTGAATAACCAGATTAAATTTCATTTTTCTGTGTTAGCAGTATAAGTGTCTAATAACATGCAGAATCCACAAAACTGTATTTTTATTATATGTATTCTTACACACATCATGGTGATAGCTGTGTGCTGGAACGGAGCAGAGAGCTGCAAAAGCTCTTGTGTGCATTCGTACCAGTGGTGCTTTCTTGGCAAGGAAGGAGCAAAGGGATTTGTCTTTTGTGGTTCTTTTTTGAGGCAGAGGTGAGGTGTGATACAAGAATGGGTTTGTCTTTCCACCCCAGCACTGGGATAAAGCTTAGGATAGCTGGTCTGTTGGTACCTGTTCTTTTGAAACTGGAGAAACAGGTATAAATATCCCAAGCAGCACCTCTGCTTAATAGACAGAGGTCATGAAAAGATTTTAGTTTGAATGCCTCAGGTGCCAGCCTGGGACCATTGAGTCCTTCAGCACACACTCCCAGGCAGTCTGGCAGACCACACTGTAGAACAGATGGCCCAGCTGCCCTGACTAGCCAGGCACACACCATAAACCAGTGCAGCAGAGCCCACAGCATTATGCCCCCAGTCTCATGAACCGGTGTCATGTCCACGAGCTGAGCAGAATGCCTGCCAGGAATTTCCTGCATACCCCTGCATGACTGATGCTGTTGATATGCAATGTGATGTCCCTTGGAAAAATGCATACATACAACTGCAACGAGCCTGGCTTCTACTGTGGGGAGCTGAGCCATCCTGAGGTGGAATAGCTCAGTCACAGCTCCAGCACCCTGCTCTCCCTCTTTCTATGGCTGATACATGGTCTGAGCTCTTGCCTGTGTATGGTGCACCTCAGGCATTGCTGGCCATGCACCAAGACCATGACTACCCGGCAATCTTAGCATCCACTTTCATTCAGATTTGAGAGGACACTGAGCCAAAAAAGTGCACCTTATTGATGATCCTCATGAACATGTGTGTGGCTCTTGATAATTGTACCTGCAGCACCCAAGGACCAATGTTGGTATTACAGCCTGCCTATAAACAAAAATGATGAACTGTGTGTGATCTTTCAGTCAGGGTGACTAGGGACAGGGAATTTAATCTCACACCGAACGTTCAGTGGAAAAGTGCTTGCCATGCAACCATTTGTGCAAAAAAAATAAGAGACTATATAGTCTTAATCTGGAGCAAGCTATGAGTGCCTCAATAGCACAGTCAGTTTAGGCACTTCTTTTGGAGGGTTCTGGCAAAGAGAGCCACTTCATTTCCTGTGTCCTGTGTTTCAGGGCCCAGCCACAGCCATAAGCTTGGCCAGCGATGAGATATGCAGCTGCCAAGTTGTGTGGGTGGGTTCTCTCCAGGAAGAGGGCATTCATGTCCTAAGTGCACAGGATCCTAGGAGGATCCTGTTGAGAAGATAGAAGGGCTGTTTAGCAAGGGCCATGCAGAGGGGAGCTCTGTGATGTGCTTGGACCCACTGGATCTGGCAGTGGGCACATCTGGTGCATTCTTGTAGGCTGATGGTTGGGCAAGGGCACAGCTCTTGTGGGCAGTCAGACCAAGGTGGGCACGTGCCCACTGCACAGGTTTGGGCCCTTTCACTGAAAAGCCTCTCAGGCTAGATTGTCCTTTTATTTCATCTGTGTGCAGTGTCTGATCTGGTAAGGCATTTTTTCTGAGTCAGTGCCTCTAGGCACTACCCACACACAAATGAATGTCTATTAATAAAGATAATATTTAATGAAAGAATCTTGTTCAAAGTTTTAGCTGCACACTTGAAATAACAGATAAAAAAATGCAGATATTTGGTTGATTTTACTGAGCATAGAGTACTGGCCAGCACAAGGAATATGCTTTTTGAGATACATTCCTGTCACAGAAAGAAATGTGTCTTCTTATATTGTCAATTGCTGCCTACATACTGCAATTGTACTAACATAATTCTCTCTGGAAGAAGAAGATTGGTTTTGATTTGTTCCTTGACTGTTTTTATAATTGATTTATCAGTACTACAACCATGCAATTAATTTTTGGTAAATCATTCTGGACACTGAAGAAAAAGGTCCCCAGCCTATTAAAAATAGATCTTCCTCACTGTTTACTATTCTTAAGTATGTGAATGATTCCTATTGAACCTATTTGAAAAAAAAAGAAAAACACCAACAAAGGCTTTTATGTCTGAAAGTATTAATAAATTTTTGAAATTACCTGTTCCCAAAATCCTTAACTGCAGAATGCATCTGTTTCTTTAATGAGTGTAGGACACGTACAATGCATATATATATATATATATATATATTATTTATATATATTACATTCTAGGCTGTACAAGAGTCTTTTTAATCTGTCTTTATCTTACCTTTCAGAGGGAGAAAGAAACAAGTTCATTACAGGCCTTTTCAAAGGCTGGATAAAAACAGACATAAGAACCTGCTTATTATCTGTTCAAAGTCAATACTATAGCTCTCCTGGGCTGTGTAATGGATGGAGGCAAAAGATACAGTTCTAAAGGAAAGGCTGTCATACCTTTATGAAGAGAATTTGATTGTTTACAAAATAGTAGTACTTTACATTTTTACATTTGACCTGATTTCACATGGAGAGGCTGTACATTCCACTGAGAATTTCACCAAATTTTTTAATTAATTGAGAAATTGAAATCTGAGCTGGCAACAAAGCTAAGGAACAGCGGACCTGTTTCTATGGGCAGATTCATCAGTTTGGTATGTGTGAAGAGGGAATTCTGTTTACTCTGTGGTATCCCATAATTCAGTGCTTCATCTGAGTGTGTGGATTCTGGTTACAGTATTGCTGTCTGGGGAATAGCATGGCAATCAGTAATCAGGAGGGAAAAAAGATTGTTTCTGAAGCTTCAAGTAAGAGGTAGTTGCGGAGGTCTGGGCAAAGGGGAGGAGGTGCCCCAGGCACTGGAGCAGAGATTGCCCTGCAGCCCGTGGCGTAGCTCATGGTGAGGCAGGATGTGACCCTGCAGCCCATGGAGGTCCACAGGAACGCAGAGATCCACCTGCAGCCCGGGGAGGCCCCTGCACTGGAGTAGGTGAAGGTCTGAAGGAGGTTGTGACCCCATGGGAAGCCCGAGCTTCAGCAGAGTGAGTCCTGGCAGGAGCTGTTCCCTGTGGGGAACAAAGCCCACACTGAGCAGGTTTGCTGGCAGGACTGGTGACCCCATGGAGGATCCACACCAGAGCAGTGTGCTCCTGAAGGACTGCACCCTGAGGGAGGGACCATGCTGGAGCAGTTTGTGAGCAAGTGCAGCCTGTAGGAAGCATGTGTATTGGAGAAGGTTGTGGAGGACTGTCTCCCATGGCAGGGACCCCACATTGAAGCAAGGGAAAAGTGTGAGGAGTCCTCCCCCTGCAGGGGTAGAGATGTGTGATTGACTGACTGCACACCCCATTCTCTGTCCCCCTGCATCAGTTAGGAGAAGGAGGAGGTAGAGAATGTTAGCAGAAATGTTGATCCCACAAAGAAGGGAGGGGTGGAGGAAAGGTGTTTTAATATTTGGTTTTATTTCTCATACCTTACTTGATTGGTAATAAATTAAGCTAATTTCTCCAAGCTGAGTCTGTTTTAAAACAGTAATGGGTGAGTGATCTTTCCATGTCCTTATCTTGACCCAGGACCTTTGGTGATACTTGCTTTCCTCTGCCCAGCTGAGAAGAGGGGGGATAGAGCAGCTTTGGCAGGCACCTAGAATTTATCCAGGATTAATGCACCACAGTAGCAGAGCATGACAAATGAAACTCAAATCTCTTTCTTTGTGCTACAGATCTATAATGACAAAATCAAGTTTTAAGGTCCCAAAGGCGTCCACAAGGCTGGAACATTTTCAGAGCAAGGCATGTCATTACATTCTCTGTGGCACAGTAACTGCCCTACAGATAGTAACTGTTTCACCAGGGTAAGAAGTGCCATGTTCCTGTCCTTCTCAGCAGCATCACTTTTTTGTATGAAACATCCATGCAGAAAATCTGAAAGTGGTCCTCTGGCTTGCTGCTTGGGAGGAAGCAAAGAGAAGCAGGTGCCCTAAGGGCTGAGCAAGGCTCCTGGCACTGCAGTAGCTGAGGTGCCAGTGAGATGTGTTAGAAAGATTGTACCCTGTAAGGGGCCTGACGCTAGGATGCAGGGCACCTCTGATGTCTGCGTGGTTCTGCTGCCTTACACAGTCCATGATATTGATGATTTGGTGTGCTGAAGGGGTTTGTTCTGGCTGTGAGCTGGTGTGGCCTCTGTGCTGCCAGGGCCCCGAGCAGTGTGCATGCACCCCAGGGCGGCACTGGGGCTGCCTCCTCTGGTGGTAGCCAAGGTTGCCTTTGCTTGCACCATGTGCATGACATCCTCGAGCCCTTAGCTCCCTACACTTGTGGGTGGGTGACTAGGACCTGCAGTTAACATGAACTTTGCTGTTCTGATGCTCCTACACTGTCTTCTGTGTTCTAACCAAGGTAATTTTATTTTGTATGTATGTGTCTCCACCTGTGAAGTTCAGATATCTACCTCCTTTATAAGACACTTCGTGATCTACTGGTGAAAATTGCTATATATGAGCAATTTTCTATTGGAGAACTTTTAACTTAGTATTAAGTTAATATTAAATACCAGAAAGAAATAAAGCTGTTTCTTACTTTCACTGGGAAATTGATGTACTATTCCAGTATTTGTTATCTTTTAATAGTAGTTATTGCCCTTTAAATCCTAAGTCATTGTGTAATAGCATCCTGTGTTAAGATTGTATGTGTTAGTAGAACACTGGCAAACACAGTTTCTATAAGTTCATCTTGTCATAATTTACAAATCTGTTCCTCTTTTAAAGGACTTTACCCCTGCATTGTATTTTATAAAAAAGATAGGCAAATTAGCTCTTTCTTCCTAGGCAGTGGAGTTCATACTTAATGTAGGAATTTATAATATTCATATGTAGTATGCATGACTAATTCTAGAATGCTAGAAATGTGATTCCACTTTCAAATATTTAAATACATGACTAACTGTCATGTTCACAGGGCAGACCTGGAAAATGTGATACAATCTACCCAAATGTTCAAAAACTGAAAAGGAGTATAAGACCAGTGTCCATTGCGAACAGTGAAATCAAAGATGTATAGGCAAGAAAGAATAAACAAGAAAATCAAACATGCATAAGCATAATTCATTCCTCCATCAGTTTCATTAATTTTGAGCCTTATTCTCTTGATTTTTTGAGTCCTGGGATTGATACAACGGGAGTATTTTGTCCCTTTGAAACTTCCAGTTCCAAGTCAGATTTTTTTATTGTTTTATTTTCCTACAGTCTATCAATTGAGGTTAGAGGTTCAATATATTGTGGATATCACAAGAAAAGTGAAAGGCATTTTTGATGCCTTGAGAGGCCACCTAGAACAGAGGCTAGGCAGTGTTAAAGGAATAAAGTAGGTATTTATTAAAGGCCTTCAAAGGATACACCTTGGGCAGTACAAGAGCCTGGCCAAGGCTACACCCAAGATGGATGATGGGTCATGAGTTTTTACACTTTTATAAGTTTTGGTCCATTTACATATTGGGGTAATTGTCCAATCACAGCTTCAGGTTATGAAGTCCCAGACTGCTCTTCTCAATTCACTGTTGTTTATACTTTTTGGGCCTGAAGCTGCAATGGTGTCCTTGGGTCTCAGGCTGAAAAAGGATTGTTTTGTCTAACTAAACTGTGAAGAGAACTTGCTAACACTTTATGTAAAGTTCAGAGTTATATATTAATGCAGTACAGAATCTGGATAATATAAAAGCTAAAACTTAAGGCATCATTTTAACCACAAAATAGAATTGTTCACATGATGAAAAGCAGTCATCTCACACTTCTACATATTTGTTTGTCATAGTTGAATATTAGCCTCATGGATTATTTTGTCCCTTCTCAAGGAAGTATTTGGCCTCAGCTGTTGTTAGTACATAGTTTTTGAAAAGTACTCAACAAACCTCTCTCTGGCTTCCAGGTATGGTTGGAGGCTCCAGCCTTCTTCGTCTCTCCCAGTGCTGGGTGCCCCAGCCCTGTCTCTGGTAATTTCCTAGATCCTGAACTCATTTTTTATTTTAAAAGTTTTGTGGCAACAGATATATGAGTCAATAAGAGTAATAATTCTAAAAATATTACCTCACAGAATCACAGAGTAAACTAGGTTGGAAAAGACCTTTGAGATTGCTGAATCTGACCTGTGACCCAATATTACCTTATCAGCTAAACCACGGCCCTGAGTGCCTCATCAAACCTTTTTTAAACACCTCCAGGGATAGTGACTCAACCACCTCCCTGTGCAGCCCATTCCAATGCTGAAGCACTCTTTCTGTGAATAATTTTTTTCTGATACCTAGCCCTGGTGCAGCTTGAGGCTGTGTCTGCTCATCCTGTCACTGGTCACCTGGGAGAAGAGACCAACTCTCGCCTGGCTACAGCCACCCTGTTGGAATGGAAAACATCTTTCCCTGCAGTCACCTCTTTCCCTACAGTGTTTTTCTGTATGAAGTGACCCAGAGGTTTTGCTGGAAAGGGGAACTGTTCTGTCTGTCACACTGGCCAGCATTACAGTCATTCCCAAGGGACATGCTATGCAGCAGGAAGCTGGGCTGCTGGTGTCTCCTGTGGGTCATGGTGTGCCAGGTGCAGTTTATCATCTTTCATAGAGGGCAATGGAAGAAATTGCTGTATTTGCTGGAGGAAGTGGGAAGCAGGAGCCTGCAGGAGGGCTGAGAGCTGTGAAAGGGTAAGAGGAGAGCTGACATTCCTGCAGAAGCATGGCACTGCTGGGAAAGGCAGCCAGGTGCCAGAGACCACAGGAGGGACCTCGCTGAGGAGCCATCTGGCCACCAAAGAGGTGGTGTCTTAGTTGAGCTGAAAATGAGCCTAAGAGAGCAGCCCCAAGTGACAATGACAGAGCCAGCAGAGCACAGAGCTGTGCTAACACTCTTCTGCTCTTATTCTGTCTCATTTAGATTGGGGGTGGAGGGGAATGTGGAGGTTAACAGAGGAGCTGCTGTTTTCATTGTAATATTTATACAGATGAAACCTGACATTTAAGCTTGAAGGCCTTTGAAGGCCAGTCTCTCTGGGGTACTTCCTTCAAGAAGGAGATATCTCAGCAGCTTTACTTCCTCCCTCTGGCTGCTTCAACATCCTCTCTCATTTGGACTCTCCCATCTTACTTTCTCTTGCTTTCTCCCCCATGTGTCTCCAGAGACGAGCTGATGAGACTGAGCAGTGAGGAATGGAGGAGACAGGGAGCAAAAAACATTAAAGACAATGGGAGGAGCACAGACAAATAGTTATGCTCTGCAGGAGGAAGATACAGTGTTGGGTAATTGTGTTTTACTTTGACAGAACGTACCACATGCTGTAAAATGTGAATTCATACCAGCAGTAATAAACAAAAATGACCTGCAAATTACAATAGTAGGTGTGGCTTTGCCCTCAGGTAAATATCTTAGTTCTCTTATGCATTTTGATTTGACCATACAGTAGGCATATCATATTCTCAAACAGCCCAAGTACCTTGTCTAAATTTGTAGTTGTTTCAAGGATTACTGCTAAATTCAGTGTGGGTTTAGTTGCAAAGAATGGAAAGTTCAGTCATAGAAATTTTGCATAATCTTGGATGATAATGTCTAAAAAGCTATAGGCAGGGGTATATTCAGACAGTGAACTCACTCTGACCAGTGCACTTCCATGGACTGTTACTTTTTTGGGGATCTTTCACTGTCAGAACATACTTCTTTTAGCAGAATTAAGGCTTCAGTAACTTCCATAAAATTCACAGAGAGAGTCTTCTGCAACTGCACATGGTCAAAAATAAAGGGGAGAAATATGAGCATGAGTGCATTCATTAAGTTATTTAGTAATGGTTCTTTCTAATGATGGGTCAAAGGTAGCTGTGTGAACTTCAAACAGAAGAAAGAAATGTTGTAGTGAATGTAAGAGAGTAAAAGTAATATTTTGCAAGCATGCTGTTAAAACAAGAGGTCACACAGAAGTGTGTCTGGGGTGTAAATGTAGCTATATAAGCCTGAATGCTAGTATTTAAATCATCAGTATATGCAAGTATGTCTTCTCACTTTTTGTCTTTCCTGAGTCATTTTACCATGCTTTAGCATTTTCTTTTCTTTGCATTGATCACCTTTGTATTCCTTCTTCTATGGTAGTGGTATTTTTTACCTGGATCCTTGCTTTCAGGACATTTTCTATAAGTAGCTTCTAATGAATGTCAAGTTGATTTCCAGAACATAGTCCCTGGGGAATTTCTATACAAAAAGTCTGAATGTGGCTAAATATGAAATTTCCTCCCTGATTAGAAGCTTTAAGTGCAAAAAGCTAAGAAAAAACTATAGTTTCATAAACTAAAACTGCCAGTGAGCCCATATTCAGGCTACCAGAGCTTTAGATTACAGCAATGTGCTTCACATACAGCTATTTGACAGTAGCAGCTTCCTGTTAAGCATCATGCCCCCTCTGAAACATAGATTATTAGTATTTGTCAATTCCAACATTCTATGGGCCTGAATATATGGAAGCTGCCATCATCTGATAGTCCTTTGCTGTCACAGTTTAAATGGAGCTATTTAATTGCTTAATGGGGAATTTTTGGTGAACAGTATTTTTGGTATGGGAGTCTTCACTTTTTGATTTAGCTCTTCTCTTCAGTTCTTCATTGACCTTCCTTCTATTTGTGTTCTAAGTTGGTAAAGTTTGTTCTGACATTGCACTCAGAAAGGGAAGAAAATCATTAGGATTAAGGATTTTCTTCTCTTTCCCAGACTGCAGCACTTGGATGCCATTACAAATTTTGTGACTTCCCCCTTAAAGTCTTTCCTCTGCAGTCAGATGTCCTCCAAGGCATTTGATAATTTTAGATCATCTAACGGAAATGTCAGTTTTAGACCCGAGGCCTGTACCTCTCCAAGTATTTTGTGTAAGGCCAAGTAAGGATGTCTTTATATAAAGGACAAAATTTGTAGCTCTTAAATTGAATAACTCAGTTATACATCCTTCTCTTAGAATCTAGCATGCTCAAAGGACCAAGATTTAATGACAGGTTGGGACACAAGCTGTACCTAGTGCAGCTCAGTAGAAGTCAGTGAAATGAAGCAGTCAGTCCTGAGGACTCGAGGTTTGTAGGGGCAGTGCTTTGGATTAGGTTGGCTCTCATGGGCAAATTACCTTTTGCAGCTGTAGCATCACTAGGTGACCTCTGGGAATGTGTATTCCCTCTGTGTCCATTGTGCCCTGACAGATCGCTGCAGAACATGAGTACAGGCATGACCTTCTGGTATGGTCTGGAGATAAGCATTATAAATAGACTTCTAAGCCCAAATTAAAATGATAATCTAAGAGCATCACAGCTGCTTCTTTTGTGAAATGCATCAAGTGCATCAAATGACCCACAGTATGGGGGTCACACAACTCTGGCTGACATCAGTGGAAAGAAGAAACACAGAGGGATAAGAGAGCTCACATTTATCTGCATCCATGTCTGACTGTTGTTCAGCACAAGTGAGGTATGCAAAATTGGTGCTCAAAATACCTTGATTCAACACATTCCTAGGGATTACTCCTTTCAGTACCCTGCTATTGCCCAGGAGTGAGCCATGTCTCTCTTTTTCTCTACACCCTCCTTTTGCAAATAGGCTTCATTCCTGCATTTCTCACTAAAGTCCTAGAGCATACTCTGGATTGGATCAATAACACTAATTCAAGACCTTATTTACTAACTGCTACTCAGCAAATCCCCTCTTATAGATTTGTCTTTACGAGCTTTGTAGAATCACCAAATCACTTAGACATTCATGACAGCTTCTTCAAAATAAGTATTCTGTATTTTCCCAGAGGAGTAGAACAAAGAAAATAGCACTGAAATACCAGAAAGTTTACACACATATTAATTATCCTTAAACCAATAGCTTTTGCTTGGTCGGGTAGGTAAGTATTGCTTGTTTCAAAGCACCCCCTTGTGCAGGCAGTCGGTAAGACAAGTTGTTCAAGAAGCTTCTGGCTCCCTGCCACCTTGATCTGCGTGGGTCATGATCTGCAAGTCACCCACCCTTCATCTGCCACAGGGCTCTTTTCTTCAATAGTTCATGGCCAGAGACCTCCTGAGGTTTCAAACTCCTGAGCCTGGTCAAATTGGTACAATATGGATGGAGGTAGTCTTCAAACTGTAAGTTCCCACTGTTGTCCACTGGTAAAATATAATTCTTTGAAAATCTGGTATAAGCATGGGTAAAGTCCACCTGAAATCAATCAATATGGATCTTCAATATGAGCCGCTGCACAAAAAGAAAATTCCTACACTGTTGATAAGATTTTTATAGGTACTAGTCACAGTTGGTAAACAGCATCCTAAAAAAGAAAAGGCTGCAGTTTTGAGTCTTCCAAATTGACTAGTGACTTCAGTCTGTCCACCTGGAGATGACTTTATAGAAAGGTAGCTTTTGAAACCTTATCTTTTCTGAATTTAAGGCTCTTCTGGCACCATCATAAATTGGGGAACACAGGTAGAAAAACTCTCAAAGTCTTTAGTAATTCTGGAAAATTTTGTCAATGTTATGTAAAATGATTAATATTTTAAAAAATTTGTGAGGTGCTTTTGAAAGGAAACAAACATCTCTTCAAAGCCAATGATAACTGTATGTTTCACTTGTCTTAAATCTATTATTTACATCCATTGACTGGGCAATCTCTGTCGACAGCAATGTTCAAATGAGCCATTTCCTTGACAGAGATAGTACACTTCTATTGGGAAAAATAATCCATTCCTTTTTGGTTTTGAATTTTGCAGTGGTTTTGTAAATGTCCAGATTTTGTGCTGCCTCTTTTTTTTTTTCTTTAGTGCTTATGCTTTGTTTAATAAAAAACGGAAGCAGATTTTTTTTCTGAAGAGGTAAGTAAGGAATTCTGCATAACTTGGTGTCCCAGATATTAATTCAATGATCATTTAATTGCATCACAAGAGCTATTGGTTGAAATGAAATTACAAACATGCAAGAGCAGACAACACATTGTAAAAAATAAGCTGAGGTATCTGCAAGTGTTTCAAATGTTCCCCAAGGTACCCTACATTGTTTATGCTTCAGAGAACCAAGGCAGCAGTGCCAGAATACCACCTGATACAACGCTTTCAGCATAAAGGCACTTGAATTCACTACCTACACAAGTTTTTTCATCTGCAGGATGCATATGTGTTTGTTCTATTAGTGCCTACATTTCTTGTCTCCTCAACACATTGATTCTCACAGTTTACCTGCACTTGATGTTCCCCTTCTCTTGCCTCACAGAGTGGCATCCTGCTGGCAGAACCCCATCCCATATTGTTGCTACTCCCCAGATTCATGCTTCAGGTACTGCTGACAAATCAGTGAAACAAAAAGCTGACAAATTTGGGTGCATCATTCATTTCCTTTTGTCATAACTCCCGTGGATTATCTTAGGTACAGTGTTATGTAAATGCTGTTTCAGACTAAGTACACTTGAAGTTTAGAATTTGAGTAGAGCACATATTTCTTGCGAAAGATGATGGGTTTACATTTCTGAGTGCTGGGTGAAAAAAATAATGTAAACGCGTCAGTTGTGCTACAAAATGGAACTACACCAGATTTGAAGACAAAATTAAATACTAATGCATGAAATACAGATTTTTTAAGTTGTGATAAGTGCGGATCTAATGCAACTTTAACTGCAGAATTGCTGCTGCTGACTTCATAAAATACATCCCATAAACAGCTGCTAATCTGTTCACCATTTGTGTCTTACCATTCATTTGTTTAGTAATCAGTTCTCATTTGTTCTGCATATGGTACAGCTTTCCTTTTATAGCAGCTGCATTTAATGAACAATTGGAGGCACAAAAATATTACAGAAATATTTAACTATTCTCCTACATTTTTATCCATCATTAGGGTAGTTTCAATAAAAGTTAGAAAATGAGTTCATTAAATATAGAGTAAGGAAGGTGTAGATGCTCTGTCATCTTCCTGAACTGGTAATTTGTAGTGGAAGTTCCAGTGACTATGCTTTGCACTCCTCTTAGCTCCTTTAGGCAATTAATTTTCTCTATTTATACCAGCCATTCCCTTTTGTGATTCACTGACGTCAACATGTCAAATTTGATTCACTTTTTGGCTTTGCTCTGTAGCTCTGTATCATATTAGAGACCTTTAGGTAATGTACTGAGTATCTGGCAGACCAACTGAGTGCATTTCAAGATTTTTAGAAAATGACAGTTTACAAGATTTAAGATTTTGTCAGGTGTTCTGCTTAAATGTGGGAATCAGTAGTCATTAAAGCTGATTTGTGTGAAGATAATTGCCTTCTGGAGTACTTGTGTTTAAGTGTCATCCTAATTGCTTTTTTCCAAAAATTCTGATCTTTAACAAGAACATTTTGTGCTAGTAAGTGTTCTCTTATTTATTCATGCTTCAGCCATGTCCTGCAGCCTGAACTTAATGAAAAAATGTAACACAATCTTTTGTTTATAGAACAGTATAGGTGAGAATACAGCTGTGAGCTGAAACTTTGCTAGTGTTAAGGGCATGATGCCAGATAGGGCAAATGCCCATGGATTGGACAGCCCTCTGTCCATGGTCAGTCTTCACTGGTGACCTTGACCTGCAGCTATTGCCAGGGATCTGCGAATCTGTCAAGTGCAGCAGTGGGCAGAGGAAAAGGGCTGTTCATTAGAACTGACTGCTTGGATCAGACACCATTCCAGAAAAGGGAAATTTCCAGTCAGTTCCGCCCGATTCAGCCACAATGCCAGGTGGGTTGGGGAGATGATTAAAGAAAGAAATGAGTAATTGCTTAAATGTGCCGAGCATTTTACAGATTGCACAGTGTAAATATTTTGGATATACTCTTTTCAGAATCAAAATAGCTGCAGGTGAGTTTGATACGTGTCACCAGGCTTGTATATAGATAGATGTGTTAAATTGGCTTTGTACGGGAAAGTGCTTAGTTAGGAGAAATATATAAATGATGACAGCATATTTTAGAAAGGATCTCAGGTATTTCTGCCAGGCATTTTCATTGAAAAAGGCTTAGCTGTGAGAGAAATGTGCTTGTTTCTAAATTTAACCTTACTAACAGTTTGCCACCTTCTTTTTGTGTGTGTGTCTTTTTCTCTTCCAGTGCCACCTTGGGCCTTAATAGCCATAGCCATAGTTGCAGTCCTATTAATCCTCACCTGCTGCTTTTGTCTCTGTAAGAAATGCTTGTTCAAAAAGAAGAACAAGAAGAAGGGAAAGGAGAAGGGAGGGAAGAATGCTATTAACATGAAAGATGTTAAAGATTTAGGGAAAAGCATGAAAGATCAGGTAAAGTAACTCTCCTTTTCTTAAACTCTTGGGTTGCATTTGAAGGTTTCTGTTTGATGTGTCTGGAAAAAGCTGTGCTTGTTGTCTCAGTAGTGGCTCTGTGAAGAGTGGACTGATTGACAACATCTTCTCAGTGGTATCACAAGGGATGAACCTGGGTGTGGCATCACTGATGAAGCTGCCAGCCAATTTCCCTGCTCTGCTAAAAACACAAGAGCAGGCATATAGTGACTCATCCCTAAGGGGCGAGTTTATCAAGGGTGTCCTGCTTGCTTCAAAAATGAAGCAACTGCGTGCAATTTTCACTGTACTTTTTTTCAAGACCAGTGTTTATGTATCTTTATATATCTTACTAGCAGTATTTCTGAGATTACATAATAAAGAAAAGTAGTTATGAACTCTAAATTTCTTTTCACACAGAAGTTCAGCTGAGAAGGAAACAATAGTATAGAGGCAAAAATGAGAGTCAGAAGCAAGGGGAAATAATGAAAATGGAAAGCCACAGGGACATTCCACACAGTGATGTTTAGAGAATTCATTTTGTTCTAGAGAGGAGAAGATTAAGGATAACAGGCCATACTTGGAGCTGTAAGTCAACTGAGTAACTTGGAGAAGATTAATACAATGCCCTTTGAGAGCAGCATAATTTTCATAAGGGCAGAAAAGCTTGTCCTTCAGATCTACTTGGTGGAAGAGAAGCAGAGGTTGCAGGGCTTAATACTAAGGGCCACAGACTCGACTAATACCTTCCTGAGAGAAAACAAAACTTTTTATTCATGGGATTTTAGTACTGTTCTTCCTGGAGCAAACTGGAATAAGCAGCAGAATGAGGAAGTAAACATGAAATATGTTTGTCCTCAAAGCTCAGAGATTTCCTAAGCTAAGAAGACGAAGGGCTAGATTTTTCAAAAAGGAAGGACTGAAGAAATGTAGAGAATTACTTGGCAAACCCTCGTAAGTAGAAACAAATAACTTTAAAGATATTGCATAGTCAAGTCTGTGTTCCCAAGACTCCTGGGAAAGTTGAGCTAGAGAGTACAGGAGCCATTACCCAGTCAAAAAGAGTAAATAAAAGCCTGTTCAGGAATAAGGAGATGATTCCACAAGTTGGGATCTAGCATAGAAAAAAGCTGAGCTGAAAGCAGGTTGATCAGAAATACAAGTCAGGGCTGAGAACCCTAGAATTAGGGCCAGCTGGTCAGGGAAAAGATCCAAGAAGAGAGTCTTAAAGCACTGTAGCTACAGACATGGCCCAGTCCAGAACAAGCGGTGAAATGCCACTGCTCCATGAGGGAACAGCCAGCAGTGTGGCTCATCAGCCAGTCTTAAGAGTCCTGGAACAGGTTAGCATGCTTTTCCAGGCACGTAGGGTGTAGTAGGGGAAGAGAAAGATCAGGAAGTGAGGTGAGGGTGAGGAAGCCTTACAAGTCTGATGACCATCTGCAATAGATCACATGAGAGGAGTCCAAAAGGAGCACAGATAAGGAGAGGAAAATAATGGATAAGTGTAGAGCTATCCAAGCTATTTCCAGTTTCAGTTTCAGAGATGAGAGGACAAAGTGCAAATGCTGGAGACCCTTACATCCCCATTGCAAGTGGAGTACTTTAGATACTGCATTGGTGTGCACTTTTAACCTTGGTTCCTCCTGGAGATACAGTGCTTTGTGTGCCACACTGGTGTACTGGAGTGTGTGGCACCAACACAAGACTAATTCCCACCTGAGAAAAACATCTTCAGTACACAAAATCACAAATTTAGATGGAGGTATTCCAAGGTTATAAAGATTAGTGAGACTGAGCTCAAGAAATACCAGAGCAGAAATTTTGAGTTCTCCCTTGAAGAAGATATTATGCTGCTGGTTTGTTTTTTTTCTCTGTATGATGAATGTGACATGAACTCCTTCTCTTAAAGCACTTTGATTTAGCATTCATCCCTGTATTTATAGACTTTGTTCTGAGGTATTAAGAAATTGTGAGATATTTCCCCTTCGATGTATGGAAAATCAGGTCATCAGTTGTTGGTTTATCCTAGGCTACTGTAACCTAGCTCTCCCATTGAACCCAGAATAATTTGGAAGAACTGTTTTGATTATGTTGATGGAAAACTTTCTGGAGAACTTCATTATGTCCTGCTAATGATAATGAACCAAATACTTTGTCATAGGATAAATAATGTGCAATTTGTTTATTGATATTTATGTGGAATTTGTTCCATATCATGTAAGGCCTTTGTTGTATTTACAATGTATTATTAAGTGTTTTTAATTATATTCATTAGGACCTGGATAAATGACCATGGATTCTTGGAAAAAAAGTATTTGAAATTCAAAATTACATCATTTTATTAATATTGAGCTCCATTTGTATCTTTTTAATGGGAAAATTTTATAAAAAGCTGAATCCTACATCTTTTGTCTACAAAAAGAGCTCAAACTTTGAAAAGTTGCACAGATAGGTATTTTAAGGTGATTCCATTCAAAATACTTGGTATAGTTGTTTAAACCTACATTTGCCTGGATATTTTGGGATTTAACTAGCATGGGGTTTTTTGCACAGTTAAACCTAAGGAGGGTAGATTCACAGTTGATGTAAATGTCAGACTTTTAGAAAGTAGATCACCAACTCTCCAGCTACCTCTCCTCACTGTCTGGGATTTCAAACCCAGGCTGAAAGGTTTTTTAATTAGCACCCTAAATTCATTTCTAGCAGTCTGACAGTGTACAGATTTTAAGTGCTTGGCATTCAGTAACTTTTGCCAACTTGATTCCTAATGCAACATTTTGGCTGTCATTTTTTTCTGTATGATGTGGTTTTTATTCTAACACTTAATCTTGACTTTCCCGTGCAGGTTTTAATATACCTAGCTGAACTCAAGGCAATGCTAAATGTAGCATACTTCAGTTAAGAGAATTGAAACATTCTAGAGGCTCTGGCATGAAACAGAAAGGGGAGTAATAGGAATGCCTTTTAGCCCTTCAAAGAAGCAGATTGTTAAAAAAGTAGTTGAAGAGTAAGATGTAAATCTAATGCCGTTATAAAAAGCAACGTATAGTCCTAACAATGTTGTCAAAAACTGAAAAACCTACTTCAGTCATTGTTAGGCCTGAACTTGCAAGTGCTAATTACTTCTGCCTTCAGCTAAAAGTGCACAATGGCAGTTCCTAGTCATGTGGCATCTTGCAGGATCCTAGTTCCCTAGGCACAGGAAGTTGGAAGAGAGTGCCATTTGGTAAACTGAAAGCAACAGCTCCTGGAAATAAAAATTTTATCTTAGTCTGGATTTTTTTTTTTGAGGAGAACTTCTGAACACTTTTATTCATGCCTATCCATGCCAAATCATCATAGAGCCATGTAACTTAGCATAGTTGAAGATTCTTTTGAAATAGTGTCACAATCAGCTCAAAAGTCACACATTGAGAGCTAGATATTACAGAAAGGGGAATAAAATTTTTGTCTCTTTTAGAATATTTATGCTTCAAAATATCCACTTCCCTAAACACAATTCAAAAGAGAAATTGTCTTTATATGAAGATTATCAAGAGAGGTAGCTGAGGTAGGTTGGAAGATGAGTTGAAAATAAAGTTTGGTTTTCAGTCTTGAGACCCGTTTCCATTGCAGACAAGGCTTCCTTTTTCAAGTTGAGTATACAGCTCCACCAAAGGCCACTGGGAGGATTAGATTCCTTCTAGGGAAGACAGAATTGTTAATGAATGTACACCTGTAAAAAAGGTCATTTCTCCATGTTTTCTACTAATGTTTGTGTGTGGATGTTTTAATTTTTATTTCTTCCTCCTATGTCCTCCTTGTCAATGTTGTGTCTCATGACTGTTCTGGATTGTCACTTGCGGTAGGTTTATTTTGCTATTTGGACGCACCTAGACTTAAGCTCTCATGCATAGTCTCCTGACAGCTCTGTCTCCTTAGCAGAGATGGACATGTAGTAGCTTCAATACACACATCAAGAGGCTGAACTAAATTGATTGGGTATTTTTTGGTTGCATATATATTTGGGGAGGCTGGGCTGGAGGAGAGCAGAAGAAAAGAGGTTGTCGTTCTTTCTACACTTAAAATATTAAGTCAAACTGTACCAGAAAGCTCAAGTTTAAAATTGATCGGTGCATAAAAATAACTTGCTAATTATATTTCCTTTTTGTATGAATGTCACCACATCAAAAGTAGACAGAAGTAATGTGTATTTTTAATGTCTTAGTTTCTAAGTGTTGCTAAATTGACTGCTACATCATGAAACTTGCTGTGGGCTCTCACATCATCTCAGTACAGTGCTCAGGCATTTAATTCTTAATGTTCCATACCAAAGCTTTTTTAGTGGTCTTAGTACAGATTTCTGTTGGTGCAACCTAGTGACAACTGGCACTAGTGTTTTTGTGAGAGTTTCCCATCATGGTTTTCATCTTCATAACTTTCAGTCTCTACTAATGCCCCTGGTGGCTACCACTGCTGTTTTTCTTTGAGGGGGGGAAACAAAAGGCCCTGAAGACTCTGTTTCAGAGATAGTGTAATAGCTTCAGATTTATTATGTCTGGATTTAATGTGTTGGTACAGCAAAATTCTTGATTAAGCTCAGCCTGTGGGCTAAGAAAAGGAATAGACATAATCATTCATGAACAGCACCCCTGAGAACTTGCTAAGATTTAGCCCTGTTACTTGGATAATAATTGTTGTGGTCTGAGCATTTGATGAGGTCACAAAGGTTTTGTAGAAAAGGAGATTTAATAATTTCATCAGCCTAAAACACTGTGACTAGTAAAGAATTTTTTTGCTTGCAATGTGAAACAGGAGATTTGGTATTAGGTCTATGTTCTACAACCTGTAGTATTAGTAGTATATTCTTGGCTCTGCTACTGACTTACTGTGTAATTCAGTCAGCCACTTGACTTCTCTGTACATTTGTTTTTCCTTTACATTGGTCTTCCTTTTACATTGGGGTTATGTACTAACTTAATCAGAATATTCTGATTAATGCTCCTCTCTGAATAGCAGGTGTTGTAAAGTGACATGACAGTGAGAGCTGCAATTGCACCCAGATGAGCTCCAACATACAATGGGTTTTTTTCAGACTGATTTGCCTTATGATTCTAACTGTTGATCATCCAACACCCTTGCCCTCATGTAGACAAAATACTGAAGGAACAAGATTTTTAGTGTTAGGTGCCCTGAAATATTCCAAAATAGAGTGCACTGACCTTGCAGCATGAAGATAATAGCCCAAATGAAGTCAGCATAATCCACACTGACATCTAGAGAGCCTGGATTTCATTTGAAGCAACTCAAACCTTTATTGCCAGAAGAAAATCCAAGAGGATCTTTCTGAGGGACAGGAGCTCTGTTGCTGGCAGTGGTCTTTTCTTCTGCAGTATTTGGTTACATGTTTGTTTGTTTTCCCAGTTGATTGCCTAAAGAATGGTGAGGTGTTTATTCCACAGTGCTACTACCTATCTTGGTAGCATGCCAGTCCCCATTTTTTGTCATCTTCAGCCCATGGTGGCATTAATGCTCGCCATGGCTTATCCACAATGCAGTGAGACATCCTAATTCACACTCAGCAAGAAGATGTGCTGCAGAGCCACTGCAGTGGAGAGGGTTAATCAGAAACACTGGGGATGAGTCTTCATAGAAAACAAGCCCAATAAGTTTACTGTGGCAGTCGAAATGGATTGACTGAGTCTTGTTTGTACATTAACTCAATCTCAGCCTTGACCAGTAGTCCTGTTTTTTCACCTGCCTCAAAGACAACTGTGCAGTGTGCATAAAACTTCCTGAAAAATGTGAATAACATGTTTACGAAGATAAAATGTTATAGATGAGTGTTTGTGTTCTGCAAATATGTTTTCTGTAAAACTCTTTTGAAATTTAGATTTATATTAGATTTCAGAAGCCTGAAAATATGGAAGCAATAGCTGTGAGACACAAGACTGGGTTTATTTGCATTCCTGTCTCTTCCTCTCAGTCACTCCTAAGAAAACATAGGACCCTGCTTTGCATGCTTCCTGAGTTTGTTTTCCTCCTACATTAAAGTATTTTTTTCTGTAAAGTAATTAATTTGTTACTTCTATTGTAACCTACTGTACTGTTAGGGGTACATGAAGATGCAAATCTTACTCATTCTTTTACATGTCTTGTTTTCTATATTAAAGGTCTTACCACTGGAAGCTTCCATTTTCAAGGATGTTTTTTCATTTTCTTGATTAACAGACCAAATTGGAGTTCTTTATTCAAGACCAGAGTCTGAAAGCTCCTAATGAGTGGCATTTAGGAAGTATGCAATTAGTCCTTAAATTAAATCAGACTCTCAAGACATTTACCTATAGCCACAGACTGTACGGAGAGCTAAACTCCTACACTATGTCTGAAATTAATGGGTTTGCATAATCTACAACAAGAACAGCAGTTCATATTAATGTTTTTAAAACATTAAAATAAAAACTAAATATTTGGGAATATTTAATAATTTTCTTTTTTAAGGAAGGGTATTTACGCTTTACAAATTGATAAATAATAAATATGAATAGCAAACAGCCTTAAAACATGAGAATATCAGGTACCTCATAAAGTCCTATTTAGAAGATGGTCAGACCATTATCTTATCTCTTTTTAAGGAACTAAGCCAGTAGAACAGGTCTGTGCCAACTTTTTCTCCAAAGATCAAAGTGGCACTCAGTAAATCATGTCTGGCTGTATTTAGATTAATTTTCACTATCAAATGCACGTAGTCCTAATTATATAGTACGACAGATTTTCCAAACACAAATAAATGTAGTACTCTGAGTGGTCCTACCAGGTCAAGGAGCCAGCTCTGTCCCAAAGCATGCTTCCACCTGGCCCACTGCCATTAATTTGGGGAGGCTGGAGAGCAATTGATGGAGCAGCATGCCCTGGCCGAGCAGCCTGAAGCTGCCTCCCACTCGCAGCCTGCTGCTCGGTGCAGGCGAGCCCTGCCTGCCATATGGCAGGGGGGCAGAGCCAGCAGCGTGCTTGCAGGACTGCCTGCTACTTTTGGTGCACACACATGGGCCCTGCTTTCAAAGCAGACCCTGACCCACGGGATGAACTTCCAAAATAGGCTCCCAGGTCTGAGATCAGCTTCATCTTTTTTCAGCCTATAAACATTGGCTATAGGGGTTTATAAAACATTAAAAAGAGATTGATTTGTGAGCTTAACAGCTCCAACTTAAATGAATGTATTCATATTTTACCCTGAACACCTGCAGCATTTTCTGTATTTTTCTGTTGCGCTAGATTAAGTTGGTATTTTGGTACCTAAACAATTCAGCAAATGCTTAAGCTGAACAAGATGACCTCATGTCATAGAGCTCCTAAAGAAAGAAAACCTTTTGAATAACCCAACGAAGACCATTTAAAAGCTGGATAACAAGCAAGGGAGTAATCAAGCAAGTCAAGGCATTGCATGCTGAACCCAGCAGGGTTTTTCTCATTGTGTTCATCAGTGTGGGCCACTGCTGGTATGTGAGGCCAACATTCTTACAGCAGTAATGGCAAAGTAGATTTCACAATGACCAAAGCCTGGCGCAGCCACTGGAAACCCAGGCGCAACATGCTCTTTAAATTAATTCATGGAGAGAAAGCAGATGCTGAATGAATGAAATGTTGCCTTTCCTTCTGAGGGACTGTGATAGAGAACATGTTACAATTGCAGGCTTGTCTGCTTTGTGATAGGGAACCAGATGGGAATTTTTAAAGGCTTTTGTTTTCTCTTGGGATAAAAATTGGCCAGATCAGAATTATGGTGTTCTTGAATGGGAAAGATAATGATAAGAGGTGTACCACCATTAGTGGATAAGCAGTCATTCCTAGTTGTGGAGGAAAAATTGCCTTTCCAATAAATTCGTTGTTGGACATGGCACAGAACATTCTTGCTACAAAATCTTACTGTTTTCTTTTTCCAGCTCACCAGGCATTGCACCTGCCTGGGGACTGGGCATCTTTCAAACATTAAAACAATATTTCCTTCACCATTCCAAAAGAAATGATGGAGGGGCAGGTGGAGATGGAAATCAGAACAGCAGCACACACCATGCAGCAAACAAACTTACAGGCTGCAGTCAGTGTTTTGTTTTGTTTTGTAATGTCTGTCCTTCTTGCTTAATGGTAACTTGTTTCCTTAAAAGTGAGGCTGTAGGCCCCCCCATAAACAGAAAGAACCCTAAAACCTCTGTTAATGAAAGCATTTCTTTATATACAAAAGTGAAAGCCACTTTGTGTTTTAAATGGTTTGCAACATAAACAAGTCATTAACAAGATGTGACTCAGCCATGATTGTGGCCTCTGCCTCTCAGTACAGTGGCAAGGAAGTACTCTTGCTCCCCCAGCAGCTTTGTTGCATGAGTCTTCTACCACTTTGCTTTCCTGAAGCTTCTGCATTTGTGAAATCTGGAGGCAACCAGCAGAGCAACTGCCCTTGCAGTCTCTCATATTCTACACAAAGTTTGGGGGGGGATTAAAGTAAAGTTGTTTAAAGCCCCAAAATCTCTTTTGTGGTTCATGGTTGATAGTAGTGGGGCAAGCCTAGTCACAAGGTGCAGGGTTTTAGTGGAGCTGAGCTGAAAGCAAGGGATGTTTGCAGTGTTGGGATGCAATGTCACCGGAGAGAGGCTTTTGTCAGCTCGGGGAATGAGAGGGAATAAAAACCCAAGAAGTGTAAAAACCCACTATAGGGTGTGGAGTTTCAAAAGAATTGAAAATTAGGCATTTTCTTTAACATCTCAGAAGAAAAGAGGAGGCTGCAAAACCACTCTCAATAACATTATGGAAGTGAAGATGCAACCAGCAGATTGAATAGTGGATCTCAAATTGCTGTAATTTAGGTCTTTTTGTTGTAAGAACTACTGCAGAGTAGTTCTGATTTCAGTAGACACAGATGTATCACCTTGAAATGTTTGTGCTGGATTAACACTTTCTTGGTACATTCCTACACCTGCTTACATATAAGCCTGTATTTCACATACTTACACACATTTGAAAGGATGTAGATGTTTCACTGTTTTGTGTTTCTGCATATGTAATGCAGAAATGAACAAATTGCTTGAGTAAAATTCATGGTCAGCTCAAATTAGAAAAGATAAATCCAGTCTCCAGCACAATGTAATTATGCATTTCCATGTTGCATATTTCACAGAAAAAAAACATTCAAAATGTCATGAAATTAAAGAAAATGGTAGAGAAGGCAGGGCTTACATTGGTCAGCATCTAAATCCAGTCTTTTTGGTTATGGTTTATGAGTTGCAAAGGCTTGATGAAAAAACTTGCTTATAATTAAAAATGTTTTAATTTTTTATAAAAAAAATAAAATATAGCTGCTTATTTTAATTGATCATAGCAATGCAACAGTAAGATTCACTACAGTGTGGTGCAGTATGCTATAAATTGAGGGTTGTAGTAGTATTCCATTAAATATTGATCTTTCAGAGAATCTCAATACAAAATTAAAATCCCTGTGGGGTGTTTCAAGTACTTTGAAGCAAACCAATTCTTCTTCCTCTTTGGAATTCAGTAGCTAAATCAAACATGAGAAACTTCGGTGCTTCTTTTGACTCGGCTTCTTCCTGAAACATTAGCCTCTAGTTTTAAAGCAAATTCCTCTCTTAACAGTAAAAACTATTATTTACAAACTGCTTTAGAGATAATAATTTGTCCTTGTTTTTTCTTCCTCCCGGTGCCACAAACTTGTCCATCTCCAAACACTATTTCTTTCTCAGTGTTTTTTTTAGTGGTTCAGTGTTTCTGAGTCAAGGTCAAGAAGAATCATGTAGCTCCTCAGCTGATGTCAGAAAGGTACAATGTTTTCCATCTCTCATGGAAATAGCTTTCACCTTTCCAGTAGGCTTCTCATCACCTGTGGAGACGTGTTTCTGTACCATACAGTGTTTCCTGCCTGCACTTCAAAACCCCTTGCAGGAGAGATGTTAGCTTCCCATTATATTTTCTGTAGTCGCAGTAAGAACTTTTTTCACATTGAGCTACCCACTGCTCTGTCATCTGGACTGAACAGCTTTGCAGAAGAGAATGTAGTTTTCCCAGAGAATGTATAGATACATAACTATTGCCTTGATGGACCGTTTACAAATTTCTCTGATTTGGAAATTAGCATATAATGGTCTTTTTGCCTTCTCACTTTCCTCCCCGGGGAATGGCCATAGGATATTTCCTCTCAAAGAAAATCCAGGTCAAAAGCAAGTGGAAAAGCAGAAATTCCAGTGCTTGTCCCAGAAACAATAATATACTGGAGCTGTATATCACGCTTTTATCATGGAGTCCTCTTTTAGGACCATACAGGGATGATTCAGAGCAGTGGATCTTGGAGTTAACATCCCACTCTAACTTCCTGTTTTTTCCTGTTGTTTCCAGGCTCAAATAAACCTGGTTGCTTCAGATGGATTGAGTCACATCTTTTTTTATGAGCACAAAACCTTAAGCTTATTTTTATTACCAAAAGCAAGAGTGTTTGGCATAATCATATCACTCCATATCCTGAAAATCCCATGTATGGTCTGCCAGAGAGCCTGTCAGTTTCCAAGTGTCACATTTCTTGTTTTACCCACAAAAATGTTGTGCTACAGTCAGGGAGCTTACTAAGAGCTCAGTGATAAAATGTCTCAAACCAAATTTCATTTCAGGCACTTCAGCCTTTCCAAATAGAAATGGTTTAGTTTAAATAAATACTATTCTTCCAGTCTCACAGGTGATTCTGTCTATCACTGACCTTTCCCCCCAATCTCATCCAGGTAAAATGTAATTTATGTTTCTAGTAGAGAGTCCATCATTCACTAACATTCAGGTATTTACACGAGACCCAGCTCCTCAGCTCACAAAAATCAAAGCTGTTGGATTGGTTTCATTTGAGCTATGCCAACAGAATTTCTAGCTAATTTCAAAAGTAGAGAAGTAATTGCTTAGTATCATACAGTTTTGAGTCTGACCTTTTTTATTTAGATCTGGCTTCTGGAGAAGAACATTTTCTACTTCAGAGATGAATCTTCCTTCTTTCCAAGCCCACACAACTGTTGTGTGGCCCTCTGTACTCAAGGCTGAGTGAGAATGTTAATGCTTTCATGTTTCTTCTTTCCTAACCACCATCAGCTGTGTACATAGCTACTCTCTAGCCTTGCTACCTTTTCAGAGAGCTCCAGCAGCAACCTATTGTTAAGAAATGCTGTAGGTTTCCTACAACACAAAAAACCACAATTGCAGAAAAATTACATTGCAACAAAGAATACATCTTATTCTGGCACTTTGTCTGTGCAAGCAGAAACTTCATACAGAAAGAACCTTCTTTCAGATAGGGCCCTTACAGACAAGTACTCTGTTTACTGTAACGTGCAAATAATTCTGGATGAATGCTCAGTATTGACTCTTTCTTTTCACAATCTCAACTTTACTTTCACATTTTCCACAATTTTTCATTATTTGTCTCATCACTTTGTCTATTTTTCACCTCTTATCTAGGAAAAAATCTGCTAGAATAAGATCTACATAGTTAATTATGGTTCATATGGTTTATTAATTGTATGAATTACCTTTCACACAGTGAAAATACTTCTGCTTTCTGGTACAGGAAAAAAAATACATCATTTAGTATTTTAATTATTTATAAAATCTAAGATAACTGCTGTGTCCTTTAAAAAAAGACTATATGCAATAGACAAAGCTTGCAAGCAGTACTGTATTTCTTTATTTTTGTGTTTCTTTGTAAGCAAACTAAAATCAACTTGCAATCAATTTGGTTCAGCCAAGCTTTATTGCGAGAATGAATAAAAAGGAAATTGGTCTCGGGAGGGAGGGAAAAGGAGGAACATGCATTTGCTGATGGCATGGTGGAAACTTTGCTTCCATATTCATTCTAAAAAACATGAAAAATGTTTGGCGTATGATTGTAGAGAGAGCTCATCCACAGCACATGCTCTTTATCACAGTAGTCCTACAGAAATGTGTTGCCAAATGCAAACAATGCACAGCATGTACAACCAGGTTTGACATTGCCAAGATTCTTAAGTTGAATGAATGCGTGACTTGGCTTATTTAATAGCATGTTTGCCTCCTTGTGCCTCTTTAAGAGCCAGTCTGAGCCCAGAAGAACTATTTCTTCACATCGAGTTGATATTTTGTTTCTACTTGCAGGTTTTAGAACAATCCTTGCTTGTTATAGTCCAAGGAGCTTTCTTCCTACTTCCATTGCTTGCTTGCTGATTTATAACATCTAATTGAACAACTCAGAAAGTAGAGATATATATGAAAACTGCATATTTGAATTTCTGCGGTTTTGCTTGCTTTTAATGGCTCTAAAATAGATTTGAGGATCGTGTCTATTTTAAACTGCTACTTAACAGATTGCCTCATTTATGAATATTACATTTCTTCTTTCCAGGCTCTTAAGGATGATGATGCTGAGACTGGGCTGACTGATGGGGAAGAGAAGGAAGAAGCCAAAGAGGTTGAGAAGCTAGGGAAAATACAATATTCTTTGGATTATGACTTCCAGAACAATCAGGTTTGAAACAACCAACCTGTAATATTTTGTTTCTGTGTGTGCAAGTGGAGAATGAAGTAATGCATTTAGCTAAAGTAGATATTTCCTAAATCTTTACTACTTGCATGGAATAAAGGGAGAAAATAAGACAGAAAATTCATTACAGAGGTACTACTAAATTGGTATTGAATGCACTTGGACTTTATATTACACCTTTAATCAAAAACTGAATATCCAGTTTTATCTAATGATTATTAATAGCTTAAATTAAAGCATCACCAATCAATGTCAGTCCACATAAATTACGGAGTTTTCATGCAGTCACTAAAATGACGCTCCAGCCTTCAAGTATTTAAAATGTAAGCAAACACAAATGGGAGGAAAAATAGAAGGGCCTGAAGGTGAGCTGATTCACTGGGTCTTTTAGAAAGTTGGTAAGATTACTTTCTCTATCTTCATCAAGTGTGTGCTCTGCTGTAATAACTAGCTGCATCAGGTTCTGTTGCTCTCCATGAAAGTACACCTCCCAAAATTCTAGTCTGGAATAAAAGTTCTAACAAGTCTGTAAAAAGTTCAAAAAGGTCTGTACCCCAAAAAATCAGGAAAGTTGGACAAGAATTTAAGGACTAATACTCCTTCAGTACTCTGCTCCGAAGCTGGTAAGACTAAACTTTGGCATACTTCAGTTTTCAGAATTAGTAGGCACTGTAATGTGCAGGCCTAGAATTGACCAGCTTAACAGGTCTGGCCACATGCTGAACATATTTTATTCCCCTCCCCGTCCTCTTTGCCAGGAATCAGTTTTGTCAATTGAACCAATTCACAGCCTCACCATAAAACTCACTGTGCTTAATTTTGGCCCAAAGCACACCAACTCATCTGAGTTCTTCGCTTCTACTGTGTTTATCTCTCAGTGAAATCGAGAACACATATCCTGCATTTCATTTTTTTACAATATCAGTCAAAATCACATCATTCTTTCCTGTTTAGGGAAAAAAATGACTACTGAAGGTAAATCCCAGTTAATTCCTGTTCATCACCTGAACTGCCTTCCATATGTACCTGTGATAAATTCCACATTCATATTCTTTATTTGATGCTGTTCATAGAGCATCGTACTCTTACTTGTTGCAAGGCAAAGACATTAAGAGAAATTAAGAAAAAAATTATTAGCAGGAAGGTATTTATACACACTTATGACCTGGCATAATAAATAGTATTTGCCTGTATTTCAACAATCTTCTGACTACCGGTGCTTGTTTTACAATGCAGGAGCTAAAAAGAGTTCTGAAGCCTTTCAAGACACTGTTGCTAAAGGAGCTTTTCCTCAACTCCCAGAGCAAATTGCCTGGCCATATGATAAGTCTCACTGATCCTCCTTGAAATCAGTATGAAATCAGTATGAAGTGTAGACCCTTCAGAAGCAGAAGATTTAATGAGGGGGAAAGGAAAAGTTGCAAATGTGTTCTGAAAAATGGATTTCAGTTTTCTTAGACTATGAAAACAAATTTTCTGTGTGAATTTTATTAAAGGGTGTGCTGATTTTATGAGCCATATTTTACAAAGGAAAATAGGATGGAAGAGCCACAAATCTGTACGTCTGTATTGTATTTAATTAAGATAATAAATTATCTGAGTTGTGGATTTCTGTTTTGTTCTGCTGCTCTAAACTATGTAGCAGCTTAAATTTGTCAAAGGATAGATGATGTAAAAGAGTAGGAGAGGGGATTCAGTTCCATTAGTATGGTGCAATGGCATAAAATTACAGTTCCAAAATTTGGGTAATATACTGCATGGGATTAAGAATGCAAGATGACCAATGAACTCTCCAGAGCACTGTGCCTCAGTTTTAGAGAGAGAAATTGTAAAGGAGAATTGAATTGCTTTTCTACTCTGTTTAACTAAAAATCATAGACTTGTTTTTCACTCTTTGATGTGAAAAACTTGGTGTAGATCCTGAGCCTATTCATGTATTTATGAACTGATGCATCCAGAATAAAAATGAGACACAAAAAAAGCATTTCATACAGCAAAAGGAAAATGTTTCATGGAACTTAAGAGTCCTATAAGTGGGAAAGCATGCAGGCCATGCTTTGAATTTAAAACTGTCCAACTTTTAAGTCCAACTTTGAGGAGTCTCTTAGAAGCTAGAAGTTTCTTTCACAGATTAACTACATTGTTCTATATTCCAGTTGATAGAGTTCCTGTTTCCAATTTTAAACAATTCACCCATGAGAAGCAAATTGAAGCACTGATTTAGAAGAAAATATTCTCAGATTTCATTCCCAGTTCCTAATATCTTCAGAATGACCTTGAAGAAACACTTCAATATTTACTTTAGTTTTGTATCTATGAAACGAAATTAGAAGTATTTTCTTTTTCTCATCTGCATTATGCTATGAGGCCTCATGCAGTCAGGGGTGTCTAGATTACATGACATAACATGACATAACATAACATGGCATAAGCCTTCATTTATAACACAAAAAAAATCCAGCCAAGACCTATACAAGTTCCATCTGTGCTTCAGTCTTATCTTTGAAGTGTGTAAGAGATTTAAAAAAACCAATTGTTCTGTTTTGCAATGAGATTACAAATTGTTACTAGGATTTAGTAACCAAAGGTTCATCTTCATGAGATATTTTTTGAAAATGCTGTCCTTAGTTTACTGCCTGGGCCATTCATGTACATAGCAAGAGAATGTAAATATAAAGACTGCAAGATTCATTTGTTTTCAGTAAATCTCTGCCTGAGAATTTGCATTTGATTTTATCACCTCATGTGTTTGGTTGGGGGAAGGTTACTTGTTGTGAGTTTAGAATACAAATTTTGTAGTCAAAATTAGACATTCTTGATTGTTTAATAATGTGATTTCTATTCATGGTGCTCAGCATAGAAAAATAATGCACAAGAGGAGAGAGCAATTGAAAGTTATTTGATTGCAGTCTTTAAAAGGATGAAGTCTGTATTTAGCTGTAATCAGCTGCCCTTTGAAAACCTCTTTTCTGCTTTAAAACAGCCTTTGTACAGTCTGCATCTGCCATAATTGGTTTTCTGAAGTCAATAGTGTTGCTTCATTTGCCTTCCTTAAAGGCTGGGGGTGGCAGGGAGAAGCGAGGGAAGTGTAGTTTCTCCTAGACCAGAAATAGAGTCTGCATAAGCATTCCTCTGTTCCAGTATTTCTGTAGATATCTATTTGAAATTTCATTCTGCTGTTTTTTACTCTCTTTTCAGCTTCTGGTTGGGATTATTCAAGCAGCTGAGCTGCCTGCATTAGATATGGGTGGTACATCTGATCCCTATGTGAAAGTCTTCCTGCTGCCTGATAAGAAGAAGAAATATGAGACAAAAGTCCACAGAAAGACCCTTAACCCTGTTTTCAATGAGCAATTTACATTCAAGGTAGTTTTTTTTATAATTATTGATGCTTGTTAATTTAACCACTTTGTATCTCGTGCTTGGCTATGAGTTTAGATGTCTTTGTTAATTGATAACTGCAGCAAAATTATTTTTCATGTTGTAGAAAGCCATGATAGTCAATCTTGCTATATAATACAGAGTCACAAAGGTTTGAAAGGCAGAGTTTGGTTTTAGGCACTTTGATTATCCTTACATATGTCAATCTGATCCATATTTTATGGCTGGATAAAACGTACAAGAAATTCAGAAAACAGTGACACTTTGACAAATGTCATGTAAATGTCACTAGACCAATGCTTTCTTTAAATATCTGATTTATGAAATTCAGGGTAACATTTCCTGAAATATAAATTAAAACTCAAGGGAAGTAAATTGGTGAAGGACAAGATGGCAGATTAATCTTGCTAGACTTCATCATAGTAGTTCTTTGCCATACTATTTTATGTATGAAGAGAAATCCTTTCTCAGGTTTAATAAAATATTCAATAAATAAATGTAGATAAGCCTTACATTACAGTATTTACATTGTTCCAGTAGTATCTATTAATAGTGGTTTTCTAAAACTATGGCCAAATTTAAACCCCAGTTAAATAGAATAAAGGAATAGTGTACAGCATGTTTCACAGGGCTTCTCCTTATATACATTCCTCTGCTGTTACTTCAGGCCTTTCTCTTTGTGCCCAATCTTATAGTGACAGCTACAGATTGAAAACAGGGACAGTGAAAGACTCAGGCTATGAAATCATTCAATGAGAAAGATATCCCTGCAGGCCACAGCTACTACTGCATATATAAGCTTATTTTTTCCTTGAAGATGTTCATAAAAGTAATCTTTTGTGGGGAGTTATTTCTATCTTGAGCTTTCCTAAGAGAGCATTTGAAAGAAAACAGAGTTCTAAATTACATATTCCCATGCAGCTCACTAAAGCAAAGAAAGAACAAATAATGCTGTCATCTAAGATGAAGACACAAGTTATAAATCAGATCAGCCACTTCTGGACTATAATGTCCACTTGTTGTAAGTCACATCTTCACTATTTAAATTTTATGCTCCAGAAAATAGTTTGTTTTCCATGGCAGACCTGACGGAGTGTTTAGGTGCATCTCAATATGGTGCTGATCATCCCCTGTGGTCTGTGGTCTGTACTTGAGAGAAAACCAGCAGAGCATGCCAAGTACTGTCATTGTTCTGAGGACTCCAGTGACCATTTAACTGGAACTGCAGCTATAATAACAACTTCCTTTGGAACTGTTGACAGTGTCTCATTTGCTTGTGCAGAGCTTTGCTCCTGTGACCCACTTCAGGTGGTGCACAGCTCCTGTTGGCATCCTTCCCAACTCTCTGGCAGTGCTGCCCACCAGGCAGCCCAGGCCTGTGCTGCTGCCTTCTCACAGGGCACAGCTGCTTGCCTTCCTCCCAAAGTACAGCTCATGGGAATGAGTTGACTTGTGTGTTGCATCTTGAGCCCTGAACCATAGTCCTTCCCTTTTTCATTTCTTTTTCCCAGACATCCATGGTGCTGTTCCAGGGTGCAAGTGTTTGTCAGACTGCAGCTGTCTAAGTTGTATACCCACACTGCAGTGCCAAAAGGAACGGAAAAATCCTCGCTACACCAGGACTACACCAGCCTGGCAGAGGGAAGTGTTCCTTCTCAGATCCAAAGTGGGAAGGGTTCATGTCTGGAGTGACACATCTGTGCCAGAAAAACACTCCTGTATACGTGTCCTTTTACCAAGGTCTCACTTGCTTTAAGTCAAGAGCCTGATCATGTCAGAGAGCAGGGAGAGGAAGCAGCCCTTCATGAGAGCTGAGGCCATCCTTGGTAGTCCAGAACAAAGCTGGAGACTGGAGCTACATTAGAAGTAATAAATGAAGGGAACATTTAGAAAGGGAGGTAGCTAAAATGAGCTTTACTTAGGTCAAGTACGGAAAAGTAAATAATGATGATGTATTCCAAGTGACCAGGATCCATTAAGGGGTATTGTAAACAGAGAAATAAACTTCAGAACATTTTTTTTCTCCTGTTTTCTGGGCTGTGTAAAAATAAAACATTATTTAGAATTTTTCCTTTCTCATACCTTTGCCCTTTCTAGCTTTTTAGAAGCTACAGATAATTTAGAGAAAAAAGATTTTGCTGTGGTATCTCCTAAGATTTTGCTGTAGTATCTACTAAGATACACAGCCATGTACCACTGAAACTATTCAGCTCTCAACTTGATAAGCTTATTCTAAATGTTATATACGATGCTATGTAAAGGGAAAATTACTACTTAATTAGTATTTTAATAAGCAAGTGGAAGCTGAACAGTAACGAAAAACAACAGTCCTAGGGTTTAAGCAGACAAGAACATAGAGGTTAACAAGGCCAATGGTAATGCAACACTTTTGCTTTCTAATAAATAAAGTATTTACTGAATCCCATGAAAACCATTTATACTTGCAGGATATATTCAGATTGACCAAGTGTTGATACAAATCCAAAGAATTCCTAAATCAGATCTTTTCAGCCAGCCACTCAGGTGTAGCTTACCTGAACTGCATGTCTCCATCCTAATATTAAAAAGGTGACTCGTAAACATCCAAACCACAGCATCTGTCTGAACCACATGAGAACAGCTGGAGAATTAGTCAAAATTTGGCCTTCTGCCACCACAATTTCTAGTTACACATTGTGACCTGAAAAGCACCTTAGTGTCTAACATGTGAAAAGTGTAGTATTGAAAACTATGCCTTGGTAAGTATTAGGTATTGGTACTGTAAGAGACAAATCCAGTGTCTAATTACTTTGTTTTATATCTAGTAAGCAAGTTCTGCGTTTTTCATAAGTCTGGGAGCTAGCCATCTCTGAGTGACGACAGGTGATTTATTGAGGAAAAAACACCATTGTGTGAAAAGTTCATGTGTCTTCAGTGCAAGTAATTTGGCTTCTTGTTTCAGTTTCATCACCCACAAAATGATTTGAAGTAGAATGAGAAAAACCCAGGAATGATGAGTGAGCTGCCACATTGTTCTATTGAGTGCCAGAGCCTTGTCTCAAGAAATACTGCATCTGGTGACTCTGAAACAAATACACCTCATAATTTTCTCTGCAGTTCAATTTACCTGAGATGACAGCTGATAAACCAAAGAAATAGATTTGCATTGTAGTGGACCAATCTTTATTGTCTCAGATGCAGAGTTTGTCATTTCCTTGTCTTTGCAGGTGCCATACTCTGAGCTGGGTGGAAAAACTTTAGTGATGGCAGTTTATGACTTTGATCGTTTCTCCAAACACGATATCATTGGGGAATATAAAGTTGCAATGAACACAGTGGACTTCGGTCATGTCACTGAGGAGTGGAGGGACTTGCAAAGTGCAGAGAAAGAAGAGGTAAGAAAAATCACTTTTTTTTTATCCTCACCTAGAGAAACAGACAAACCAGCAATTTTTTTTTTTTTTTTGCTGAGACAGTTCCCATCTGTTATCAGCATTCCTCAGATTTACTTTGCCTGATAAATTTTTGATAAGCATCTTTTCCAATACTCACTGAATGCGACATTCTCCTCTGCTAATTCAATCATTCTTTTCAATACTTTATGCAACATATTTAAAATGTTTTCATGAGTTTGACATTTTCTTGAATTGCTGAATTTTGGGTACATAGAATTTGCATTTGATTATAAGTGGTGTGCATTCAGGTTTCTTGGTGATTCTCAGGAGTTTGCATCTCAAGACATCTTATTGTGCATGATGATAATGGTAGAGTTTCACTGAAATACCTTACAGTTCTATTGAACTACTATCCAATAATATCCTTTGATTAGAATTGTGAATTTTACCAAAACCTTGGAATGGCATCTTACTCAAATATTTATCACCTTTTTTATTTTCCTCTCATTGTCACCATCCCTTGGATTCATTATTTATTAGGTATAGTGCTACTTGTACACAAGGCACTTCTTGAAAATATTTCATCATCAGATTGTGCATCCTGTGAGCTTGTTCATCCTGATATGTCTAACTTTTTGCTTATTGTAAGACTATTTTTTCCTCATTTTTACATTATTTTTCCTTTTGATTGATAGACAGTATTTGCCCACTCAGAGTGCATAGCATGCTTTAATTCTCTGGTGAGAGGAGAAGTAATCATGAGTTTGAGTTTCTCATCATCTCATTCAGCTAATAATGTGCTTTGGATTCAAATCTTAGTTTCTGTAATTAAAGGGACAATCTCTGAATGAAATCTTTCCTTCTCACAAGTGATGAAAACCTGAGTATTGATTTAGACTAAAAGTGGTGAAAACAGTATCAAATGCAGAACCATGCACCCTTCTCAGGTTTTCAGAAATGGTAGATTTCAGTCTTCCTTTTTCAGTGTTTGTTTTTAAGACTGTATTTTCAGATGGCTTTTTTCAACTACTTATTGATTTGAAAGCCACTGCTACATTAAGAGTTCTGCAGGGCATTTTTTCATAGTGGCAGTTTTTGCAGGGCTTTCTTTCTGCAGGTGACATCAGTGCCCTGATATATTGAACACTTTTCTTCCACTCTTAAATATGAAAATGAAAAAAGAGATAAAGGAAGTTTTCAGTTCAAGGGCTCTGTTCTTTTAAGCATCCAGCATACTAGAAAGCTGAAAATGTGAAATTGGAGTGTATTAACCCTTCCAAATTTTATTAAGTTACAAATTGGTCTTTTATTACACTACTGTCTGTGCTTTCAAAGTGTTTCATGCTTCTCTGTTTCAAAACACATAAAATAAGCCAAACTATGCAAAAAGGAGTTGTCACTTTGCCTTCGTAGTATAACTTTAGGCTTTTAGAACATAAACAATGATGTCCCTATATGCAGCTTACAGATAACATGCTACAGATTAGTGTGGGGTTTCATCTGCCCTATTGCATACAAAGTTGCTTCTTAAGTATTCTAGCTGACATCCACAGTAAGACCTGATGCAGTCACTTTCATAACATTCATACCCTGCTAATACAATATGATTAAAACCTTGCTTGAAACAGATACTGAGTATGTGAGCTACTTCCAGACATGCATTCTGAGTTGGAAAATACTATTTATCAAAACAGAAGGAGATAATTAAAATAAATAATTCTGGAAGTATTTTGATATTAGAAGAGTATTGCAAGAGCTTTGAATAGTTTGCTGTAGAGATGAAATCTAGGTTGCCCTCACCTTTCTTCAAATTTCAGGTACTATTTATGCAGAAAAACCACTGTTATTTTTATACTTCTTTGATGGGACCTTTTTGAAGTTGCCACCAAAGCAACTACAATGCAACTAAAATGGCCATTTTATTTATAAGGAGCTAGGCAATATGATGATATGAAAGCATCATGAAAAACTATGCTTAGACCAACTCCTTAAATATTTTTTCATACTACAGGAGGTCTCATGTTTTATTTTTGCATCTCAAGCATGCAAGGTATCCAGTCAATATCACAACTTGGGGTATATGGAGACATTTTAATCCAAATTTTCTATATACTATGTGTAGCTGGTTTGTAACAGCTCATAAGCTCACTGTACAAATAAAAAGTGATCCTACAAAAACTACTTGCTCATTAGACAAGTGTATTTAATCCAAACTTAATTCTGCTCTATTATGGAACCTCTACTTCTTTCACATATATGTTGAGCCAGATTCAAGTAATTGCTTAGCCCGATTTGGAAGAGAAATCTCTACCAAGAACCAGGAGAGGTGTATCTGCCAGCAGTTTGGGAGCTGTGTTTCACATGAAATGTCATGCATATTCCATATTTGATTCAAGTCCTTACCATCTTTGATGTTCCAGTCCCTGCTCCACAGAAAAGATTCCAAGCAAATTCTAGTGTATTTTAAGTGGTAATAAGTAGGGATGGGAGAGATCATATCTGCATAAAGGGATTGTCATCTGACCCAGCAGATGTTGCAGAATTCATGGCAGATACAGCTGCAACCAGGAAGTATCCTGGTTTCAGAGTTAGCAAAAACAGTGCTGTGTGTATGAAGGCTAACATGATTTACCTAGATCATAGACACATGTTTGTCTCTTGGTTGTGATCATGAATATGATATTGTGGTCTGGCTTACTAAAATAACATATTAAAACCTGAGCAACTGTATTTCATCCAAAAATTTATGACAAATTCTACTGCTAACAAAATATCTTTTGCTGACTATTGCACATATTGTAATTGTGTAATGAATTTGTCCTTGCACATCTGCATGAGATTTGCAATATTTGAAGAATGACAGGCTTTCTTTCCTTTCTTGCCCTTACAACACTTAGGCAAGTTTGTCAGTTCTCAGCAATCTAGTGCTAACTACAATTCTAAATATGAAATTAAGTATAAGTTTGAAATTAAGTATAAGTTGCCAAAGTATCCTTAATGTTTTAATTATGACCCCTAGACAAGATGTATACCGAAGTGCATCAGTGGCAGTTGTCACTAGTCACTTTAAAAGAACTATCTAGGTGGCATCAGTCAAAGTGGTTATAAAAATCTCAGTTTTAGTTATGTCACATTCAGTTGATGCACATCACAGAATTACAACTTAATTACCACTTCAATCATAGGGGGCAAAACAATTTTACAAGCAGTTACTCTTCTTTTTGCTCATAAAGCTCCACTGTACATTCTGTCCTTTTTTTTAAATGGGCTTAAAATTGAAGACGGAGGGTGAAGGTTTAATGAAATAATGTAAGCTCCATCTCTCACAGCCTAGTCACTTGAATGACATCTCTCTGACACTGCATTCTCTTCTGGGAAAGGTCTTATTAATATATTTATGTTGGTGAAGTGCTTTGAAGGTACAAGCCTTTGTGTGGAGCATTTGTTATGACTGTGAGAGGGCTTTGGGAATGTGCAATGACTGCTAAATATTGAGGAGGCTACTGCTAATGAGCTGCATACCTTCAATCTTTTTTCCTTTTTTCCTTCCGGATCTAAAAGCCGCTGTCCCTGTGTCTAGTAGTCCTTCAGTCTCATTTGACTGAGAGCGTGGGAGGGAGGAGTGGTAGATACTGAAAGGTTATTCACTTTTACCAAGTCTGACATATAATGGTTTGGGCACAGAGTGTTAAAAAGCAGATCACAGGAGTTTGCTCCTCTCTGTCATCTACCAGATGTCGTTGCTATTAACTTTATCTGAGTACACACTGCATCCAATATCTGTTATCACTCCAGTACAGAAGGCCAGACAGACCTCTTCTTTGCTCACAGTGGTGTGAATCATACTGAGAGTCATCTTCTGAATACTTCAGCTGATTTCCCTCCAGACATTTTGTTATATTGGCACTTAAATTGAAAACTGGTTGCAGCAAACATGCCAAGAAATTTTAGGGAATATAAGGAAGAGCAGAAACAATTCTTTCCCTTGAAAGCAGTGGAGAAGCAGAGTCTTATATCATGAGGAGAAGGATCTTTGTTGACCTGACGATATCCAGCACCAAGAGTTCTGCAGATCTTTCACAGCTGCCATCGCATGAGACTCCCTGCATTATCTGATCAGGCATCCAGCATGGTTAGGTTACATGATGGATGCATGCTCATACCACAGTGAGTGATGATGGGTAAATTTTATACAAGGCTTCTGAGTGGGAGGTCTAGTGGAAAACACCACACTCCTATGGGATGCACAACCCCCAGTGGGAGAGATGCATGGTGCTGCCTGGGAAATGGATGAGAGGGAGGCGTTCTGCAGATGGAAAGAGGAGTTCTGTGAACCTTGACTGTGCTGTTTGAGAGGATTGTTCTTTCCTGCCTTATCCAGAAGTAAAAAGTGAAGGAAGGAGGTGGAAAAGTGGGCCTGAAACATGTGTTTAATACCTTGGTGTACTTCATAGAAGTTTGAGACTGCAACAAAGTTACTGAGCCTCCCAGCTCATTGACTCTCTGGAACTGAAACTTGCAGAGATCTAAGAGGAAAGGACATTTTTACAAAAGTCACTGTCAAATTACAGCAGCAAATCACTGTTATTTTCTGTTATAGCTACATGAGCAATGGACAGATGATCTAATAGGCTTTGCCCATCGCTGGTAATAACACTTAGTTCTTTTACAGCTTTTCAGATAGCCCAGTGCTTTGCGAAAGAAAGTATCGTTATCCCTATGGAGATGCTGTCAGAGTGTCAGACAGATTTTAAAATGTGAGATTTCCTTTATTTAACTGCATGTTAGATTGGAACACTGTGTTTTCTTCATGGTGTTTACATCTTCTCAAGTTCACTTCTTCTTACTCCCAATTAAAACTTTAAAATGTTAAATCTAAGGAGCTTTTAGTTTTCAGGTTTTGTGAAGAGTTTATGCAGTAAACAGAGATTGTTGAATGCCTGTTCAACATTGTAAGTGCAGCATCTGTCCTGCCAAGGAACTGAATTTCCTACTGAGATAGGGAGCAAAACAGAGGTTCGGAAGTTTGAGTTTAAGCAAGCCTGCTGTAAAATTCTTCAGCAGCTAATCAGTTGTTTTTCATCTTGAAATTGAAGATGCTAAAATTACTTTAAAGGTAAAAACAATATGATTCAAGTGGAGCTGTAGGGGTTCTGTTTTCAGTTCACTAGAATTATGCATTTCTTTTCTCACCTTTCATACTCAAAATGCTGGCAATCCCACTCTATATACTTTGTTGAGTATTCTCTTTTTGACTCCCTCTCTGGAAGAGATGCCTTAGGAGGTCACTTTCTTGTGTTATAATAAAAATAATGTAATTGGCTTACTTGAAATCAAAAGGGACCTTGTCTTGATTCATCTCAAACTGTCTGGCTTTACAGATATTAAATTCAAATACAGAAGATGGTATAAGAGGAAGAAGCTGAGTGATAGTGTTGAATTCAGGCTCTTCTGGGGCCTTTCTGTTCCTGGACAGTATTCATTCTGAGATCAGAAAAACATGTATTGCTTATTTGCCAGAAACATTCTTATTACCATTTTCCTTTCATGTGCAGAAGGGCATCCTGAGGTTAAACTGTGCTGAAATAGTAGATCCTACACTTGGTGCTAAGCATCTAATGACCCGTAATACACAAAATAATAATAATGTTTGTTTCAGACAAAGTATATTGCTAAGAACCTTGTAGAAAATTACAAGGCCTAAGGAAGGAAGAGTGGGAAATTCCCAGCCTCCACATGTTAATGTTACTGTGTGGGATTTTATTGCTCAAGCAGAAGATATTTTGAAGTTCAAAGATACAGCCACATTCAATGGCAATTGGAAAGCAGTGTTCTGAATAGTGTTTTTATGGAGTTTTGAGAAAGCTACTGAAAGGGATCAAACTCATCAGAAGCTAGAGTATGAAGAGATATTTTGGATGGAAACTGCAGAAGGAATTCCTGGAAATACAGATTTAATTATGGAGTACTCCCAAGTATAAAGCTCTGTAAAGAGCAAATGCAAAGATTGCAAATGGATCTGTAGGACCAGCTGATGAGTGAAAGGGCCACAGAACGTGCTATATCTGAAATTGTTCAGCATTGTTCTCCAGCTGGACTTTTATGTACTTACTTATTTTTCTGACTACCAGCATCAGTGAATGCATAATCCAGAGGCAGAAATGGCCTCACTGGGATTCCAGGCAGAAGCTTTGCAGTAGTCCAGGCTAATACCTTATTTCCCTTTCTCCCCTACATTTCCAAACCAACAGTGACAAATCATTATCTGATTGCTGTTATAAACCAGGATCAGGAGCTGAGGGAAGCTGTAAAGCAGCTGTATCAAAATACAGTGTCATTAGAAGGACCTTCAGAGCAGAGAGCAGCATTTTTACAGTCATGAAAGAAGAGCAGGTCTCACAAAGATGACAACAGCATTCTCACTAGAAGGTTGAGGAGGGGATGTATGCTACTCCAATCTTTTTGCTTTGTTGTACCCACTCCATGTAGAGCTAGAAGATTTTGGTTTCCAGAAACATCAGAGAAAGATGTATTTTTGAAAAGGGGAGACAAAGGTTTAGGAATAGTGGTCCAAAAAGAAAGGGATTAGCCATTTTCTTTATATTTTTTTTCCTCTATCACCTTTTAAACACTGATTTACACCATGTCAGAGATTACCATAGTAACCATTTAACCTCTTTTCAGAGCCTGTTGTGTTTCATTTTAGTTCAACAATGAGCTTAAACTGGTATCTGAAGCACTTTGCATTGTACCTGTGGCAGGAATTAGCACAAAATGCCCTAATCACAGTTAGAATCCAGAACATAAGACTGTAGGTTCAGTTCAGAGGTATTAGACTTTTACTTAGTTTATGCTAATGTTTTGAGAGGGAGAGTACATGAATTTAGGAAGTATTCCAAGTCTTATTTCTAGGCTAAATGGACGACAGACAGAGAGAACTCAGTCCTGCAGTTTCCTGTTTTGTTGTATCATAAAAGCCAGCCTTCTACCAAAGGCCAAAGAAATCCCTCACAGTGGCTGATGTGTTGTTAGTGTGTTACAGGTAACACAGCAGGGTAGGTTTAGTGCACTGGTACTTCTCTCCTTTTCTGTGGTCTTCTGCAGCTTACTTTGTGATTGTCACCATCATAACTAGAGAAGCATTCAGGGGCTGTCTGGCTGGCTTGCTCACTAGAGGGATGGAGGGCTACTGTAGTTGTTTTGTCCCTGCCATTAGCAGACTTTTCAGGGTGTGATTTTTTTTTTTCTGTAGAGGGCTGGAGTATGATCACTGCAACAGAATTACTACTGCTGTGTCATTAAAGCAGAACACAACTCACTTTGAGTTACCATCATCAGTGCGCTGATGAAATCCATTTCCAATGGATTGTTTTGGATCCAGATTTGTTCTGTATGTGCTTCTTGCTGGCCTAAAGCTGGAGGGAAGCATGTACCTGAAACTGAATCCAGTGACATATGGAGGTCAAGATGTTTTCCTTGACAATTATGTCTGCAATCACAATTACAGAAATAATGTCAAAGATAGAAGTTTCCTAACTAGCAGTGAGAGAGTGAAAAGTTGTGTTATTGCTGTTTGGTCAGCCCCCTGTGTTTGCCTACAACAGAATGGAATTGGGAGGTACTGCAACATCCACTAACACTGATAAAGGCAGCTGCATTTGAGAACCCTTCTCTTTGCCTTTCTCCGCTTGTGGCTGACCTCGAGTTCAAATGTCTTCTTCTTAGCCAAAGAGCTTGCCAAAAAATTCTGCCTCAAGTCATTCCCTGTACCATTACTGTTGTGTGGGGTTTACAGCTTGCTTTAGAGCATGGCTCTGCAGCTTCGCAGTGCCGTGTTTGGGCAGGCAGCACCCGGGCTTCCCATCGGATGCTTGCTATTAGGTGCTACTTAAATTATTTCTGGTTGCCTGGAATCCAGCTATTTTACCTCTCTTTTTCCATATCTTCTTCAGTAACTGTGAAAATTTACAGGAGGACCTCTTGTTGATGAGTGGAGCCTCGGCTTCAAGGCTGGCAGCAGCTCATTTTTGTGGGAGTGCCCTGAGGTCGGCAGCTGACATCTCCTGTCTGTTAATGCCCAGTCCAGATTTAGGAGTGGATTATGCTGAAATGTGGTTTTACTCGCTCAGATTTGCACATTAATTATCAGGACAAACATTAATTTTCTGTGATTTTTTAGAGCAGACAAGTTTTCTATGGCATGTGGGTCATTTATATTAGAAAACATTAACATTTTCTTCCTGCAAAAAGTTTCCTATTTCAAAAAACCTTTGTTTTCTTTAGAAATAGTGCTAGTTCCTATCAATTAATTTAGACATTTCTCTAAATTAGGTGGTATTATTTGCCCTGAATCTGGAGGACTCCTAGGTCTTCAAGGAACATTACAAAGAATGTCCTGTAATTGAACTCAGTCTAGGAAACAGGAGCTAATAGTGTTGTCCCAGTGCCAAGTTGGAAGGAAAGTGGCACAAGGAAACCCCCTTACAAGCTTGAAAATTAGACCTTGCTTGGTTTTGGAGCAAGGAGCTAGAAACTCTTTGATTCTCAGCCCTCAGCAATGTTTGTTATAGGCAGCGTTGCACCTCCACTGGAAAACTCTTAGAGGGCCTTTAAAGCCAGAGAGTTTGAAAGTTTCTGATTTTAAGACAGAAGTAGATGAAGAAAATAACACATCATTTTATAGCTTTGGCAATACTCTGTCTCTCTTTAAAATGTGTACTTTATTTGTTACTTGAATGTTACTGGATTCTACTCTGTTGCTGATTCTTGTTATGCCCTTCTTCAGTAAATTCAAGCAATTTAATACATGATGCTTGCTCTTCTCTACATTACTTACTCACTGTAATCAAGTCCAATCCTCTTTTCAGAAAGCTGCAGAAATTATTCTTATATGTTTTTCAAAATCAAGTTTCCATTTTTCCAATAGGAGTCGTGACTTTTTACCTTCTTTGTCATTTTCAGCATCTAAAAAAAAATTATGTACACAAGAGCTGTGTGCCATAGACTTTATTTCTTTGCCAGGCAGACAAGTCACAGCCTCTTCTGATCATATCTACTGTTGATTGCACTAGCAGTTCATGGTCTGTAGCTTATGACCCTGAATCCTCAGCAGGAGGTATTGCTTTTTAAGATACCTTTCCTGATTCAGAAGATACTTACAAAAAGTCTGGAGTTCTTTGTCTTAGGCTGTAGAAAATTTGCTTTCAGCTGTATGAAAATGTCCTCTTTGTAGCTAGTTACAGGTAATTGATTAAGCACTTTCTTTCTGACAAATCTGTTGCATGAATATTTACTGTTGTATTACCTGCCTCCATTGTCAACAAAATATCTTCTCCACCTATAAAAACAGCAGTACACCTTGAATGGAAAAAAGAAAAAAAAAATGTGCATGCTTCCTTCCAAGCAAATTTCCAATCTTACCCAAGAGGGAATCTGATTTTAGCTGAAAAGACCTTTTTTTTCCCTAAAAAAATGTGACAGCAAATTCCTAATATTTTATATCATTTAAATCAACATTATTAGAACTTTTATGAATTCTTCTTTTGTTTTATCTGTGTTTGATAAAAGACAAATGACTGATAGATACCACCTTTATCCTATTTGGCCTTTTCTGAGTAAGACAAGTAAAATGTTAGCACTGTTTTAGCCTTATTTCCCTTGTGTTCTAAAATTTATTAAAAAGGAACATCATTGAGCCAGAGATCTTATGATAAGTGCAGTCTTCTGTCCTAGATTTTTAGCTAACTGCAATGAACTCTTTACTGAAGAGATTAATACAGTCGAGTGTGTGGTTCTGATTGCTATGATGACCTTTGATGAGCTGCCTTGTCTTCCTAAAGAGACTTTTTCAAAGTGAAATAGTGAGGAGAAGTAGAGTAACAAAGAGGAGTTTGCCACTATGTATTTATCTAACACTTTAATATCTTTCAGTAGTTTCATAAAAATAAATGTTTGAATGCTTAGTTTAAGAAGTGGATATAAGCCTGGTATGGGTAAGTCAGTAGATCTGAATATGTAGCTCTGGTTTGAAGGACCTCATTCTTGAACTGAACACAAATATTTAATATGCTGAAATTAAGAAATATAATACAAGGCATTGTAGTAGGAGATATGTATTAGTTTCTTCATTTCAAGTGGAACCAAAGACAAAAATACTGAAATTATCTGAGAGAGTATTTTACATATTTCTGACTTCCCTCAAACTAGGGAGCAGTAGAACAGGAGCTTTTCTGAGCTTTTCAGCTTGCCTCTTTTCCAGCTGCATATGCTTTTCCCTACCTCATGTTTAGACAATTCTGATGCTCTGGAAAAATCTTCAGTACAAAAATCAGTAAAAATAGGACAATGTGATAAAACTTTCTAAACGAAAAACAGTGATACAGAAAGGGACTTCTAAGAAATCCTGCATGTGCTTGTAGCATAAAAGCAATGAATGGGAAAAAAATCTTATATTGGCTGGGGTGAAATTTTACATGAAAGAAAATCTTCACCTTGATAAATTGCAGGTGGAGAACTGTCTTGCTATAAGTCTTCACCTATCAGCTGTCAGTGGTTTTCCCATTAGCAAATCTGGTTCCTTTTCATCTTGCTGTTCCAGTCCTCAGTGTGCAACCCTTTTAAGGTCACTGCTGCAGTGCAGTGGGAATCCTTGTTTTTCGGTGTGGCTAAGTTGTCTTTATGTGAAAATAAAGGCACAAACTGGTTTTGGTACAAAACTTGTGTTGTCTGCTGCTCTGGAAGTTGGAGAGCAAGGTGAGAAAATTTCTGTGTGTAAAGGAATGCAGTGTCTTAACAAAGATGGATCCTCAGATTCTTGCCCTGTTCAGGGAAGCCCTTGAGCACGTGGTGGGTCATCATGTGTGCTGTTTGGCCTGCCCCTAGCTAGCCAGCAAGCTTCTAGTTTTAAAACAATGTATTGCCTCTTTCCTAACTGCCAGCTTAGAAGATTTTGGAGGAGGCTGCTCTGTGGTGTGGGGTTTGTGATGGGGGTCATGGAAGGGAGCTGGAGGTAGTGCTAGGGGATATTATGGAGGAACATGAAAGCTGAACTGGTACTGCAGCAAGCAAGAGAGGAGAGAAAGGGCATCAGTCAACATTTATTTAATGGCTTAGTAGTAGGTCTTAGTAGTTTGTTGAAGTTTCAAGAAAGGGAAGAAGATGGCTGCCTGTGAAGGTACTCCATAAATCCCACTGAATTTCTCTTTATGGTTTTTGCAGAATAAATAGAAACATAATGCTATATGGTTTCAGTAATGGCAGCACTGATTTTGTCTGATAGTCTTTCCCTGGTGCTGCTGAATTTCAGCAGTAGTTACCAGCAGCCATAGATGATTAGTCATTCCATCATACCAATCATTCCCACTTTTCCTGGTTTGTTCAAATCAGCTTGTTTCTGTCTTGGAGTAATCAATAATGGATGGTTGTTGTAGCAAGGACTGTGTTCATGCCAGGTTTTTCATACACTACCACATGCAGTCATACATCTCACAAGGAAGAAATTGCTAATTACTTTGATTCTTAATTGCAATTCTTTACTGTTTACTGATTCTGTATATTTTTGGATGTATGCTGTAATTCCAGTTCATAGTCTAAAGCTTTTAATTCAGTCACCTTTGGAAACTAAAGACACACTTGGACACTACATTAACTGAGCATTAAGGTGCTCTTACTACAGGAAATTTCAAGTCAAGCAAGGGAACTGTAGTGTGGCTTCCTATTACCCTATCACAGGAGGACAATGACTTTCTGTAGAGTGACTGCAGTACATATATAATATTCTAATAATTAGAGAAAAGCTTTGTGATTTGACTTCTCACAATGTCTGATAAGCCAAGAAAAGAAATCAAATGTATTACATTTCCTTTCAATGTTGTACTTAAACTACTCTCTAGAAGACTGGCCTTGTGACATACTGTAATTAATAAGTTTTCCATGCTGTCAAAAGTAATAATATTAGTGTGCCATTCAGTTAAATTAATTTTGTTTTGTGCTCTGGCCTGCATAGACGTGAGTGACATTTAGAAATATGATCAGGCAGGAGCTGAGGAGAAGCCAAGTGGCAAAACAGAGGGACATGCAATCCTTAAAGCAGAGCAGCCAGCTGCAAGCTTTTGTGGGTAGGCAAAGAGTTACAGAAAACCAGGCCATGAGGTTCATATATGATTCTTTTCATTCATTCCCCCCTTGCTCATTTATTTAACAAATTCATTTTCTCCTTGTTTCATTAAGAACTTGGTGTGTTTGGCAGCATGGTGTCTTGTCAGGAAATCAAAGAGTGCAGTTTGGCTAGTCTTTGATTTCAGCTGCCTTCGGCCACAGCACTTCTCATTTTGCAAGAGGCATCTGATTGTGATGCTTTTAAACTGATGACTGTGAAGTGTCATTTTCTACTAATAATAACAGTGTTTTCTCTTTCCATTTTCTCTGCTTTTTAGAAAGCAGTAATTGAAGTACTCTTTCTAAATAGTTAAAAAATATAATAAGTGGACTAGAAGGAGGAAGCTGACAAAACCTAGTTTGTTAATTTTTTAATAATGTTGATTGGTTCAAATTTATTGCCCAAACTGCTTTCAAGTCCAATTTACCATTATATTGGGGAATATTACATAGTTATGGCAGTTAAAAGAAATGCAATCCACTGCTTTTTATATATATTGCAGTAAGAGGACAGAGATGTGTCACGAATTTCTATTTCAAGTAGTGCTCTTCTGAGGGGGCTGGGGGAAAGAAGGAGAAATAAGCAGATTTTTTTCTTTACAGAGAAAGACCCTGAATAGGTCTGTTCCTTTTAAGCAAAGGTGAAAAATAGTGCTGGCAAAAAAAAAAAAAAAAAAAGGTTGCAACACAAAGAGTCAGAGTAGGACTGTGGTAGGGAAATCAGTCAAAAGCAATATGCAATTAAAGCCTTTCTTTTAGCTCTTTCTCACTTATACTTTATAGCATGTAGGCATAGACTGTATGCCTACAGATACCACCTCCCAATACCTTTAATGAATTCACTTCATTTGAAAGAGTATTCTATCTGCCCTAGAACTTCTCCCTTTTAAAATTTGACTCATGGGCCTTTACTGTCTGCCCTAGAACTTTTTCTTTTTAAAATTTGCCTCATGGACCTTTACTTCTATTTCTGTTTTCTCTTTGCCTAATATCAGTCTCCATGCCATGTCTTCTTTAGCCTGTTGTCACTGCTAGTCCCTTTTCTACAGGGTCCAAAGCGAGCCCTATGGATCTTTGCCTTGAGAATTCTGTTTCTTCCAAGGTCTCATGCTATAACCTATTTCACTTTTCTGCTTGATTTAAGTGTTAGATGTCTTGTAACTGCAGTTACATTATCAGGGGCTTCCTTTTGTGGCCAAGTGTGCACATTTAAAGGGAATGTAATCTATGAAGACTCTTCTAAAAGAAAAAGTTAGTAAAAGCAAACAGAGAGACTTTTGATCAGACATTCTGTACTTCCATTTTGTAAGACAAAACACAGACTGATCATAGAGCAAGGAATGTAGGGCACTTGTCTGTTCATATTTTATTGTTTTAAAATAGTTTATTTAAAGTTGCAACCTTTATTTAAAGGTACAATCATGAAGATGGCTCTGCCTTCTCTCCAGAGGCTTTTTGCACTTTTTTACTTCCAGCTTGGCTGCTGTGTTCATGGGCATGAAATTTTTTTAGACAACAAAGGAATTACTGTGCTTGTCAGATTAATGGTATAGTTGTTAAAGCCCTTAGGTTTATATTGACTGGATGTATAGATAACATTTTGCAAGTCTGAAACAGGTTCTTCTGCAATAAGCCTTTTGCCTGAAAGGGTTGGGAGAGCTCTGCCTCCCCTCTCTGCTCTTGGTATTTTATCCCAAAAGTAGTGCACAGACTTCGGGGTACGATGGTACTTGGTGTGCATACATATTCATGGGATAGTCTCCAACGTGCCATAAGGGCTGACATGTTAGCTCCAGCTTTTCTTCCCTTTCCCTATCTTTCCCTGCTGCACCACCTATTTCTAGCCTGGTTCTACAAACTGAGGACTAGGAGTTTTTTGCTCACTTCCCACTCCTTTGCCTACTTGTGGCAGAATCATCCTCATATTGTGGGGTCATCTCAACCCTGATTTGCAAATATAAGAGGAAAAGATTTTTTCTTTCTGGTGATACCTATTGCAGGTTTGAAATGTTCTGCTTTGTTCCTTAACCATGTATTTATCAAAAATGCAGTGTCTTTGAAACTAGTAATGTCAGACAGCTGTGGCAGCAATAAAATTTCATGTTTACTGGTTTGTTGGGCACCTTTTTTTTTTTTTTTTTTTGCTTGATTTCCCTTCCCCAGTGTGATCCCTGTTTGCTCTATGGGTATGGAGGAGCAATTCTTTCATAATTCTAAATTCCAGCTATGTGTAAAGGTTGCTAATTCTACCCGCTTGCTACTGTGGCTTAATTGAACTTGGGACCAGTCTATGTCATCAATTTCTGCATCCATGGTTCTGTCACTAGTATTGTTGTGGCACCTTTTGAGACTTACTGTAATCATGCCTTTCGTGCCAAGGAAAGGAATTCAATGGATTCAAGATCTCCATGTGCAGACAGCATGTGGTGGCCTGAAAATTGTATGAAGTCCATCAGTGTGGGAACTGGAGAGATTCTGAGATTCCAGAGATTCTGTCATTACAGTTTTACCTGGGTTTCCTGAATTTGGAAGGCACTAATTTAGCTCAATCCACAGTTATGCTGTCCCTATTTTCTCCACAGAGTTTTAAAACATTTTGGTAGCTATGAAAACTAAACAGTGAACATTACAAGCTTTCATTGTGAATATTGATTAGGGTAAGATGTTTGGGGTCTTTGCCCATAAATCACATCATATTGTATTTCTCTCAGGCTTATGCAAATATTCACAATCAAAACCAGGTACCAGAGTTGGAAACCCACCTCACTGTGTTTATATTCTTCCTATACTAATTAGTTTTGAGTCTTATATCCAATTAGGGGAAAGCATATGGTGCTGTGGCTTGTTATTTTGGTATTGTTTTAGTAAGAGAACTGCAAACATCAACTCTCTCATAATATCTACCACAAAAATGTAGAGAATGTTTACATTAATGACATAGATATGTCTGTTAGAGATTCTGCAGTACAAATGAAAGTAATCTGCACAAAAAACATTTTTCTCTGTAGCTCATTGGGAAAGTGTCCTGTCGAGGCAAACGTGATTACTGACAAGTAGGAGAAGAAGCACAAAGCAGGCAGGAGCCACTTAAGAGTCATTTCTAAAAAGTCTGGGTTCTCAACAGGACTAAAAATAGCCTTTCCTAAGGTGAAGAAGTGTTAGCAGCATTGTCTCTGACATTTATGTTCTGCTCCATTGCATCCTCTTTAAAAGTAATGAAGTCATGAAGTTGCTTAGATGGAGAGAATCTTTTGATTGGTGTGTAAGCATATTCCATGAATAGGTTAATGACTGTGAAACTCCCAGCTGGAAGTTTCTAACACTAACGTACAGTTGCCATCAGAGATCAAAGTAATTTACTAGCATAAATTATTTATACACAGGGCTGAAAGAAATTAATAACAACAATAAGGCATCTCCATGGGATAATCACCACACCAGCAGCACTCATCTGTACCGTGTAGCCCTGCAGGGGTTTGTAATTATCTCCTGCAAACCACACCTCTATTGATTGGGATTTTTAGCTTCATTGCAGTGCTGCCATTTCCAGTGCTTTGCCTGACAAATACTTTTTGAATTTTTAAGAAAAAAAAAAAAAAAGTGTTGCAGTCATGCAAAGAGAAAAGGTTGCAAGAAGTTGTAGAAATGCAGTTGATGCAGATTGTCATACCAACAAAAGAAGTGCTAAACCTGATTCGGGAGGCATTTGATGAGGTGCCTACATTTTTACTTCACGTTTTTCACTGGAATTAGCCCATCATCTGCTGCCATTTCCCATGGTTTCCTGGTGATCTATGGAAAACTGGCTCTTTGCGTGATGCTGCCTTCTTTGTGTTTCCTGTAGCTGAAATTACATTAAAAGAGGCTAAAAAAGCATTAAATGCCCTCTTATAATTACTCTTCTTTATAGACAATTACAGTGTTTGCACAGAAGCATAACATGATTACAAACAGAGGAATGCTGGTGAGAGGTGATGGTCTCCGTGGCAATAGCTGTTGAGTGTAAAGTACTTCCTTCAGCTACTGCTGATGCACTCAGATCAGAGGCAAAAACCTAACACTATTTTATGCTTTCTAAACACACTCTTGTCTCAACACAAGATCTAAAAAAAAAAAAAAAAAAAGTGACCAAACAAATTAAAAAAAACCACCTAAAAATTGAAACAAACAAAAGCTTAAAAAAGCCCTTACAGATATCCCCTGAAAAGAACAATTAGAAGCTTGGTATTGATTTAAAAGGGGACAAAAGTTCCTATGCTGCTACAAGTAAAGCTCTGCCTAATGAATCTGGAGATGAGGCAGAGCCCTTGAATATTGGGTAATGTGTAAGTACAGAGATCTCTAAGGGAGGGACTAATAGAAGCTTTCATATATACCTTGCTTCAGTCTTCACAGAGCCCCATGAATGCACAGGCAAATTTGAGCCAACTCTGCAGTGTAATTGAGCAGTGTCTGTGGAGAACACCAGGTGGCTGGGTGATCTGTGATCATGATAACACAAATCAATAAGCGATTGATTTCTTTTGTTCTGAACAACCTGCAAGTGATAGATCAACTTCACTGTTACCCTATCCAATATGGACTTGCAAAACCAAATGTCAGGTGAACAGGAACATGTTTTGCTGTCACTGTGCCATTCAAAGATCAGCTAAAGCCAGGCATGAGCTATGCAGGTTGCATGGCTGAAGTCTGTATTTTCATGATCTGAATCTGTGCTGGGATTTAGGACACTATATGCAGTCAGGCAGGAATAGTAAATTCTTTCAAGCCAATGCAGTCCATGTTCTGAAAGACATCTAGAGTTGTTCTAGATATGAGTAAAAAAATTTTTGTGTATTTCTGTAGTCCTTTAGAAAAAGGTAATAACATCATTCTAGCTCTTCTGGGTCAGATGGAGGTCTCTTCCCCAGCTACTCACTTTGCAGCCTGAAGAGTCCTTATCTGCTTACATGTTCCTTCTGCAGAAACTGTGTCATATCCTTGCTTATTCCTGCTGCTTTTCTTGGAATCTGTCCCAGTTCTACCATATTCTTTTGAGGTGAGGAGGACACCATGAGTTTTCAAGATACTGGCACAAGTGCATTCTGACAGCATTATTTTTGTACAGTACATGCATTTAACATCATGAACTATTTTGTTTGTTCTAAGCATTTCTTAACTACATGTAACTAGGCTTGGTCTGTATGTTTCCTGACCACTGGTGATTGCTGAGATGATGTCTGGCAGGGAGCTATCTATTACTATCCCTGGATTTCAGTCCCAACTTGAAATAATCAGTTTAGAATCTGTCACTTTATAGATAAAAATCTGTTACTTTATAGGTTTTGCACGTGGACTGTCTGTTCTGTAGGAAGTATCCACTACATCCATGAGCATGTGAGTGAGTTGTTCTCAGTTGTGTCTAAGAAAACTCTGGAAGCAAAGAGATATGATCATAAAAATGTATTTTATACTCTACTATCAGAATAAATTGTGGAAGTAGACATATGCCGTAAGAACTAATGCCTTTGAAAGAGGAGCGAGGCTGTCTGAAATATTTTATTGGTCTGCTTAGTGTAAGCTCATCCTTCTTGTCTCAAAAACATCCTTGTTAGCCCCCCTAGAGATACCATGGGCATTGAAGGAAAGGAGGAAAGCAGCTTGGATCATCCAACTCATCATTTATAAGCAATATCCTCCCTCTCTCATCTGCAAGTTCCTATCTCTTATTCATCCTTTTAAAACAAAGTTCCTGTAATTCTGAACATCATTCAGCTTTTCCCTCTTTGCCAGGACTGTTAGGAAAATAATAAGCGATGAATTGCAAAAGGCTGCATTTGGCAGGATCTCAGATGATGGGCTGGAAGGCAAAACCAAATCCTTCCAGCTATTCCTTATGTGAGGAGGGATGTACTGTGTCCTTTCATGGTCTGTCTGCCTGGTTTTTTCCTCTCCAACAGACAGGAGACAAGTCTTTTTTTTTATACTGCATATTTTGTACTTTGTGGGATTTTTATACTTTCTGCTTTTGTGGCAAAATGTGATGAGAAAGATCCATATTACTGTTTCACAGAAAACAGCCTAGTAGCTGTGTGTGCATGTTTCTTAACAGATTTCCACTGAAATGCAGCCAGAAGAAAACAAAGAAATCCTGCCTTTTAGTTTAAAGAGCAAACAGTATTTGTGGGACCCCTATTGTCGGGGTGAAATTGTGAGAAGCATCACTTACTTTCTGGCCAGCACATATCTTGTTATTTGGTTGTATACAGGATAGTTGCTGCAACAGGCTTGAAGTTATCAAGGATTTAATCTGGACAATTTGTGGTAGTTTTCTCAATATTGTTCATTTGAATGTTTTCTTTAGCAGTACAAGTCAGAGATGTAATCCTGCTCATTTTCTCTGGGGCTTTCAAAACTGCATTTTTCAAAAGGTAAAAAAAAATCATTAAAGTAAAACATCATGTCTTGTTTGCCTTCACAGCAAGAGAAGCTGGGTGATATCTGCTTCTCCCTCCGTTACGTGCCTACTGCTGGCAAACTGACTGTCGTCATTCTGGAGGCAAAGAACCTGAAGAAGATGGATGTCGGTGGACTATCAGGTATGTGTGTGAAAATCTCCTTGAAGATTTTGCAAGCTTGTAAAGGCAGAAAATCAACTAGTTTCCTGTTGGAGGTCTCTTGGCTGAGAAGGTAAGGGCTCTTGCTCCCTGTCTGAAAAATGTGGTTTATGTTTTCTTGAAAGTTAGGGCATGACTGAGTATATCAGAACTAATTCTAGCTTAAAAAAAAAATAAAATCACAAGACATTGCATTCCACTCCAAGACAGGGTCTGAAGTGTTACACGATCAGATGACAGTGCAAGCTCTCTGTACTTTCCTTCTCTCCTGTTGCCTAGAGATAAATACAGACTATTCAGACAGAGAAAAAAAAATCTGACTAGAATTCCTATTGTCTCTTTAATCTCACAAAATGTGAGCATTTCACTATATTGTTGCAGGTAATAGGTAATAGAGGAACTCACCACAGGTTGCCATGCTGACTGCTGTTTGAGGTGCTAGGAAGATTGTTTGTGCATCTGAAGGGCTCAGGTGTGATTGCTTACACTTGCAGAGTTAGAGGTGCTGTGCATTTGCGTGCACAGCAGAAATCAAAATGACAGTCTGGTGCATGTGGTAGGCAGTGAGGCTGGTACATCCAACCTGCTCAGTACCTGCCAACAGCCCTGGCAGCCTTTCCATGGGGTGAGGCTGTGCACACTGTGTGTGACAGGGTGTGTGCCACCTCTGAGGGAGGCACCTGGGCTGTGTCCCAGCAACCTGGTGCAGCTCCCTGTAGGTTTCTGTTCTCTGCTGCATCTGGAGTTTGGACACAAATTACTGTACAAATTGCCAATTAGCTGAGACCAAATTAAATAACAAGATGCTTTATAAGGTGAGGTCTTTCCAGGAGAATTTTTGTTTGTCTGCCTTCTGTTTAGAAGAAACAGTTGCTACCCACCATTGAGAATGGGACTATTTCCAGCACAGTTCTAGGACTGAAAACTTTTACAGCAGCCACTAACACATAGATGATGTAATTTCTCATTTTGATTTACTAAGTGACAAGAAAAAAAGTGTTTTGCTGTTATTTTTTTATTATCTTAGCACAAGGTAATAGCTCTATGCAAAATAAACAGAAATGGGAACTTACTAAAAAGCAACTCTGAAGGTTTTATTTACCACTCTTGATGAGTACCTGGAGGACCTTGCTATAGTGTGGGGAAACAAAGTCTTCTGTCAATAACCAGTTATTTTTTGATCTTTGTTTTACTTGCATCTGAAGTCATCCTCTGCACAGCAACAGACATAAAAGTGAAGGACATGCAAGTGTTGTTGGAGCTGTTACTCAATAAAGTCTGGCCTTTTCTCCTCCACAATGGACACTTGATTAAGACGCACCACTAATAGTTTCCCTAACACTCATAATGAACAAATTGCAAATTAATGTTCATAAGCACATTTGCTCCTAATGGTTTCCTAATGAAAGATTAGATTCTCATAATGACAAAGCGTGGGGATTTTTGACTGAAGGTTACCTCTGACAGGCAGAGCATCTATATCCTTTTCCAGACTTTGTGAGAAATGTGATAGATAATGGGTACTCAGCTTGTAAGGAATGAAAGAGAGGGACAGGGGATGCACTAATGAAGTGAAGAGCAACAAACTTCAGATGGAAAATATAGTACATTGTGTTGGAAATACCTATGAGGAAATGAAAGGACTTAATCTCATCTGTGTTCTGAGGCACGTAGAGAACATTTAAATTTCTAGGGAAAGAGAGGTTTTGTTCTCTGTTTTTAGGGCCATGCCAAACCTGAAACATCATGTTCTCTTGGAGACAAACAAACCCAATGGGATACCATAGTTGTAGCAGGAATTCAAAAGTCACTGACAGTGATAAGTGGCAGTTAGTGTGGTATTCCTGGGGCAGTAATTTTAGATGAAATAATGTTGGTTTAAAGTAGATCCAGAATCTTTCATTAGGGAATTTATCTTTTGAATAAATTATGCAGGAACAACTTTGGAAATCAAGCTGAGGTTCTGTTGTCATTATTCACACTAAATATTACCTACTCTCTAAGTGCTAACGAAGGTGACAGGATTTTATCTTGATTAGCAAATATTTCTCCCTAGTTTTGTTACTTTCTTTAGATACTAAAATGTCTTTTCATATTATAAAACTGAAAATTTAGCATGACAGTGGAGGTGGGAAAAGGTTAACAATCAAATGTGAACTCAAACTGAGAGTTAACTATATATTCAACAGCACCATTAACAAGAGGTGAAAATGCTGTAGTTGACACAGATGGAGGAAACAAATCTTACAAATTGGTCAGAAATAGGCAAAAAATACCTTTTTTGTTGTTGTTTTGAGCTTGGAATATATATTTTAATTATTCTTTCCTATTTTTGAGAAGACGCTGGTAAAGCAGAACGAAGATGTTTGGAAAAGGTTCTGCTTTTCTCTTGCACCCATCCTTTATGTCTCTGTGAAGTTTCCCTGCCTCACAGAGGGAAGGAGCAAGGCCCTGGCTCCTGCACAGGGGGCACTGACAAGCTTTCACAGCACAGTGGTGGGCAACTTTGTGGCTTCCTTCTGGCTGCTTCTCTCCACATCTCAAGTATTACTGCTGCTAGTAAATATCTGCTATACCTTTGCACCTCAACAATGTGGGAGGTTTCAGCATTTACATTATCTTTAGCCCCAGTAAAAAGAACCAATCGCTGTGGCTCAGTAGTCATCTGAACTTCTACCACTCTATAAATTTATTAAATCCATAATTGTGGTCAATTTGGCTTAAAAACGTGCTTGATTTTCTTTTAACATGTATATTTATGTTTTGCAGTTAGAGAGAGCCCTGTTACAAAAGTACCCAAAGCAAGAGAGATTGAAGTATATTGAGAGTGTTACCTTTCCTGGCATTTTTACAGGGTCTCAGCTTAATCCTCCTAGTCAGCATCTATATCATACTTAATGGTTACTACAGCTGCTTTAAAAATAAAAAACGCTTTATAAAAGCATTCATCACCAGCATTTTTCATAGATTTCATTAACAGTCAATAGCCAAGCATAAATTACTTTGGAAACAGAAAATAAAAGACAACAAACTGATCATCAAATTCATTAGACTTACAGTAACAAAACCATATCACACATCTGAGTAATAAACTCCCAGATCTTAAACTTAATTTCAACTTCAGGCTGTGACTAGAGCAAACCCTGGCTCAGACAATGAAAGTTTTTAGCCTGAGCTCATCAAGTCACTGCAACAAGTGGAAATTATTACTTCTGGTGAGCAAGGGCCTCTGGCAAGCTATTATGCATATTCTAAAATGGCACTGTAATTATTTAAATTCTATTCCAATGCATTGCTAATGAATCTGACATCTGGAAGGTGATGTGTAGGAATTAAGGATACAAAGTAATTTTTTTTTAATCTGAACTTGGTGGTCTTGGGTGGCTTTATAAGCATACTTCATCTAAAATGTCTATGAGACTTAGAAGCTTAGGTCTTTCAGGGAGCTTAGAGTCTCAAGTTACTCCATGTTTTGTTTAAATTTCATTTAGGTGACTTGCAGAATTGGAAGATTTCAACACCAGTTTGGGGTTTAATCTCTCCAAACAGTCCTTAGATACATAGTTCAACTAATTCCTTGATAAGGGCACAATGCAGCTCGCCAGTGCCACTCAGTTCACAATGGCTGTCTGTTAGTTGTGGTACTTATTAGGCTTATGATCCCTTCTGCTTCAGAAAAGGAAGGAATTATCTGCAGCTCCCCTCTGACATACTCATCTAAATCAAAGTAATACTGATTTCAGATACAGATTTAAGTAAGTATGGAACTTTATTCTAAATTCATTTTCATCTTATTTGTAGTTGTAATTTTAATTTTTAAAGTGAAATTGATTGTGTAACCCTCAGTGCACTTGAGTAGTAGCTAAATGTGGTCTGTGGGATAAATATGGTGCTTCTTTTTACTACATGGGAAAATATGAAACACATACACACGTTTGCACAAGCAGTTCTATAGATTTCCATCTATTTAGTCATACCCTCCATTTGTATTCAGTATTGTTCCTCACATAAAAAAACTTTCATATCAATTTCCATCAGCTTTCACTGCTTTGACTAAGCCAGTTGTTGAAATAAATTACCTGAATACCTTGAAAAGCATTTTTCCCTCTAAACCCTTCGGGAGTGGCTGGGGCTGGCTCTTAAACAGACTGTTTAAGATAACATAAGGGGTTTGGCCACTCAGGCCCTTCAGCTTAAGTGTTTTATTTTGTTTTTGATTTGGGTTTTTTAAGAACTTCAGTGGCTCTGTATATTATGGTGAAATACTGGTTTGTATCAAGAAGTCAGCCTTTAGTAAGTGTAAGCCTTAATACATCTTGTCAACTTTTCAGCATTAATTTCAGTATGGTTTATTCCTTCTAAAAATCTTTGAAAGGTAATGTGATTTTGCTCTTTTTTTATTATTTTAATATGCTTAGCTTTTAGTGAGTATATTTACCAGGAATGTATCCTAGAAGCGAGCAATACACCCTTCCCTTGTGTCCTCAGCACTGCTGCCTCTCCACTCCCCAGTTTTCAATGGGGAGTGGATGCCCTAGCTGGCATGGGCTCAGATAGTGAGTTTAGGAATTGTTGCCAAGTAACAGATACTGTAGCAGACTCTAAATTGTACTATTTAGTGCAAATTAATGCTTAGAAAGAGCTGCAAGGAGAATAGGATTGTCATTGGATCCATGTGCTCTTCCTTCTGCAGAAAGCTGCGGATATAGTTGTGAAAAGAAAGCAGCCCATAATCGGGCCCATTATGTGTGGAAGCTAATCTCAGCATTTATGAGTTATAAATAGAAAATACACAGCACCCCGTTGTGTCTGCCAAGTAAATACTCTGAACCATCTCTGGGGACCAAATGCTTCTCTAGCAGGAATACAGCTAGTTTTCTACAATTCAAAAGATTGCATTCACATTCAAAAGGCTTGGTTCAATGTCTTAGTTAAAAGAATTGAGAAATTAAAAATTATTTAGAGACCAGCTCTTTGAAGACCAAGTGAATGCTCATTATGCAGTCAGGGCATTCACTTTAATAACTTCATGAAAACATAAGAAACCTTAAAAGCTGGCTAACATGAGTGCAATATTATGGGACAAGAAATACACCATTAATGTCATGGTCTTGCTATAAGCCCTATTGTAAGCATAGCTCAGCAAGTATTGAGGGAAGAGAAAACAGCCTTATTAAAAGGTGAAAGTAAAAATAAGCAATAAGCCACCACCACAGCTGTATTTTCAACTAGCCTAACCCTAAGGAATCCAGCAGAGATCGGTACCAACAAATATTTTAAGGTCTCTACTTAGTGTGGAGGATTTCTACATCGTGTAACATGTCAGTTCCTCTACTACAGCAGCAGAACTTCCAACAGCAGATGCTGCAGCAGTGCATCTCTCACGCTCCAGAGCAGTCACACAGCATTGCACTCAATTCATTGTGGGCTCCTACAGTGGTGATGGCGTCAGTCAGCAAATCTCCAGCACATTAAAACCTTTCTCTCCTGACTGAAAGAACATTCTTGTGGGTGACATCTTCCATAACCCTGGGCAGTAGGTGGACAGTTGCCTGAAGTGGTCCTTCCTCAACAGTTAAGGTATTAGGTGGTTGTTTCTTTTAATTCCAACTCATCAAGACTTTGACATCAAGTCATCTTCTTCCTCAGTTTAAAAGTTGAAGAAGGAAGTGTCAAAATCAACATATTTTCCAAAGTACAATGTATTCATCATGGAAGCTATGCTATAGGATACACAGACTCATATTTCAGGGCATTTTGGAAAGGTTTAAGAGGAAATTGTCAGGTAACTGTCCATTTTGTAGTGAGTCCACAATTTCCTCTGCATCATATGCTACAACTATTGCACACAACATTATATTGTATTAGGTGAACAGTCAAATTTGTTGATTCATACAAAGAAGCAAAGTCAAATTGTTGTGCCCTTTTTTTTATTATGAGGAAAATGAGGAAAACAAGACCATTCTTTCAGAGAGTTGTACTAAACCTGTGGGCATTGCTGTAAGAAACCTTAGGGCAATCACTGTGCTGAAAAAGTGCCTTGGCTCAATAGCTGTATGAACAGCTTCTTGGTTTGAGAAAGGTAAGGTTATTTCATGTAGACACTGACCAAAGCTACAGGTGGTCAGCACCCAGCTGGCTGGACTGTGCCAGTCAATAGTCATCATTTTTTGGCATTTCTATTGATTTCCTCCTACTTCCTTCCCCAAAACAAAGAATATGAAGACTTCTTATTCTTTTATTTCAATAGCCACAACTAAACAATGCATTTTGTGTTTGTATGCCTGTTTCTTCCTGATTAAATTATAGTAAGTTTTTATTTGGTTGTGCAGTCCCAAAGCAAGTGTAAAGATGTGTGTGTTAATTGTCTCATTTTCATATGAGTAATTAATGCTTTAGGTCTTCAAGTTCCTCAAGAATTTCATAGCAATGTGAGTGGCTGTAAAATGGATATAGAAGTACTGTAGGTAGATTCTAGAATCCTCAGGGAAATTAGTCAGTTCTCTTACAAGTAAATTTAATTTCTTTTTTACTCTCTGAAAATTGCAGCTGACTTTTTTTTAAATGGGTTTTAAGAAAAAAAATAGAAACTAAAAAAGGAAAATATCTTTTTCATCTTTATAAATACAGTTTAGATAAGTGTAGAGAAAGTAAGGAAGGTATAAATGAGGCTATTTCCTTTTCACAACAGTGTGAAGTCATAAAGGTTTTTAAGACAGCATGATGAGTGTTTTGTTAGCCCTATTGATGCAGTTGGGATTTGCCAAAGTTTGTGGCACTGTCTGAAGAACTAGAAATAGTTTTAAAGTTTTTACATTAATTTAAGTCCCACATGCATCTTTTGTTTGTTTAATCCCATGTGGGTAGAAAAATAATTAGTTTTGCAGTTGCTTGTTATAGACCTCCTGCTCCTGTTTCCAGTGTGTAACTCCTTTATGTGCACATGTCAGTGGAAAGAAACATTTCACAAATTAGACCCTTGATCCCAGATTACTCCTGAAAGGAGCAGGGGTTGTATACTAAGTAGGTAACTGCACATTTCCCCTGGTGCACTGCTGAAAATGTCTGTGACAGTGGATAATGCATGTGCTTCAGCATAAGAAGAGAGATAAGAAAACAGGTGTTCATAGATCTTGGTTGAAATCATTACTTTACATAGATCCTTTATGGGTCATAGCTGTTCAAATCTGTTTGCACATTTGGCACGTGAAGCTCTCCAATGGCAGCTGCAAGATGCTATTTGGCAAAATGAAAAACAAGCTTTCCCCTTGCCAGTTCCAAGGTTTATTTTCCAAAACCTAACTAAAGGTGAAAGTCAAGTCCTGCCCTGTCTTCTGTTGATGCAGCTCCCCAAAAAGGTCCCATTACCCCTCCTGAGGTAACAGAAGAGATGTAAAATCTTGTTGCTGAGATTGAGATGCCAAGATTCAGTTTTTCTCATTGTGCCTTTTGTCTCTCTGAGAAGAGTAATGGGAATTTCAATGGGGTTCTCTTTCCAAATATTTAATTCCTCACTCTCCCTTCCATGATGCTATCAATGAGGTAGGAAGGCCAGCATTTGAGCCCTGTCTTTTCCCTTTCAGCACAGGTCACACTGCTTTAGAGCCACTTTGCTCTATTTGAGACAGTCATGGGCTGGGGGGGCAGTTTGATTAACTGGAGATTACCTGTCAACAAGGTGAAAAAGCAATGCCCAGAAATGCCCAGTAAAGAAGGAATTATGTGGATGGAAGTGAAAATTATCTGGGTTTTATTCCTGGCTATTGTTTTGGGGGGCTTTTTGTCCATTTGTTTATTAGCTGTGAAAGTCAACACAATCCCTTCTTCATGAGGGCTGTCTTTAGCATGATTAACATGCATGTGTCACTTCTGTGAAATCTGCAGATGTGTGGAAGGGAAAGGTAAGGCTGGGTATGAATGAGGGATTTACACAAGTAAGCCCTTTGTTTAGATACTGATTTAAGACACCTAAGGTGCTTTATTTTACAAAGCTGAAGAGAGGAATCTGGTCTCTTTTTTTTTAACTCCCTTAACAGTGTGATTAGTTTTGAAGCCAAAACTGGGTTTTCTTCCTCTGTTATACCAGCCTTGTTGATAAGATGGAGCTGGCTGTGTTTCTCTCAACTCAGGCACCTATCACCAATAAAATAGTAAAACTGGTAATGTGGAAGGAACAACTCCTGGCATTGTGTGGTTATTAGTGCAGTGATTCTAGTCCTCTCATGTGTATGAAGTTGTCTTTTTTCTGTCCTCTTGATGAATATGCTGCTGCTCATTCCCCACATGAATGCCTTTCAATTCTGCTCAGCTGTCTCCCAAGTTTACAAATAGCAACATTTTTTACTCAGTTTAAATCAAAGTAATTTCCGTGCAGGGGGTTCTTGTTGCATCCCATCAAATCAGATGTTAATGAAATAATTACTGAATAATAAAATATATAACTCTAGTTGAGGAACGACAAAAACAAAGATGAGATAACACCTGTCCACCATATGTACTGACAGACAAAACCTTCTTTATTTAACTGCAATCTTCAAATGTTATGCAATACAATTGACCAATGCAGAATGGATAATATATAGACATTTTCTTACCAAATATGCCTAAAAAGAAATCTGTCATTAAAAAATCCCATCCACTGCAAAGTTCCTCTGTTTTTTACCTCTTTTGTGAAAGCAGAACACGGGATTTTTAAGATCTGATTTTGTGAATTCCATCTCAATGTAATATCTCATGTCTGAGTTTTTCATAAATCAAATGAAGATAGAGATATACATTATAAAGCTATGCATTATCTAATAAAAGCTATGCATGATCTTATACTAGGCAGATCCAAATTTAAATCCTGTCCTATAAGTATGAGCATTTTGGGATCCAAATGTAATCTCTGCAGCTCAGCAGCATCTTTGTAGGAACATCTTCAAGTCAGAGAAGGAAGGGGTTCTGTTTAATCCCAGCTATCAAGCCCAGTTCATGGGCTCTCCTTCTGCAGATTCCCAGTGGTATCACAGGACACTTTGCATCTACAGGTCTGCAGGTTAAATCCACCTTTCCAGTGAAGTGAATATGATAATGTCCTGATTGAGCCCTAGTGAGAAAAAAAAGCTTCTTAAATTCTTTTTGAGCCTTTTCAGAAATCTTAGCCGCGCACCTGGCTCTGGGGCCAGTCTCATTCCAGTGCTGTTGTGGGGGGATGCATTGCTGCAGTAAGTCCCAGGAAGCAGAGTTGAAGTACTCAGCTGTATCTGTTGCCAACCATCACATGCTTATCAACATCTGAGGGATGCTAAAAGTAGCAGTTGTGAGAGCTCGCAACAAAATGGGTTTTTTAAGTTCAGAAGCTCTGACTATGTGGGATGTGAAGAAATGCTTATGTAAGGATGTGACAGCATCAGCAAGTCTTGTGCTGCAGATTGTTTCAGCTGGTTGGAAGCTAAGTTAATTCAGGCTGCTCCCTCATGGATAAAAAAATAATGGGGCAAAATATTTAATTTAAAACAAGTGCACATTAATTTAGAAATAAGGTGTTGAAGATCTGGAAAGCTGTGGGAGCAAAGGTGTTTGTGAGAGAAGTTTTACTGGGGCTAAGCAAGCTTAAAGGGGTTTGGGCCAAGCTGCTTCTTGGATGGTGGTGGAAATCAGGGACTGGCTCAGCTGTTCCTGGAGATTATTTGTATTGCCCCACTGCTGAGGAACATCTACTTCATGAAGTTACTGTCTGGATTCTGGTCAGGAAACCAGCACTTGATAAGAATAATCTTTTCATCTGATGCTCTGCTCAGGTTTTGTGTCTGGTAGTCCCTGTGGCATAGGCAGTGAGTGATTTCCTACATTGATTGAGTTCTTTGACATGAATTAGTCAAGAAATAGACTCAAGTGTGAGAGAGATGTTGCTTTTGTCTAATCTGGGGATTGACTGCATTTCTTTGATCAAGGTTTTAGTTCTTCACACAACAAATGAAGTAGTAGAAGAGAATCCACAACAATGCATTGGCAGTCATTTGTTTATAAATGAAATTACTCAGACAAGCACATCTTTCACATATACCAATGCATACTTTCCTTTGTGTAACTAATACATCTGTGATAAAATGAAATACCCATTGCTATAGAGCTTAGGTATTATGGCCCTCATCTTCAGGTTCCATGAGGTAGCAGAGGATGTGACTTGATTTCTTTTCAGCCTTGAGGGAAGTTTTGCAGTTGTGGAATGTTCTATTACGTTAAGAGCTGGCAAAAGCCCAAGACCAGCAGTAGTCCTCTGGTAATTTCAAATACAGTTTTGTGAGTAATGGAATTACAAGGCGTGATTTCCATTAATTTCAGAGTGTGACTGGGTATTCTGATGTCTAATAAAATATGTGCTTCAATTGAAACTTTTTCCACAGTTTGAACATCCATAGTATCTCTTTCTCATGTCTGTTTTCTGGTGTGTAATAAGAGGTAAGACCATCTTGGAGCTTTCACCTCATACAGAGATTCTTAGTAGGCTTTCTGTATTCCATCTGGCTGCCTGCTTTCAGAAAACTTACAGGAATTTAATGTCTTCAAGAGGCCTGTGATCCTGGTCAATGTGCTAAAAAGGTATGGAAAGGGGGCAGTCAGTCACCAGGCTGGTAATTGCACTCAAAGAACACAAAATTATTACCTGCACTGTGTTTCCTTGGGAACGAAGGAAAAAGAGAAGTATTTTATTTTATTGCAAATCCAGTGACAAACAGGCTTTGATTCATATTTAAATCTATTCTCATTTTCTTGTCATATGGTGGGTTTTCTTTTTCTTTTTGATCTCCGTATAAAGGAAATGAATTTTTTTTTTAAATCTAGATAGCTGCTCCAATCATTCCAATAATCTAAATCACTCCATTCTCCCTCTCCTTGAATATCTTAAGCTATACCCAGATTTTAGAAACCAGGTTTTTTCTGTATTGGTTGCCAGCATCTTTCTTCAGCAAAGAGCGTGGTCCCCAAGCATTTTGTTGTTGCATAAGGTTTGCTTTATGCAGAGCATTTGGAGGATAAGCACTTTGGCTTTTCTTGTTTACATTCTGTTTGCTGTATTTGCTCTTTGTTTACAATTCCAGCACACTTGAATCCTGATAGGTTAAATGGAAGGGAAGACAGGCATCAGACAGTTGGTACCTGACCCATCCAGCACACGCCTCCTGCTTTCAGAACAGCCCAGTCATTTTTCACTGGTACTTTGAGGTGCATTCAAATCTGCCTTGGCATATGTCCAGCCCTGCATAATATCAAGCAGAGAACATCCTGTCTGAGGCAACAGATTGTTAGTTCAATTATATTCCTGAAATTGAGTTAAAATTCCATGTAAGAGGCTTCAAAATGGAAGGACCCTATGGGAATGTTGTGGGGTTTTTGTTCATTTGACTTATAGCAATCAGGCATACTAGATGAGATGCATTGTATAATGCATGTTCTGTGTGTTATTTATGTCTGTTTATGTTGTATTTGATAACAGAGTGAAGTAAGTAAATTGATAGCACTGCCATCTATAGATTAAAAAAAGGTCTTGTGCTAAGCTTGGTAAAGAAAGTGGAGGAGCTTGGATTGTCTAAAATACTGTTAACAATTTTTTATTATAACCAGAGAGAAGGACTCTGAGCTGCTTCTGAATATGATTAATGACAATTCTTCATTAATAGTGACCAAATTTTATGTTACTGACCAGGGTTTCTGAAGTGTGATACAGTAATTAAATAATACCTCAGTACCTGTGGGTCAGACTCGATTACAAGCACTCAGGACCACTGCTGGTCTTACTGGACTGAGAAGTATATTCTTCTAATCAGGGTTTTGTCTGGCATATTGAAAAGACTGCTAGCCTTTCTGTAACTCTTTTCAGTCAATTTTTTAGTAAAGGGAAGGTGGTGCAGTTTTTTTGGCAGAGATCCAAGCATCCATATGGTACAATAGTGTTCTGTATTAATTCTAGTGTTGTTTCATTGAAAGATAGCGTTCTGGTTCAGATGCAAAATGTTCTTGCCCAGTTTTGTATTTTTACCCTTGTTTTCCTCAATTGATTTTTATTTATTCTCAGAAGCACAAAGGCCAGCTTCTCCATCTGCCAGTTTTATCTCTCCTCATGCACTGTTTATTTTCCTGCTTGTTTCTCAAATTGCACACCTATCTGAAGAACTGAAAACTGGCTGTAACACATGAAGTTAAATTCTGCCATTTCACAACATTCCAATAAGGCATATTTTCAGATTGCCTGATGGATTTCCTTTAGGTGAAGTTTCTGGTTTATTGTGTAAAGGGTGATAGAACTCAGATTTTGGATGTTCTAATGCTTTTTTGTTTAAGCATTTCATGGCCACATAATTAGTAAAGGCTTTGGCTGTTTCTGGAGTGCTCTGTGTTGACTGGATATTTGGTCTGCTTGTGCATAAATGAATGTCACCTTTTTGCTCCTAGGAAACAAGACACACTACCTATCACTGTCTGTGGGTTTTATTTCTTGTCAACAATTTCTATGTGAATTTTATATGGGGGTGATAAACTAGTTTGAATAGCACATATTCCAGAGTGATCTGCAAGCCATAGTAAAGAGAAAAAATGCAGCAATTAGTGTCTCACAAACTAATCAGAAGAAATAAGGCATAGAAGAAACAGTATATCACTTAATGACTTCATCATATTTGCATGATAAAGATACTGGGCAAGATGAGAAAAATCCCTAAATAATGACAGCAAAAAGTATTTGAGAGAAATTGCATGTGAGCTGCCAAGAAGGCAAAAATTTGGGGTTCATAAGAGATGCCAAGAGTTGCCATCTATGCATCACCTAGGACTCAGCACACTGAGACAGTTTAGACAGTGTCACATAAACCACAAACCACTGTAGAAAATCATTCACTAAATCCACATACAGCTTGCATTTTCAGCTCCGAAGTCCTCCTTTGGTAAACTGAAGCATTAAGGTTGGTTCAACTGCATATTTTCAAACTTTTCATCAACAGCATATGCTGATATCAGCCCTCCAGTTCTTGTGTTGTAGCCATGAAGCTCAGTAGATAAAATACTAATCAATTAAAAGCAATGAAGGGCAAGACAGGACTTACCAAAATGAGCAAAAATTTCAGCTATTATTTTTATTTCAAATAAGGACAATGCATGAACTTAAACTCTGGTGGGTAACAGGACTTCAGCTTAGCTGTGTACTTTTGAAAATCCCATCCATACTTAGGCTTTTAAAGGCATTTCAAACTATACTTTTATCAGCTTTTCCTGGTTCAGTCAGAAAGACCATAATTTCATCAATCAGCAGTTCAGGGCCAAGTTTTAATAAATTGAAAGGCAGAAGGTTGGTGTCTCAGGTATATCTAAACTCTTTTGCACAGCTCTGACAGCACAAAAAAGCTGCAAATGTTTTTTGCAGTGAATTTGGGGACTTAAAAATCAAAAAATAGTTTCTAATACTTAAGGCTTAATAGGTATTTTAGGGCTTAAGTTAATACTTACCTGAGTCTCTTGGATATGCGGTTAATAGGAAGATGAGAGAGGGCATGGGAATGTAACCCTCTGTCAAGTGATTTGAATAACCAAATTTGAAAAGGAACACTCAGGAAAAAAATGTGCATATTGCTCATGCACTTGAGCCCTTTCGTCCAAAAGCTGATTCCGAGGTGTCAATGAACCATATGATAAAAATAATTTAAGGAAAATTTAGACTAGTAAGCACACTTCAGTTTCTAAGGTATAAAAAAAGGAAAAACTCTTTTTGTTTGAGAAGTACCTCTAGCATTTCTCAGGCAGTCTCTAAACATTAGTATTCAAAATGGTTCTGCAAATGCAATTGCATGAGACAATGGAGATATGGCTGGCATGGAAATGTGACTAATTTAGTAGTAGTTTCTGCTCTGAACGTTTGAAGAAGTCTTACTTTCTGGTTCCCACTTTGGAGTATGCTTTGTGGGTGGGCTTTAACTCAGAACTTTCTAACATAAAATGCTTGTATGATCCCGGAGAATGAAATCTCCTAGATTCAAGACCTTTATCTGTCCTCATCCACCTAAGTGTCCTAAGCAGTGCTTTGAGAAGTCAAGACATATCCTGCCAGATGCTCTTGTCCCAGGCACCTTCTTATTTCCTTGTGTGTACATTTGAGAAGAGGGTTTAATTTCCTGGTCACCAGCCAAGACTACCCTGGTAAGATAGGAAATGCTCAGAGAAGGTGGAGTATTAAATTACCTCATACTGAGTAGAAATAGGACTGGGGTTACTGCTTTCCTGGTGCATGTCCTACTCATGAGAACCTAGTCTTCAGAATGACCTTCTCTGTTTGCAGGGACAGCTACATTTTTTTGCCAAGCAGGCAAAGGCTGTTCTCTGTGCAGAGCTCAGTCTGCACCTCTCAGTTTGTCTCTGTGATAAGGATAAGCTGAGCCAGCCAGGGTACATCCCAGAGGGATCTAAAGTGTGCACTTTTCCATATCCCTGGATTTTAAGGAGAATGAGGGCACCTCCACATGTTGCATGAACATATTCTGTGGGAGATGCAGTGGTGTGTTGTTGGACATTTAAGAAAAACATTTTCCAGAAAAACACTTAATAGTGATGTCCTGTCACCTGTATATGTAAGGTCTTTTTGCATTTACTCTTTTTGGTACCCAGAGTTTGCCAACATTGTTCTGAATGCTACTTTGAGCCTTAAAGTTGAGTCTCCACAGATTTACTTTTTGGGTTTTGGCCATATGTAAAGGTCTTGGGCTAAGTTTGACCTTGGAGAGCATTTCTTTCTGCCTTTATTTGCACTCATTTCCACACATTTCAAGTGTGGAACAGGATTGGCTCCTGTTGTATAGAGCCAGTGTCCAGCTAAGAGGGACTTCTTGTGTGCTCATGTAGCAGAAATAACAATAGTAGGTCTTGAATTTCCTTGTTTTTACCTTCTCTTTTCATCTGTGCTCAGATCCCTTTCTTTCCTGAGACTATTGTGTATTATTTGTATCATGGCTTTACTTAAGATCTCCAGTCAGTTTGATCATGCCTCTGTCCTGAAAAATTTAATAATAAAAGCCCCACAGCAGAATTCTAAGTATTCTTTCTTCCTGCCATCACCAGAGCATGAATCAGGGATATAGTGGGCAAACAGGAAATGGTAAATACTCCTTATCAAATACATCGAGGCAAGTGTTTTCTCAGGGAGGTTAAGTTGCTTACAGTCAGTGCAAACCTGGAGCAGCAGTAGCCAACACAGTTTAAAAACTCACAGCTGAAAATCTGCTCCTCAGGTTTTTATATTCACAGAAATTGAGGTACATGTTTCCCCAGTTCAAATCTGAAACAGAATTTTTTTCAGCTTATCCTTCATACTCAGCCTCAGTGAATGAATGGAGGAGCATCTGTAGATTTCAAGGAAAATTTTGGTACATCTGTAGCTGAAACTGTCTCAAATTTCCACTGAATCAGATAATTCTTATCAGATATCCTTGAAGATGATAAGAGGATCAGTGCTGTCAGCAAGTTCAAAGCAGCATGAAAATACAATTTGATGAAAAGCAGCTGCATTGTAATGCAAAAACAGCACCCCAGCCATTTTGTAGTGCATGTGCAAGAGTTTGAGTGATTTGAATGCAGGATTCCTGATACAGTAATTTCTGCCATATTTGAGCCCCAAAATGATTACCTGTAGAGTGAATGGACCTGCTCATCATGCAGGTCTTTGTAGACATAATGCATACACCTGTTGGGGAGATGTAATAGTTGTGGTTGAAATACCAGGTCTGAAACACAAGGGTTAGCATGGATGGTTAAGCTTTTAAATCACTTGGAAGCAGCTGATTTTAAGTTGCCATGGCAAAGGATTTTCAGACAATGAGAAGCTTTTACATTAATATCTTTGTAAGCCTTGTTGTGTTAGAATTGTCTCTGAAGAGCAGTCTCTCTCTTGCTCCTGCTGACACACACAGTTATAAAATCATCAAGTAATTATATAGTGCTGTAATGACTTTTTGGATTTCTTCTCTGAGGGTTTTGCCACTGATTTGTAGATTCCCTTTCTGTTAGATTTTTATGATAGGGAACGGAATTATTTAACATTTTATTATCAAAAAAGGTTGAAAATATCCCTTGTGTTTTCAAAATATACCAAGGTATGGAAATGACAGTCATTTTTCATTGTGTTAGTCTATTAATTTTGAACAACTGAATAAAACCTGTCTGAATAAAAACACTTTTCTTTGACAACTTGGTTGGTTTGGGCTTTTTTGTATTTTCTAGCTAACATGGCTAGAGTTTTTTGGAGCATAGGTTCCATGGTCCTCTTATCTTCCTGCTTGGTGGCCAAAATATAGGTCTGAAAAAGTGTGTCCTATCTAAACTCAGGATAAGATAAAAAACTTATTAGTAGGGGAAATTAGTAGAGAATTTTGCAGGGACTTTGTTTCCATTTTGGGAGGAGAGAGCGTAGCGTCCACTCAAGACAGCTTGGACTTGGCCCTGATTGTTGCTGGTTCACTTTAATGTTGCCCTCCTGCCAAACAGGAGCAGAACAAGGGTCTGTTTAAGTGGTTAGCCAGCCCTGGGTGGCCACTCATGTGCACGTGGAGTCTCAACAGACAGAAGACCAAAGATCAGAATTTGTATTCCTGTTAATGCTCACCAGCTGCACAGCAGCTCCCAGCTGATGCAAATGGTGCTGGTAGCACATTCTGGGTGTCAGGGGCTGGGAAGCAGTAATGCCAGTCTCTTCACTGCCACCTCCCCCTGGCTGCCTGTGGTTTGAGTGCTTTCGAGGTACACTTTCTAAGATGTCCCTTCCCCTGCCAGCTGCAGAGACAGGGTGCCAAAGGGGAGGTTTACAGGAGGGGAGTTTTCCAATCCAAGGAGGGGTTTGAGGAAACTGGCACCAAGTCTGTAGCAGCACTGAAGCTCTGACACTTATGCCCAGTGGCACTTTGTCATACTAAGATTTAATGGGCTTCAGGACATAAAGTGAGATGCATTTATTCTGATACACTTTTAATTAAGGTTTTTATCAAATTCTTTTTATTTTAATCTTTATTTGACATTAGCCATGTCTTCTTTGGGATTCTGTAGGTCTGAAAAGCTTTCAGACAGGGCTTTAATTGCAGCCTTTCAATGTAATTATTAGTTGTGTATTACATGGGAATGGAGCTGGTTCTTTTAAGTTAGCAGACTTAAACACTTCATACTCTCAGCTGCTGTGCCAATGCACAGAATGGGATCCACATCACAATACATTTGTCGTGGTTTGAGAGGAAATGAGTTTTTTTGGGATGGTGTGGTCAAGCCAATGGGTGTTCAGATTTTAATATTGGCACCTGGTTTGTCCACTGAGGGCATGGATACGCCTCTGAGAACACAGGGGGTTAAAAGCTGTGAACTGCAAGGGGAAACTCTCTTTGGGTTCCGGTCCTGGAAGAGAACAGATCTCCCCCCTGCCAGCTCCAAGCTGGGCGGGGGGGGAGGCCATGGGGCCAGAGGTAAGCCAGGCCTTGGACAGAAGTGAGATTCGAAGGGTGGAGGAGCACTGCGAGGCTTCGGGCAGCCATCCCCCATCCCCCACCATTCCCCCCCTCCCCGGAGGGAGAGAGAGAGAGAGCAGCCTGTGCTTGTGATAGAAGGAGGGGGTGCCCAGCAGGGCAGCCAGCGTGGGAGTTCTGGACAGGCAGAGCCTGGGACTTTTAACCCTTCTTGGGACGATGGAAACCTTGCAAATGCTGATTCCTCCTGGAGTTGGTGAGATTGAGAGAAGTTGAGAAGAATCCTAGGTGGGAGGAGATGATGGAGTGGCCTTTGGCTGGACTTTTTCTTGAATAGCCATAGGCAGAACCCTTGAGTTCCTGTGACACAGAGACTGCATCCTAGGGGGAGGCAATGGCTCAGAGCCAGGAGAGTGCGGTGATGCGAAGGTGTGTGAACAAAGACGACGGGTGAGGAGGGTGGTGGTGGTGCCCTCCGTCTGCGATGAAGAAGAAGAGGAAGATGATCTCTGTTCGAGAGACCCCTCAGCCCCAGGGGGTGAAACATGGGGGGGACAGGTGTCCCAAAAGGAGAGAGATTGTGCTCTTTTTGGAACTGGACAAAGCATCCTTAAAGGGAAAAACCCTAGAAGCAGCTCTGGTCCATGTGCAGGGGTGAGAGCACTGGACATGGAAGGAAGAGGTCACGATGGCAAAATGTTCTCCGGGCGGTGCCACACGTGACACGGAAACACGAGAAGTTTTGACTGTTTCCTGGGGAAGTCTGTGGTGCAAGAGGGACTCCTCTCTTCTCAAAGAACTGAGAATTGATTATCTAAAGGGTGGTGATGGACTGAGAGTGAGTGATCTGAGGGGTGGTAACTGAATTGGAAATTTGGTGGGGGGAGGAGGAGGAAATTTGGAAGGTTTTCATCCTGTGTTCTGTGTGTTTCTCTTGTAATCTTAGGTTAATAAAGTTTTTTTTCTTTCATTCTTAAGTCGGAGCCTGCCCTGCTCTGTCTCTGATCACATCTCACAGTAGATACCAGGAAAGAGGTATTTTCATGGAGGCACTGGCATTAGGCCAGGCTCAAACCATGACAACATTGTCTCCATTCTCTGTACTGCAACACAGGCTCTTCACTCAGTTTAGTGGCAGCTGCAGCACACAAGTAATTGGGGCCTGAAAAGTCTCTGTGGGTATCATTAATTTTAGTCTTGGGAGGTACCTAGATTTTAGTCTTAGGAGGTACCTAAATGCCAATAACAGCATAAAAACACATTTAAAGACAAACTGATTGATTGGATTACATAAATAGATTGATCAGATTAATCTCAAATGCATACATTTCTGGGCATGTATTATTAGTTATGCAGAATATGGGACTTCACTGACGTGAGGGTGTGGAAGAGACTCTTTGTATGTCAGTCTAAGTTGTTAGCTGTTAACTCTTTGAAATCAGCCAAAATATTTAAGCTGAGTAAAATGAATTTTGCAGGAAATCTTTAGAGATTAATGATATATTTGAAGGTCTCTTAAATAAAATAGCCCAAAGTTACAAAAAAAGGCAAAAATATGTTGGGAGAAGATTTAGTAATAAGTTGGGGGAGGGGGGGATATGAAACTAAGGATGCTGAGTAGTGGGTGGGGATAAGCTCATTTTATGTAACAAGCTAATTTAAAAAGTGAAATACAGAAATAGCTGGAAAACTGAAAAATAACTGCATTGCAGCTTTCACATGTTCACAGCTCTTCCAAAGAGCTTGAAGTCTATAATTTGAAGCAGCAATGAGGAACTATTCACCTGATATGCAAGCACACCAGGGCTTAAATTCTCCAATCTTTCTCCCATCATGGAACAGAAAATATGCTCACCACACAGCTGAAGAGCTGGTGTCCCCTGCCTGTCTGTTCACATGCTGTGGACAGAAAAAGTTACTGCCATAGAGTGAATGTGTTTGTAGTCTGGCAATAAGAGGAGCTCTGTAAGCCCACAGGAAAGTGAATAACAAGAAGGATGGGGTGAGGTTCCTGCAGCCCTTGCCTCCCTTCTCTCCCAGAGGACATGTAGAGAAGGCTTTGCAGTCCAGGCTGCCAAGCTGTGGATTTGAGGGGGGGTTCAATCCACATGCCTCCCCAAACTGCAGAATGGCTTTCTAACTTTCTGGTTTGTTTTTATTCTGTGAAGCCACAGTCCTGACTAAAGACCATGGCTGGTTTGAGCTGGAAGCATTGGAGTTGCTATTGATCTGGGGAGCATGCAAGATGGCCATTTATTTTGGGGAAGGAGTCCTTTGCCTTGGCATTAGTGTAGGCTTGAAATAACTATATCTTTTTAAGAGTAGGTAGTGTCATAGTGTCACGACTTTTTGAAATTGTGTACATTGGGTTTGCATTTTCCAGGAGAAATCGGTTTTGGTCCTTTCTGTTCGCTACAGAACAGTAATTTCTGCTGAACTGCTTCTCAGAGGTAGGCAGCTGTGAGTCATCCAGTAGTTCTGAGGGGCATCAGCCAAACATTCCCTTAGTGAATTGACTAGAAAATATTTTTCAAACTTTCCAGTTACCTAAAACATCACTGAGTCATACTAGAGATATCTAAGGAAACTTTCACTGCCAGGGTGGTGTTTTGGTCTGTCATGGGTCCCTGAGAATACATCACACAAGTAATAGGAACAATATTGTGAAGCTGATGTTTCATTATTTAAATGATTAATCATGCAATATGTATGACTTTTTGGAAAGTACATATAGTGGCACAGCTGTTCTTGTAGCAATAATGGAAGGGAACATAAAAGAGTGATAGCTATGACAGATGAAAATGTGAGCAGAGATGTGGGTTCCAGTTTGTTATGCTCAGTGCTGTGGTCAGTAATCTGTAGTTTATAGGTATTTCTGTAGTAAATAAAACCCTGAAAATACTGTTTTTCTATTATCATGCAAATCCCCTGTGTGGGAGTAATCTCTTGCAGGAGTGGTACTGAACAGGTGTCATCCTCTCTCATTCCCACACTGCTCCCAAATCAGAATAATTTGTGGTTCTTATAACCAAGACATCCTAGAAGAAATTAACAACCGTTCCCCTTGTACAATATTAAATTAGCATTCTGATCATCTGTGGCCAATCCCAGAAGACATATGCATCTGTATGAGATCAGTATGCATATACATCAAATTATCAAGCATGGATGCAGAATTTTTTGTTAATTGACAATCTTTTAGTTTGCCAGGTATTGATGGCATTTAAACCGAACTACTGGAAATCTCTTGATTTAGGAGTATTAAAAAAATCAAGCCTGTGACTATATTTCCCATCTATTTTGTCTAGTTGCATGTGTTATGGGAACTTGTGCAACCATTTTCAGCACGCTTTTAATGCTTTTAGCGCATTTTCCTCTTTTTCTCCTGTTTATGGCTTCCCCAGTAATGATGCCAGTTTATGTACATTTCAGTTATTTTGGCTGCATAATTTTTTATCACTTCATTAATTGCCTTGTAGATGAAAGAAAACAAAATTTTTGTATAAAAATACTTTTATTTTGAAGAACTGTGTCCACCTTTTATCATGCTAGTTTAACATACCCCAGTGTACAGTACCTCCACAGAATTGGAGCAGTAGCAAATACCTCTGTCATGTTTATTTTGCTTTCATGGCATGTGTGAAAGAAGGGCATCACTTTATCTGATGCACTTATGTGACATTCTCGTGGCATACCCAGACAATATTTTTAAAATTTTGTTTGTATAAAGGGTGTTTAATACCAAAATTCTGAAATAGTGCTTGGCTTGGCTGTTCTCCTTCTCCAGCTGATTCTTATAATCAAAAAGTGAGGTCAGTCTAAAATACAGATATTACATGCCTAACTGAATTAAGCTAAGCATAACTCTGAGAGCCGCTAATAAATGCTTTTGTTGGAGTGCAAAATAAAAACATTTTGTCTTTTTTATAAGAAGCCCAAAACCTGCAATGTGATAGTAGTTGACATTGTTCTGACAGTTTAGCCTATGATTCTTCAGTGCAGTGATCATGTTACTGTTTATTTGTGCACAGTATTCTTGGTCATGCATCAGGTTCCAACTCAGTTCATGATGGGAAGCTAGCAGTGTCATGAATACAGCCTCCAGCTGTGAGTAAATTCTGACTTCTATGTCATGCACATATTGCTGTGCTAGTACAAGTATCCATCAGATGAAAAAAGGCAGTATGGATTTTTGTGTTTGCTTTTGTTCAGTGTTAAAGTACATGCAATCCCTCTCTGGAATGGTATCAGTCTCAAAATGAGCCTGCAAGGAAACTTTTGAACATCGGTTTAAACAGAGCGTTTTTCCAGCTAAGCATACACTGCAAAAGAAGACTCTTGAAAGTTAGGGAAAAACATATTTTCCAATCCTTTATAAGAAAAACTTGAGAGCTTGGTGCCAAAAATTTGAAAAAAAAAAGAGAAACTAACAGATCATTAGGTCTAATATGGATCAAGAACATGGCCAACTGCTACAATGGACTCTTCTCATTATTTTCTATACATGGGTAAAATTTCCAACAGAAGAGAAAGATGTTCTCTTTGAGAATTATTACAGTCTTTACTTAACCTCCATGTAGAGAGAATACAAATTTCATACTACTATGTGACCAAGAGAAAGGAGATTAGGAAATAGCTGAAAATTCCTTTTGTTCACGCAGCTCTGCTTGTTGTGCCAAGCAGATCCTTCACTGCCCACCTGAGAGGACAAAACATGTTAGCAAATGCAAGGCAACAACCTGAGCCTTTGTATGGCAGATAGCTGGAGGTAGGAGCAGGGTCACAGAGTACCAGAACAACTGAGATAACAACAGTCTTTGGATTAATGTGCTCTGCCACTGAGAATGTTCATGAACTAAGGAGCATTTTAATCATTCTGAAAACACCATCATATTCTGCTATCACTTTAAGTATTTTGAATGGTTACAAAAATGCTCATTTTTCTGTAACACACCTATTGTGGAAGTATAGAAAACTATCACTAATTTTTTTGTTTGTTTGTTTCTAAGGACTAGGGTTCTTTTGAATATTTTGAGGAAGTTCAATTTCAGCATCCTTAAGTACTTACTTAAGTCTCAAAGATAAATTAAACTATTTTGTAGAACATGTTAATTTAGCATTTTATGATCACAGTTGTATGGTCATTAGTTCTGAAAAATGACATGCCAAGAAAATTACATCAGTATAAAATCCAGCCCATATATTAGCAGATTCCTTTACAAAAACAGTGCCACAAATACTTTTTTTTTTTTCCCCCAACAGTAAAGAGGGAAAGTGCCTTTCTCTATGCATAGAGATATGTGCATTTTCAGTGTATCTTATAAGTTGCAGGAGATACATATCTATGGGCTCTATCATTGTGGAAAGCACTGCTGACTTTAGGCCTAAGCACCTTCTTATGGACTTAAAGCTGTTGCTGTAAGGGCCTGAAAAGTGTGTGCAGCATCTGTCATGCCTAATATGCATGAGCAGTAGATTGAAAAAAAGAGGTTACAGTCTCAACAGTAAATTCCTTCCCTGGTGCAAGGTAAGGTGGGGTTTTTAGATGCTGGAAGGGGACATGGACTATCATCCTCAAGTGAGAAAGAAGGAGAAAGTATGGAGTAACTCCTGTAAATGAGAACAGTACATTCCTAACATGTACTTATGTTGATGTTTCGATCTGAACAAGTCAAATCCTCATGAGGGAAAAACCACTTTTCATTTGTCCTTGGTCCTTAAATTGAACTTCGGACTGCAAGATGGAAAAATCATTATTAGGGAGTTGGTCTGGGGGTGAACATGAACCTGATTTTCTACTTCAATGAAAGGCTTGTTCAATCATGTTGGTGTATGTGAAAGATGATATAGAGTGCTACTGGACAGTATAGGCATGGCTCTATACAAATTCAGATGTAAACAATTTGGCCAAGTGCAAAGCACTGTGACCAGGTCTAAAGCAAAAGTAATGACATTATTTTGAGCAACTGAGTACGTCACATACTTTGTTCAAGGAGTGATCCTGGTATTTTAGATGTTGAGTGGTGTGTTTAGGGTTGACTTTTCAAATTCCATCAAGCATGTCTTTCCACTTGCTGGTCTTGGTGAGTCTAGTGGACCTGACTGTTGACAGGCAGACTAATTCAAAAGTAAATTGAGACACCACTAGGGCTTTTATCAAAGAGGAAAATATTATCATCTGTTTTGCTTAGATTAGGAAGCTGAGAGCAGATAAACAGGAAACAAAAAAAAAACCAAAAAATGTCAGCAAAAAAGACAAAAGTGTGTCAGAATTATTCTAATGCAGCAGGTAGTTGTTCTGGTCTGGTGGATATACTGTGCTGCAATATCTGAAGCAGTGCCCCTGTTGTGATTCATTATCACTATATAGCACGATTGGAATTAATAACAAAAGACAGTCATAAACTGATGATAGAAATTCTGGTGTTCCTACATGGTTTTATAACTAAGTGGCTAAATAACTGTTTTTGTAGAGATAATTCCATTAAAGAGATAACAAAAGTAACCTTTACAGATAAGTAGTTACATAATTTAGTCTGGTAAGGCATTATTGGCCTAATTCTCTGCTTATCTGAAGAGATAAAATTTCACCAACGATGACGATGATGTGCCCATTTATTCTAGCAGGGAGCTGTGCACAGTTTTAAATTATCTGATGTTGTCTGAAGTGCCTCCTTGTCTTTGCCTTGTTAGAATCAGTTTCTCACCGGGGCTGCTTCAAAGGCAGCTTTGGGCAGCACAATTGGTTTTTGTGGCCTGAGGACTGAGCCTGGGATATGGACATAGCAGGGTGCTGGCTGGCATCTAAATATGTAACACAGCATGGTCCTTATTCTTCTTTTGTAGGAGAGTGCCACATAATTTTCACTGATCAGCAGCCTTTGTCTCTTCTGCACTAGCTGAGGAATTGTGTTTCCACGACCATAAATGCTGTAATTGTGCCTGCCTTTACTTTATGTGTGCCATGCAGAGCTGTTACTCAAACAAAAGTCCCACTGACTCACCTCGTGTGCACTGCCCATGTGCCTGTTCTGCCATAACTCAGACTGCAACAGACTGAGCCAATTCCTATTTCTCAGGGTATCTAAGTTTTTTTGTATGCAGCATCTTTAATTGACAAATCCAACTGGGATGCCTTGTTTGTGCAAAACACAGTTACTTTATGATGCCACAAGAGGACTGTCAAACACTGATAGTGGAAAATATTTTTTTATTTCCATTACAGGAGAGAATGGCATGAAATTCTCTCAGGCACATGATGTGACTCTTGGGGATAGTGCTGTGCAGGGCCAGGAGTTGGACTCGATGATCCTTGTGGGTTCCAACTCAGCATATTCTGTGATTTTGTGAAAAATACAGTGTTTACAGAAGTGTTTAGGAAATCAAGACAACAGTTTAGAAAAAGGGCTAGCTTTAGCATCCTTTGGGTTCCTCAGAACTCTGGCTTCCTCAAAACTCAATACTACCAAGGTTTCTACTCTTGGGAATGAACTCAGACTGGAGGATTTTCACATTTTGTGTTTGGAGAGGGTAAACTCCATTTGGAGCAGGGCAGGAAGATCTTGTTTCATGGGGAGTCCTTTCTACACTAGATAAGCAGCTACTAGAGCATAACCATGCCCAAATTGTTCCAGTCTTATAAGTAACAGTGTGCATTGAAGAAGGAACATCAACCTCTTTCACTTTCAGGTAAGCTTCTTAGCTATTAGGTTCAGTGCTCCTTCTTCACTGTTGTCTCACCCTGGTTGGTTGTTTGTTTGTTGTTTGTTCAAGGGTTGTTTGTTTTGTAAGAAAAGGACAAAGAGGCCAATTCCTTTATCTCTTAAAAAGATGAAAAAAAAAAAAAAAATGATGCAATGACCAGCTGTCTGACCTCTTGCATCCTTTAAGAAACATCAAATTTGAAACCACTCAGCTGGTTTTATTGACCCTGGGCCTGGACATGGGTTCCTGTTCTTGAAGTTGTATTTGATTAATTCTACTACTAAAACTACAAGATGAAAATCATACTTTCATCTTGTGCTTTGGAAAACCTATAGAGTACCACAAAGATACAGAGAACCTTTGCAGTGTTTCTCGAAAACATGATTTTGAACAGGTAAGAAAAGTGACCTTCTTTAAAGGAAGCTTAGTATATTCTGGTATCATCATTGTACCAAGGTGAATCTCTGGTGATACGAGTAGCTTGTAATAGCCGTGAATACTTCTGTAAAATTTTACTTAATGTAATGTTGCTCAACTAAAACTTTTTTCTCAATTAGTAAATCAAATTTTTGTGTTCTGCAATAACTGTGTTACTCTGCTATTTTCAGTACTTAGCATGAAATGGTGGAAATTAAGTCATGTGTGAATGCTACCACATAAGCAGAAACTTTCAGAATCCTTACATGAAGAAAGACTATCACTTTCAGACACAGCTGTTAGGAGTTTTTTTAGTTTGTTGGATTTCTTTAAATTCTATCAAAGCCCCTCAGAGCAATGAGGACAGTTGATAATACAAGTAATAAGAGAGTCATTTCACAAGATTTAATGTGAAACCAACTTAGAGCATATGAGCTAGTGGAGAAGGCTGAAGTCCATAAATCTGGTTTGTTGTCTTTCTGAAAGATCCTCTTTAGTTTGGCCAGAAGATACTGTCTTGGTGAAGTAATAATGTGGTCAAATAGATACATGCATGCTAAAGAATAGACTGACTGGTCAGTGTTGCCCCTTTTCTTTTACATGTACAAATAAAATTTAATGAAAAATAAACAAAGGAGCTTGTCTGCTGAATTCTGGAAGGAAATGTCTTCATTCAGGTTGCAGCCATGGCAACAATCCGTGGAATTCAAATGTCCTGTGCTATGAATCAATTCAATAACATAATAAAATGATGATCTGGATATTTACTGAAAGACTCTCTTAAAGAGATTGATTCAGTTTTGTAGAGCACAATATAAACAGGTATGAGCTAAGTTACCTTCTACAGTGAGAAAATGAAGAGAAAGCAGGAGAAACATGATGAATGTGATCCAGGTTATTAATCCACATTAACAAACAGGGCAAGAAACCTGGTGTTTGTAGTTCAGCATGAAAAAATGCAGATTTCTCCCAGGTGCTGCATGTCTCCATGAGGACTACAGATTAGTCAGGAATCTTTGGGATAATAGTTAAACTGCAGTCAGAGCTTTTCCCATGCTTCTTCCCCGTGTCCCTTTCTAAACAGCAGAGAAGGACAGAATCTTGCTGAGTGATCCACAGGAGGGCACGGGCAGGTGCTGCTCACCTCATGACTCCATGAGACCACCTGCTTGTGGAGCCCCCAGTTCTGCTCTGTCAGTGCTGTCTTGTGCCCATTCCCTTTGCTTGCCACCCTTCTTTCCCACTTGCCTGAGCTCAGAGGTTGATTTTTCAACAACACTAAAGCAAAATAGACAAGCAGCATCTGAGAATTATGTGGCACAGCTATTTTTCTGTGGAAACTGCAGGGAGAGTTTTTGTGTCCAACACTTCAAAATTCTACTTTTGTCTGATTAGTCTTCTAAATTGCTTTATTTTCTCTCCAGGAGAAAACCTAAATAATACTGGAGAAAAGAGCTTTCTATTGCACTTAGAGCTGGAAGAGGACTATAGAAAATTTAGTGATAAATCTCCCAACAGTAAAAACAGTGTAATACAGTTTGCAGTAGCTGGAAAAATATTTACCAAAATGGTGGCAACCTGAGTGAGTTCATGCTGACCTGACAGAGTCAACCAGTACAGTTCTGGTTGGGTTCCCATGCCTGTTCTGATGTTTTCCTCAGTTCAGTATGTGAGCAAGCCAAGGAGGACACCGTGAATTTTCTGAAGACTTTATTTTGATTGATTTTGATTTCAGTCCGTTCTGAAAATTCTCTGGGAAAAATGTCAAGCAAAACTAAAAGTCCTTCTCAATTATGATTTTAAAGCTTTTATCACTGCAAGTTGACAATGGTTGCAATGGGAAATAATACATAAGGAAAAGGTCACAAGCAGCTCAGTTCTAGAGCATGCTGTTTGTAAAAAGGTGATAGTAGTGACATTGCCAAACCTAGTTTCCCAGATTTCTGCTCTTGACTTAAAAATAAATATACTTTAAATACATTAATTCAATAAATTACTTTTGATTTGAAGCTTTGGATTCAATGCTTTCAGACTTTCCTTTCTAGCCGTGAGAGTTAGAAAAGTTTTTTTTTCTATTTGAAATGCAAGCTGCAAATCCCTGATGGTAGCATAATGCTGAGAAACTAAAGCTTCAAGGAATATGCTCAGTATCTCAGGGATTGTGATAAAATCACAAGAGTTGGCAGCAGTGAATATTCTTAAAGTTTGCATGCAATGATTTTGCAGTCTCACCTCTCAACTTGTAGAATACCTCCAGGAGCTGATTGCTGGCTTGGCTATCAATCAATGCCAGAATTCTTCAGTGGGTTACCCCTGCTCAGTAAATATAGACTGATGCCTTTGAATAAGGTCAAGATTCTGATCCATACTGAAAGAGAAGATGGATGCAAAAGCAAACCTAACCCCAGGAATAATATTCAAGTAGAAAGGTTTTTAAAATAGATTTTATACTTACATACATTTATTTTTATATATATATATATATAAAAATATATATAAAATTTCAAATTTAAGAGTATAGCATTTTACATGATGGCTGTGCAGAGATCTTGGCACCTAGTTTGGGGCTGTACTCTGGCATTAAATATCAGCCTTTACCTCTGACTTTACAGTTTGCTCATGCCATGATGCATGAACAAGAGGCTGTAAGGAGAAAAGGATTCTGCCTGCATTTTGCTGGAAAACCATAACATTAAGATCAGCTGCATCTTGGATGAAGAGCCTCAGGACAAAACACTAACTTTCACTGAAGTAACAATTTCTTTAAATTGCCTTTGCCTTCTTATAAATACACCTTTTTTTTTTTTTTAATAAAAGACCTTACTGAAGACCTTTTATCTAAAAGACATATTATTGAAGGCAGCTAAAACTCTTCCAAAGCTGGTGTGTAAGGTCATTAAAAACATCCAAAAAAGTTTGGACTGTTATGGCAATGCTGTAGAAAAATAGGTTGTCATTCAAAGCGCCCCCAACAATTTTTCCCTAAAATGTGTTAGGTTTCTGGATAATAATAACAACCTTTTTTGAGGGTAGACTGCTTTCCTTCACTCAGGAGATCAGTCATTCTTCAAAGCAAAGAAGTTTTGGCTAAAAGTTTCTAAGGTTCCTAATACTGTATTCTGGCCTAGTCGATAACTGCAAATGATAAAAGGTTTTCTCTCAGCCTTTGTGTTCTCTGGCTGCATTAGAAACTGAACGAAGATATATGAGATGACACAGCAGGCTTTTTAATCCTTTAGAAATGGTTGGCAAAGTCACCCCTTTACTTACAAAAAGTAAAACATATGAAGCTGGAGTATAGCTGGGTTTTTTTTTTAAAGTACATGTCAATTCTTTTTGTAATCTACTGTATTTTCACAGTCAGGGGTTGGGTGAAGGACAGTGCTTTAATATACTGAGACATGTTTATGGCAAGTTCAAAAGTTTATGGAAAAAAAGTGCTGATAATTCAGGGAGAAGCAGGAAAATAAAGAGCCTCTGAAAAGCTTCTGTGGGTTTTGCTTAGAGCCCTGCCTGGAATTTGCTATGGTTAGAATGACAGGGATGCTAAGAAAAATAAATCTGAAATGCTGCAGAGCACTGCTTAACATGTTGTAGGCAAATTTATATGAGAGAGCTCACTTTAGAGCTTGAAAGGCACACTAAGCCATTCTTTTGTGAAAGCCTGATTGAGATACCAAATGTGTGACAGTAAGACTCAGAGTCTGGTTTGAGGAAAAGTTGACAGAAATTTTTAGCAGTATGAAAGCTCTATTTTTCACACCTTTTCACTGTTCCTCTGTGCAACCTGCAACTTTTGCTGTAGATGTGTTACTCCTTAGGCACCATCTCTTGGTTGAACAATACTTCTCTATAGATGAGCAATATCTATGGCAAAATATATGGTAACTGTCATGCAAAGGAAAATCTAGTGAACTTAATTCAAAGAGTGGTCTCAGTTAAATACTCGCCCTGCTTGTCTCCTTTCAATCAGTAGCACAAATACCAATTTTAAACCATAACTTGAAATGGAAGCAAACAGGGCTTCAAACCCCAGCATTCCCTATTCCCCTTAAATTTCTCTCCAGCAGACTAGCATTTCTTATCAGACACAAACATAACTGAGAAAATGGGATGTAACCTCCTTGTTGACTCCTTGATTAGATTAAAAAAAAAAAAGAAATGAACTCAAATTAGCAGCAAGGTGATAGTCGGCTGAATTATCCAATTCCATCCTCTGGGTGCCACCACATTACCTTTTAGTGAATCAGTCTGAATTTAGCTTCAGCCAGAGGGCTCTCCCAGGCCCCAGAGTCCAGGTTCCAGGCTCCCACTGGTGATAAATGCTTACTGGTGTGACACCCTATGAATATTTATGGTCTTATGCCACTGGCTGATGTCATGACCCATGAGCTTCTGCTTTACCTTCTTTGATTTTTAGTATGAATAGAAGTATCTTGGTGCATCTTCAGCTGTGGTATATGCAGTTTTTATTTGCTAATGTTGATATAGTTCGTGGATATTTGAACAGTTAAGACAGGCTTTCAGAAAAACAACACACTAGGAGCTGACAACAGCATTCAACCACAGCATCTTATCAATAAAGGAGAAAATCTAACAATGAAATCAATATGCTAGAGGGTGAGCACTATATAATTAGGAAGCTGCAGCTTTATTCTTGTCTCAAAAGCTGTAGAAAGCCATGGGTACTATTTTATTTCTGCATTCCCTCAGCCACTGCTTATTATTATTTTTACCGAGACTACCTGCTGGTTGACAGAATCCTACCAATTTTCTTCCCCTGAATGAATGCAAGACAATACATGCAATTTTCTTTTTTTATTGTTAGCCTACCACCTTTCAGAAACCACCTTTCCTCTCAAAAGAAGTGGTAATATTTCCATGGGCAAAATATTATTTCTGCCACTATTTGTACAGTGCTTTGCATTAGGATCTGTGGGGAGACCACCCCATTTATTTTGGTTGGGTGAGGGAAGGGTTGCCATGGGAGCCTAATGGCTGATGATTAGAAAAATGCATGTATGTGACAGTTTCCTACACATTGCAACCAAAGACAGCAATCACAAGTGACGTGCAAGGTTACCAAGGCTGAAATGCTGGTGTTGCTTAACACCAGTTAACAATGGCTTAACAATGTATCCATCTTGTTACATTTTCTTGCTCTTCAGACTGTTTTCTTTCAGTGAAATAATGTACTAAGAACAAATCTCTCTGGATTTCAAAATAGAAACCTGAACTTACCTATACCATGATTTTGTTAAGCCTCCTAACCTGCAGTGGGGTGCGTACTCGTGCAGTGTGAGAGGAGGTGGGATGGCTGTGCTTTGGGCTGCTGAGGAGCAGGAGGGGATATGGCACATCAGCCTTTATGTGGGGCTGGCACGTGGGTACAGGCACAGCAGTCCTTCCTCTTTTTTGGGATGGCATCTTCCGTGCCTGCATCTCGTGAGCATCCACCATCTCACAGCATCTGCAATGCAGAGAGTAGAGACTGAGATCTTTTCACAGGACTGTGTGTCGTGCTGAGTTTGGACTCCATACCATGCAAAGTAAGGCTTTCCCACCTTCTATAGGCTATGATCTGGCCCTCATTCTCACACAGCAGGTACAAAATATATAGATTTCAATCACACCTACATGGAATTGCATCCTTTTGCCATGCCTTAATAGATTAGTTACCTTATAGACCCTATCTAATAAGGAATGCTCAGAATAGATCCATGCATATATTACAAAGTGCAATAGCAAGTCCTCTGTTCTGCCTCTAGAAAGAGCTGAATCATTAGCAAACATTCTATTTCAGGTGAGATTTTCTATGGACTACAACAAGGCTGATCACAAGTGGAGGAGTGACTGTGTCTGTGATTAGGAGAAATCTTGGTGGAAGGATCAGATTGGCTGTAAACCAAAATTCATGTCAAGAGCAATTTAAACTCCACTGCAGTCTAGTGCTGTCTTTCCAGCCAAAAAGAATGCGTTAAAAGCATTTGAAGCTGATCACTGATATGTGTCTTGGGATTATTTCACTCTGCAGCAATAAAGAAATGTAGGGAACAGGGTGTGCTCATATCTGTAAATCTGGTTTGGAACTCTACTTCAGTAAAAGCATGATAAAAGTAAAAAGGAATCAGTCACTCCTACTGCTAAGGATTTGTTTTTTAATTATTATTTACTTTGTTTCCTCAATCACTTGGCTTTACTCATTTGGCTGGGAGGCAAACGCGTTCCCTGCTGATTTATCTCTGCTCTGCCGGAGGCTTTTGCTACTCGGTTTGATTCCTAATATGGTAGCAACAGCAGATTTTGTCTGACTTCCAGAGGGCTCCTCTCAGCTCCTGGAATGCAGCAGGGAGAGAGTCCTGCAGAGGCCAACAAAGACAGTTGTTGCATTAATACTAATAAGGACGAGAAAATAGGCTTCCCTACATGTGCTGAAATTCCTGATTTTACTACTGCCTAAATCACCACTTTTCCCTTACTTCATGGTAAGGCCACAGATTGTTTCCCAATATCCTGAATGGTCTTTCTTGGTCACATCAGAAGGCCTGTTTTTCACAAAGTTTAGAAAACATCTACTTCATCCCAATAAAGTTTTTTATGTTAGTGTATGGCTCAAGAGCATGCTGTCTCAGGATCAGTGGATTAATTATAGGACAGAAGAATAATATGAGAATTGAAATAAACTTAGGATTTCCTAGATTTAATTTCATTTTTCTTGCCTATTTGATTCAACACTCAGCTTTTCAGTGGTTTGAAATACCCACTGTTAATAAGCTGATTTTTTTTTCCCTTTAATAAAAGTTCTTATCACACACACCAAATTTTGTTCTTCCCTTTAATAACAGTCTTATCACACACACCAAATTTAGAAATAGCCTTTGTTGGTGACATACCAAAATCCAAAGGATTAAATTCCTCTACCAAGCAAGGTCTCTAAAAGGTTAATGTGGAGTTGGAAATTAATTTCATTCCAAATACAGAACAATAGTGAGCAGTGACATGACTTTGTGATAAGTATTTGTTAAAGCTAAATCCTTATTAAGCCCTGCAATTGTTTTCCTTTGTGCTAATGGCAGGCTAACCAGTGGCACTCCCTCTCTCTCCCCCTTTCTCTCCTAAAAGTATCAGAAAAGCAGGTTTATTGTTTGCTAAGTGGGGCTTTCTTTTTAACTTAAAATCTCAGTTCTGCTAAGTACATTCTTTTCAACATTTGTGATCTTCATTTTTATCAGGAGAATGTTTTGTCTATCTGAAACCCACAAGTTTAATATCACTGCTTGCTGATTGCCATTTGTGGCATATACAGTAAACAGAAAGAATTTAAATTATTTCTTACTGCTGCTGAGTTAATGTCTTGACTTTGTTCAGAAAAAAAAAAAGTCCTATTGTCACCTAGATACTGAGTAATGACTAATGCAGAAAAATGTTCAATAGGAGTTTCCAGAGGAAAGCTGGAGCCTGGGATTCCAGGGGAGTTGATTGCTTCATCTTCATACCAATGATTTTTAACAGGAGTTAGGTGCCTTTGAAAACAGACCTGTTTACAAATACTTGATACTTCTGAAAATCTATTCTAATTTTGGTGGGTGCAGCTTGAAAAGAGTACTGTTTTGTGAGCTTAGTTTTACTGAAATAATTTCTAGTCTCTGTTTACACAATGAGTACTACCTTCACTTGGAAGCAGTGTCATCCAATTTTCCTTTACTGTGATTTCTATTTATTGATTACAAATAAAAACAGCAGTTTCCCTCCTCTAGCATCCTTCTCCTCATCTAGGAACCACAAAGACTCAGGCTGGTCTTTTCCAATACTCCGCCTTTCAATTCTGAAGATCCAAAGGGTTTCAGAAATTCATATATGCTTTTTGGATTCCTGTGTTATTTGATTATGTTACAGATCATGATCCACTGACTAGACTGCATCAAGATCTTGTCCAGTGGAGTAGCAGGCAGAAATATGCTGAGCTGCCCAGATTCAGTCTGGTTTCTCAGCGAAGCACACTCCACCACTTTGGTACCAAATTGGCTATCTGCTCTAGAAATTTGTAACAGGTACCTGAGCTGAAAACTATCATGTACCCTTGGATTTCTGAAAGGTTGTGTCACGTTTGACTGACTTTTCAACAAAAGTGGTATAGAGTTAGTTGTGAACATGTCAGTCAAATCTTCATTTGTGCCATTAACTGGCTGGGGCAATTTGAAGAAGAATTTGGGGCATGAGCTATTGGTTGTATTATAAATGCTTCCACCTTTCACCTAATGGCACCGTTTTTCAAGTTGTCTGTCCTCTTGTCCTACAGCAGGACTAATGTTCTCAGCAGCAGAGTGTTCCTAATGCAGATGGTGTTGGCCTTGAACGCTTGTTCTTTTCCTTGAATCTTAGCTCTTAAATAACTCCTTATTTTGTTCTTTCTTGTAACTTGCCTGGAGTTGAAAAACAAAGTAAACAGTCTGTTCTCCCAAGGACTTCAGCACTTCCATGACTCTTCAGTAAACATAATCTCAATGTTACTCTTGTCTAAGTAAAAATTTGCCTTAAGTTTCAGGTCACTGCTTCTCATTATGTGTAATCGACAGAAATGTGAGCAGGCGTGCAGCCTCCCAGCCTTTCCTCTGCAAGTACTCAAGTTAAAAATCTGACCTTCAGGCTTCTAAAACCTGGGGGGTTGGGGATTCTAAAAAATAGGTTTTCAGTGAGCTGTCACGTTTGAGAAACAGATGTAATTTAGCTGAACTCAGTTGAAATTGCTGATAAGTTTAGCCTATCTTGTAACTTCTCATGATGGGATTAAGACGAAGATCTTGCCCATCCCAATAAAATTTAGTTTTGATCTCTTTTTTCTTACTGTGGTTAAATTTAATCTGAAACAAAACAGGTTTTCCCAACGCTATTGGTTAACATAATGCAGAATAGCCCTTTCCACTCCCTGAGCAGATGCATTTCTTGCCTTGCAGTGTTCTAGGAGTCTTCTCACTGCCAGAAAGCCCATCAGCTAAGCTTGTCCTTAGCCATGGCTCTGAGCAGGGAATAGGGAAAGGTTTCTTGTGGCTTCTGTATTAAAAGAGCTTCAAAAAACTGACTGTATTGTGTGTTGCCTTAGGTTTCATATATGGGATGGGTGGTCTGTGTGTTGAGGCAGTAAAGAGTTAGTTAGATCCCCTAAATCATGCTAAAATTAGGTGCCACAAATAGCCTGTATGAATTCCCAAATCCCACTTAACAGACACTGGATGTGTTGGGAGGCAGGAATAGGAGAAGAAAGAGAGCTGTTGACTGTTTTCTCCAAATAGTTCTGAATGCACGTTTTGTAGGCTAAAAGCAAGCCTGCATTCATGTACCTTCTTCCTTCCATTTATGGTTTTTTCCTTGAAGCTCAAATCCAACAGCAAAACAATGAAAAAAAAAATGAGAACTAGGATTTATATAAACTTCGCAGGTAGAAAATGTACTGACTATTATTTCAAGTTGAGACTGAGGATTGGATGCTGATGCAATCCTTTTATATATGTAGCCACTGATAAATGAAATGTAGTTTGAAAATCTTTCTATGCTCTTAAAGTAAATATCAGTCTTGATAAAGCATTACTATGGTTGGTTTCTCAGCTGTGAAGAGTTCAGATCAGGCTGCTTTACCAGTAGACACTGGTGTTGTAACACTATTTTTTCAATGCCTTCTTTACTGCAGCATTCCTGCAGTATTTGTTCTGTGCTGTTTCTAGTTCAATCATCAGAATGAAAAAAAAAAGGCATGTCTCCTTCACATTGTCTGGGGCTGAACGCTTACCCGGATGAGAGAAGCTGTTTACAAAGAGGCAGGGCTAGATTTTTATTAAAAGCATCCGAATTATTTTGTGGTATAATGGCTTGCATTTTTCTGGTGACTCATTTGTATGAGCTAAGGTAATTGAGTGTTTCCTACCCTTTCGATCATAGGTAGATAAAACTCCCTGCTGCTTTTCTTTTCTGTTTTTTCTATCCTCTCCTTCTCCTCCCAGCTCACCTAATGTTATTTTGGCCTGTGAAGGTCTGGCGGGAATACAGGGACGTAACTGGGTTTGCTGCATTTGAAGAAAATTTTCATGGTTAAGCAATAAGATAGCTAGTGGTTTTGACCTGAGACAGCCTTCATAACTGACTTTGCCTGGTTTTGAGTGTGTTTCTTCTAACCCTCTGTGGAAGTGTACAGATTACCCTTAGCAGGGTGTATTCACTTCTTTCTGTGTAAAGACAACCACAACACAGTAGTGCCATGCTGACATTCAGTCAAGCTATAAAACTTTTCTGTGGCAGTGTTGACTTGGAGAGTTGGGACTACAAATGTATATTCTTGCTACAGTAAATTGCTAATATGCTAGTTAGACCAACTTTTGGTTTTGAATGACTTTCTCTGTGTTTCATGGTTGAGGAATTCTTTGGAGTGAATACTGACACTCACTCAGATGTGGTTTTCTTTGTTACCCACTAGTACTGAACTGCCTATCTGTTCTCAGTGAAGTTTGAGGTTAGAACTTATTTTGCCTCACAGCTGTAGGATTTGGGCTTGGGGTCTTTGTGATGGGTGGGGTTCTGGGAGCAGGGAAATAACAAAAGCAGGCCTCCACTCAGCAGTGTGTGCCTCAGTGAGCTGGGGCAGCTCTGCCCCCAAACAAGCCCAGCTCTCGAGGGCTTCAAGGCACTCACTGACAGTCCGGTGCAGAACATCATTATGTACCCAAGCTCCTGTTGTTTTCAGCTAGGACATCCCACAAGAACTGCTTCTTAACTTGGGTCGTTTGGGGTGTTCTGTAATCTGTGCTTCTGATTCTCTCTTCACTCTTCTGCCTGTCCATGTGTATTCCCCCTTCCCTCCTCCCCAGTTCACTTGAGGACAGTCTTTTGAATCTCTCTAAGCCTCTGTGTATTATCTTCTGGTATTTTCACTGCCATCAATTTAACTTTTTTTTTCCTCTACATCATCAAAAGGCATTACCTAAATTCTAACTCAGCAGTCTGCTGGAATTTGCTGCCGGAGGTATTGCCAGCATGCTTTGGTTCCAGTCTGGATTTCTGTCCTGGAGAGTCTGCCTGTATCAGCAGCTCGAATTAATACATTCCAACTATTTGATATAAATACCTACTTCATCTTAGCTGCTGTTGTATTCTTCCTACTTGTATACAAGCATGGTATTACATTATGCATTTTTATTTCTTTATTTGTTATCTAGGATTGCAGGTGCCCTTCTCCACTATGTTAAAATTTTACAATGCCATGCTGTCTCTCCCCCTCCTCACTACATTCAAGCTTCATGAGCAATCAGTTCCTCCCCTTTTGGTGCAAGTACAAGGGAACAAGGTTTACTGCTTTGATGCCTGTAGTTTTCATGTAATCACATTTACAAGGTGCTTGGTTGAGTAGCATTGCTTTTCCACAAGAGTATTCTGTGTTTACCCACAGCCAAAACTCAAGGTGCATTTTCCTGTTCGTTCAAACCACATTGTTGTGCTTTATGAAACTGTTTGTTTTGCCTGTGTGTAACTGTGCTGAAATGAACCCCTTGGATACAGCAGACAGATCAGCTGTCCTTGCTCTGGCAGTAAACTTAATCATAAACTCAGAAGCACTAATTTGTGCTGATTTTAAATAAGATTTTTGGCTTTTCTTTTTTTTTTCTTCTTTTTTTTTTTTTTCCTCCCATTTCCATCTGGCTCTGCAATATTTGTTGTTATGTTCCAGTTGGAAGCACTGTGAGTGGAATTGCACACTCAAGGGCTGGCTGAATAGCCCTTAGGCCACTGTGAACATTTCTCTTTCCACTGTCAGCTCTACATGTTCAGCAACCCCAGTTTGGGATTCTTGGGTGAAGGAATCATTTGCTGGCTGACAGTTTTACCTCCTTCTTCCCAAATCTCCCTGGTTCTCTGAATTCAGCATTTCAATAGCAACTTGTTGTTTGTGTAACTGCACACCAGTGAAGAGTTGTTATTTTGAGACTGCTTTGCTACACTCTCCATTTACTCTCTTCATTCTTGGCTGGCTATTCTTACAAATATCAACCCCTTCTTCCTCACTGTAAATGAATTCTTGGACTCCATTATTCCTGTGAGAATCTGTCTAAAATTATTGAGTATGAAATTTAAAATGTTTTCATTTATAAATTACCCAGTCTTACAGCATCTTTTTTTAAAGATGCTGGTGTAAATACATAACCCAAAGTCATCTAACTTGTTACACTGCAACATATGAGCCCAAAGGAGCCTGATGGGCATGGCTTTGTGTGTATGCACTGGGTCTGGAGCACCTCTCCATGGCACTGACAGACACTGGCAAGTGTGATAGGAGCTTTTTAGGCTTAAACTCTTCACAGCTCTCATGGCCATTCTGAAAGCCCATCTGGACTGCATGCAGCTTCTCAACCCCATCCATGGCCAGTACTCTACTGGCTGGTGTTGGGACAGTCTCCACCACTCAATCCTCAGCCCCCTTAGTAAAAGGGACTTTAAAATGTATTTTGCTGGGGTCAGGACTGGCATAGACACTGCACAGGAACCTACAGCAACCTTTTGCTACTCACCTCTTAAGTCCTGGCTACTGATAAAGACTTGGCCATAACATCCAGTTATGTGCAGCCTGGTAGGGTTATGGAAAGTGTGATGAGAGTAACAAAATACCAGCATTAGCTGAAGAGTGGACATCATGTAACTCAGCTTTTTCCTTTTTTTTTTTTTTTTAGGTCCTATTTTTAAGGAACTCTGATTTAAAAAACCTTACAAACCACATATTTTATGCCAAGAGAACTGTTTCCAATGTGAGAGTGTTTTCTAATATTTCTCTTGGGACATCAGCTGCTCCTTAAAAATAATGTCCTAACTTTAATTCGTTCATTTGCAGAGGAAGGTAGAACAGTTTGTGTCAGTGAATAGAAACTATAATTTTTATGCAGTCTAGAAGGTATTTGTGCTTCTTCTTAGTCATTGTACCATATATTGTTTTTTCTCCCTCTGGCTTTCCATTCAAAGCTTTCCATTAATATGAAAAAATACTAGCTGAGAAAATCCAGTATCACTCTAAACTCATTATTTCGGAGATTTTTTTTCATCCACTCTCATCAAAACATGAATGAACAGAAGAGAAAAAGTCAGGGGAAATTATCCATGGCCTGGATGCCACAAGGCATCGTGTGAATTGTCCCTGTCCCTTGGGAGGAAGGGGTTATATGCCCACAGAGGGAGCATGTCCCATGGTTCTTGGGAAAAATCAGCAAATCTGTGGGAACTCCCAGCAAAGTTCTTCCTGTTTTGCTTTGCTCTTAGAGCCCTGCTGCTTTCCATAGCCCAGCTCTGGCCTGTGCTGCTGTTTCTCTCCAGAGGTACTGCCGGTGTTGCCAGCCTCCATCTCTAGTCTCTAGAGAAAATAGGGTTGTTTGCTGTATTAAATGGCTGCTCTCTCCACTGCCTGCCCAGGGAACTTCACCTGAACCTTTTTTGTATAGAAGGGGGAGCAGGTTAAGGGTGCACTATTGACCCTGCTCCAGCTCTGGTCTAAGCCCCTGGCTTGGTCTTCCCTTGGCTTTGACTGTGCTGCTGTGTTGCAGGATGAGAGTGGCTCTTTAGCCTGGAACTAACAATGCACCCTGCACATCACCTCTGTCCTAACTGCATTTGCACAGCTATTTGTAAAGCTGCATTTCCAAACCTCATTTTCTTTACTTCTTGAATCAATTTCCAAGCTCTTCATTAATTCATTCTGCTTCCTGGAATGGAAACTCCACTGTCTGCTGACACTTTTGCTCTAAATGTCAGTGATGTTGAGCTTTGGCATGGATTGTGCATAAATTTTCTTCTGATGGGAAAAAACACGTGCTAATGAGCACCCAGTTATCCTGAACATTTTGAAGACAAAAATACAGCTGGAGGCAGTTCTGGCACTGTAGTTCTTCACCATTTTTACATTTTAGTTGAGAACATTTTATTACAATGTTTTGTCATATGAAACTATTCAGGTGTATCTATGACTAGTTTGTTCTGGCTCATGTTTTTTCCTGTTAATCATGTTAAGCTTTCTCAAAGCTTGTAGAGGGTTTTCTCTGATCTCTCTGCACAGACCTGGATGGGATTTTTTTCTTTAAACCATTAAGCTCCCCCTGCCCACAGCCTTGGGACTGTAACTGAACACACAATCAATTTCAGTGTTATCTCTGTGGCATTTTTCAAATTTATCCGTTTCTAGATACTGTATTATTATGATTAGATTGCAGAAGCCTCCATGTTATATTAGAAAAGATGGGCACTGTCCTTCTGTTTGCATTCAGAATAAGCCATTGTAGTAAAACCATTCCAAGCTGACTATGATGTTGATACTTTTTTCTGAAGATCCATAGAAATGGAAATTTGCATGCTGAATTCTCTCCTACCTGTCTGGAAAATGATTTTTCATTAGCCACTTACCTCTCTAACATTTTTCATCTTGAAAACCCTTGAAAAACAGTCGTTCTCAAGTTCTACCTTTTCCTGACTTGTCTTCTGCCACAATTTTCTTCTTTTGAGTTGTAGTACTTTTTCCTTTTAAGGTTTTCTTTTGTAAAACCTCTTAACCAGCTAAGTGCATCTTGTCTACAACATGTCTGTAACTAGTCATTATTTTAAGAGAGTTCCACTTGTAGGTGTGTGTGTATGTATATATATATATAAATATCTCTGCCTGGCGGTCCAGATTACTGTAGAAATCTTGGTATTACATACCATGTTGATTACTTATTAAATAAGGTATTGGCATCATTCTGCAAACCTCAGGAAAACAAAATGTGTCAGCTGGTCCTCTCCATGCTTTAAAAGCAGTTCAGCTAGCCTCCATTGAGACATTCCTGTGAGATCCACAATGCACAATTAAGTTGCGAACAGTACATCTTTTTATCATTCCTGGGTGGACTGTTAATGAGGGAATAAATAGAACAATTTTAATTAGTCCCATACACTGGTTAAAATGGGTTATTAAGCAAAGGACACAAAGCTATTCTGTCTCCTTCAGCAGAGGGACATCTGGCTGCAACATCTTTTCTTCCAGATAGATGAGTGTGATCCATCCAGAGATACCTGGGGATGTAATGGGTTCTGTATCCCTGTTTACTTGAAAGGAATCAAACTGGCTAAAAATACAGTGATGTTTACCCATGGAGAGAAATTAATATTCTGGGGTGCAATCTATTTAGCTAAAGATAGATATTTACTCTGGAATGAGATAACTATCCAGGGTACATGAAGAGAAATACTTATTTTCATTGGCATTGCCCTTTATGACCAGGCTAGGCATTTAACAGGCAATTTGTCATTGCAGGGCTGTAATATCAGTTCTGTCATCCTTACTAGTCTCAGTTCTTCAGTGAGACTATTTACATGTTAAAGTATTACTCAGAATGACTAATGGGGCCAGCACTGAGGTTATGTTGCAAGTAGAGAGGAAAGACGTTTCCATTAGCACTAAACCTTATCTCACAAAAATCACTGGAGACTGGCACTTCCCAGAGGTTCTGCTTTCTTTTGATTATCATCCCTTTTTTCACTAATTGATTCCAAGCAGTTCAGCTTCTGTTACTTAGTGGAAGAGAATTTGTCTCTTTCAGAGATTTATTCATGAAGTCACAAGAAAGTCTGTGCTCAGGTATCGGGGTTTTTTTGTGTAGAGTGCAAGCAGATAGATAGTGGGGAGCTGAGGGAGTTAACGCTGTGGAACACGGGAGAATGTAACTGAAGATAGTGCAGTGGTGAGGGGCTCATGTATGGGACACAGCAGAATGAGGAGAGGGGAGAATTAGATAGGGTCAGGATACTTCAAAAACAAGAAAGTGGATATGCCATCTAATGAGGATAAACTCAGCCAAAATCTCTAATGGCCCACTCACTTGAGCTGGACACCCTGTTTGTGATGAGTAAACTTATATAATACTTTGCTGGGAAACAAGAAAAGAAGGAACATGGTTTCAGTTAAGTTCTGTTTAGATTAGCATGACAATTCTACCCTCAGATGAAAGAAAATTGGATTATTTTCTTGTGTTACGCCCCATTCTGTGCTCCATTTGGTACCTCTGCCACTCAGTTCTGCACCACTGGGTCTTTCCTCTCAACAACTGGCATTTGAGCCTAACTCAACACCCCAGCCTGACAAACAGAAGAAACTGATCAGGACATGAAAAAGAAACCGCAGAAATGTGTCTTGTGGGTCTTGTCCCATGGCTGTGAGTTGTCTGGGTTTTGTTCTAATGCAAGCATGAAGATAGAAAATGTAGAAAGTCAGTAGAAGCAAGTAATTTAAAGTGAATGTACTCACAGATGTAGAAGAATTCATATACATTGATTTCTAGTTTAAAAATATTCCTCTCCAAAATATGGATTATGTTAGCAATATAGGAATATTTCTGCATCCCTTTATAAGTCTTACTGTACAGTTCCTTAAGGACATGTGAATAATCATCAAACCTGTGTATATTGTCTGTGCAGAGGCACAGATCAGCAAAGAATTGGCTTGTATCACTTGCATTTATTTTAATAAATTGTTCCATTGTAATACTCTTAATAATAATATATTACTGTATTGTTTAGCCTTCCAGTCTAGTGACTCAAATTATATTTTTACAGCATCTTACCTCATTCTCATTTCTGAACACTTTATCACTGACTCATTGACTACTAAACTTTCTTAGTATGTATTAGGTATACCTAAACCATAATTTTGAAGGTAGCACAGCTTTGCATTCTGCATCGAACATCAGGGAAAGTGATGAGCTTTTCTCAAGTACCAGCTAATGTTGAAGAATTCCAGATTTGCCTCCTTTCCATCTTCAAAACCCTGTGTGCAGTGATGTTGAACTCAGTATTAAAAAATAATAGACTCTGTTGGCTTTTTGCTAGCATTTTGCTCTTCACATGATACTCCTTAATTCATACATTGTGCAGCCACAAGGAACCCTTACAATCCCATCTTGCCTGAAGCGTAAACCTACCCCAATTTAATTTCTGTTTGAGCTCTGAGTCTTTTGAGGGAGAAGGAGTCTTAACCTTCTGTAACAGAGGGTTCACCATTGGAGAAGCTACTCCAGCTGTTTCCATCTTACTTCTAAAATATGTGCCTATTCCTAAGTTAGAATTTCCCGAATTCCTTCTCACAGCCATTGGATTCTTTTATACCCTTGTCTGCTGTCTTGAAGAATCTACTACCAAGTCTGCCAGTCTGCAGTTCCTTCAGAGGAACTGTAGACTGTGATCAAGTGACTCCAGTAGCTTAACTGTCCTGAACACCCAGGTCTTCCAGAGAAAGACATATTTTGGCTGTAGAAGAGTGCAATTACTCTTCCAAAAAATAATTTCACTGCAGAATCATAAAGCATGGTTTGCTCATATTAAGTGCAGTGCTCATTTGTCCTTTTTCTGTAGCCCCAGCCTTTTCTCAGGAAGGAAAGGAGAAGCCCTCTCCTTTGATAGTTTGTGTTATTTCAGGCTCCCTTATTTATGCTGTAGGTGACTTATGTCTGGCAGGCATTTTAGATACCTCCTACCAGCTCACTCAAGGGGAGCTTGCCTTGATCTACATCAAAGTTCAGCTGCCTAAAGCCAGAGAGGTGCCTACCCAAATTTTGGTGACAGTACCATACAAGATGTTGAAACACATGAGCTTGCGATGCCTCAAATGTTGCTTTGTGGTAAGCCTAAACAGAAAAATAGCTGAACTCAGTGAGGGTACTTCTAATTACCAGCTCCATGAAAGAATGTTGGTTCACTCTCCAGACAGCCACATGGCTCTAGCAATGGATTGAGGACTCACAGTGCTATTCTTTTAAGCAGGCATAGGTTCCATTGAAATTATATCACTGAGATACCTCATCAGCACCGTAATGTGCAGGAAAGTTTTGCCCACACAAGGAACACCTGATTAGGTACCAAATGAGTTCTGTTCCTTTGCCACCAGAAGCCATTTGAAATGACAGTGGGAATTCAATCGAGAATGGCAAAGGCAAGCTGTAATTTATACCAGCACCGTGGCCCCCATGGACTCTGGCTGTGTGCAGCACTGAGGCAGAGGGCTGGTATTGAAGGGACAGAGTCCTTTCCTGCCAGGCAGTGCTGGACCCTGCTGGACCCTGTCAGTCACAGCTCACCAGGGAGGTCAGAGGACAGGAAAACCACGGTGCAGCACCTGCCCAAGGAGCAATGGGAATAGTTGCCAGGTGGTTGTAGAGCATCCGGCCATGCCAGCTCTGTACCTGCTGTGTGCATCTGGCAGCACTCACCAGTCTTGGGAAAACCACCCCACAAACCATTGCTGAGAAATGCTTGCAGGATGGTTAAGAAGCTGTGGAACAAAGCAAGGTGGAGTTTACTCCACCTTCATGTTAAGGAGATAAGGCAATAAATACTTCCTACCTTTTCCCATCAGGAATACTTCACAATCCTACAGGAGTTTTTCTATAGTGGAAATTAAGAACTTGTTTAAATACAAGCTGTGAATGTTGTCTGTTTGTTTTTGGTTTTTTTTTTAATCTACTCCTATGTCTATAGGATTATAATCTGTAGAAAACACACTGAATTCTCCTTCTTAGCTCTACCTCTTCTCTTGAATGCTTAGATCCCTATGTGAAGATCCATCTGATGCAGAATGGTAAGAGGCTGAAGAAGAAAAAGACTACAATTAAAAAGAACACTCTGAATCCCTACTACAACGAGTCTTTCAGCTTTGAAGTACCATTCGAGCAAATTCAGGTAATGTCAAACAGTGTTTTGTCTTTCCTCTGCATTCCATTTCTCAGCCCTTATAAATATTTAACAGGAATCTTGTTAATTATCACATGTGCATGCCTTCATTAGCACCTAGGTGCCAGCCTTGTGCTACATTAGATGAGTGCGACTGCTTCAAGAGGGAAATGATAAAATGTGAAGTACTTAGGAAGCTTTGATTCATCAGTGAGAAATGGATAACTGACATTTTCTGTTAACAGAAATGGATTTGGGGAAAAAAAAATCCACAGGGAGATAGTGAAGGAATGTGCCAGCAAAAAGGTGTAGGGATAAAAGAAAAGCCATATATAACATTTTTCCCTAAATTATTTAAAATAATAAATTGGCATTATCAGGTAAATTTGTCTTCCTTATGCATTTATTTGCCCTGGTTTTTCAAAGCACTGCGGCAGCCCTTTAAAGTAAAACACCCAATTCATTCACAGCTTTTTTCAGGAATTGTTAACTACACTTTGAAAACTTTTTCAGTGATTCCCATGTCCCCTGGAAAAAGGCATTTGAGAATCTCAGGGGTCAGTACTGCAGTACCTGTTCTCTTAGTGCCTCAGGAAAGCTCCAGCAGTTGTCCAGATGCTACTCCCAGAGCTCAGTACCTAAAATTAAGAGTCTCAGAAGTCAGCCCAGTGAGATGGAAGTCACCTACAGTAGTAGTGGGAAATACGAGGACAAAGCATTGTGTAATTTTTTTCAGGGACTCAGTGGCCTATCTTTGAGCTACTGGGAGGCAAACCATCTCTCATGAGAGAGAAGTAACTTTTGTTGATGTTAACTGTCTTTTGTCTCAAGAGAGAAGCTTTTTTTTAACCATCTCAGGAGGCATGTGGGAAAAGAACTGCATGCTGGCTTCCCTCTCCTGGCCACGGAGCCCCAGGAGATGTTAGGCAATAAAACAGCTTTTCTGGGTGGAGCTGAGTGGGGAAAGGGTCCTTTCAGGGGCCTCCCAGTTTAAATGACCATAATTTAGAACATCTGGGAATACATCCTTCTGTGGATTGTAAGAGAGGTTATGGGATAAATTTGGCTCCATGCTTTTAAAATTGTAGTTTAAAAGTTTAAATGTGTTTCAATTGCTTGAACAAAACTTGGAGCCCCCTCTTCATTAGATGAGAGCATAGTATGGGTTTTCATATTGTGTATCTTGGATTTTGATAGCAACTGGGCTGGAGAGAAACCCAGGGACCAAGGCCTACCTTTCAAGTAGCTTGCATTTTATTGACTTGGTACTAACAAAAATAATAAAACTAGGCAAGGTGAAGCATGGGCACAGTGACTTGGATGCATGAGTAGTCCATTTAGAATTTCTTCATGTACTACTGCATGTTCAGGTGTCTATGGATTCTAGGAATCAAAAGTGGGAAATCCAGTGGGTGCTAATTTCTCTTGATTTTAATGAAAACTGGTCTGTGGGCTTGTGGAAGATTTCACAACAAGTCAAAGACCCAGAGGCAAAAAGAGGTGAATCAAATCAAGTGGCAGTTTAGGCAGTGAGTATCTTGATTTCCAAATAGGGATAGGATTGAGGAGTTGGAATGGTTACCTCCAAATTACCCTATCAAAACTTTGGCATGGTAGAGCACATTTTTTGTACTTGACCATTTTGCATTCTAATTCAAAGCTGGTTTTTGAGGTGCATGTAGTTTATTTTGAAAGCGTTGTGGTTTAGAGGTTTAAATTTTTGTCTTCCTTTGATTTTTTTTTTTTAAGAAGTTTATTAGAATTACCTTTTAGCTATCTCCTTGACTACATAGCCCCAGTTTTAAATCTGCAATTATGGACTTTGCTCATTTGCCAATGTATTTTGAGTTAGTTATAAAAGACTACATTTAGATTACTTCATGATGGATATTGAAGTAATTTCAGCATTAGAAAAACTCATTTAAAATATGTTATTTAGACTTATTGTGGTAGGAATCACTGTGACCTGTGCTGCTCATATAAAAGTCATTAACCAAACTTTCACTGTCAAAAAATAATGGCCACACAAGTTTCTTGATTGTTGGAGAATGAAGAGAGGTCATGGAGGAAGAGCAGGTCAGTAGCAGTACATCTGTGTAATTTTAAAGGAGACAAACGTTGACATTTTCAACAATTTTACAGTGACTATGGGTTCTGGCTCTTAAGAGGAAGAAAGTGATGTCTTCAAGGGTAATGGGAGAACACCACAGGGAAGTCAAATCCTCTTGCTAGTGGCAGATCAGGCACGTGTTTTGCCACATGCAAAACAGCCTGCCTCTGCAGGCAGCGGTGTCTCCAGGCCCTCCCAGTCCAAAGGGCTTAATCACTCCGTGGAAACTGCTAATCCAAGTGTTTATTAGGAGAGGCAGCTCTTTCTACTAGCACCTCTTGGGTTTTGCCATGCAGCTGCTCCTTTAATATGTGCTACAAAGGCAAAGGGATGCTCACATTTCTCTGTAGGTTTAGTTCAGAGATCATGAGGGGAGAATCATCTCCAAATTAATTATCTGAGCTGGCTGTTCTTTACATCTTTCTAGAGCAACATAAAGAGTCCTTCATTTACAGTGCTCATTTTTTTTCTTATGATTAACATTAAAAAAAAACCAAAAACAGTAATAACTATCCCCAAGCTTCTAGGTACAGCAGGCAAGCATTTTTTTGTATTGAAAAATAATAGTCTCATGCTTACTTTTTATATCTGTAAATGTACCTAAAACATAAGTGTTCATTTGGGGAGGTACCATAAAAAGTGAGTGTATTGCAAACAGCAACACTGAAATGTAATTCTGGCACCTAGAAATATTTGCTTCAGAATATTGCCTTTTATCATGAGTGCTCTGGGGAGGGAATATCTTGAGTTTGATGTATACTTTTCTCATCAGCAACTATATAAATACTTAAGTGCCTGCTGGAATAATCTCTTTCTCTGGCTCAGTGAACTGTTACAATCCTGTAAGGAAATGGACTTTATAAAATAAACCTCATGACCCTGGTCTTGCTACTTCTAAAAGATAATCCTATTACAAGCCCTGAAATTAATCATTCTAGTAAGAGGTCCAGATTGCAGATATATTGAAAGCTTTAAATTTAAAAAACTAATTCTAGAGAATAGAGGGTTTTTCTGGAAATGTGCTTCAGGGCGTTTTTCCTTTTACTCAGGAAGCTGACACTGGAATCAGGAAAAGAACTGTATGTGCTCATCATTAAAAATAAAGCTCTATAAGGAGAAGTGTTTACAGTTTCGTAAAATAAGAGTGAAAGTCTCAAATGGTGTTGCAAGAGAGCACCACTCCACTGAAGGAATAGCTGTTTATGCTCTTCTGACAATTATTAAAGACCTGAAAGAGAGGAATTGGGTGTATGTGCACACAACTACGAACATAAATGCCTGGCTCAAACACCTCCCAGTGTTCCCCAGCCTAAATGGATGGAAAATTGTCTGTGAGCTGTGACAGATGGGCTCACACAGACCATGTGGGACCTGTTTAACCCTCTTTGCCAGAGGTCACCATTCCTACAGAAGTGGCACTCCAGCATCAGCTCAGTTGTAGGCTGTGCCAGTGTCAGAGCCCTGAGACACCAGGGGTTTATACATCCATTCCAGCTCCCTTAAGGAGCCAGCTTGTTTCCTAGATTTCTCTGTAAATATGCAGAGAAATCACAGTATACACACATGCTTGTACATGTGCACAAGTGCACACACCTGTGCATAGAGACAAGAACATGGGGGGCGGGGGGGTGTTTGTGTACAGTAGCTAAAGGGCTATCTTCTGAATTTATCTGGAAATAACTGACTAGCATACTGGATGGATGGGTAAGAGTTGCTAAGAAGTAGAAAAACAACTAACAGAATGGAGTACAGTATTGCAAACATAGACTCATTTCTGAACTTTAGTTGTTAACTGATTTCCTTAAAAAATAAGGGTGTGTGAAATTGCACAACTTTTGAATTAACTCACCTGTAAGTTGTTAATCTGTTAAAGGAAAAACAATCAGCCTCAATTTCCATATGAAGCTCTTCAATGCAAGGGGGCAGGTTTCAAGCTAACAGGGAGATGGTAAACCTGATTTTATTTGGAAGGCTCACAAGAAGCAAAAACAAAAATTTGAATTTGCCTCTCATAGGGAAATCTACTCCAGCTGTCACACACTTCCCCCTTCATGACTTCTCCATAGCTGGCTGTCCCCACATTCATCCCTGCCAACCTTCCCCTCACTGTCATGCTCACTGCTCTTCCTCTGTCTCATTACAGAAAGTGCAAATTGTTGTGACTGTTTTGGACTATGACAAGATTGGCAAGAACGATGCCATCGGGAAGGTCTTTGTGGGCTACAACAGCACCGGCGCGGAGCTGCGGCACTGGTCGGACATGCTGGCCAACCCCCGGCGGCCCATTGCACAGTGGCACACCCTACAGCCCGAGGAGGAGGTAGATGCCATGCTGGCAGTCAAGAAGTAAATTAAGTTAAGTTAAATTAAATTAAATTAAATTAAATTAAATTATGAAGAAGAAAAAGACGAAGAAGCCTTTCTGCATTTGCCCACATAGTGCTCTTTAGCCAGTATCTGTAAATACCTCAGTAATATGGGTCCTTTCATTTCCAGCCATGTGTTCCTGACACAGACCAGTTGTACTTTAAAATTCCCATTTTAATTTGCACAAATTTAAATGTAGAGAGCCTTTTAAAGGCGCTTCATTTCACCACTGCCCGCCCCAGATCTACTCTTCTTTTAAGCAATATGATGTGTAGATAGAGCATGACAGAAATTATTTATTGTATCACACAGTTGTATATATACATCAGTATGCTGAGAATTTATTTCTAGTTTGTGTATTTGTATGTTGTAAGCGTTTCCTAATCTGTGTATATCTAGATGTTTTTAATAAGATGTTCTATTTTAAATTATGTAAATTGACTGAGATATAGGAGAGCTGATACTATATTATAGGGTAACTATTGTATCGTCTGCATTCCAGAAAAAAAAAAAAAATCCAACTTGCAAGGCACTAGTAGTGTTACACTGACATCTTAAAGGACAACTTAAATCTGAGCTTTCAACTGGACCATCCTAATAACACACTTCACGTCCACAGTGAATCTTGGAGGGGCAAATCCAATTGGGTAGACTTCTTTCACAGGCAACTTTGCATGATCTGAGCAGTTCTGTGGCTGACCTCATGGAGATGTAGCCAGAAGCCAAGATATAATTTTTTTGTATATATTCCAAAGCAAACACATAACAGACTGAAATGGCTTTAGATTCAAAGCTGAGGAAGCAGTTCCACAGGAGGCAACAATTTCATCTAACATACGAAGACAGACCACTGCAGAAGTGCAGGGAGGGGGAAGAGGGAAATGCAGCAGTAGTAAAATGCTGCCGTGAAAACAAGAGTAGCTCTCCATTATCACCTTTATACAAAATTTGCATACTGTGAATTCCATCCACAATTTCACATTATAATGAGTTTGCACATTAGACTTTGTAACAAAATATTTTATGATACTAACTCAGATTAGAAGGAATGCAGAATATTTTTTAGACACAGCCGTGTGAGTTTATTATACAAAATAGTTTCATGGTAAACAGACAGTATTGTAATCCCATCTGAAGATGACAAAATTTAGCCATAGTTCTAAATGCACTTCAAAGTAAGCCAAAAGAGAACAGCTAGTGACCTTTTATATACTATTTATACTTAAGTTTTAATTTGTCCTTTAAAAAAAAAGTGAAAACAAAGAACAAGTTCTAGAAAACTGAAGCAACCTCTTCTGTATACTAGATGCTCGTTTCAGGAGGAGTTTTTAAATGTTTTAAATGTTATTATGTAGTAAATGGCACTATTATGAAGCTATTAGTCATTCCATAAGAGTCTTGAAAGACTGCTCTGTGTATCACTGTGACTGCCGTGTGTGCTTAGAAATGTAGTTTTCTCAGTGGATAGCAAACAATTTATTCCGTAGTGATATTGTAATAATACTGCCATTCCCTTCTACTGCACTGCCGAAGGAACGCATAGCACAAGCAGTTCCAGTTGTTACGGACCAATGTAGAACTGGAGAGCTATGCAGGGGACAAGGATGCTCTAGTGAATGGGTTGACCACGCAGCATTTTGTCAAGCCCTGTGCAATACTCTTCGTTTCCAAGCGCCCTCGCCCCTGCTGCTTTCCCGTAGAGTCATCTTACAGCTCCCCAGCATGGCACCTCTGCTGTACCATCTCATCAAGTCATTCAGGGCATCACCTCTAGCTCATGTACCGTCCTGGGAGGCCCCTCGCTTATCTTTCCAAGCTGTGAATATATTTATAATGCTTTTGAAGAGTTCATTATTTTCAGCAATGCAAATTACCCTAGAAATGTGGAAATGCTATTGCTTTTGGAGGGAGACGTGAGCATCAACCGTTAATGTTCTTATCAGTCCTCTGTGTCTAACAAAGATGAATGTAATCAGAGAACTGTGCACTGCAAACTGAATTCCACAGCCTCCCTCAAGGCTCTGCTTCTGGGAGAGGTGTGACAGTCTCAGAGGTCAGTGCAGGGATGGCCAAGGATCCCTGGTTTTCAGTACTTTGAGGGTAAAAGCAGCAGCAAAGTACTGGGAGGAGAATAAAAGCCTGTATCTCTCCCCACCTCCAAAAGCGAGAATAGCAGGATCCATTTTCTTTCTTTTTTACATGAAACATAGAAAAAACACAAGCGAGACATTTTCTGATAGAAACAGGCACATACATGCAAAGCATCAAGCTGGAATATTTAAAAATCTTATCCTTAAGGACCAAACCCCACCAAAGAGAAGAAATAGACAGTCAGCTTTCCAGCCTAAGAGCTTCATGGTCTCCAGCTTTCAGTTACTCATTCAGGATAGCTGCAGGTTCAAAGTGCCAGGACTGACTTACTGTGTTAAGGTATTCTTAATGCTTTCTCTTCCTACACTGCCAGACTGAACGTCACCCTAGAGCTGGTTTGTAAGGTACAATGATTCGCAGAGACTGAACCTGCCGTGTGACCAAGATGACATTTTTCATCCTCAAAGAAGCCACATGTACCTTTCTGACAAAGCTGTGTGAAGTATTAGAATCTGATGCTGTAGAAAGATCCTAGTTGCCTTTGTGTATATTTACTGCCTGCTTGAGTGTTTCTCTGTGTGGGTTTTCTCTGTATCTTGTAGAAACGTTTGGGGTGTTTTATCCTGCCATATCGCTCGTGGCCCGCGAGCTGACAACTTTAGCCGTATTTTACCTTCATTTTTGATGAGGTGGTTTATATTTTGTTTCACTTTGTGTAGTGACTCCCCACAGTAGAGTTTTCCAATTGTCGTTAAAAATAACATACATATTACACAGATATTCAATAAAAATGTTTTATTTCCTGTTGATGTTCTGGCATTTCTCTTTTGGTCTAAAATTTTGAAAAGACAATTCACTCCAGGATTTTCACACAATCACATACTTTGAAGTGTCACAAGTGAAATAGCACAGCACGTTTCGAGGGGCTGTGAAAAGCTGCTTTCATCAGTAAGACAGTCACAGCCAGCAGTGCTACAGTAGATGAATTCTCCACCTCTATTGCAGATCAAGCACTATTACCTTGTTTACCCAGGAGCCTGATTATTTGCCTCAAAACCCATCGTCCTCTATCAAAACATGACCATGACAAAAACTCCCAAGTAGTTGCCTACGCATCAGTATTTTTCTAGGCAATTGTGCTAAAGCCGTGGCTGAAGTTTTCCTTCAGACAGAGATGGTATATTTTAACCTACATCCAAGTGCTACTTCTATGACCATAAAATTAAACCTCTTGTAGACTAAAGATCATTAAATAAGTGCTTAAACCATGGGGGAAGGGGCAGCAGGGAGAAGGTATTGCAGGTTCTATATGCACCAGCCATTTTTGCAGCTCTTAATATCAGGAAGACATCTTTGTCAACCAAAACCAGTTCTTTCAGCAGAGTAATCACTTAAAGTCAGTCATTACAACTAATATAAGGAAAAATGCTTCATAATAGCTGTTACACTAAGTGGGCAAAGCAGCAAAAATTACCAATTTTATTCAGCTCATTTAACCCCTAATCATCTGTCAAGAAAAACATTCTTCCCAACTGTCAGACTGTTACCAAAGCAAAGTATCCGTCTCTCCATCACTTTTCACATCATGAGTCGATGAAAGTTAATTGCCTGTTAGTTATGCAGAGCAAAAAATTAAAACAGTTTATTTTTGATTACTCTTAACAGCCCTATTTTATTTATTTAGGCTTTAACATTTCCACTCCAGGCTGCCAATTCAGTTTTACACATAGTGACCTGGTTTTCAGAACATGAACCTACCAAATGCACGTCCAGCCCCAATTTTCAGTATCCATTCAAGCACTGTTGCTCATCCAGGCATTGAAGAAAGTATGAAAAAGGAGTTTTCTTTACATAATACCAAAATTTTTAAGCAGCCTTCATAACCTTTACTTTATATGCATCAAATCTTTATCTTCAATACAGAGAATACTTTTAATATTGCATCAAAAAGTAGTTCCAAAAGCACATGACAAACTGGTACAGAGGACACTAACTCTGTGTAGCTCTTTGTCACTGACATGAGCCACACAGAGAGATGTATGTCAAGATAATACTGTATTCAAGATAAAAAAGGAAGTTCTACAAACTAGGGGATGATCCAGATGTCCTTCATGGAGCTTATAAAGAGGCCAAATAAATTGAGGAAGTGAAGATAGCTCTTCATGTTTCTGGGGTGAAGGTGGAGGGTACAGCTAGTTCAGTCCTTTTTTTCCTGTGTTTGCACTGAGTGATAACACACTGAGATTTTGAACAGCCATTTAGCCAAAAAAAAAATACACCTACCTTACCAAATGAAGAGTTTCATCTTCTGACAGAACCAATCTCATCAGTTTGACAGCTCACATTTAATTTCAGATCTTTGTATACTGTCTTATTATTTACAACAAAGAGAGCACACAGTGGGCGATGATACACTGATGCTACAGCAACAAATGGAGCTGACACCAGTTTTCCTCATAAACAGAAGGCCAATGCACAGAAATGGCAAAACTGCTCTTCTGCTCTCCTAATCGAGATTGTCCCACAGTCCTGCACAGACCTGAGTTTGTTTGCATTCCCCCCAAGGCCAGGGAAAGTTCTTTTATCCATTGTGTTTACAAACACATACCTTTGCCTAGAATGTTTCATGGCTTTCCTAAGGAGCAGCAGTGCCCACTGCCACCAAGAATTTGTTCTAAAACCGTGACATGGATCTGTCATTGAGGACTTCCAGATTGAGCTCTGGCTGTATTTGTCTTCTTCAGCCATATACCATGATTTGACACTGATTAATGGATAAAAGCTCTGATGGAATGCTGTCAGGGAAATTAAGCAGAGTGACTCACAGAGTCCTTTTCATGGATTAAATGAAGACTAAATGGTCAAATTTCAATATAGTGTATGATTAAGGGTGAGGTGCTAAAGAGGTTCATTGTTGCACATGAGCATTTATTAGTGATCTAGAAAACAAATGAATGAGTTGGTAAAATTTACCTGTGGTGTAAAATTTTTTTGGCTGGAACAAATCTAAATTATGAGGCCATCTCTAATTTCATATATTGAGAATCAAGTACCAAGACAGGCATTTCAATTCAAATGTTACTGATCACCCAAATATTTTGGAGAAATTTTTGAACAGTAGTACCGAAAATGTCTCTAAAGATGATCTCAAATGAGAAGGTAAGAGAGCTAATCGAGCCACTAAGACAAATGAAGGCAGAGCCTCTTTTTATGTACAAGAGTTACCTCTAGAAAAATAGATTTGTCTTCTCGGTAGTCTCTAAGAAGGTAATGAAAGCTTCTGATGAACTGGGAGTACACAAAAGATGTTCAAATTACAATCCTCATATACATATTTAACCTTCATATGTTTTATCTGGAATATGTTTATTTGTAGACATACTTCACACACAGACAGAACATGCTCTGTGTCCCAGTGCAGCCCTTGTACAGATGCCAGGATGCTTCCTGGCTTCAGACTGGAACTGCTGCCCCTGAGACATCACACCCTCCATGCAAGTGTCTCAAAGTGCTTTTCAAAGATCAGACTAAACCTTGGAAAATACCTGTTGGAAAACTGGAAAATGCTATACCATTAGGAGCCATCGTATGGTCTGGTGTAGACTAAGAAGTTTTCTGCAGTGGCTGAATCAGGTAAGTCTTTGTAGTTGAAACACAGGGTATGAAAAAGGATTTGAAGGAGTCCTTGGCAGAAAGAACTTCTGAAAAGTAAATCTAAAAAGATCCAGTCTTGAGGGAAACAAAGACATTTATGGAGACAATATAAGTAAACAGCAAAAAGAAATGTAGGGTTAGTAAGTAAATCCTAGCTATCCAGCGTTCTGCTATACTACAGAAAAAGTAGCTACAGATTTGTATCAGAGCAAAGATGAGTCCTAAGTCACATAGTGCCTTGTCTTTGAGCCTTCCAAGTCTCCAGAATAAAAACATGAGAAGATTCAGGTTATTGTTGTTGCTTTGCTCCATGCTTCCGAAAAGAACATTTTTCCTAACACAAAGAATTAGCTTTCCCACTCCAGCCCAGTCATGAGGAGAATTGCTTAATGCTCTCACTCCTTGGATTTAATACAAACAAGTAGCTGCCTGAAAGGTTTGAGCACCGTGACCATAATTAAATCTGCACTAATTAGTAATGCAACGACAGCAAGCAAGAAAGCAGGCGCGCTTCTCCAATTGACATTTTTTGAAGTACAGATAACACAGAGGAATAAACTGGTAAAAATAGAGGAAGAAAAAGAAATTGCTTGCAGACCAGGGGACCAAATCTCTCTCTCTTGCCATATAGCCCCAATCCACAAGGTCTTACATGTTTTTATCATTTCCCATGTCACTGTTCTGTCAACAGAGCCACGAGATCTCTTCTAACTGAACTTCTGATCCCATGTTTGCTATTATGTTGTATTTACTAATCCAGCTGAGTACAGGCTGTTCCCTTCTTGATTGTTCTTGATGCTTCCTTTGCTGCACTTTTGCCTAGACAACTTTCTAAAGTTTATTCAACTCCTCTGCAACAACTCCTAACAATCTCTTAGGAACGTGGGTTCAGGAAAAAATGCTGAGTTGCAAAGCCTTTGCAACCAGTTAATACTTGTTTCAGAATATAAACTACAGGGATGCTACAGTGTTTCATTCACTTCCCACCGCATAAAACCTATGTTGAGTATGCCGTGTAGAGTATACTTTTTTCTTGATCATATTCTGCAACTTATTAGCAATGGAGAGTCACACCAGCACTCCAAAGTGTAGTAGCACTTTTAATATAGAAGAAATATGATGGACTGGGTGAAACGAAGGGTTTTTTCTTCCCCTCCACCAGAAATTATAAATCAGTTCCAACATGACTTTCATCATCAGTTTCCGCTGCAACTTTCATCATCTCAAGTGCCTTCACAAAACCTCCTGTAAGCTTTTCCCTAAGACAGGAAGAACACTCTCCCTGCCTGGCATCGTAACAGAGACCCACTGCATTTTAACTCAGGCAGCTGAGCAATCAGTATGGGCTGCACATGAGTCTCACCAGTCTCCTCCCAACCTTTTTTGAAGTTAGCAGTACTAATCTCTGATTACGTGCCAAGAGGACTGCCCCTGCTCATGACCTGGCTTAGGCTGGTTTGACTCACATTCTCTTTTTAAGGCATCTCATGAGGAGCAAACTTTTATTCAGACCACTATCCCTTACCCACTCTCAGTCATCTTAAAGAAAAATTTACATTTTAATGTCTACAGAATACTCAGCAAACATTAGGCAGAATGTAAATACAGGTGACACAGAAGTCATCTTCACTGCAATGTAGATTTTAAAATGCATTAAAAGAATAAGCAACTTAAAAGCTTTATCAGGCAACTCCTTCATTCTCCTGCCAGCCTGGGTAACATTTTTATAATGTCTTCACTCTTTTGTATGTGTGTGCATTCATTATCTCCTGGGTGACAGCTCCATAAATCCTCTTACACTCTTGATATGTTCAAGGATAAATGAGGAGCTCCTTCGTGACAAAATATTTCACATCCCCACACAATTTCACAGTGTGTTCCTTGACTAGCAGCTGCTAAATGCAGGTATGCACTGGCACTCTGCATTCCCCAGCACTTCAGGTTAGATCTCCTCCATGTGTAAGCAGTAATACACCATTCCTTGATGAGTGCATTCCATGGCATATACCACATTCCTCTTTCTTTATACCCACACTGTTGCCTTGTTCACTTTTCCTAGGGTTTGCAGCACATACACTTCTGGTCCACAATCTGGGTATTTGAGAGTTACTGCACTGCAAATGCCAGCTATTTAAATTCTGAAGCCATAGCAAAAGCCTTAAAGATCCATAGCTTTTAACAGTGCAAATCTGAAATTATCACTGGCATAATTTGATAAACAAATATATTATCATCAGCCAAATCATCTTACTCAACAGCATCTGGATCTTCATGTCCTTAAAGATTGCTATAGTCCTCCTTAATTTAAAAAAAAAAATTAAAAAAGAGAAGATTAATGCCATTCCCTGCTCATCTCATTAACAATATGTTTCCTACATAGTAGAACAGCCACTACAGCCACTTACTGTGACATAGTCAGCAGAGCTAGGTAATTTTCAAAATCCTGCAAGAATTGTATCCTTTCATCTGAAGTACTTGGAACATAATGAAAACATTTTATCCTGTTAATTATCTAAAACAGTTATCCATGGAGTGAATTTGGTCTTATTAGCAGCAACATGGTCTCTTCCTTGTCACACAACATGATTCAACAAGTCTGGTAATGCAGCCACAGGGCACTTATCAAGGGGGGGAAAAATCCTGCATTGGAAATTACTGATCTGGATAATACCACAAAATAACTGACTCATAACACCTGGCTCCCAGAGATTGCCTGAGAACATTGCCTAGATTTGGCCCAAGGTGCTATAAGAGAAACCAAGGACTTTGTAAGGAGCAGTGAGCTATTTCCTTAGTTTGCAGGCAGTTTTCCAATGTTTAAAAAGTACAGTTGTGTAGCAAAAACAATCAGGTCTTCCCCTTCATTAGATTTTGCAGGATGAAAAAAGGAAGGTCCTGATGAGGAGCAGCTGACTTCATCTTGTAGAGCACTGGATTTTGCATCAGCCCCTTCCTCCCCACTTGGTCTAACAAGCATTCAAGGGAGGGAGGTCAGAAGTTTACTGGTAACATAACAGCAAGAAGCCAGAGTATCTGTGCTGTAAGGATGTCTGGCATCCTTCTCTCTAAACTGGAGACAGACTGATGGATGGACTGTTAGGTGGATGAGGCATTGGTTGGCTGTCACATCCAGAGGGTGGTGGTCAGCAGCTCAGTCTCCAAATGGAGGTCAGTGACAAGGGCTGTCCCTCAGGGTCTGCACTGGGAGCAGCACAGGTTAACATCTCCATCAGTGACATGGACAGTGGCATTGAGTGCACCCTCAGCAAGTGTGCAGAGAACACCAAGCTGAGTGGGGCAGCTGACACAGCTGAGGGATTGGATGCTCTCCAGAGGGATTGGAGCTGGAGAAATCAGCCCATGGGCACCTCATGAGGTTCAGCAAGGCCGAGGTGCTGCACCTGGGTTGGGCAGCCCCCAGTGAAAGCTGAGGCATGGAGGGATTGAGAGCAGCCCTGCTGAGAAGGCACTGGGGATAGTGATGGATGAGAATCTGGGCCTGAGCTGGCAATGGGCACTCACAGCCCAGAAAGCCAATTGTGTCCTGGGCAGCATCTGAAGCAGCGTGGCCAGCAGGGTGAGGGAGGGAATGCTGCTGCTGTGGTGACACCCCACCTGCAGAGCTGCCTCCAGCTCTGGGGTCCCAGCACAGGAAGGGCATGGACCTGTTGGAGCAAGTCCAGAGGAGGCTGCCAAGATGATTAGAAGGATGGATAACCTGTCCAATGAGCAAAGGCTGAGAGGATTGGGATTGTTCAGCCTGGAAAAAATAATGCTATGGGGTGACCTAAATGTGACTTTTTAATGCTTAAGGGACTTATAAGAAAGATGAGGACAGACATTAGGACCTGCTGCAATAGGACAGGGTAATGGTTTTAAAGTGAAAGAAGATAGATTCAGACTAGATACAAGGAAGAAAATGTTTTACAATGAGGGTGTTGAAATGCTGGAACAGGTTGTCCAGGGAGATGGTAGATACCCCATCCCTGGAAACATTCAAGGTGAGGTTGGACCCCATGGCCTCACTGCAGGGCAGTCAGGTTAGATGACCTTTCAAGGTTATCCAACAACCCAAACTATTCTTTGATTATTCTTATCAGTCCCACAATTCCATCAGCCGCTATCTCTCACCCCTCAAGTTTCTCACCTTCCTGAGCATCAGCTCGTACAAAGTTGGCAAATCCATCTTCTTTGCTGTTTTTGTCAGTAAAAATTGGGAGAAACATTGCCTTTGTCTATACCCCATGGCTGGATGTGTTGTCTCTTCAGCTTTACAGTCCACAGCTGCATTTTCAAAATCTTCTCTGATTCCAACCACAACTACAGCTGGTTTTTGGTCAGGTTTACTATCCTAGGTAATTGAACTTCTTGTGTGCTTAGTAGCTAATTAAGTACTTAATGGCCTGACTGGCAGAATGCTACATTGTGATGATCAGGTTTTACTTCTCACTGGCCTTTTTTCAGGGGCTCCTATGTAATTTATGTGTCTGCTCCCTCTGTTCCATGTAAGCAGGAAAGTAAAATCTTTTGCTCTTTGGTAATTTGAGGAAAACAGTTTTGTAGGTAATATGTAGCAGAGTTATATATTAACAAGGCTATTAGTTCCCTAATTATTTTCAATGTGTTGCATAAACCTTGCCCATCATATCTGAACAATTATCTTGGTAATGAGGTGGTAAGCATTATTATACTTCTGTAGGCAGTAACTCAATGCCCCTTACCTGACCTCAGGTCACACAAGGCTGCAGTAGTGATTAGAATTTTGGTCCTGACACAGCTCAAACCTCAAGAATATCTGGACCCTCTCACTCAGCTGTAAAGCATCAGTGAGGAGTTTCTGGAGATTTCACCAAGCTGCTTGCATAGTATCTTGTGGCTGGTTACAATACAAACTAGTCACCACCACTCAGTGGTGTGGTACATGCCACCACACATTTCTTTCTGTAAATGAAACCAGAATTTGAAAAACCAACCACTGTCTCCCACAAGAAACATCCCCAGTAAGGTTTGTGCCATGGTAAAGCAAGGATGTGCCATGTACAAGCCATACACACACTTCATTGCTCACTCAAGATGGATTAAGATGAGAAGCCTCTATGATTTCTGGATCTAGAGCATTGCAAAGCTAGATTGATGAATTATCTCCCCTTCACTTTCAGCTGTCAAGCTTCATCTTTATTTTTTCACTGCAGAGTATTATTTCCTTATGTTTAAATTGTTTTTCCATGTTCCCTTCTCTTAGTGCAGCAGTAGCTCCACTTTGTGGAAGATGAGGAAAGCAGAGAGCAACCCAGGTGTGTTAGCTGTGGGGCCGTGCACAGTTTCTGGACCTGGCAGGTATATAAAGCACATGGTCTTCAGAATCAGCCAGTAACTATTAGTGGGGACTAAGACTCACTCAGCTCAGCAGTCACTCAAATGAACAACTTGCTGTATTTCTTCCTCCTCCCCAATAGTAAATAGACAAAAAAAAACCCTGTAAAATACAGCATGCAAGAAACTGAAGATAAATTTATTTACTGTATATCTACATTTGCAGTAGTCGAAACTGCCTGACCACAGATTCATCTTTCATAAGGAAGGTGGAATATTTTTCAATCTGCTCAGGATGCTGCTGAATAGTTGAAATTGAGAAAGTAATGGATTACAACTGCCAGGAAATTCTCCAGTTCTACAGTTCATGCTGGAGCTGAACTGACATGGTTTCAAGTGTCCAGGGACTACAGTTATGAATGTTTTTAAAGGTATTAAATAATTAATAAGAATACTTCAATTATATTTACAAATTGTTTTTAAAATCTGTTTTACATACAAAGGAAGAGGACTGGATTTCTGACAGGGCTACCTACTGACTAGAACGAACTAAAATGACCTGTCAAGGAAGGCAAATTGCAGTAGACTTCCTTTAGAAAAAGCTGGTACTTCTGGATGCTGAAAAAAGAGGATCACTTTCTAGTGAGGGTGAGGATTTGGCTTGAGACATCTGACTATAGGTATCCACATGCAGTTATTTATAAGTGTAGCTGATGCTTAATTCCAAGTATACACAGCAGAAATTTGATCAATGAAACAATTCCATGCACAAGGCAGCAGGTTTGTACATTAGGGAGCAGCATAATTCTCTAAATGAGCTCCAGTGACTACACTGAAATTCAGACATCACTGGAGACCTCTAAGTGGGCACCTCAGTTTAATGTCAGTTTCAAAAGAAACCTCTGCCAAACCATTCAGAGCTGCCCTCTGACAAGCTGGTCCTGCACAGGACAAAGCATTACTCTGGCACTTAGCTCTGAACTGACTGTGCAGGGGTTTAGGAACCCTCTCAGTGCTGGCCCACTCTACACTTCAGCACAGCATGCTCTCTTAATTTCAAGTTCATGTAATGTCAGACTGTGGCAAGAGCTGTAAAGCCTTGCTAAGTGCTGGTCACATCAATCAGATCAAAACCACATCATTGTTACAGGAAGAGAGAGGAGATGGATTATCCTTTTAGTAGGTGAGGGCATTATCTCAGCTTTGGATTTTAGAGCCAATGCTTTTAATGCTTTGTAGGTTGTGCTTAGACCCAGCTCAGTAAAGTGAAACCAGGCAAGGTTATTTGAAATGCTCAGCCACAACTCTGTTGTCTCAGTAATTAGTTTAATTTCAGGAAGACCTTGTCTGAAGAGAAAGCCTCAGGTTTCTCTGAGGAGCAGAGGATAGGTGGGTTCTAAATAATCTCCACAAGGCATTTGAAAACTTCCAGGAAGGAAAATAGTAAGGGAAAAAATTAAAAGGATTGCTGATTGGACATGGAAAGTGCCTGGAAGGGTACTTCAACTTGTACTGCGTGTGGAGCTCTGAAGTCCACATGTAACATCAAGGGATGGACACCATGCAGCAGGGCCACAGGCAGCTCTGTCCACCAGGCCAACACATGCAGGGACAGCACTGAAAATTAATGGTGGTCCCAAGGAAGAACGAGGTTGGACACCTCACTTACTTAAAATCTTGGGAAAGCTCTCGCAGGACAGCGCCAGCAGCCCTGAGGCTTCCTCGTAGTGCAGGACAGCAGGGGCACTGCTGGAAACAGGAAACCCCCCAGAGCTCTGGTTGGGACTGCCTGCTCAAGAAGTCAGAGTTGGGAGGAAAAAGTGTTCTAGAAGGTTTTGTTTACTTTTAATAAATTCAAGGAACAAAGGCAGCTACTAAGTGGCTATGGCATGTCCCAGACCAAGGACACCATATCCTCAAGCACATTAAGAAGCAAGCAGACATCTGCAGCATGAGCAACAGCCCTGGTTTCAGTACTGCTGCCAAACAACCCATTCTAATGCTGGCAGTCTCAATCTTTGCATTCCCACCAGCTCTCCTCACAGACCATTAATTTGGGGGGTTTCCCACGCAGACCTCTTTGGAAAAATCATCTTTCTATCCAGATTGTGGTGTAATGTCAGGGAAGCAGACCATGTAAACAGTCTGAGTTCCTGAATGAAAGGAATGCAGAGAGGAATGGAGATGAAGGACTAGAATGTAATTCCTGTAAACAAAGCCATCAGCTTCTTTTAAATTAAACACATACCTATCTTCCCACTGCTTTGTGCATATATGCATAGAAGCTCAGTAAATCCCTGAGAAATATCAGAGGCACTGGTCTGGCATCCAAAAACCATTGCTTTAAGCTTTACTTAAGGAAATTATATTTATGAGAATCTAAAGCCTGTGCTGTTTTGAGGCTTTGCTGTTATATGACAGTAATCCCAAAGCTGTGGGTTAGAGGCCAAATGCATTTTTAAAATTCATTGACTTTACAATACAGTTAAAATGCATCTTATCTATTTGGTACTTATTTTTTAAAATGTTCCCCTCCTCACCCCCTTTTTTTGGTCATGAAACTAAAGAATTGTGCAAAGGAAACCCAGAGGAATAACTGCAAATACAGAATTTGAGCGAGACTTTGCATATGTAAATAAGGCACTGAAGCAGAATATGACGGCAGTGATTCTGAGGGTTATGAAACAAACCTTAGGATGACAATTTCAGGGCCCTAAAATGTTCGTCATTATTTGCCGTCCGTCCAGGCTCCCGTGCAGTAGGGAAAGGCCACCAGGAGATGTCAGTCATGGACCGTGAGCGAGGGACCGCAGCGGGGATGGGAGGGAGCAGCGGGGAAGATGCCCGAGGAAGCCAAAGCCACAGAAATAAACACCCAGCTGAAAAGCACTGCAAGGGCAGAGGTGTCATTGCCAATACCCCGCCATCACCTCATGCTTAAGGAAAAAAAAAAAAGGGAGAAAAAGAAAGCAGAGTCTCTGCTTTTGTTATATCTCAAAACTAAAAGGAAAAATTAGTTTCTCATCTACTAATACTAGTTATTTTAATACTTAAAAAGAACGAGTCTCCTCACTGAGACCTGAATGTTTATTCAAAGCAACAGACCTGCACACGTGCTCGTTGTACCCATGCATGCTCACACAAACCCACCCACACCTCTGGGATCAAGCATGGTGTCTGCTTGGTATGTGCTACAACAATGTCTTGAAGCTGAAGGTTGTGTGCTAGCTATTGTGTGCTCCATAATGACTGAAAAGGTTTTAATGCAATGCATTAGAATCCAAGAAACATGCAGCAAACTGTGTTTGAGTGCTGCAGTTCTTATGTCAGCAGATTCCCACCAAGGTGCTCAAGAGAAGATCTTGATTACTAAGAAGACAACTAAGTTCAGTATGTGGTAGACCTACAATTTATGATTACAGTGTTTATCTACTCTTTGGCTTTTGCCCTTGCTACAAAAGATCATAACTCCAATAGATTTTTATGACTCGTTTTCTATTTCCTTATACCCGTCCATAATCTTGAGCACTGGGGTGGCAAATGGAGCAGTAACAACACTCTGGTGTCAGCTTTCAAATACCACATGGAAATTCACTTTTTTTTTTTTTAAATTTTATATTATAACTGGTCCTGCAGAAGCAGCAGGTTTAGCCCCCTATAAGATGAGATGGACTTTCTTCCCTTATTGCTGGTAATCCACAAATGCTTCAAGTTCACATAAAACCAAGGAACAGAACAGTTTGGATTTCAAATGAAGAGACTCTGTCCTTTTACATTCCCCAGCACAAAAAAATTGCTGTCCCAGCCTTTAGCAGAAGGCAGGGCATGGGGGAACAGATTTTTGGTTCACCTGTTCTTTATGAATATAGATCTGAAGACCCCAACCTGCAGCAGTAACTTGCAGTAAAAAAGGACTGTGTTTAAAATGTTCACAGTCTTTACAGTTCGCAGGTACTGTTTAACAATGAGTTATGAAAATTATTTAGAAATATATAGTAATTCAATTATCCTGGAAATTACTGTTCACCTAAAGGTCAAGAACAGATTCAGCTCCAAAACTGCAATTTCATTAATGTTTTAGTTTCCTGTAATCATGACTTCAGCACTGACTGTCCATACCTCAGAGAAGTTGATTACAATTACAATTATTGGGCTATTTTCCTGTTATTTGGTTTACTTCTATGGAGTAAAATCAAGATAAACCACACCTAACTTGAGTCTGATTCAGTACACATGCCTATCTACCCCCACTCCAAACCAGCCTGAAATTACTTAAAACTCTACACCACCTACTGACCTGCAGAACTGGAATTTGTAATGGAGTTCACAAACTAATGCTGCAGGTCAAGGGAAGAATGTTGAAAAGGGGAGCCAATAAACAGACTGCTCAAGAGACATGACTTCAAGCAAATCCTGGCTCCTGTGGAACTTGGAAGCTGGGAGAGCAGCACTTTGTGTCCTTGCACACCTTCAGATCCTGCCCCTAAAGACTAGGTGGAACTGTTCAACTTTTATTTTATGAAATATACTCTGAGAAATCAAGGTACATTAAAGTGCTCTGTATAGGAGGAAAGACAGACAATTAGTTTTTATTCCCCTTTGAATTAGACTGGCATGTGAGTCATCCTCTGGGCAAAACAAGGCAAGTCCCACCTCTTCCTTCTGAGGGAAACTTGTGAGTGCCTCAATTAAGAAGCAGTCAGCAATCTTTAAATGAAGGCTCCTTTAGGTTTGGGGTTTTTGGGGGCTTGTTTTTGTCTCACTATTTTTCCCCCTTTTTACATGGCTCTAATAGTTCTGTGTATTGCATGTAAAATAAGAGTAGCTCTTATGATTGCAAAAATACTGACAAGATACACAAATTATCTTAAACAGCAGCTCCAAGAGACACTGCAACATATGTAACATGTATAAATAACTTTCCAACACCTAGTGTTGCCACATATGAGATTTCATCAAGAGGTTTTGGTCTCTTCCAGCCTTGTGAAATGACCTGGATCCCAGCCAAAAAAAGCCTTTCTTTCCCACTTCAGAAGAGGAACACAACTAGAAACCTTCCCTACAAATAGAGCTGGACATGGACACCTGGACCTCACCAGGTGCCTTGGTTTCTTCCCATTTCAAGGAAGGGAAGGCCTTTACACTCAGTACACAGCTCCCAGTCACCTCACCTTGTACCATAAGCAAAGGGTCTTCCATTGGGTCCCTTTTCCCTCACTTTGGGACAGGGCTTTTCACTCCACCAACTCCATTTAGGTGTGTCCCCTTCCACCCCAGCAGGAGAGGAAGCAAGCTTGGGATCACAGGGGCAGGCAGCAGCTCGCCATCAGGTTTTCTTCCCTTTCTTTGCCTTGGCCTCTGCTTTGACTCCCTCAGAAAGCTCTCAGCTGGCTCATTTTCTCTCTTTTGAAAAACTGGATTGCCGAACTGGCTTCTGATTTCTTTCCCCAGGTGCCTGCTTCCCACACTACAATTCTCTGATCTCAGACTCACTGTGAATTTATGAGTGTGTGCTGCCCAGCAGTATTTCTGTGAATTCTGTGCATTTCTGTCTTCAGCAGGGCTCAGAGTCCCAGCAGCCCCATCCCTGTCCTGCACCTTGAAGAGTGGACAGGCAAGGTCTGTGAGGAGCAGCTGCCTCTAGGAAACAGCTGCCTGGAACATCTTGACTGAGAGATCTAAATATCTCTAACAAGTAACCAGGCTGCTGAAAACAGAAATGCTGGTTCAAAATGAAATTTCCCTCACCTGTACACAGCAGTGTACACATAAGAAGCAATAAACTGGATAGAGATCCTGTTTTCTCTGCATCAAGGCAGAAAGCAGGGCAAATAGTTATCAGAAAGACTCTATCATTAATTGTCCAGGGCAATCAGTGTTTCAACCAGAGTTTTGAGTGATTTAAGCAGACTGGTCAAGTGACTTACAGAATTTCTCTCTCCCACTCCTTAGCACAACATCCAGCTTGGTCCCTCCTGAGGGCTGACATCCTCCTCAAGTCATCATGCTGCTGAGGCAGATTTCAAGAACAACTTAATACCAGTGGTTTCCCAAATACAGGCCACAAATCACATGCCCCTGGTCTACAGAAAGCTGGTTAGCTTTGTCAAGCTGACTCCACTCATTTCACTTAGAAACAACAAATGAGAAAATGAGAAAAAAATGTACTGAAGAGAAAAAATGGATTATACCGTTATATCTGTATTAGATTAACAGAAAATGAAAGAAAACCTTATAGAAAGATGAGCTAGAAACAAGAATGCTTTACTAGTGTAGTTTTCCCATGCAGTTTTCTCTAATTGCTAAAGAAGTTGTTAGGCAATCCTGAACAGACCTTCTACTTAACATGGTTACATTTGTGAAGAAACTTGGGAATTAGGTTTTGTTCCTGTAAAATATACTGGCTTGTAGTGAGACTGCCTCCTCCTGCCTTTCTGGCATACAGCTCTCTCTCATAGGAGGACAGCATGGTGACAAGGGAAAGTACAGGGAGACTAATTAATCCTGTGCTGCATCTGGTTTTAATCAGTAATTTAGGAATATATTTAAAAAACCAGATTCTAGAATAGTCATCCAAAGTAATGGCATGTTTTCCAAAATATCCAGCTCTCCAGTAACACCAAAACCCATTAAATCACAGTCTTAGCAATGACCACCAAATCCACCTCTCCCCTTCTAAGAAACAACTACTTCAAATCCTTTCCCTACCATTTCACCCCAATTGAAAGGGGAAGGAATGAGAAGTGTTTATTGTATCTAGACAGCTAAAACATTACTTCTCTTGAACATGAGTTAGAAAACACAGTAAATTCCCAAGCTGAGTTCTTGTGGGAAAACTTACACCAGCAGATCTATCCCCTTTAGAGAGGGGAAAAAAAAAGTCCCCCTTAAATAAAATCAAAATCCTTCTTCATCAGACCAGAAATGAAAAGGTAAGCTCTGTTTCCTTCCACACACCTGGCACTATGAGTAACACAATGGCATTTCTCTTTCCTTTTAAAGGATTTTTTCAAAGGACTACATGCTGCCCAGGTGTTCAGGGTTTGGGGTTTTTTTTACAGCGAGCACAGAAATCATGCCCTGCTTAGCTCATTCTGTGCTACTCTTTAGTTTCTTATTCCTACCTTGCTATGATTGAAAGGAATGGGTTATTACTGCTAGTAACAGTGGTCTCTAGAGCTCACAGTGTTCTGTCCTTACTACTTGTTGAATTCCTCCTTTCCTTTAGTGAAGAAAGTTCCACCACAGCCACTCTGCTATCTCTTCATGTTCTTTTAAACTCTTCCTGGTCTTTGCAGAGCTTGCAAACTCCCCTATTTCTGCAGCTTCACTGAACCAACCTTGCTATCAGCCAGTATCAGAGACTCACCCACACAGCAACTCAAGGACAGGCCCAGCAGAGCACAGAGCTCTTCCACAGAATTTGCTACTGCTTCTGCTGAGCCACTTCCAATATGCCTGTGGATATTTCCATATTTTTGCATATCACTGAGACAAGTTGTAAAACTACATGTGTCAAACACACTTGCAAAATATATCTGAAAATACATAGTAAATTTTAAGCCTTTTTTGTCACATTTCCCAAGGATCATATAGGCTTGGTAACAGCATACAGATTTATCAACTGAAAATTGACAAAAGCAGTAGCTTTTAAAACTTATCTGCCTAAAAAGGAAGAACCCCCCAGCTCTCACCTTTCACAGCCCACAGTCTGGATGCCTTTCCAAGTTGACTGGATGCCTTTCTGGTTGACTGCTATCATTTTGCTGAGTGCTGGGACAGCGTGTCTGCTGGCAAGAGGACTCCAGCCACCCTCCTCTCATATTTGACTTACTGTAACCATTTTGCTTTGGAGCCTGTTTGCAATGTCCTGTTCTTTTACACTCTGACCTTTCTTCTGTCCCCTGCTAACAACCCTGCACCCCAAAGCTATTGCTCTTTATTGCACAAAAGAAATAAAAGAAAAAACAGAATCAGTAGAAAAACAAGAAAAAACAAGAATGAGGACTTGTTTTTAAACACCATCTTCCACAGGTTCAACAGAGCCTCGCTACTGTGGTAAGTATTGCCATGTCAACACTTCAACCAAAGAACACTGTCACTTCCCCTCCCAAGCCAAGTATCATCACCTCATACAAATATCCTCCCTGCAGGCATACTCACCAGCCACAAGCCCTACCTGCCATCCAGCCTGACCTTTGTTCCCATCTCTCACTGACACACCCTAAATTCTTGCTGTGACACACAAACAAAAAATACTGTGGCAGACCCACAATGAAGTCAAACTCCATAAAAGTATAGTTAGAGGAAGGAGAAAAGACTAACACAGCCAGCTCTTTGCCCATATGATACTGAAGTCAAAGCAGAGGCTTGCCTTCCTTGGCCTTGCAGCTTTCCATCTTGGGCCTGGGATCCCAGAGCCTTGTTAGTAAGAAGCGATTTAATTAAAAGTGATTTAATTATTACTTTACTTAAGAGATTATTAAAGTCCATTAAAATGCGAAGTGATGCTTGCCAAGATCTCAGAACAGTTTATTATTTCAATTCTTGCATAATGACGAGGAAAAATATGTTTTGTTTCCATCTCTTTGGTGAGGAGATATGGCACTTTGCCAGATTACAAGGAGGAAAATTCTCCTTGGTGCCAACGCCCAAGTGAACTGCATCCTGTGTCTCACCGCCTCAGTGCCCAACACAGCAGCTGACAAATCAGTCAGTACCTTGCTTGAAAACTTCCCTCTTTCTGAATATCTGGACACACTGTTATCTGCAAAAGAGCACTGGGAAAGATGGATAAAAGTCTCAGAGAGGAAGAGCAGAAAAAGAACATGACATTTTGCCAATCTGCAAATAAATGGAAGCTGATTCATCCTGTCCAGTGGGTCTTTGTATCAGCACAGTTAATGATACTGCCCTGAAATATGTTGGTTCAGCTGTCTAGCTGCAGCAGCGTAGTGGACAGCAGAATATATCTGGTGCATGGCCTGAGAGAGGAAAAAGCCAAACAGAAAGTGCTTACCTCTAAATCTTGCTGCCTGCATAGGTACTTCAGTTGTTTACTTTCCATAATCACACAGCTCTGACTGCCTCACAGGGCCAGAAAACACTGTTAATAGATTCAAAAAGTAAGTATTTGGCAGCATTGATAAAGGCATTTCCTGAACCCTTCAGTTAAGTGTTTCTGACTCCATGGTATTAAAAAATGAGTAAAATACACAGAACACTGCAATTGTAGAGATAAATAATCATCTGCTGGGATAACCTTCCTTAGATTTAGAATGTAAACTGAACTACATTTCAGCTTAAGCACTGAAAAATCTCAAGAGCTATCAGTACAGCAAAAGACAACTAAAGAAAATGAAACCAAGAAGAAGGACATTGGCACTCGTCTACTGTAGAATTGTCAAGCAGCCAAATGAGTTCTGTTTGTCTTTGCTTAAATTGTCATAAAATACATTTCAATTGTGCTCAAGAAAAAAGGTCATGAAATGACAGACTTGAAAAGTTTCAAGTCCTTATTTACATACAGATCAGACAAAAATACCAAAGTAAAATGCCTTGAAAGGTCTGCATCTTTGCTTACCCGCAGAACAAGACAGACCAATGACATCAGCTTTATTCATCCATTTTAGTAACACTTTTGGACATGGGACTTAGTTTCTACTTTGAATACTTTGACCTCTCATCTAGGGTCAATTTGCAACCCTATGGCTGGACCTTGTAACAAAATTCAGAAGGTGGTAAGGCTCTGTGTTACAGAGGCAGCCCTGCAGAAACCTGCTGGTCACTGCTGCCTTTGAATTAGTGAAAATTCACTTCTTATTAAAAACCCCAAAGAGCAATCTGCTTTCTTCTACCAGTGGAGTAAGTCATGCAGTCATTACCAGGAGTAGCTTCCAAATATTGGAATACACTCCCACAGAAGGAAGCCAGGGCAACTCCTCCTGCTCTCAGCTGCCTCAGCTACAATATTTGCAGCATTCTAAAAACCAGATAAACTCAGTGGATAGGGTGCCAAATAAAAAGGATGTGATTCCTACATAGAGAGTTTCTCAGTGAAGACTGCTGACAGCTGCATAAAGAGCATGCTTGCAGAGCTGCACCAGCCACTTCAATCAAAACAAGAAGCACCTTTCTTGGAGATCCATATCCAGTTCTGGGCTTTTACAATCCAGTGCACTCAGAAGAGTAAGCTTCCTCTGATTCTAACCTTTTTAAAAAAATTCATAAAAGCATCACCATTTTGCACAGGCACAGTGAATTACATTAAGATGTACTAAATTACTTCACTCAGTAACATTATATTCAATGTGCTTTTAAAGACTTTTTAAATTATCTTGTTCCACAAAACTTGCATACAACTATCTGGCACACTACAAAAACAGGGAGTATTTTCTTGGGGGGAGTGTTTCTTTTTCATAAATTGCTCAGCAGTTGTTAAGGAAGAATTTTCTATATTTAAATCTGCAAATGCAGCAGGAAGGCTCTCAGATACAGGGAAATCAGAATTCCTTCACACAGTCCTGGCACTTTAGAAAATGGTTCCCATCTTATCCTGAGAACCAGGTCTGTTATGCTTCTGCTAGAGATCAAAATGCTGAGAGCTAGCCATCCTCCAAAACATTAACCATACTAAACAACATTACCATAGCATACTACAAATTACACTGCATTTGAAAAGCAACGTCCAACATTTCTGACCACTCATCCACAGCCCAGCATAGTCTAGGAAAGATATGATCAAAGCCCTGAGTAAAGATGGTCATTTGCATTTCTTCAAGGGTAAAAAGTCATAATCTTCTCCTTTTTAAGTGTCTGTGCAAAGGTGAGCAAAGGAAATGCTGGAGATTACATTTTTCTCATAAAAACACTTAACTGTACTGCAGTGATAACTGGAACCACTTCTAGATCTCTATAAAATATCCAGTTTGTCATGCTTTCCTTGTTGAAAATTAGGTGAAAAAAATGCTGGAGGAAACTAGATTTTCTTCATCCTTACACAAAGATATCCTCTCCCTAATATTCAATCCTGCATAGCCTCAACCCACACATTTTCTTGTTTTCTCCCTGCTTTAAATAAATATATAGCCTTATACAGAATATATAGAATCTGGAGAATGAAAATTGAAAGTGACCACTCTTTTAAATGTCACTTCTCCTACAAAGCCAAAGCAACAGAATTACAGGAGGGTTTAAATGATATTTTACTACAAACCATAGTGAGTTGAAGCAATTAAATAAGAAGAAAGAGTGATTCAGCTGGGAACAATTAGCAGTTTCTCTGTAATTGCTTCACAGAGAAATATGGGAGTTATTTCAAGAGAGTCTCAACTTGCAAAGCTTCAGCAGTTTTACTGTCCCCACCCATTAAATATATTTGGTAGCTGGCTGTAAACACACATACACTGTTGCAATCAAAATTTTAAACTCTCTAAACTGCATCATTGTTATAATGAGCCTTCAGGCAAAAGCAGAGATTAACATTTCTGAGATTTTATTTTGCTATCTGTCCACAAAACCTGATTTCCAGGGAGAAATACTAATGGAGAGTATATCAAGATGCCAATTTCAACCTCCACATTTCTAAAATATAATCTTTTGTAACAGGAAAACACTTTCTTTTAAATTATGTTAGTGATAATAGAAAAAACTGATACCAAGAAAGGACAACATTTAAAGCTACTTTGTTGCAGATTACACAATAGCCCATTTAATGAGCCTGCAATACTTAAATATCTTCAGGTCATTTGATCAAGGACAACCCATAAAAATTGTTTTATGGGTTGAGTTCCCACCCTAAAAGACTAAGAGGAGATGGAGTTCTCATTTTTGCTGCTGCCACTTTTTAAGTGAATCTTTCTGGTATTCCAGAAAGCATGAAAGCATTTTATTAGCTGTAACGCCTACAGAGGTCAACAATGAGACAATCAATTATAAAACCTGTTCATTTTCAACAGTGGTTCTGTTCACCAGAAAATGAGGCAGAGCAGTAGCACAAAATATGCATAATTTTTTATTACCTTCTCTATTAATGGAATTCCAGATCTGAAAACAAAGTTCGATTCTTATTTAATATTTTTTAACATTTACAATATTAATTAAAAATCAAGGTAGACTTAGATTATCTTTGCAATACAGATAAGGATTTTATGTCTGGTTATCTGTAGATAACAAAGAGCTTTACTACAAAAATAACTAAGTGTCAAAGGCATCAATTAAAGATAGCAAAGATGGCCCTCCTTACCTCAAAGTTACTTTCTAAAACTTACACAGCTACTGCCAAAGTTCAGTTTAACCTCTCAGTAATTACAACCACAGAAAGATTTCCTGAAGCAAGCCTAAAATACAGCTACAAAAGTAAAGAGTTTTCTGGCTCCTCCCTTAGCAACATCCACTACAACTCCATCACTAATTACTAAGCATGTTTTACATAGTTTGGCCCAAACCAGTAGAAAATCCAAGTTGAGACATTTCTAGAATGCTGCTGCTATTCCCTGCTATAGTACAGTACTGGAAGGACATCATGTGAAGTGACAGTTGTGTTCCCTAAATCCATCAATGACTACCAAGGCACTCACTCAGAAACAGTGCTGGATGTTGTCTTTTTGGCCAGATTTTCTTCAATGAAGAATCAGAATGGTTTGGGTCAGAAGGGAGCTGAAAGATGATCTAGTTCCCCCCCTCCCCTGCCATGCAGAAGAATGTCTTTCACTAGACCAGGCTGCTCAAAGCCCAAAAGAAAACAAAGACTTACAGTCCTTAAGACCTCACCCTCAAATCTGCTCCTGGAATTCTTCCAAAGACATTTTAACTTTGACTGCTGATAAAAGAAGGCCTGGTGGGTTTGGGTTTATTGAGGTAAGCACCTTCATCGGGCTAGAAAATGAACCCAACTTAAAGGTGTTAAAAGAGTCTTTTCTGGGGACAGCAAATTTCACTTCAAGAAAAGGTCTAGTGATAAGAAAATGAAACATTCTCTTTTTATGTGGTATAAAAGATGTCAGAATGTCTTATCCATAAAGTAACCATGGTGGTGAATGCATGGCTGCTTATGGCATTTATGTTTACATTCTTTTAAAACAACAACATTACAAGCTTTATGATAAAATGTGATACAGTTATCTCCCTGATAATTGCTGATTTTCCACTTGTTCTCTTTATGTGCAGTCTGCAGCTATGAGTGAAAAGGAGATTGCCCATAATGATTCTGCTTGTGCAGGAGAAGGGAACCCTTGCTTTCACAGAACTTTAGAAGTTAAATCAATGCACCTTCTCTAGAAACAGCACTGTAACATTTTTGCTTTTCCTGGGAAGGTTTATACTTCTGCTTTGAAGCAGGAGAAAAGATCACTTCTATCTAATTGATGGAAGGATACTCACTATTACCTGAAGCAAAAAAGTATAGTGCAAATATACAGATTTCTCTCTTGGGTATCTGCATATGCATACACACTTGAAAACTCCAGTGCAAAACTCATTTTAGCAGTTCAGATTGGGAACTTCACACAACGGAGGACAAACCCAGTTAGAATTTTAGAGAGACAGTATTAATTCTCCTTTAAAGACAGCAAGTACTCAGCCTGGATTAAAAAGAATTTTGTTTTATTTGAACAAAGGCAAACAATCTTTATTATAAAACACGTATCTTTCACCTGTAGTAGAAGAATCTCAAAATCATTTTTATAATCTGATAACAGGTATCACCACAACTAGTCAATGTTCAAAAGTAAAATGGATATTCAGTTACTCACAGGTTAACGATGTTTAAATTTTTTAAACACATAAAATGGGTATTTTCTAAAAATCACTCTGCATTATGATTATGAGACTGTTTTCAGAGGAAAACTCAACTACCACAAGTTTTCCAGAGCAGAAAAATCACAACTAGCCCTGAACAAGAACAGTTACACTAGAAATCCAGAAATTCTGCCAAATACTTCTGTCAGTTTTATGTACAAGTTAAAAAAAAAAATTCTAATTCCGGCATTACCGCCGCCAAGAAGAGGTAATATGAAGACAAGTAACTCTTGTTTATGCTCTTTGATGCTGCTTTTCTTTGGTTTAAAATGTACATGAAACATCTCATTTGCTACTTCATATTGCTATCTGTGTGTACTGCAGTATGCTTAATGTTAGGCACTTAAAAATGCTCCAATATGTTTGACACCCCATGCAGCACATGGGTACATGTACTCCCTACCTAGTACTCAGAGAAGGAAATCAGATGCTCTTCCAGAGAAAGTTTTGTGTTTATTCAAAAGGCATACACCTCCACTGACTTCATTATGTCTTTAAATGCTCAATTTCATGGAACTTATAAATTAAGGGACCTCTTACTGTTTCAATAATATTACAAGCAATACTCATTGGTGTACATTGTAATTCAAAGGGCTTATACAAATCCCTAAACCATTTAACCCCCTGAGAAAAGGTTTAAATGGTGTTCCATGGAATCTCACCCACTGGGAAGGAAAACACTGAGGCATCCTGGACAGAAAGTGTCTTGAAAAACACATTAAAGCTTTGAAAACTCTTTCTCATCAGAATGCACAAATGCAAAATAATCTATCCTATATCCAAAACAATCCAAACTGTAACAACAATAGCTGGAATTTTAAATTTAAGAAACACTGTCATTAAATGCACATTATGAAAACAATTTGCAAATCTGAAAAGGCAATTGTCATCTATATTTCACATATATATATTAATATAACAATACTGTTATATTAAAGTTGCTTTTAAGGTAGAAAGAACTATATGTATGTAACTTTCTGACACCAAAACTGTCCATAAAAAGCCTGGACTCTTTGAAATGTTTTAATTTTTAGTGTCTTTCCTCAAAGGGTATGTACATTTAATCTGACCAGGAATGAAAAATATGCTGTATTAAAATGAAATAAAGTACAAATAATTTTTAGTCTAAATGTTAACTGAGGTCTGTGATTAAAGTCTAAGGAAAATTTTGTCAGCTATCCTGTTATAGAAGAATCCACACACAGTCATAACTGGATTGTAACATCTAACCAGGCACTTTTTAAAGAACTTGTTAGTTTAAAATCAAGGATAAAAATGGGGTTTGTATACCGTCTGATGTTTCAAAAAGGCACAAATCACTAGTATGCCCCTCTACTTTGTCATGTACAAAAAAATTTCACTCAGCTTAAAAAAAAAAAAAATCCAAAAACTTGTATGGGTTATGATCACTACAAATTTCAGGATGACAACAAAAAGTGTCTTTGCTAAAATGAAAGCTCCAGGCTTTGTTTGAATTCTCAACACAGCAAACTAACTGTCTGATTGCAAACTTGCAATTCATTGCTAAAGCAAAAGCCATAAAATAAACTGCAGTGCACAACTTCTGTGTGATTCTAAGACTTATTAATGCTGATATGAGAGGTGATTTATTTGGCTTTGTGGTGTTTTGCATTTGTTTGCTTTGTAGTTTTTTAGTAAAACCTTCCCCTTCTGACAGAATACTGTTAAACACAGAAAAAAAAATTGCTACTCTCTACTATTGTCAATCTTTCAGACACAGTAAAAAACCTCAACATACAAGAGTTCTAGAGCAAGTCATCAATCTGAAAAATGTTATACATCAGTAATAAGGCATCCACTTTACAGCTATTTGAACAAAAAAGGAAGCATTTCCCAAAATACGTATTTTGTATCTGTGTAAACAAAGCTCATATGTATTGCTTTCATTCATTTCAAAAATATACACCCACATGGACTGAAAATTATCTTGATGCTATGAATTTTAGATTACTGTAATTTATGCAGCTGTAATCTGAAGATACAAAATCCAAATATTTTTGAACTTAAAATTTTGAAACATGTTGAAAATTTTAATCATGCTTATGTGAAAAGAAAGCTAAAAATACACCCCAAATTTTATGCCATTTCATTGAACAAAGGAGAAAGCACTATGAAAATAAACATTCATCTGGTTTCCTAACAATAAATACAAAGACAGTTATTATAAGATACTGCAACACAGGAAATATTACTATATTGACCTTAGTGTTCAATCAGTAGTTTTTTAAATCTTTCCTCATTGACATCTGAATCTTCTACCTTGTCAGCTGTCCAACAACTTTTAAGAGGGTTTTGTTTTCTTGCTTCAATTGTTCATTTTCGTCTTCTACGTCATCTAGATCCTGTACAAGAAAAAAGAAAAATAAACACTTCTCAGGATGGAAATACAAATTCTCAATTAGTAGCAGCAGAAATTTAGTATCTTAGCTCTGAAATGAGGAAGCTAGGACCAGGCAGAATTAGTGTAACAGTAGGTACCCTTAGAACTGTTAAACCAGCCTGTTTCAAAGTGTTACTGTAATTACAAAACATTAATATTATATTCCTAAGCACCTTAAATAGAAACGTGTTCAAATCAAAGCTGTATCAGGAATGAATGCATAAAGAAACCAAAATAGAATGGGGGATTAATACAGGGAGTGTATTAATCAGCTCCTGTTCCTGTTCCCCGATTGCTTGTCTGCAGCTATGGCTCCCGTGTACACACATCACTGATTATTACTGCACAAAATCCTGTTTTGTGTATCAAGTATCAAAATTTTCAGAAAAAGACATGCCAGTTCACTTTTTTTTCTGTGGGAAAAAAAAAAATAAAAATGGACTTTGTACCTTCTGCTTGAAGTACTACAGGAAGAACAGACAGCATGCACAGAGTAGTAATGGGTGCTCAAATAGATTGCTTTCACAGTGTTTGCAAATGTGTTTGACACACACAAATGTTTGGGTCTTTTCCACTAATTACCATTTTTGTCCAGTTCCCATTTCCCTTCTTCATGCCTAACAAGTTTTTTTAAGCCCTTAAAGTGAAAATCATTAATAATGACTGCTTAATACAAACATTACTTCAATAAATGTAATTTTCGTGTACAAAAATCTCATGCAAGAAACAGAATGTGAACTAGAAAAGAATGAAGAAACAGAAGAGTGATGTCAAGGACAGGATTTTAAGGAGAAAAATGAAAGGTGGGCAAAGGAAAACAAACTAGAATTCTCACTGGAGATCCTATGTGTTTTTTCATTCAAGTCTGCCAAACTGTCCTCTTGCCTTAAGCAGTAAAGAGAAGATTTTTCTCTCTCTTGGCCCTTTAAGTTGTTATGCAGTGTTTGACATACCAAGCCCAGGTTCTTATTTCTTTCTCAGTGAGATCATTCCAGAAGTGCACAATAGGGATCATCTGTTCTATTGGTATGATGATTTTTAAAAGCCTCTTCAGTTTGCCAAGCTAAAATCCACACCTCAATACTTTGCAATCCCTTTATTGTTTCTAGAGTGGAATCAAGAAATCCCTAGCAGAAATTTCTCTTTGCCTCACAGAAGTAAAGCTGCATCACGGTATGAATCAATTCCAGGAAAAGCATTTGACCACTCCAACATAACAGACACAAGTGACTTAAATACCTAAACAGGGTAAGGTTTGGCAGATAGATGCTATAAATACAATTTAGTATAAACAAATACACTTTATAATCTCTTTTGTGCAATTTAGATTAATAATCAGATAGATGGAAGGGACAACACATTTTCAATAAAATTATTTCTTTTTAGTTTGGTAAACATAAAACTTGTATTATAATGTTCAAACTTGTTGATCGAGCCACCAGATATCTCAATTACAGCTTACCTAAAAACCTCCTGTTTAAAATTCTAGTATAATTGACTCAAAATAAAATATTAAAAGTTTGTGAAATGCTTATGCTGCAAAAATAACATTCCAGAAATTACTACATGTAAAATTTTCTTGAATATAAGCCAGGAAAAATAACTGCTGCACTTTAAGAAACAATGGGTTGAGAGATGGAGGGGATACTGCCACTCTGAAATTTCAAGTTTGTTATTCAAAATTACAACACTAATTTATGCTTATTAGCAAAAAAAAAGATGCAGTAGCAGGAAAGCTTGAATTTCACATACCAAAAGAACTGATAAATACAAAATTGACATTAACTGGACTGTAAATCCTCACTGACAGACTCTCTCCAAACACACTTTCAACTACACTGACATCTTAGTAAGGTCAGAGATGACTGAGCGTAAACTAATTGACAGCTGAAATTTGCCTACAAAGTATTCAAATATTTTGAGATGCCTTTCAGACATTTAAGGTTTTTATGAAGCAATTGCCCCTTTCTTACAAAGAACATGGCAGACATACTTTTAATGTCTAAATACTGGAATGAGAGGATGCCATTTATAGGAGAAAGCCTTTTCTGTTCCTCAGTATAAATGCAACTCATATTCTTTAAGCATCTCTCTGATGTACTGACTGAGCTCAGTAAAATGATCATGTCACATTAAATAAATACACTCACTTAAAATGAGAAAAATTCTACCAAAAGTTCTCATGATTCTTGGAAAAAGTTTTTCAAATGCAAAACAAGGTCTTTGCCAATTAGGGATGCATCTGTGGTTATGAACTAAAATTTCTAGAAAGAGCATTTTGCCAAATACGGACTGAGCAGTCAGAAAGATACCCTAGATAACTTCTTAAAAGGTCATTTTATTGTGTATCTGATGTGATACTCTTCCCATACCTGCACATGCTAACAATCAATAACTGTATATTTTGATTAACAGAAAAGCTGAAGGAGAACCCTGAATGTGTAGATGGTCAAATCTGGAGACCCCTATTTAGGCTGCCTACCAGCAACATCTTTCAAGACAACCTCTGCACAGACTCACTAAATAAAGTTCAGTCCTCAGGACTTCTTTTATCTGAACAGAAGGCTGAAGATTGAAGCTGTTCTTCCATGGAAATCATCCAAAACTGGTGCTAAGCCTACAGAGGGACACTCCATCAGATGGATGTCCAAGTGCTGGCTCTCATGTTTTCAGTTATGATAATAAACCTGAAGCAAATACAACTGACATATTAATTTCCATAACCTTCTATCATGAGAATGATGTGATATTTCTGCAGCTTTTCTTAATTTTTTAAACATTTTCTCTTTCTGAATCCATATAGATAGCCAATATAGAAGCAATCAAATTCAAGAGTTAATAAACAGGAAAGTAAAACTGCATTTGTGTTAATGGAAGCATCACTGGAGACATGAGTTCAAGAAGACAGGTAACTATGCTGGTCATAAAATCAAAAGGCAGCCAATTCATCGTTCAGAAAAGCCTAAAAGAAAAGACATAAATAACTTGTACTCTATTGAGCAAACAAATGCTGACCTGATGGACCAAAAAAATCCCTTCTCTTCCGGGTTTAAAAGTATCTACCTAGGGAGCACCAATAAGATGGCTTTGTAGATCTTATGGAAAGGTAAAATTTTAGTCAATATAAAACAAAGTTGGTTTTGGAATTACTTTATTCAGTTTATGTATTCTTCCATACAACAAACAGAAATTGCTCTTGTACTTAACAGAGGCAATGCACAGACTTTACTGTGGATGTTCAAAGACAGTTTCTAGTTGAGACACTTGATGGATTTCATTTAGGACATCATACTTCAAGTATAGCCAAAAAAAAATAACATTGCTTGTGGAATATCAAACCTCTCAGAAAGCTGTGGTCCTAAACCCCAAGATTTCAGTCATTTAGGTTCTTTCAATTTGTTCTTTCCAACCTTTGAGTGAGGAAGTCAGATGTGACCAACAGTATTAAATAACTCTGCCATCCATTATGCAGAAGGAATGAACACCTGACTCAACTGTAATAAGGCCAATAATCTTAGATGTGACAGATTCTTTGCAGAATGAAAGAACTGTATGAAGAGCAATGCCTCAGTTAAAACAGAAATCTCTCTAAAAACAACACCACCTCATTTATCCTACAGATCAACTTTATATATATAAATATATATATTTCTTTTTTAAATATATATATTTAAATATATATATAAATATAAAAGCCAAAATACATGTTTCAGAATAATCTCATCTCTTTTAATTTTCTAGGTTAGTTTGCAAACTTCTGAATGCTGTCCTCCTTTGCTACTAATGAAGAGCTGCAAAATGTAGGTCTGACACTCTTCATGCCTCCCTTCACTGATGGATTCACCAGAGCCCTATCTGCACTGGGCTAGAAGAGAGGCATGTAACTCTAGTACATCAGGACTCCACACCTCAGCCAGGAAGTGCAGGATGAGGTCAATAATCCACCCTATGAAAGAATTCCTGTTTGCCCTTAAAACTGGTGCAGCTTTTTTTTAATCAACTTTAAAACTTCTCACCCTGTCCCATTTCCAAGCATGTCTCACTCTTCTAATCCCTCTTCCCCTGCTTTCACACCGTGCCTGGTGATGTTACCTCATGTCTCCTGCCCTCTGTCTTATTCTGCCTTTTCTTGGGATCAACAATAAAGAGTGTATTTGTCAAAATATAAAGAGCTTTTGGTTTTATAACCTTGCTTTATAAACACTTATAAAAACAAGGAATTGACCAGACTTAAGGAAGTTAATAATGACAAATACAAGTCACCTTAGAAAGAAAATACAACTTACTGATACACCTCTTGATAAGCTACACAAATACCAAAAATCCCCCAATTAATTATTTTCTGACCTTGCCCAATGGATGTCACCTGAAGAATACAACAGAGAATGTAGACACTTATTTCCTACTTATAAAGCCATGTAAGAAAGTATTTGCTTACTCTGTTTAATAAATCAATTTCTTCTTTCAGCTTTCCAATTAGTTCCTCTTTGTCCTGTGCCATCTTCATTAATCTTGCATTTTCCTGCCTTTCTTTTGCAAGTTCCTATAACCAGAATACAGAATGAAGTTGAAAATGTAAATTTTTGTTTCAAGAGACAGTTCTAAGTCAACATCACTGAAAACAAAGAAAGAAGAACACATACACACACACATTTATCTAAAATTCCTTTCCTACAGTAAGTCAAACCATCTTCAAGTCCTTTTACATTTCAAGGAACTAAAGAATCATCCAAGAATATTTTACAACAGCAAATCTGTTTGGTATCTGATTCAAGTGAAAATGTTTTAATTTATATTTAACTTAAGCTTGAACACAGAATTGGACAGGGGCCCAAAACAGAAGAAGTAAATGTAAAGGATCAGCTCCCAAATCATTGTTGGTTGGCTTTTTAATAATGCCATTAACAAGAAATGAAGACTCACTTTTAAATCTGTGGGCCTGAATGTAAGAAAGAATGAAAATGTTGATTAGGAAAGAAGGTGCTTAAATCTTCTATTTTTTTTTTTTTACTGGCAATTAAAGTATTTCAGAAAGAAGATGATTTAGAAGGGAGGATTATGGTTTACTTCACTCAAATGAAGGTTCCTCAAGTCTTAAATCAAAACCAGCAATTTCTTCAAAATACATGTCATTTTCCCCCTTTCCATAAAAGGCCTATTCAAATTGTGTAACTTACTAACTTTCACCCATAGGATTCAAGAATATTTGTGAAGTTCCCCACAAAAAATCCACTTCAGAGGAAGACAGAGAAGCCAGTAATAGATTACACAGATGAAATTCTTTAGCAAAATACTGGCTTAGGCAAAAAGCTCAGCTTTAACATTATTACATTCTCCCAAAACTGTTTTTATTAAATCAGTAGGAAACAATGCAAACCATTTTAAATATGTGTTTTGAATGTTTACAACTCTAACAAACAACTAGATAGCAATTAAATTTTACAATATTTTGGAATACTAAAAAAACCAAACCAACAAGTAGATCAGAAACCAGCTTGTAACCTTGTGAACAGCCAGTGGGCTCCTTCTTCCCCCAAGGTATTTGCTCTGAGTTGGTGTGTCACGAGGTACATAGGAGAAGCACACAGAGCACTGCTGGCTCTCCAAGTGTATTATCTTTGCCTTAACTATTTCTCACTTATGTACCAACTGAAAACTAAACATCTGTGACTTGAAAGTTCACATTCTTCCCAGTCAGTCTGACTCTTTATAAGTTTTTGTAGACATAACTATCTGTACTTCAAGCATTTTGCATCATTTCTATGTATTTTACCTGCAAATTTCCCCACGGAGTTTCAAAAGTACTTTATTTCAGATGTATTCCATAGAAAGGTTAGTTGGTGCTTACCCTTTCAAGTTCCTCAATCCTCTTCTCCAAAGAGTTACTTGGTAGAGAACTGCCAGAAGAATTTGCATCTCTGCTGTATCTGCCATAAGCTGTCCTCTCTGGTCGGGAGTATCTGTTTGGAGCATCGTCCTCTGGGGCATTAGCTGTACTGTGAGGGCCAGAGCAAAGCAGACACCTTTAACCAAATGGAAATGAGAGCAGACACAGAAGAGCTTTCCAAAGCAGTCAGTAGGTCAGTCTAATAAGCTGCAGAGAACATATTCCACAGTTCTTGTGAGGCTGAGAACTCACTAAATTCACTATATCAGGGATTCAAATACTTGGATAATGCAGCTTTCATCACATGGGTAATACACTATAAACACATACTTATCCTATTTTTCAATTTCATTAACTATGCACATTAAAAACCAAGTTAATTCTTTTTTTTAAATTTATTTCAAGAACTAAAGTGCCACTCCAGAGTTTAAACCAAGAATCTTTTTAACTAGATGAAAACATAAGGGATGAAAAAACAAGTACAGGTCCAAAACGTAAGAAGAATATTGACTAACGTTTCAGAACTGTGGATTTGGCCTGTAAGGGAATGGAAAGTAAACTGAAGTGAGAAAGTGATGTGACCCAACAAACCAATTTTATGCCATCTCCAGATATTTTACTTCAGAACTTTGGTACAGAGAAGTTTGTCAGAGCTCCGTTGGCTGATGCTCACTCCTTAAGTGGTCCCTTGGGACCACTTGGTCTAGATTTATTAAAAACCAGTCATGGAATCAACAGATAAGCACTGCAACTGCACATAAGCTAGTTTATTTGAAAAGCATGCTGGTTCTCCATTACTACTGGCAAGTAAAAAACCAGTACTAATTCAAAAACATGTATGACAAGTCAAGCATTTTCAGTCACAAAACTAACAGTGTCCTCCCATTTTCTTCCTAAACAGTAACGTTACTCACCTTCAATGAAGACTCTAATGAATAAATAAGAACAACAGAACAGAGTGCCCTGAGAGCAGGCAAAGAGACTCTCCCTTTCCAATTCACCAAAATTACTTAGACTTAGAAGATACAGACAAACTGCCACGACAAAACCAAAAATCCAAGATACTCAAAGGCCACCTGGAGATGTTCCTCAATAATCAGCTCTGGGTGGCCCTGCTTGAGCAGGGGACTGGATGAGATTTCCCCCAGAGGTCCCTTCCAACGTCAACCAGCCTGTGATTCTGCAAAATCACACAGCTGAAGTATGTATACACTGGTGTTCTAGACCACTTAGGAAAAGAATGAAAAGCACTATGAGCATCCCTACATTTCCTTTAAAACACAGAGGAGTATATGATTAATGTGTTCATTTAACAATTTTGCATTTCATAACTCTAGAAAAACCCTGCTGACAACATGCAGATTTAGATGGATACAGTGCAAATCAAAAGCAGGAGTATCTGGCAAAGGGATGTCTTTTCGTGGATATAAATATTCTTTTGCTCCAGTATGTGTGAAGTTTCCAAGACACACTGACACAATTGTAAGGAATTTTGTAGCTTAATGTTATTACCATATTTAGCACTGTTTATTCTTCATCCAGAAGGATTTTTTATAAAACATTTCTAGGACCGGATATGCATGTTGCAACACAAGACAAATATTTAAACTTAACTCTATAAATTCTAGATTATTGAGTTTCCTAAAAGACATGTAGTTTCGTGCTGTAAATATCTCAAGGAGAGACCACACAAAAAAAGGACTTGACTTTTCACCATTTAAAAATGAATACTTTTGCCACCATACTGGAGTATTTAAACTCAGCTCCAGTGAGTGATATTTGGCAGAAGCTCCTACACAAAGGTGAGAAGAAAGAATACCAGGATAGGAAGAGTTTCATTATAAAGAAAATGCTTTAATTTTTAGGGGTTTTCTTCCTGACACTCACACTTGAATTTCCTCACTTATTCCACTGGGCAGCAGACCCTACTGAACACATTCCTTCTCATTGTAGGAAAGTACAAAGAACATATGACGGAGGCTTCTAAGAAATGGGATTTAAAAAAAAAAATTCAAGAAGGCATCAGTCCAAAAGCTAATACAAGGAATAGAACAGATAAAAAGTTCATTATTTTGGGTGTTACAACCAATGGCTAGTACACAGCAATGGCAAAAAAAGTACTACCCATGACACAAAAGAAACATCTTTCACAAAGAATGGAACTTAAGTCTTCAGATGCAATGTCACTTCATGAGTGTTAAATGAGAAAGAATCACAGAATCAGAATATGCTGAGTTGGAGGGGACCCTTCAGGATCATTTAAGTCCAGCTGTTGGCCCTGGACGCTCCAAGAGTCACATGTGCCTGAGAGCATTGTTCACTTCCTGAACTCAAGACAGGCTTGGTGCTGTGACCACTGCCCTGAGAAACCAGTTCCAGTGCCCAACTACTCCCTGGCTGGAAAACTTCTTGATACCCAACTTAAACCTCTCCTGACTCAGCTTTATGCCCCTCCCTTGAGTCCTGTCATGGATCACACGTGCCAAGAGATCTGTACCTGACCCTCTCTCTCCCTCGCAAGGAAGCTGTCACTGCAATGAGGCCCCCCCTCAGTCTCCCCTTCTCCAGGCTGAACACACCAAGTGACCTCAGCCATTCCTCAAAGGCCTCCTGCTCCAGTCCCTTCACCATCCTTGTTGCTCTCTTCTGGATGTTCTCCAAGAGCTTAATGTCTGTTTTATATCATGACACCCAAACCTGCCCCCAGCACTCGAGGTGAGGCTGCCCCAGTGCAGAGCAGAGCAGGACAATCCCCTCCCTTGCCTGGCTGGTGATGCTGTGCCTGATGCCCCCCAGGATCCTTTCCACTGGAATGATGACTAGAAAAACAGTATCATTGAACTTGGAGTCTCTTCACTAAGAGGAAACATCTATGAATCATCCCCAACAAAGTCTATTGAAGTATACCTGCAGATTATGCTTATATATAAAAATACACAAATATAAATATATTTTACAATGTGTTTTTCTGGCTACACTTAAAACAATAACAACATAGCAAAATCAGTCTGACTCTTCTTACAGAGAAACAGAAATTTTGATGTTCCTAGTTATTTTCTTTACAATAAAATCAGTTATTCATACAGGGACAGGTTTAAAAGCAAGGTGAAATATCTCTTGCTCCTTCCAATGCTTCTTTGATCCTCTCAAGGTCTTTCTAAAGCACTGTCCACATTGCTATTCCACCCAATGAAAATCACCCTGTCCAAGCTGTATTTCAACTAGGACAGGTTTATTTTTATGCCAGAATCTTATAACTGTACGTGATTTGGAAACTCCTAGTTATTTGTGTCACTATAACCCAGTCAGCTGCTAACAGCTTCTCTGGAAGAAGCAAAGGACAATTATTTCAAAACAGGGCACCTTGGCTTTCTGTTACTTCAGACTGCTTAAACCAAATTTGTGACTCTCAGAGCTGAACTAAGGAAAAGCAGTCTCACCTTATCTACAGCTGCATTCCCTAGGCTCCTTTACTTTTCCTGCCTCCAGCCTTCAGATGAATGGGAAACTCCTCAAACCACGATGCAGCAATCAAGCAGCCAAGCAAAAGGAAGCCACCAACTTGCAGCCACCATGGCTCCCTGAAGCAGCAGCCTGCATGAGCATTGGCCCAAGGGGGAGTGAGGAACTCCAGCCAGAACTTAGACCATCAAAACATTTTGCAGAAATAAACCCTACATGTTTATGCCTTCTCATAACATCGGCAGTGTCTCAAGAAGGGCTACAAAAGTCAAGAAAAACTTCTTAAGAGACACCTGTCTAGAATAAAATGCTCCTATCTGCAAAGCGGTGGTCGTAAGGTAAGAAGCTAATGAGACAATGCTTCCAAAGATAGCCCTCACTGCAAAGCTCCTAAACACAGGCAAGTCTGGACAAAGCATTATGAAACAGTATTTTGCAGCTGTGGTTTTTTTTAATTAGTGAGATCAAGATTAGTATGATGGAAAGTAAACTGTTCTAGTTTAAGTTTTATAATTATCTGAAAACACTGAGCAAGGCAATTTCAGCAGTGTTCAAATTTCAGAGCCCCTCCAATGACTGCTCTGAAGCACCTTCTTTTTTTTATGGTCTCTACTTCCCCATTTATTTTTCAATTCTTACATGAATGATAAACTCAAGTATGATGGAGTCTTTTACAATTACTGCTAAATAGTCTCTACCTCTAGGGTAGGGACGAGGGTTCCACGTTAATGTGCTGTACTATCCTAAAAGAGGGGGCAAAAATCCTCCCTGACATTTTGACTGGAAGCCATAAAACCATACCATACTGTATTCATTTCCACTAGTAAACAAACTTATAAGGGGAATACACTTCTGTACCATGAAGAGATTTTAATCTAGCTCTTTTTGTAAACTAATCCAGTTGATCTGTCTGATTCAAGAACCATGCAAAAATCTTTAAATTTTTTTAAGAATAAACTAAATTGGTTCAAAAACTAGTAGACAGTCTTTAAATTAATCTGATAGAACAAACTTTCTGTGTTTATTAAAATATTTCTATGTCTGCATAAATATCTTGCATTACTGTTACTCGCAAACAAGCCTTTTAGTTTACAAAAGAAACTTAATTCTTGTTTACATGTAGATTAGACTCAAATACTTCAAGAAAGAAAATGCACTTTGTCTTTCTCACGTTTGAGAAATCTTTGTTAACATCAACTATGCTGATACCATCAGACCTTAATCAGAAAACCATTCTTACTAATGGCAATATGGTTAGTACCTAAAATATCTATTCACAAAGCAGTGCAAAAAATGGCAGACCCAGTTTCATAACAGTAGTTTGAAATGGCCAAGACGAGCCATATTACATTAAAAAACCTGTGAGGAAAATGGAAGAATGGGAAGTTGATTTGGGCTATTACAACTTCAGTATACCTAGACATTTAAAACACATGAAGCTCACAGTTAGGACACCTGACTGACCACAGCTCCCAAACACTCTCCTGCAAGTCCTGTGGCCCTCATGTCAGTATGACCTTGCAGATTCTGGTCATGCTTTTAATAGACCTCACAGTACCACTGCAGACCACAGCAAACCAGCACTTTCTCCTGAAAATATTTCATGCACTTAATAATGCAACTACAAAGGAATCCCTCCACAAACTTCTGGGGGAAATGTGAAAATTTCTGAAGTAAATTCAGATGACAGGCTACAATTATAGACTAAGATCCTCATCACAAACTTTTATTTACTTTACAGCACAAAGAGACAGGCTCAGTTTGTCCAAGTCACTAAGCACACAGCAACACACAGAAGCCATCAGAGGTCATTTGTACACATGCTTTCCAGTCAATGGACACTCAGTGAAACAGGTTTCCCAGCAATGTCATATAAATGTTTAGTCACGGATTGGTGCATCCATATAGGGGGGAAAGCAGCCAGTGTAATTCATAGTGTAAAATCTGTGCAATTCCTTAAGTCCTGGAACACACCAAGAAACAATGATTCTGTAAGAACACACATAACTGATCTTCTCTGCTTTTTAATCTCTCTTCTCTTGTCAGATACAGGAGGATGGGTATCTCAGCGCAGAGGCAGAATCACGGAATGGTAGAAGTTGTAGAAGAATCTCTAAGATCATAACATAAAATATGAAAACAGTGAAAGGGAAAGGTATTGCAAGTCCAGAATGGTATCAGTCATCCAGGACTAGAAGTCAGAAAGGACGGATAATGGAGACAAAACAGAAAGGGGGAAAAAAAAAAAAAAAGAAACCACACACACAAAATCAGAAAAATAATTAAGAGAAGACTAGGACCTCAATGATTAAATATAAGGATGTAAGAGAAATGGGGAAGAGAAGGGAAAGAGTGCCTAACTGTGCTAGGAAATGGAAACCAGTGAAGTGAAGAAAAATGCTGAAATGAAAAAGATGCCATGTTTGATAAGGAATAACTGGGGAAGAGTGAGAAGGCAAAAGAGAAAAAGCAGTAGTAAAAATGGAAGAAAGCAACCTGAACATTTCTGGCAAATAACTCAATCTTTCAAAGGGAAAGAGAATCTATTACAGAATCCAACCTTGAAGGAAAATACAGTTTCCTTTTTGCTATCATATGTCTATAAAGTCTACCAACCATCTCTCTCCCACAAACTACTGGCCACTTACTGTTGCAAGTAAATTTCAAATAGGATCTCAAAGTGCTTGTCCCTATGTGAAACATGCTTCACTAAGGAAGTACACCCTGAGGGAGTACACCCAAGACTGTTAAAAGCAAATTAAGCTGAATGTATTTGAGCCTTGAAGCAGCCTATTATCCCAATTCAGCCTTTAGGCATTAGCATTCCAATTCTAGGTGCAATCACAGAATGGCATTTTCCATTTCACAGATTCCCAGAATATTTTGAGTTGGAAGGGACACACAAGGATCACAGAGTCCAACTCTTAAGTGAATGACCAATTCAGGGATTGAATCCACAGCCTTGGTGTTACTAGCACTATGCTCTAACCAACTGACTTTCCAAGGGACTCCTACTGTATTTGGGACTTCAGTGAGATCTGAGTAAGAATTACTGTAGAGGAGGCTGCTTCCTGTAAGACCTTCACCTACTGCAGATGTTGGAAGAAACAAACAAGCCCAGAACAATTCTGGTTCTGACTCCTTCAGCATTCAAACCAGAAAGCAAAACCACTGGCAGTCATACCTTAAGTACCCTCATGGGAAAAATTAGTTCAGGGAGGTAGAAATTTTCAAATACAGTAGAAAATTAATAGATACTATTAACTCCAACCACAGTTGGCATTGTATACCTCAAGGAGACTAAAACCCACTGAGTATTTGTGAGCACTGGGCACTCTGTTGACAGTGGCAAATAATCCTTCACTTTCAATTTGAAGTTCAAGACAGATAGATGGCAACATCCCTAAAATACTGAACAGCAGCTCGCAGCAAGTCAGATTCCTCCTGCATGTGATGCCAGCCCTGACAAAGGAAGTTGACAAAGACTACATCCCACATATAACTAAAGCTGACTGACGGAAGACTGGATAACCAAGTCTTATTTAGCATTTTCTAGCTTTGGAATTTCCTACTTTTGCAACGCTAATCAGTAGAATTAGATTATTTTCAAATAAGTTACCAACACGGTTGTGCAAACTTCTATTTATTACCACCCCACGCACAAGCAAGTTTTTACAAGCGAGTATATACAGCATGCAAGCAGAGATAAGGTTTATGAAAAGCCACAAAAGTATGACACACACCACAAAGTATTTGCAGATACAAACAGCAATAAAATTCTGCACCGGGACTGAAGAGGAAGTAAAGCCTGAACTAAAATGTGCTTGATTAATAAGAAATGAATCATGAAATTACATAGTTATTAAGCTTGTGACAATAAGCCCACCCATTCTGCAATGACAAAGTGATTTAAAGAAAAACCTTATAAAAAGCATCACTCAACTGGGTTTACAAGAGCCTGGGAATATAAAAGACACCGTGCTAGGAGAGCTAAAGCATAACAGGATAGGCTATTCTTTTTTTACAGTGTGGGAGGTGAGACTCTGGAACAGGTTGTCCAGAGAAGCTATGGGTGTTCCCTCCCTCCAAGTGTTCAAGGCCAAGCTGGATGTGGCTCTAAGCAATCTACTTCACTGGAAAGTGTCCCTGCCTATGGCAGGAGGACTGGACTAGATAATCTTCAAGGTCTCTTCCAACCCAAACCATTCTATGATTCCACAGGTGAACAATTTTGAGGGGTAGAAAACACAGCAGTGAAGGCTAGATAATTGTAGATGCTCTTTTTTATATATATATTTATACACACACACACAAATCAACCACCTACATATTTTACCCAAGTAAAGGATACCTGAAAGGGAATGCATTCATGTAGCAAATAAAAACATTCTTAGACAAGGGTCTTGCTTCAGTTGACGTATTTTAGACCCCGCATTACCATAACATTTCCTAATTGCTGTGATAGTTGTGTCAGTACTAATTCCACATGGACAAAAATTTCACACACTGGTCAGATGCATCAAGAACTTCTGAACTATTTCTCTGATTAAAAAGCTGGAGTAATGACCAGGGTAATACTTGACTCAAAGGCAAACAAATAATAAACAGGACATGCTATATATAAGAAACAACTCTACAACTGAAGACAGTAGTATGACAAAACCATCTTTCACTATTACTGTGGAGTGCAACAAAATTATCTTCCTTTACTCAACTTCAGAATACAATGGTTCATAAATTAAACTGAGAAAATACTGGCTCCTAGGCAATGTGTAGTCGAGTTTGCCATTTGACTGGGAAACTATTCTGCCCTAGTAAGATCCAGTAAAACACTACTGGAATTTATTTTAAAATAGTAACATAAAAGAGGGCTTTGGATAAGCTTGCTGCATCTTTCAGGTCCTTTGCCTGATATCAGACTCTTTATCTACAGTAGCAGTATGATGACTTCAACTAGCCATTCAATCAGCATTATTTCTGGCAGAAATGCAAACAAAATTGTTATGTACAAAGATCTCATACCTTTTATACCTGCTTGAAACCATCCTGGAGGAGTCCTAAAAGAAACAAAAAGGAACAATTAATTAGTATTTTTCTTGTAGCTATACTGCCAAAATACCTTATCACTCCACAGAAAACTAGGTCTGCAGTGAGAGCAGTACCATTACACTGTACAAGTCAGTTTTGCATTATTTTGTTGTCAGGTACAGACAATTCCAGGACTATTGTCACCACTTTACTGCTTGTGAACATCACTCCAGAAGCCTTAAAGTGTCTGCCTCTGATTACATCATAAAACTGGATGCACTTATTCCATCCCCCTGCATGCACAACACATGAAGCAGCCTCACACCGTGCCACCAGTACACCTCCACCACTAACTAGTATGGAAACACGTGTGCACTTTGATAGTTGTTCATCAACTTGTCCAAGAGCAGCAGAGCAAAACTGTTTCAATTCCTCAGCACCACTGCTGTCCTTCCAGATGGGAACAAAAACTGAAGCTGCCAAGTACAAAAATTAAGACATGTTTCAACTGGTAAACAAGGGCACAGATTTGACAGAGTAAGTCCAGAAATATTTTTTAGGATGTTGTAAGAACATGAACCAATTATTTTCTTAGTCATAGGCAAAACACCCCCAGCAAATAACAAGTAAAAAGTCAGGAAAGAATATTTAAGGAGTGAAAGGATGACTGCCTTTATGAGAAAAAAAATAAGGCAAAGTATAAAATGCTGTCTACTTACAACACTTACTGCAGGCAAAGAAGTAAATTAGCTCTTAAAACAAGATGCAAGAGAAATTCCATCCACTCTGAAAATTCTACAGAACATTACACTGCCTTCACTAATCATCACACTAGTGACTTTGTAACTAAATAAACAAGCTAAAAATTAGGACACAAAGAGTATTATTTTACTGTAGAAAATAGAATTTTGAAAATATTTGTATTATAGAAAAAATTGATCTGAAAGTGTATCTTATTTTATGAAGCATTTTCTATTTCTGCCATATGTGCTACATCTTATCCCTAAGATAAGCAGATGAACAAAATTCAAGAAATTCATGGGAACTAGTTAAAGAAACCCACAAATTTGGCAAAATTGCTGGTTTAACACTGATAACTATTTTTATCATTGATGACAGCATCTGAAAATTAGTGATTCACAGCTGTGAAACAGAAACCTAATTTTACCTCTAAAAGGGCAGAGAAACAATTTTACATGTTACCAATGCTATTTTTAAAGTTTACTTAAGGGTAGGTTATCTTTGAAAGGTCATGGAAGCAGGGGGAGGTTACTGAGGACTAAAATGAAGTAAATATCATTCCTTTCTTCAAGAAGGATCATCCAGGGAACTACAGGAAGTCCTTAGCTCAGTCCCTGAGTAGAAAATGGAACAAATCCTCAAGGAGAGGAAGGTGAAACCAGCATGGATATATGAAGGGGAAACCATGCCTGACTTGACAGCCTTCTATGATCAGAGGACTTGGTGAATGAAGGCAAAGCAGATGATGCTTATCTAGACGATAGCAAAGCTTCCAACACCTTCCCACACAAGATATGTATATGGAAACAGAGGCCAGGTAAGCAGACCAGGAGATGCAGTGACTACCGGGTCCAAAGGGTTACAAGCAGCAGCATGAAGTCCAGTTGGATGCCAGCCACTTTGCAGGGACTGATACAGGGGCCAGTACTGTTTAATGACTTCATCAGTGACCTGAACTATGAGACAAAGTACAGCCTCAGCAAGCTGGCACACTACAAACAACTTGGAAGAGATGTTAACAATACCTCAGGTGGCTATGTTGCTATTTAGAGGGACACAGGCTGGAAAACGGGCTTACAGAGACTCCATGAAGTCCAAAAAAAAGAAAAATGCAAAGTCCTGCACCGGAGTCTGGGGATGAATAATCCCAAGCAGGAGCACTTGCTGTGGAAAGCTGCTGTACAGAAAAGAACCCTGGTGTCCTGGTAGACATCAAGTCAAACATAAGGCATCTCTGTGCCCTTGCAGCAAAGGCCTATGGCATCCTCAGGATGCACTGCCAGCAGGCTGAAGGACAGCATCCTGAGGAGAGCTGCAAAGACAGTGAAGGGACAGTGAGGAGAACTCACACAAGGAGTTGCTAAGGTCACTTGGCTTGCTCAGCCTGGAGGAGACTGAGGGGAAGCTGCAGTTACAACTTCCTCAGCTGCAGTTCCAACCTGCTCACGAAGGGATGAGGACAGTCAGGCACTGATCTCTCCTCTGTCGTGACCAGAGACAGGACCCAAGGGAATGGCCTGAAGCTGTGTCAGCAGACTTCATTTGGATATTAGGAAAATGTTCTTCACATCTCAGGGTGGTTGGGCACTTGAACAGGCTCTGCAGGAAAGTGGTCACAGCACCAAACCTGATAGACCTCAAGAAACATTTGGACAATACTGTCAGGCACATAGTAGGACTCTTGGGGTGTCCTGTTCAGGGACAGAAGTCGGACTCGTGGGTCCCCTCCAAACAGTCTCTGATTCTCCTCTGCTCAGCCCTGGTGAGAGCACAGCTGGCATGCTGGGTCCAGTTCTGGACTTCTCAGTATGAGAACAATATATTGGAGAGACTCCAGCAAAGCAGAACATAAGATTAAAGATCTGGAGCATCTGACACATAAGAAGCTGAAAGTGCTGGAAATGTTCAGCCAGGAGAATAGGATGTTCAAGAGGTATCTTGCCAATGTGTACAAATTCCTGATGGGGTAAAGATGATGGAGACATACTTCTATCCATTGTGATAACAGAAACCCAAGTGGCTACAGTCCTGAGCAGTTTGCTACAGGTATCCTGCTCTGTCTGCAAGACTTGGACTGGAGACTTCCCAAGATCCCTTCAAGGCCTAAAGATTTTTAGCTTTAAGACCATCAGCAATGACTGATGAAGTGATTTGACTCTGAGGTATCCGAAGAGATTCAAATTGTTTCATCTAACACATTAAGATACATGTTCCCTGTATCTGAGAACTGAAACAGCACATCAGTAACATCAGACACAGCTCCTTGTGGTGATGGTCTCAAACACCCCAGCTGCTCCAGTAGCTATGGGCAGGTGCTTCAATTGCCTTTTTAGGCTTGAATGGAGAGTTAGACTGGGTCTAAATTTTGCCTAACTGCCTGCAGATACAATAAAGTGGGAGCTCTGGGCTCTAAACTTCCTCGGTTTTTATTTTTTTAACAGCTTCTTTTCTTCAGGAAAATGCTTCCTGGTGAACATAAGCCTCGGTTTGCAGTGAAAGCCAGAATTCACGGGAAGGGGAGAAATTGCACTGAGATTGCAGTCTGGTGAAGCACACATACCTTTGTACAAAGAAATCTTAAGGGAAGAGATGCTTATTTTGTACTCTAGACACTAAAAAGATACGATGAACGCACTGTATACCCCCATATTTGCTAAAACATTTCCATATACTAAATGCAAATAGAGCTGTAAAGCAATTACATAGACTTTGATTCGACTGGACACTTTTAAAAGTTTGGCACTACTATTCAGAAAAGCCAACTCTTCAGAAAAAGCTGGGAAAGCAAACAAATGCTCAGAGACAACGTGCATAGCAAATACTCTCATTTGCTACAAATGACAGCTGTTAAAACAAACAAACAAACAAAACCTTGACTCAATTAACAAGTCTTTTGTAACAGATGTTTCTACAGTAAGAATTCGTGGTTTTGATTTCTGTAGTTGAAACTAACTATGAACAAAAAGTTAAAAATGCACATCTGATGCACAAAAAAAAATTTCTCTGAACACCAAATTAATATTGCAGATTTGGTAAATTATGATTTTTATTACTTTGAAATCTCTAATATAAATGCAAAGCAATCATTCTTTAAAGTGATGATGAAAGCACTAGGAAAATGTTTTATTTACCTCTGTTCTCATCTTATGAAATTTATTTTGTGTGAGTCCAAAAGTCTCTGGCAACATGAATATAAGTAGTCACGCTGTAAATAGCATTATGTGCCTATAAATCAAAAAATAATCTAAGATTTCAAACTACTCAGAGATCTTAAAATGAGGCAAGCATCTATAATTTAAGGTCTTGTCTCCTCCACTTTTGGAGAACTGAAGGTTGGCAGAAAATCAAAAAAGGGAAGGAGAAAAGGAGGGACATGCCTGTTCTGACAAAGAGTTAACCTAAAAGCAGATGACTATTCTTGTACATAAATACTTATTTACAAATCTGCCGTATATTCCTTAATATTTTTTAACTTTGATTTTTAACCCACATTTAAAATATCTAATCTTTACTACAAAAGTGAATGATTTCTCATGAGCAATGAAGAGATTTGCTCATTTGAATGTCTCCCTCTAAAAGAGAAATTATTTTTATAGTCTGTGGAAATCCTGAGTGGAAAAACAGTAAGTAAAGAAGTAATCTGTTAACAATGCTAATGGTTTCTTTCATCCTGGTGAAAAAATACTGCTGCCAAAGACATCTACCTACATCAGTTTTGTCCAAGGCTGAAATCAAACATTCACTTCAATGCAGTATTCCAAACACAGCCTTAAACTTACTTTTACTTTTTGCACATGATCTCAGGCAGCTTGCATTACCCTTTAACTGTATATATTTCACTAATAAACCAAATAATTAGTGAACACTCTGCAAACTACTGCAGAGTGACATACAGCAGCACAGCTCCAGAAAACTGGTCATGTTCCCTTTTTGTTTTGTCTACAAAAGTGATTGTGTGGATGGTATTAGTGCAGGACAGGGTGTGATCTACGTGAAAAAAAAAAACAAGGAAAAAGAAAACATTTCTCTCATTCCACATGAGCTCCTTCATCTGATTCACTGCACAGACTAACACACAGACATGCACCTGCTGCACAAGAGAATATGTAAGGACAGAAAAGGCAGCTGAGACCATTTATATTAATGAAATCATTTACTGCCAATTAAATCTCTGTCAAACTAGGATTCAAGGAACTTGGCTAACTCTCCTCTTTGCTCCTGGCTCATCTTGGTATTTCATCTGGCCAACAAAGAGATTGCATAAACAAGCTGGTCACCGGGCTTTAAATAAATAGATTTGTCTGTGTTTACAAGTGTCTGACAAAGTTTTCCAGATGTTAAACCAGCCCTACAAATTACAACCCACCCAAATTACAAATTTGCTAGTTAAAATGCCCTAACAAACACTGTTTTTAAACAAATACAGACTCTGGAATCAGCTGGACCATGTAAAAGGTTCACTGGCATCCTTTGAAACACTATTTAAAAGTTTTACAAACAATTAAAGCAAATCCCCTGGATCAAATCAGGCTGTTAGAGCTCACTAGAATATATACTGACACAAAGAATATGCACACTGTTTTGAAACAGAACTATACACTGGTGCAAATTATTACTATATAATGATATTCCTGCAACATGCAAGGTTAAATTTTGACTGAAATGAGGCTAGCGAAACAATTTTCTTTTAATATATAATTCAAATATGAGCTTCCTAAAAAGTTTCTTGTACATTCTTCAAGATGTGAGCAAATACAACTTCGTTACATGGAAGAAGGAGATCTAATGCTGGGGTTTCTTGCCTTTTTACACACCAAGGTAGATTCTATTTCCATCCAGCAAATCAAATTAACCCCTGTATCTTAAATCACATCTTGATTAACTAAAGCTACTTCTCACATTCAGTACAACTCTGCATTGATATTTGTTTGGAAATGGTAGTTACGTATCTTCTGCAATACAGACAAGGTTTTTTATTCAGCTCTTAAGTGGGATAACATCTAAATGCTAACTGAAAGGCAATCTGACTCTAACACAAACCAGGAATGACTGCAGATGTGAAAAACAGCAAAAAGACAGATGAAATACCTTTCTTCTCCTCCAACCAAAATTTCCCAAAAGCAATTTTCCCTCAGGAGTCAAGAGATAACCATTTACCTTCCATTCCTGAATCACTGAATCAAAGAATAAGCTGCACTGGAAAGGACCCATCAGGACCATCAAGTCCTATTCCTGTCCTAAACAGAATATCCCAAGGATCACACTGTGTGACTGAGAGTGCTGTCCAAACACTTCTCGAACTCTGTCAGGCTTGGGGCTGTCATCACTGCCCTGGGGAGCCTGTTCCAGTGCCCAACCACCCTCTAGGTGAAGAGTTTTTTCCTGACATCCAACCTAAACTTCTCTTGACTCAGCTTTATGCCATTTCCTTGGGTCACAAGAACAAAGAGATTGGTACCTGCCCCTCCTCCTCCCCTTGAGAGGATGAAGGCCACAATGAGGTCTCTCTTCAGTCTCCTCTTCTCCAGGCTGAACAGATCAAGTGATCTCAGCTGCTCCTCATACAGCTTCCACTCCATACCCTTCATCACCCTTGTGGCTCTCCTCTCCATGCTAACAGCTTTTTAAAAATGTCTTTTACACATAGTGGCACCCAAAACTCCACACAGGACTCCAGGTGAGGCTGTCCCAGTGTAGAGCAGGGCAGGACAATCCCCTCCCTTGCCTGGATGTGATGCTGTGCCTGATGCCCCCAGGACAGGGTTGGCCTCCTGGCTGCCAGGGCACTGCTGGCTTGAGTTCAACTTGCCATCCACCAGGATCCCCAGGTCTCTTTCCTGCTCCCCAGTCTTTGCAGGATTGGGGAGCCAGGACTGCCTCATGCCAAGACCAGGATTTGGCACCTGCCCTTGTTAAATTTCATACAATTCTCTAATTTGTCATGATCTACCTACAGGGCCTCTCTGCCTGTGAAGGAGTTGGCAGTTCCTCTCAATTGTGTCACCCCTTTGAAAAAATCTAGAGATGTTTTTCATAGAAACGCAACACAACTTTGTGAACCTTAACTTTATTTTTTTACAGCCTCACCTACTATCTTTAATTAAAATGTAATAATACATCTTCAAACAAGAACTAACAGATGTGCTAAAATGCCTGGGTTCAAGTGATAGATATTACCCCTGCTACGCCAAGGGAGTTATGACTTATCTGCCTGTTCACACAGAGCCAGGGGGCCATGGAGAAACACTGCACGGACACCTAGGGAATCAATCAGAGTTCTAACAGAAAGGTAAGTACCCTCAATTTGTACCTATGAAGAAATCTATTAAGGACATAAGGTAAGAGAAAATAATTAAAGAAATACCTGCAGATAACAAAAGTAACTCCCAGGTAAGTCAAGCATCTTCCAGAAGAAAACAGCTCCCAGAAGTAAGGACACCAGAAACACACTTTTAAAAAATTAACAGAGCTTTTCTTATATTCATTAGTCTCTATTTCTATATTCAAGCAATATTTGCCACTGAAGAGTCAGAAGGAGTTCAGGACAAGCAGTTAGGCACTCAGAACAAAAGCTGTGAAGGAGTTGATTAGATCAGGATGAAAAAACTTGACTAAATCTCAGGTGACTCACAGAAAAAGCAGAGCAGGAAAAATGAACAGAAAGACAATGTGGTATGCCTAAGAAGTATGAATCTGTAGGCTCCCCTCAAACAAAAGTATTTGAAATCACACAAGGGCTGAGCTACAACTCAAAGCAGTGTTTTCAGAGCAGGAAACCTAGCTCTGTGTTGCACACCCCAGCATGTTGATTAAAGGTATGCAGTTGTTTCTGAGCTAGCAAAGACTAGTAACGTCCTTGTAGCACTACACAGGCAGCCAAAACTGCTGCTGTGATGTTCATACTATTTAAAAGGACTGGTTCCTGGTACACAATTCCTCAAACAGTCCTCAGGTATGACATAAGAGAGCATTAGGTAGCACGAACCAAAACCATGCCAAAAAATGTTGCTAATAATTAAGCCACAGGCTCTATCAGCAGAGCAGCAGTTGAGCTCACACCCAGGTCTTGCACTTTTTAACAGTATAAACACAGTCAGACTGTCTCCACCAAACAACTATGAATTCAATTCCTCCTCCCTCCTGAGCCATCACATTAATTACACTAGACTGCAAGGATGTAGAGATGCAGCAGCAGGCTATCCTGCCCTAGCCATCCTCCCACAACCATGGAACTGGAATATGCACCTTCCAAATGCACCAGCACCAGCACATCTGAGCAACTGAGTATTCTCTAACCATTAATAACATGAATGTATGATACATGCTACAAAATGTCTGACAACTATTGCTATGTGTATTTGGGCAGAGTATACATTTCAGCTCATCCTTCAGCAACACCAAGCAAGCTGTCTCCCCTCTCCACCTTGCAGCAGGAATCCTCTTGGTCCATGGTCCATGCTAGTTCTTGCAGGAAAGAACCTCCTCCCTCTCTGTACACAGCTGCAGGTAGTCATAACTGTTACCTAGGCTTCAGTTTTGTTCCTGGCATGAAAGCAGTATTAACTGAAGTTCTCGCTAGAGTAGAAGCACAGGAAAGTGCAGGAATCAGGAGTATTTCCATACTTTACAAAATCTTTTAGTATCAGTCAGGCTGTGTAATCTATTTGTACAAGCAGATACTTTAGAAAGATCCTCTTTATCAATAAATTTGTATGTGCTCAATGACTCTTCTTGCCAAAGAAACCTCAGCTACAGTTTATCATTATACTTTCAGGATCACTTGTTTCCCCAGGGAAAGAACAAAAAAAAAAAAAAAAAAAAAAAAAAAAAAAAAAAAAAAGACTGGGGGGGAGGGGATACCCACTAACCCAGCTGACTTAAAAAGCTAGTCCAAAACAGAAAACATGTGGGGGGAAAAAAATAAATTCCTTTACATGAGGCCCCTGTAGGCTCAAAACATTAGTTGGGAATTTGAGAAACTGCTTCCTATTCCTTACATCTCCTTACATTTGCATAAAGGTTTCTAAAAAGGCTCCAGACCAGAGTAACAGCAGCGAATGCTGGTGCAATTTCTGTTGATACAGGCTGAGTACATAGCACCAGCACCTGAAGGCAAGAAAAAATAGAATAAAAATAAATAAAGCCCCCAAAATATAAAAGCTTAGTAGAAGGACCACAACCAAACTTAAGCAGAAGAAATTATAACTTACAAACTTTGCTTCACTCATGCTGTTTACAAGGATCATAAGGATTGGCTCTTCTGCAGAAGAGCAGGCTGTGCTGCAAACCCTGGAGATTCCTAGGCAAAACTGTCACTCTCAAGTAAGGACAGGAAGCCTTCACAATGCCTTGCCTGCAGAGATACAGGCTTGATTCAGCTTTAGTTTTCATGCAGATCCTGTGACAAACAGTTGTGCACATACACACAGGCCCATAAAATCAAATTTTCAATTTTAAGAGACTTCACAGGTATATTTAGTTCTATTTACTCGGAGTGAAATCCAGTCATCAAACAAAATTTTAAGCAGAAACCACTTATCCACTAAATTAAACTTTACTGAACACAGATGTTAAAAATGTTAATAATTCTGTACTTCTTTCTAAGAAAAGCAAAGTTTGCCATCAAAGGTAATCAAATTTATGCTGATAGTGATCAAGCACTAAACACAATGCCTTCCACAAAACAGAAAGATCTCTCTTCTAGTTCAGTTGTCAGGAAGTCAAATCTTGGTAGACACTATCAGTATTTCCATCCAAGAGCAGAAGTCAGGCAACTCAAAGTAGGGATGCCCAAGCTGCATCCTCAAGGTTACATGTTGCTTAGCCAAGCAACTTTATCTGGCTCATAGGCAATTTACAGCCACCCTCTTTCCCTCTGGTCTCACACCAGTAACTGCTAGCTCTCAGCTTCCTGATTCCTTAGGGGCAAAAAGGACCTTGATTTGACTTGAAAGCACTTTCCAAAAGCAGCAGTATTGGATAGTGCACACACAGTACAGCTGAATCAGATGTGCATGTGCAGATCCTTTGGCAGAGTAAAACCCACTGAACATGCATGGATTAGCAGCACTCTGCAAACAGACACACATCATATACTAAATTTGCTCACATGGCAGGAGAGGAGGATTTTGGCACTGAAAACCTATGCTGCTACAACAGCATCTTCTGACATAGCCCATTCTGATGGGAAATTCAGACTCCCCTGTTTTAAAATCTTCTGTTCTACTAAAAACACAAATCCATACAATGTAACTAAAAGCTAGCAATCTCATTTTTATCAAAACAAATCCTTGAATGTAGTTAAAGACTCCAGTTATACCAGAAAAGAACACTGTGCAACATTATTACTCAAACTCAGAAGTTACCTTGAAGATTAATTAAAAACTTACTATGTAGAGTGGGGTTTTTCCAACCTGCTATAACACATACAGAGAAAAGCAAATAAAGCAAATCAAGATTGCAAAGTCAACCAATTCAGCACAGGTCAGAACGTCCTAGACTTATGCCACTTTCATTCAAACTCATGATACTGCCCTTCCTGACATCATGATGTATTTTTCCACAACATCTCTTAAGTGGAACACAAAGAACAGTACTCAGTGAGTAATGCTTAATATTTTGTACTTGCTAGCGCTTCACGAAGTGGACACATGCCTTAATTACTTAGTTCTTAACATACTCAAACTGCTCTGAATATAGGCCCATTTTGCTAGAAATTACCTGAGTGATGACCTGATCATGTGTGACCATGAAAACATGAAACTCCTGTGTTCCTGTTTTCCTTACACAGATCACAAAAATCATCTGGGTCTCCCAAGCCAAGGGAGCCATGGCAGATGGTAACTGAAGTACCTGGTTCATGTCATGACTTGCACAGAGCAGCAAATTCCCTCCAACTACTGCCACTTTAAAAACACTGCCCACACACAAAACTGACTTCAGGTGCAAATGTATTTTAAAAATTAGTGATCTTTTAATACTTAACACTGAATTTGAATACTTTTTAACTAATGTTTATGCAACACTTTTAGACATATAGTCAGATTTCCTCATGAGTTTTCTACTGCAGTCACAATTATTGCTGAAGTGCTTTGTGGATACCAATGACTGCTTTCATTTCATTTCTGTGAAGTGCATCACACTCCACCTGCAAAGAGAAAACCCAAGATGAATATTATCTGGTAGTTAACTCTCAAATAGTAGAGTCTCATAACCTGATTTGGCAGAATTACTTATGATTTCTAAACTCAAACATACATCATCATAATTAATGTATTTCTGTACTTTAATCACATTTAGTTCCTTACTTTTAAAAACAATACCAATATCATAATCATATTATGCAAAATAATTGCTGGCCAAATATCTAAAAAATGTAGGTCTGAAAAAAACCCCATGTTTAATACATTTAGGCATGCCTAGTGTAGCACAACCACATTTTCTCTATGGATGGAAATTAACATCAAGCAACATCACAGCAAAACACTTGGAAAAGATCAATTACGACTCTTGAATGCATGCACACAGTTCTTCTTTGCAAGAACTACATGAAACCTGGATGCCAGACACCATTGAAAAGCAGTGGTCATGTATGAAGAGGCATGAGTATTATTACCACATACTTTGGATAATGAGAGTAATTGTAAAATGATGTTGTGTGACATTACATTGCTAAATGAAAAGCCAGAAAAGGCAAAGTAGGCAAGAAGTGTAACTTGAGTTGACTGGCTTATTTGGCAGTATATTCTCAGCACAAGATTCAAGTACAAAACTCTGGAGAAAACTCTGCTTGTGTCAAACAGGGTTCCAGCTGTCATTCTGACAGGAGATGCATGTAACCAATTCAGATCCCTGCATTTCTCACAGTCTGCCACAAGGCTAAGAAGGAATTTTATTCCTTACCTTTATTTATTGCTTTCAGCAAAGCTTATAAGGTATGTCTATTAAACATTTGAATACTAAACACTGATATATATCCTTGCTTCCAAAAATTCCAATGTGTTAGGCCACATTTAAAGAAAAGAATCGTTTTTAAGCAAACAGAACTACACTTCTGTAGAAATATCTCTGGACCACGTTCCTTTTAGAAAGTGCCTGCAATGTTTTGCTGAAATGTTGAAATTTTTTAGAACAAAATGTTTAAAAAAGATCAGATGTGGTTTTCCTTCAGTCTTTTGAATGACTCACAACTAAATGCACAAGGCATAACTAAAGGGTCATGTTAATAAATCAAGCTTACATTGCTTCACCAGCCACCTAACCTACTCATACTGAAGTTACTACAATGAACCCAACCTGCTGTGACACAATTTCTCAGTTGTACTATTAATGCTAACTATGTAGACATTTCATCCTACCCTCACCTCCAATCAACAAGGATTCTTTCACAGGTACTGACTAATTTCTACACTAAATTGAATGATTATCCAAGCATCCATCACAAGCTAACTTCTTGCAGAGTACAAAAACCTGCACTGCTGCTACAGAGAGGGGTGAGAGCAACTCAAGGCATGGCAATACTACTGTGTATGTAAGTCAGTGCTCTGAGCTGAAAACTAGGGCAGCTTTGCCTTCTCTTGTCCTGGATTAACAGCTCCACAGGAATTCAGTACTAGGATCAAGCTTTAGTCTGTCTGCTAATGCACATAATTTGTACTTACTGCAAGAATATAATACAACTTACAGTCTAACAAGGTTAAGTGCTACAAATGAAGTGACATTTTTTTGTCTAGCAAATCCATTCTGTGTTTGTGATCCAATTCAGTGTGGATATTTAACTGTCTAAAATGTGTCTCACAAAGCTGTATCTTGAGTAAAGTAATTTTGTAAGATTCAACATCACAATTTCTTGTTCATGTACATGCTAAGACCAATATAGGGAGAGTAAGAAATGTGCATCACAATTGCATACACAAAGCAAATTAATTGTTGGAACAAAATTATTGCTATTTCCAACTGAAGTGCAAGGTCTTGGATGAGGCTCTGGGCCTTGCAGCAATACATAATATAAAAATAGGTACAGCAAAACAAAGAGTGAGCCATCTCATACTGGGGTCCCAGACTTCATAATGTTTGAGATGCAAAATTCCCCTCCCAGCTTCACACCAGCACTACAAATACCCAGACAGGTTTCTAGCAGAAAACTGCAGAGAGATGGCAATCAGACAGATGCAAAAGATATTGGTAACTGTCATAGTTATGACCTTCAATTTCTTAATATGGAATTAAGAAATAGACTAGACTAATTTTGTGTGACAATAATAAAGATCAGCATTCCCTTTCTACAGTAAGATATTCTAAATCATTCTAGTATTTATAAATAATTACCTTTCAGTTGAAATATTCAGAGTATTAGTTTCACAAAGGCTGAAGTTCAGTATCTAAGTGACTCAGAATTTTCTCCTTCCAGGCCCACAGGCACAAAAATCAGTATCTCTCACTAGAATTGATTCCTATTCCCATGTTATGTTAGTAGCAAAAAACATCCTGACATGTTTGGGTCAAGTTTTCCAGGGAGAGGAAAGGATTCAGCTCATCCAGCAAGACCTGTTTTGTCCTCAGTGAGGAGAAAAACACGCATCTAGAACTCAATAACCTCCATCCTCATGCCAATGACAAAAGTAACTCTGAAGTTCTCAAATGCCTTTTTGTCTCTTGATGCTTTTGTCAACACGTATCTACTCAACTCCCATATCTTCAATGTCAATTATTCACAGGTAATAAATTTTTTGCAGTGTTCTCATTCACTGCTCAACACAACTAGCACTGACAGACACTACACATTTGAAATAAAATGCAAGCAGAAAGGAACCAAAGATAACATAAAACAAACCGAAGATAACATAAACCATTTCAAAGGTATTGAGAATGATACTTCTATACTATTATAGCATAACTACCAAAAACCAGCCAGTTGTAATTTGAAGGTTTTAATGGATGGAGGACCTATACATGTGTCTTTCACTGCAAGGCTTTGTATTAGCTTTGACTTAACCTTCTCAGCCTTCCCTATTGGCTCTCCAGTTTTCCAAGAACACCAAAAGGTGACATATACATCATATTGGCTCTCCAATTTCCCAAGAACACCATAATGCTACATATACATCACAACATACCACCATGCTCAAATATCACTTTTGTAATGACAGACAGCTTATGTTAACCCTGCAACCACAGGATTACAAGAAGAAGGGCACATATTTGGGACATATTTAGGAGGCCAGATGCATAAACAACTGAATTCCAAGAGGCACATGACCATGGTATCAGCAAACCTGAATGCTCTGATCTAAAGGCCTTGCACATGGTATTTTCTGGCAGGGTTTTTTTGAGTATTAGCTAATAGTAACATCTTTTCCACATTCTGAAACCCAGAAAGTTTTCTAAAAGACTTTAAAATAAATCTTCATTAAATAAATTGTTTTTTCCAGCCAAATCTTGTAGGTTTTTTTGATGCAAGCTTTCTGTATAGCACATAAATACTAACACCATTTTAAATTAAGACATGTTCACTACTTTGAACTATCCACCTACTATTTTTCTATCCACCTCCAAGAAAGACATTGCTATCAAATAGTTCTGCACTATTTTCAATTTTGCCATCTCTGCTAAACAAGAGCTAGATTTCTATAATTACCAGACGGTGAAGATTTCTAGTTAAAGTAGAAACTTTAACTATTAAAGTAGTAGTTTTAACTATGCTTGTCCTTAGCATTACAGATTTTAGCTGTAATGATTTGTAAGAGTTCTAGGCTTACTGATATATGACTTATCACCCCCAGTGTGCATCCCCATACACATCACTGGGGTAGCCCACAGTACCCTAACTCACAAGATAGAACAACTGAATAGGATTTTAGTCCTACTAAGAACAGGAGGAAAATCAAGCAACAAAGTCAGAGTCAGATGTAACATTTTTGTCTGGGAGAGGATTTAATGTTGTGGTGAGGTGTGGCTATCCACAATGTCTTTTTCTAAAGTTAAACAACAAATTCTTTGATTGCAACAGTTTTTCAGTGCTTGTAACACTGCCAGACCTACCATCTTCTATCCTGCCAATATAAAATAATTCAGAAGATTATTTCAGTCAAATAGCTCTGCTTCAGGGAAAATACTCAAATCTCCTGTATTTAGATCTATTCTTAACAAACCTGGTATGTCTGTGCTTGGATGAAGAGCTTTCAATTCAGACAAGAGTTTTCAAAAAATGTACATATTGCCTAAGAAAATCAGAACCACAAGCTCTGACAATATTAAAAGGGAACTGAAAAATCAGATTAAGGACTGGAAAGAAAACCTTATTCAGCAACGTATTTCCACATCAAATATGAAGTCAATACCATTTTATTTACCATTTTCACAACAATTATGTATTTACAAATTTCATTAAATGATAATAAGAATGGACAAATGGGGGGAAATAACTGTAACTACAGAAATGTTTTTATTCTGCTTAGTACTTAGAAGTAAAATATATATTGGTAAATGGCAACTTAAAATTAGTTCTTAGATCTACAACATAAGCTCTATTTTAAAAAATAATATTAGCCTTGTACAGAGTAGAATCAAAAGGAAATTAAGTCATCAAAGCTGAAGTAACACTGCTGTCAAATTCTGTTCAAAACAGGCAAGTTCTAAGTCTTCTAATAAAAAGTGAATTGACAGAGCCAGTAGTAAACTGATTAAGCCTTAGTAGCTACAACTTTCTAAGGTTCCATCTGATCTGTACATGAGTCACCCTGGGCCTTTGCAAGATCCAAGACCTGGGACTTGCTTCTGTACTGTTGGTGACACAACACTCCTGTTCTGTCAACAAAGCAGTAGTGCCTGTTGGAACAGAGGTGACAGCCTTGGAAATGTAGGATACAATTAATACAGACAGTTTGGTAAATAAAAACTTAGGTTGCTGGTCAAGAAGAATAGAAAACATTCATGAAAAAAAGAGGGCACAGAAATATAGCCAAAGCATTATATAATACCACTAGGAGAAACTAAAAAGTAAAACTTTTGGAATATCTGCTGAAGAAGTGAAAACAGAGTGAACACTGTAAGAAACAGTCTTACAAACAACTTGGAAAAAAGCATAAAAACTTTTCAGCATGATGGCTCCTGACAAATCTGCAAAGACAACAGATCCGGTTATACGAGGCATACTCAGAGGAGACATTGGCTTTGAGTAAATATTTTTGTAGATGTACACCATGGAAAAGAATGGTTAGAGTGTCATATCAGAGCACTCCCTCTGGAGAATGGTCTATTTAGAGCAGAAGCACTGCTAGAATGTGAAAAAAAAATAATAAAAGAAATTTTAAAATGTTACCTACCAGAATGAGGCAGCTACTTACTCTTTGAGCTTTGAAGAAACTATTGATGTTACTGAAAAAATATAATATCTGAACTACTCGAGATCAAATGGAACTTCTCATTTAAAACTGCCCTAGTACCACAGGGTAACATAAACATCATCCTCAAGAAGATTCTTAAACAAACACAGAGCTGTAGAGGAGTAAAAGAGGAGTAAACTTGATATTTATACAAGATAAAGTGTTGCTAGCAAGTCTAGAACAATTAAGGAATAGGTAAGTAAATATGATACCATGTGGAAGAGCTACCAGGGCATTTGTAGAATAGATGCACTTTGCAAAGCTAATACAGCTTTTTTAAGTTATAAAAACATGTCCAGGACAGAAATTTGATTGACAGCATACTGCATTTCAAAGGCACTCCCCAAAGCCTACTCAAGAAAGTAATCTGTTAGAATAAAAGGAAATGTCCTGTGAATAAACCACTGGTGCAAAGGTAGGAAATAATGGTGGACCCAATGGCCAGCCTTCACAGTGGATGGGACAACCAGAATAGTGTCACAGGAACCTGTGCAGTAACCTGTGCTTTTCAATGTGTCTGGGGAGCAGATGTCCACAGATGCTACTCAGAATAGAAAAGATACAGATCAACTGTTAAAACATGCATGACTCCTTTATTGGGAGTGACTGGGTGGTGGAACAGGAGATTAAATTTAATGTACATAAGTACAGTGTACATAAGTGAAACGAAAGGTGAACATGTTTCTAAATTTACACAGGCATTGACTTCTGAGCTTGTTATTCACACTCACAGATAACTTGAAAAATGTTAAGTTAGATTAGGCATTCACAACATAAACAGTAAATTCAGTGCTCAGAAGACAAGTAGGCATCAGGAATTATTAGGAAAGAAATAGAACAAAACAAACCCCAAGACTAAACCACTCTATGACTGCATGTTATACTGAATGTTTCATTGGTTCTGTTTTTGGGTACCAAACAAAACAGAGTCAAACTGGAAAGTAGAGAATGTTGTTGAGTAACTCCTGTAGGAGGAACAACCAAGTAAAATAGAATTATTCAGCCTAGGGAACAGGCAGCTGAGAGGAGCCACGCTCTCTCTGCAGCACTCAGCCACATAAAACGGAAGCAGTTGTTCCCCATGTCTTCCACTGGGACACCTTGCTGAAATCACACGGAAACATGGAAAATAACAGATTCAACTTTAACAAAAGGAGACCCTGACACTGCAGGTAATTAAGACGTCTCTGCCCCAGGCTCTTAACGCTAAAGGCATCCATGAGCAGATGAAAGACTAGGCTAAATTTTAGAAGGGAAGTGCATCCAGATATACCAAACCAGCCATGCCACCTCTAGTTATGGATGGGTATAAAACTACCCATGAGCACCATGTGCTTGGTTTGTTTGCATGTTTTTCCCCCCTGTGCATGTGCTGTTGCCTCTGCTGGAGACAACAGGCAGAGCTGCATGGCCTCAGTTTGTACAGCTGGGTTTGTACATGCTGTTAGGTAACAGAAGGAGAAACAAGACTGGCTAAAGAGACTTAGGGCACTCAGGAAAGAGACAGAATATTTGCCACAGGTGGTATAGTTTGAAGGAGGGGTGTACCGGGCATAACTGGCAATGTTTTGATGTCAGGGGGAGGGGACTGCAGGAATGAGTGTGGTCAGGGGATTGGAAAGCAATAAAAAGGGAGAAAAGGTTTCAAAGAGGCAAGGGCTGTTTACCCTAGGAAGTTTGTGTGTTGGTTTAAGTCCTAGAATCAGTAATTAGAAGTCAATTAACATAATAAATTAGGAAAATGTGTCCTGATTTAGGAGTCTACCTCCAATTAATTGAATATTCTATGCCTGTCAGTGTTTTTCACTTCAATCTCCCAGTTTCTCTTCCCCAGTAACTTACTCAATAGTTAAGTTCTATGATGAACATCAAAACTATTACCTTCAAGACCTCTACAGAAACAGAAGATTCTGTTGTCAGAATCTTCATCTCAGTAGTATTAAGTTTGTGGAATGGAACCTCATACTCTGTTTTCAGCAATGCGTCAACTCCTGAACTTTAGGTTTTTTTCATGTAGAGTAAAATCTACTGTTTAGAAATACAAAGAAGAAAGCAGTACAAGTTTTAAATCTGAGTAAAATGCCAAAATGAACAATGTTAAGATCTCACCTGGAGTAAGTATGAGCAAGAGGTATCTGCACTGGAACTCTCATTTTGTACCGTATTCTGCTGAGTAATAGCATCTTCTTTCTTTCGTTCCTTCTGGCCTGCTTCATCATCTTCATACTCATCAAGGCTCTAAAACAAAAAATATTTGATTATTAGTCATAGTCTTTGTATGCTGCTTCACATGCTTCCCACATTTCACAAAATTCATGCATCAGTGAATATCTTCAAATAATAATTTCATATTTCAGGAAAGTCTAATTAAATGTTTAAATGCTTTTCTTTCCAACTAACAGCTCTTCTTCCTGACAAAAGTAAGAAAAAAATCAAAACACGATCCATTTTGACAAAGGTTTAGACAACACCGTGCAAGTTCGGTGCTAACCCTGCTGTGAGCAGGAGCTTGGGCTATACCTGAAGTTCCTTCCATTGCAATGACTCTACAACCCTGTTTGCCATATACAACTTTATTACCTTTACACAAGAGATTTTCTGAAAATCCAGAAAAGAAAAAAAGTTAATTGTACTCTTCACTCAACAGCTGACTTTTTTGACCTAGTGGCACCTGCTGAGGTATAAGTGTCAGTCTCAATCACCCATTTTAATTATGGCCCCCTTGATTTTCATTTTTTCTTTGAAAATTTACCATTGAAAATCAGTAATTTTTAATGACTTGGACAGTCATTAATTACTCACAGTTTTACACTTATACATAATGTTTTGACTCTTCAACACAAATGTTCACACTAGATTTGCTGACACACTTGCTTTGAGAGGATTAAGTTTCTAAAGAACTGACTGCTATCAAGCCAGAGACAGTAAAAGTAAGTAGGCAAGTAAATAAAAATATAAATAATCAGTATTACTGCCTCTGTTCTAGCTCAAAGCCACGTTAAGGCCAGGGCAGAAATGTGAGGACTCAAGCAGCTTTGGGCTAAGTCAGCTATGTTAGAAGACCAACTTAAAGCAGACAAAGCTAAAAAAAAAGTCTGACCATGACATCACAAGCTGTTTGCCAGTACTCTGTGTCAGAACAAGAGATGTGTGAAACCCTGTTACAGAAACAGAGGGAAATAACCAGTTTAAGACATCAAAAAGCTTCTAGATTCATGTACAATACCTTGAGAAACAAAGAACAGGAGTAGCAGAGAACAAAGATGAATGTCAAATTATTTCAGTTGACATTTCTAATGCAGTAAAAACAAAGTATTCTGAGGCTCAGGTACTGACAATCTCTGTCATCACTTTACACAGAGGACAGAAAACTAATCAAAAGTATATCATGAGACTGCTGGAATACACTATGTTTAAAATAAAACCAGTGTTATTTGCTAGCTGGAAATAGCACTAGTATATCAAAAACCAACTCCAGCTCCTCCAAAGCAAACACTATGGTGATACACGTGCTAGAAAACTGGCAAACCAGAAAGGGATTTGTTTCCACAAGTGAACCTGAATAAAAGCCATTTAAACTCTCCACAGCAGTGCTCATGACAGCAACACTAATGCAATTTCACTGGTCTACTTCTAACCAACCTTTCAATGTAACTCATGCAGACCTGCTCCTATCACTAAGAAAGGCATACTTAGAGGGTTACTATGGCTAAATCATTACACATTCAAAAACACTTTCAATTAGTCTTTTCTAATAAAATAATTACAAATATTTAATATAATTCTTCCGGGTCCATTTGTAACAAAGTATTTAAAAAACAGCCATGGTACATTCTAGGAAATGATCTTTAAATCAACATCCTCTACCTTTTATAAACTGTAAAACTTGAAATTTTGATGACATAAACTGATCTCCTAATTTATTCCATTATCATATTAATTCATTATGAAGTGACACAATAAAAAATTATAAGGCCCTACTGCAACAAGAAACTGAGTCATCTCTGTCTCTTACAAAGCCAGCCCTGTTCAGAAAGAACTAGGAGACACACAGAAGTCATCCTGTAAATTTTAACCAGTGTCAGATGAAGAATGATACTGTGTTAGAAAAACAGAAACATTTTCAGATTGGTCTTCCAGTCTCCAAGTCATGACAGAGAATGGAAACAACTTTGCATTTTCAAGGGAAAATATTCTTTAAGGAGAAAAATTAGGCTCAAACATCAATCTTGTAGGAAAAAGGTCTTAGTAGTGACTAAGTAGATAAGTGTACCTTTCTCCACAAATCCTCTCCTTCAGATACATGCTTCTCAGAAGATTTCCAAAGACAATGAGTGCTCAACAGAAATATTTTTCTCAGAATACAATTGCATTTGTAATGAAGAACGTTCTTCTTTCTTTTAATATAAGATCACCTGCTACTACCTATTCCTTTAGCAATTTTAAACAGGAACAAAATCTGGTATTCTAGCCACAAATTTTAAAGTTCTAGCCACATAATTTTAAACTAAACATTTTCAGTTGGGATTTGCCAGCAATGTCCATTCCCACCCTTTCCTTTCTTCTCAGGAAGGTCCAAGATCACCAAAGTCTAATTTGTACCGCTGAAAGGTATTCAACCACCCCAAATAATCCATACTTCCAAGGTTGGTTCACTGCAGCAGGTGTCCCAACCAGCTGAGGCCAGCACAAGTTTAGGTGGCTAGAACCACAAAAGCACCAGGTTTTTTATGAGTTGTAAGAGATGAGGTGGAGGAGTCTCAAGCACAGGTTGACAGTCACCATCCATGGCTGACACAGCACATTTGGCCAGGGCTGCCAAGGCCTTCCTGCCCTAAAGCAGATTTGTAGTCACTGTCAGAGGCTGTGGTTTCCCAAACACAAAGGTTGTGTTCCCCTTCCAAATATGCAGACACACCAATTCACACAATGCTTACAAAATGCAGGCTGAGCACAAACCAACACACTAACAACTACATAATTTAAACCTTTTACTGCCTTTAAGGAAGTTATTAAGTTTTGCTTCAATAACCATTAGCCTTAAAAAGGAAATCCACTTGTTTTGACTCATTATAAAATAAGCTCTCTTATTGAAAATATCCTGCTTATGCACTTCATCTTCAGTTATTGATTGCTAGCATTACTGCCATTTATGTTCTTAGCAAATTTTTGGAGTAATAAAAATCAATAAAACCACATTTTGCTTTGTGGGTGAGGGTTGATACATTATTATTGAAAAAATTAAAAATGTTTCAAGTGTTGTTAGACACTTTAAGAACAAGGTTTTTTCTAACTGCGGTGCAGCTGAAACTGCCTCAATCCACAAGACATTTCAATTAGCTGGATTACTATGTTGTGCACGTTGCAGGCTCCCTCAAATGCTGCACTTTGCTGTAAAAACTAGTTTCACATCACTGAAAAAGACATAAGTACAGCAATTACTTTCTCTGTCAGCACAGCAGAGAAATGGACTTGTAACCACTGAGGTGTAATTCCAACCCATTATATAATTCTCTCTGTCCATTCCCTTTCCTCTGCTTTTTTATTTTGCCACTAGGCACATACCATTTCAGAACCTTATTTTCCATTAAAATCATCTGAGTTTTGTATAGCAGATACTCAATGTGACATTCCCACATCTGATCTTAATATAAGGAATCCACAGAAATTTTTTAGGTTTTCTAGGATTTCAGTAGATGTTTGAAGCTGTAGCATAAACATTTTTTTGTAAACCTCTAGTACGGAAAATACAAGCAGAGTAAGATGCTTTCAAAAGAATCAGACTGAGGAAAAGACACTGCCACAAAGATATCTCCACATTCCAGCACACCACCACCTCCAGTTTAAAGAGACGCTGTACAAAGAACATTTCTAATGATTCACTCACTGGTTTGCCTCCTATAAATATTAGTGCATTGCTAAGAACAAGCAAAAGTTGGGGGAGGGCTGTCTTTTCCCTGGAAAGAAGCAATATTCCTATCCTGTGCAGATCAGTGTATGAGTATGCACAAGCTGCTCTCGCCACAAGAAATCACACTGAGTCAAAATGTCCTGGTTCCCAACCCCCTTCCTGCACCAATCTGCTTCTGCCTTACAGCACATAACTGAGAGCTTCCCAGCTCATTTCATGAAAGGTCAGTCAGGTTCCTTTCAGCAGTTCTAATTAGCTCAACTGATTTTGCCTGGACCAGATACAAGCCCATTCAAACTACTTATTTCGCAGAACTCCAGGAACGGTTGTGCTACATCAGCTTTTTGAAAGTGATGAGCACTTGAGATAATACCATATTTAACCAGTACAGCAAGATGTGCAAGCAGATATGTACTCTCAGTAAAACCTCGTTGTTCAGCTTCATATTGGGCAATGAACAGAAACTCTGCATCACAAGCACCATCGGTTATCTCGATGGGCTTTCCTAGCTTAACCATGGTAGTATTGTTGGAGAGGAAACAAATCGAGGCATCTTCCCATTTCCCTGAAACAACTACAGTTTAAAGAGGTAATTTTTAAAAAATCAATTTTACCATAAGGATATTTCCCATGCTGAGAAAAAGTTCAAAGTGCACTATCATAACTTCACCTCAAGACATTGTAAAACTGCAAAGGTTCCTATTAAATGTAAATATTTTCTGAAAGCTTCAACAGTAGAAATACATGACAAGATGTAAGAATTACTTTTAACTCTGAAAAAAACGTATCAAGCAATTAACTACTGCCACAAACATTTTGGAATTCAACATTATCTTTCCCTTGGCTGACCATTCAGAAAAACCTGGAAAACAAACAGCAAATAAAAGACAACTATCTTACAAATATCTTACACATGATTTCGCTCTTCTTACTGCAACACTGAGAACCAAATGCTTCCTTGCTTTACCACGCACAACTCTGATATCAGCTAAATACCATTTTGCTATCTCTTTGCACAGTATCAAATGCTTTTGTCAGTGCCTCCCATCAAAACAAGCAAAAATCCCAAACCTCCACGATTTGAGATAGTGCATCTTTTCCCCTCTGAAGCACTAATTTTAACCATATTTATAACACACTTTAATTACTGTGCAGACAGAACCCAAAATAATTAAGTAAAACAAATTTACAGTAATAAAATCTTTTTATTGAAATAACAGTATAATTGGAAAAATTGCATCTTTTTCATTCTGCAAGCCTCTCATCACATTTCACTGGCTGAAGTGCTTTTCTTTACAAGTTGAAAACCAATCCTATAGACGTGAAAGCAAATAATGTTATTCCTAGGAACTGTCTAAAACCTACAAGCAGTTGTATCAATTACCCAGCTAACGATTTTATTTTTTTTAAGACTTCAATTCTCACATTAAGAGAGCCCAAAAAAGGACACTAAACTCCAACACCCTATCCACATGATTTCTGTGCACTTCTAAAAGTCTACATCTGTAACTGGAGCAGTCCAATACCAACCATTAGTATAATCACAAGCACGGATTTTTAACCCAGAAGAGTAGCAAAGGCAGGAATCTTTGGTATCTGAGATCAAAAGAGACCCTACGACAAGAATGGGTCAGTGCCCAGCAGGTGGGCCAGAGCACAGCTGACTGCAGCCACAGGATTCGCTCATCCTTGACCATGCTGCCAACAAAGCAATCCTAAAAGACGAGCATCACATAGATCAGTGAAATGCACATCTTGCTCTACAAAATTCACAGCATTCCTGATTATAAGTCACATTTACATTTTTTTAACTCTATCCTTTTCTCACCCATAACAAGAATTTATAAGTACTTACTTTGTACATTCAATTATATTCCAGAGCAAATACAATTTAAAGTCTCAAAATCCTCTTAGAAATGTTTTGGGTAAAAAACCCAGCATATTTGTCTGTATTAAGAGCAAAGTAACAAAGTATTTTGAATTCTTTTAAAGCTTTATGTAAAACATCAACTGCATCAACACCAGAATGTCAATTATCCCTCATTATAATAACAAAAAGCAGCAATGTTTGCAGTTTGTTATTCATCAAAATACACTGTTTGGTCACCGGTGTTTTCAAACATACCACAAGAATGAGTTCAAAAGTCAAATGTTTAACTTAAACTAATCACCAAAAAATCCTTTATCACAAGGCTTGTCAAGAATGATTGGTGGTTATGCTTAATTTAACTACTTAGTACATGATAAGAAAGTCACAGAGTAAAATTCCAGGGATACAAGAAAGCTTGTCTTGCAAAAGAAAAGCTATCGAGCATTATTAAAATTTTTCTAGAAAAGAGAGAGACATAATAAAAATCATGGATTGGCAAACATCAGAATTAAGCACCAAACTTTTTAACACTGAACTCATGGTTAGCATTTTAGAGCCTTTCTAACTGACCAACACCTAAGAACAGAAGAATCAAGCAGCAACAATGACTGAGGATCCTAATGCAATGACATCCAACTGCTTACATCTCTTCCACAGGGAAATAATGCAAATAGAATTATGACTCATCCAGAAGAAAACCCAATCCCATGCTCTTAAAAAGAAAATATCAAACAACATCAAATAAAGGGTGCAAGAAAAAAGCAGCCAAATCCTCCTAATGCTGTGGGTATGATCTCACTTTTACAAGTACAGGGTCCTTACATAGCACATCTCTGTGCACCAAGAGTGAAAATAAACCTTCCACTCCTCATTCAAATTTTGCACACTGCTCCTTACTTCTATTTTGACAGTAACATGTCTTTTCCTTCCTCTGCTGATGGTGGACCTCCGGTAAAGAGTTAATAAAAACTGCGCTGTCTGCACAGAAATCACTAATAGTGTTGAACATATGAATCTGAAAGTTATAGAAATGGTCCCAAAAACCACACACACACAGAAGTGGAGTCAGTCACCAAACCAATCTCATTAACTTCCAAGTTAACATTCTGAAATGATGCATCCTATCTGAAACAAACATAGCAAACCAGTGGTTGAGCAGAAGAAATTCAGTAAAACAAAGTTTGCCTGGTTCAGTCAGGGGGGAAAAACAGACCTGTTAAAAATATTTGCACTGTCCACAAACAAATATCTATTGGTTTGCATCATGCCACAGATGTCAGGAAACAACAATCACAGACTGCAAGAGCAGAAAAGAGAACTCTTCCTGGATGTATAGGAAAAAAGGGATCATTCAGATGTTTGATGCTCACTTATGCTACTTTTTCTATTAAACTTGCTCTTCTTTAGGTAAGACTTTAGGAGATGTTGGTATTAGAGGGCATGTAAACAATGGCTGAACAAAAGCCACTCAAGCAACAGATAATGGAGTAAAAATGTCTGTAACCACCATTACTTTGACTTTCACTGCCATGTATTTCTGACAAAACTTAGCAAACGGAAACAATGCTCCAAATGAGAGAAAGATTTATTGTCATGTAGCAAAAGACCATACAGACTGAGTACCCTTCTCTTTAAAGCCACAGAATAGGAGAGAAAAAAAAATCTAGAAGAAGATAAGCACACTATTTTCAAGACAGAATTATTCCTTTTAATGTGACCACCTAACACAGAAGAATGCTCTCATCCCCAGTACATCTGTGGTGCTTCTGAAGAGAAATAAAGATGAGGTCAGTACTGGAAGAATGTTCTAAAAGGAAAGCAAACAGGTTAATCAGTGGAACTGTATTTCTAACTATCCTGTCCCCAAAAGAAAGCAGTTTGTAGCCATTTATACTGTCTGAATATCAAGTTGCATTTAATTATTTTTTTTAATGCAGCGACTTCATAGGATTCTGCTCTCCTGCCTAGTGGGCTACTTGTCACTTTCCTTATTCTACTCACTGAATCTCATTCAATGTTTACATACAGTGGGTGTGGGATTGGTCAAACTAAACAAAGGCAAAAAGGCTGATGAAAACCAACTGAGCACAGGCAAGCCAGGACAATAGACTCAGAACCCATCCCAAGGGGAAAAATAAAACTTTGGCACAATAAGTTTTTGAGAGTTGCACTATACTTCTCATTTAGGAGTGAGTTCTCAAACTACAGAAAAACTGATAAAAAAAAAAATCAATCAGATTTTCTGCTCTTCCAGGTGCTTCTTTTGAGTCCTAATAGAAGTGTACTAACTAGACAGAGATGGACTCTTCATTCAGCCGCGGGGTAGAAAGGGAAAAGTAGTACTGAAAAAGGAATTCAAATAGGATAGGCACTTATCTGGACAAAAAAAAAAGTTTGAATTTGAGATCCACGGCAATAAACAAGTATTCTGGATGGACTCAGCACTGTTATCAGGAATAGACAGCACTGATCAAAACTGTGCAGGCAGACAAACCACACCTGTGGTACTGAAGCCTCCATAGGACAGATATAACAAAGTAAGATGAAAAAAAGTTTAAACTTGTTGCTCAAGTCAACATTTTAACTATTTCCTGGGAGAACACTTTATACCTCAAATTAACCCTAGTGACAATTCTGTGATTTGGGACAGAATAGCTGCTGGGAAACAGCTGTTTCCCAACCTAGACTTCCAAAATCACTCTTTAGCTCTGTATTTGTAGGGAAGTCCTCTTCCTTGGGAGCATTGCCAACACTTTTTTTATAAATATATCAATGTCCAAGGATCTTGATGAAAATCCAGCCCAGGTTCTCACAGTGCAATCTTACATGTTAACAGCCTAAGAGTCTTCTGTTACCTCCACTCCTATCCTTGCTTCTTATGGAAGTTCAGAAATCCCTGCTCTTTTGTACTTGTAGGTTTCTGAAGTCACTAGTGCTGGTGGGTGCAGGCGTGCTGTGTTCCAGACAGTAATTAATACTTAGTAATAGATCCTTTAAGACATGAAAGTTGCACAAGTGTGAGGGGGCTAACAGAAGTTTGCTCCAAGTGAAATATGCAGATCAGTTGCCAGAGTAATTCAAGGACTAGACAAAACAGGCAGTTACCCTTCCACCTAAGCACTCAGCACTGCATACAGCCCTGAGCCAGCTCAGCAGGTGTTTGACTCTTCCCATTCAAAAGCTCTGGGAGGAACTAAGGGAACTATGGTATTGACTTGGGAGTGAGGAGGAGAAAGCGTGGGAGACAGAACGAGCTGTGGGAAAGGCTCACAGAAAGAACATGTAGCTGATGCCTGGTGAGAGGGAGCTACTCAAGTAAACAGATATTACAGCAGCAAAAATAAGCCAGTAAGCAAAGGACACATCTGTTTCAATTGGTCTGAGAAGCAAAACTACATAAGGTACTTGTTTTTTGTGGTCTTTCTGTCGCTGTCAGAGTGGGCTGCCTAATTTTCCCTGCATCCAAAAATTTTCATTTTTTGATTACCAGGTCTAAAACAGAGCTGGGTACACTCCACTTCCAGTAGGTAAGAAAAACTAGGGCTTCAGGGTGGGAACATGCAAATAGACAAGACTTTGCCACAAAAGAGTATTTCGTGTGCACACTAAACAGTACCAAAAGTTCAAGTATCTTAGTACAAAAGTAGCATTTAAATATGATGACCTCAGAACAGAGAACAGCATGCACAGACACAAAACCAAATCCATCCAGGTGTGAGAAAATCATAGTATAGGATCATAATGGGAGGAATGAGTCACGTCACAGAGTTGGTTCAAAACAACTTCACTCACTGGAACCTTACACTACTGTAACTCATTCCATAAGAGAGCAATGCTATTTCTACAAGAAAACAAACCAGAATGAAGCATGAATAAACAAAACATGGAAAATGCTGGATAAATAAAAACTTACATTCACAAGCGTGGAATTTATACAAAAAAGGCAATTTTCCATTGCTGTTATTTTAATTGTTGAGTGACTGATAAAGTTGTGGGGGGTTTTTTAGCTATATAGTTACTTGCATACAATATAGTGTAAGCCTTGGCCAGGTCTTCAGCAATTAATTATTTGTATGTCAACCCATCTAGACAGAGATGACAGCTCAAGCAAAGAGCCTGAGACCAGACAGCTCAAGCAAATCATTAAGATTTCATCTTCTAAAGCATTTATTATCTTGATTCATAACATCAACTGTACCATGCATTTCTCAACTTCAAAATAGGAATATTGGGTAAAGTCCTCTCTTCTGAAATACTCAGAAATCTGCCCATTACTGGTGACTGGGAAACTTTGCTCCAAGGTGACAGGGATTTGCTCTGTGCTCCAGACACAAGGCACTGGCAAGGCTCTCCCTTGCTGAGGCACAGAACAGAAGGGCTACAGCCCTTCCCCCCTTTCTACTGAGTATAATGAAAGGGTGAGGTTAAGGTTAAGACTGATGCAAAATTAATATGCATCACGTTTGCCATGGTAACTGTTCACATGCGTTGTTTTCTGTAGACCAAACTGTGGTAAACACAAGGTAATTCAAGCTTTACCATTCCTCAGTGAAAGAGAGGTAAACAATGACATGCAGCCTGTAGGTACCACAGGCTAGAAGCATTCATTCCGTTACCATGGAGCAGCCCTGAGCCATTGCTGTGTCCAGCCCAAGTGCCTGTCACTCTGACCAAAGACGACAAGGAGAGGAATTCACACAAGTTGATAACACTGGAAATGGGATTCTATTCAATTTGTCTCATATAATTACCTATCGCAGCCAAATGAGAGTTAAAATCAGACTTTTGTTCCTTTGATTTAAAGAATCTTAATGACAAAAAAACCCCTTTCCAATATAAACTGATGCTCCAGTAGGATCTTCACGTTGTTAACAGGAGGACATACACATGCAAAAACAACAAAATAAATCCCCCCCAGCTACTGCTACACTTTTAGTCCAATCCAAACCAGAGGAAAGCAAGTAAAGAAGTATCCGAGGAGCAGTCAGGAATGAGGATTCTGCTGTTCACGTTATTAAAACATTTCTCAGACTACAAGCTAAAGCCTGTAATAACGTCGCTTGGAAAACAGAAGGCTGAGTGAGCATCTGAGGGTGAAAAGGAATGTTTTTACAGGCGCAGTTAGTAAATACCACTGGCTCCTGCAGACATTCTTCCTTAAATGGAAATTAACATTGCTTTAGGTTAGAAAAGAATCTCTTGATACAATAGATGTGAGAGGGTAGCTATTAACCTTTTAGCACCTGCACTAAACGAAAAAAAAATTAGCAGAAGGCTTTATATATACAATTTTTTGTTCAGTAAATATTTAAAACTCTTTCCCTTCCCTGCCACATGACTCTTGGCTGTAGATCTGGAAGAGCAAGGAATCCTAAAGTCTCACAAACAACATTAAAATAATGTGGAAACACAAAGTTTCTTTGCATATCTATGACTAACTGTGTGAGGGCACTAGACAATTTAAAGAAAGGAAACCACTCAAGATACAATCAGAACTGAACCTTCACCCTAAAGTTGAGCCAAACTTTATTTCAACACTGAAATAACTCTGCGTTGCTTTGATTTTACTTCTGCTTCCTATTTTTTTATTTTCATGTCCCCCTGCAACTGCTTTGTCCAGCCAAGAAAACAAGACTTCTCCCTCCCCCAAGATTTCCAAGAAATTTAACAACATAATGGGCAAGGGCTGAGGCTCCACAACAGCTAGAACCAGCAAGTGTCCTTTTAGCTATACTCCAACTCCCTCTTTTCTGCCTCTGCACAAGGGCATTACCAATCCTCTGCATCCCCTCCACGGACACTGGCAAATCATGTCAGGGTAATTTTCGAGCAGAAAGGTGCCTCTCTGAAAAGTGAGCAGTATTTTGTACACCTTGGTCTACCCAACTACAGGATCAAAGAGGTGCCAGGACCACCACAGGCAAGTCAGGTAAAAGCAAGGATCTAAAGCAGTGGAAAAGGATAAAACAGACAAGGAAAAGGACAAAACCTCACAGAATTAAAACCTCAGCGATTCAAACCAGAGAAACAGGGGTTCAACAGAAATTCATCTAAAAGCACATAATAACATTTAACATTATTAACTATTTTGGGATATAAATAGTGTCCCTGATAATACTAAACACCATCTATATTTAGAGGGAAACAAACTACTAATTCAGACTTCAGAGCTGAAACACGAGGCCCAGGTGACTTCTTGAATCTGCAGGCTGTAAGTGCTGCAGAACAGTTTTCCCCTTGTAACCTGCACAGCTGCTATTACTCTAGGCTGAAAAAGCAGGACTACTACAGAGCTGCAGAACTCATCCATCCAAGCACTGGAAGTTTCACCACCATGCCACATCATGGCACAGCCCTGTCTTTAACATTCGTTAGGTAAAAAGCCCATCAAGAGTCAAACATTGGATTAACACACTCCTTCTCACATGTTCTTCTTCTTGGCTCCACATGCAGCAGGGCCATTGCAACTCAAAGAAAACTGCAACACAAATATAAATGAGCAGAATGGAGAGACAAGAACAGGCTGGACTTACCTGTCTTGTCCAAGCAAGTCATGAAGTCAGCAATACCTACAGTCTATTCAAACAGCCCAGCCTCATCTTCTGCTCATTCTGATGCCTGCACTACCCATCCTTCTGTCCTAGCACTTTTACCTGCACAGGAACTGATCCCACTGTAAATGAATTCAATTAATCCCAAAAATGTTAATCTTCAAACCTTCCACTTGCCCTATTATTACAACAGGTGCCCAAACACAACTGACAAGGACCTGGCCTAACTCCATATGAAATTTGTAATGAATTACCCCTCTCTTGGCACAACATATAAAAATACATTAAAATATGTATACCTTGTATACATAGCATACCTCACATTAGTGACTTCTCCTGCTAACATATGCAAGTCATTTTAGGAAAAAATATCCATTAAACAATACCACAAAGGATCATAACACAGGTACTGCACTATGCCCTACACTGCTAGGATTTCAGTATTCTCATATTTCTGCTTTAAGAAAAATTTTCCACATTTTTGAACAGGGAACTCCTTTTTATAAGCAGAGCTTTGTACACATACACACTTCTATGCCTTTTGTTTAACTGTACTCATAACATAGCTTGTAAAGATAAAAAGAAGGTATTGAAAATTTAGCTGCAGTAGCTTATGCCTGGAATATAAGTGGAGTCTAGGATTTTTCTTGCTATCCTTATTTCTATAAAATCTATCTTTATTTCTATAAAATGTAATATCTTATTAAATGGAGTTAGGATAACGAAAGGCTCTGTCTTCTGTAGCTCCTTTGCTATTTATGGTTTGTGTTTGAAGACTGTTTCTAAATGGTGGAGAGGGAAGCAAGACACAGGTACATCTATGCATTCTCATACCAAGCACCTACAAAGGCTTTCACAGTCATTCACTACTGACACAAAATGCTGTGAGAAAGGTTTTCTCCCAAAATCTCAGCTCACATTGTAAACAACCGAGATAGTGAAAACAAAAACACACCTTGCAAATTGGATGCAGACTGATTCACTCATGCATTTCATTCAACCTAGTAAGACTTTGTTGCAAGAACAATAAGTACATTACAGAAAAATTCCCAACATACGCCCAAAAAAGGGGCATAAAGCAGCTTGCCAAGAAATGTAATCTTTATCACTGGAGATTTTAAAGTACACATCAATAGAAGATAAATATCAGGAATAACACAGGTGTAAGAATGCTGTTGGGACAAGATGACAAACTGGACAGCTCTTCAGGGCTCCCTGCAGCCTAATTTCCTAGGAGTTTTCAATAGCAAACTCTTTGCAGTAAGAGTTGCAGTGGCAACAGAAACAACAAATAAGGATAACAAACCGCACCAAGAACACATTTTTCCTCACCAACCTTCATGCATACATCCCACAGAAACCACCTGCAGTTGCCCAGCAAACTGGGAGAAACAAGCATAAGCAGAGCATTTCCCCTGAATGAGGACAACTGCTCTTATGCCACTTCAATTACAGGCTTTTTTTTTTAAGCAAAAAAAAAAAGTTCCTAAATTACACTTTTCCCTTCTTGAACTTATCCAACTGACTGCACCAGAGTATTAACTTCAATCACTATTAGTACATCACACCTACTGAAGAAACTAGTTCACATCTACATTCCCTATTAGCTTAATCAAAATTACTACCTTTCTTACAACCTCTGCCTTCCTGCTAACACAAGCAATTTACAAGATAACTACAACAGACTTCTGTGCTGGTCTCAATTAAAATACTAGGAAAAAAAGATCTGCTAAATTACACTGCCTCTTCATTAGTCAAGAAAATTAAGTAAGATAGATCTCCCACTAATTTACTTGGAACTGACTCCTATCTAGCTGATCTAGATTTATGAACCTAAAATTGCTTTTGTAATTGTATTCATAACTTTATACTCAAATTCTCTAAAATCTTCTCCAGTATTCCAAAGTTTCTTAGAAATCAGTATTACCAGACCAGAGACCACTCCGGACAACTCCTTTGAGAGCAAGTTATCTGGACATGATCATTTTCAAATGTTTATCCTTACTGGAGATGAACCAACTCCCTAGAAAAAGCCTTTCTAAATGTGAATACTTATACTTGTTTCCAATGGGCAGAAAACAGAAATATTTCTTCAATGTGTACTCCTAATGGCAAGTGCTAATCAATGCAGCATAGTAATACCAATCCAACCAGAAAGACACAACATGACTCACATTATGACTGAAATATTGTTTGAGGAAAAGAACTGCACAAATGAAATGTAGCATTTGGCCATGGCCATGCTACCAGACCTGGGAACCGAAAACATTCATTTAAAGTATCTAAACCGACTGTCTGAAACAACCCCCTTATTTCCCATTGTAATAGGCTAACAGCACAACATATTAGTAACTCTGCCTTAAGTGAGATAGGCACATAGGAGGCACAGAACACAATGCTAACACCATCACAGCTGATGACTGACCACAACCCCAAGTCTAAAGCAGTCAGACCCTTAAAGATCTTCCCTGGCAGATAAATGAAGGTTCTACTGAGAGCAGGACACATCCAACCCAATCTGCAGTGGCCACAATTCTCAGTAAGAGATGCTGCTGTACACTTCCAGAGGAAAGATCTGAAAAGTACTGACTGAGAAGACTATCTGTATGTGGAGCCAAGTGTTGGAAACACTGAGGATTTATCTGATTCTGCTGGCTTTGATATATAACTTACTTACAGACTCTTAAAAAAGAGACAAGAATTGCAATTTTTTGTTTTTCTTTTTAATCAATCCAATCGTTTGTTTTATTTATTACACTCCTAGAGTGCTTTAATTTGTGGTTTTCTTCATATGCTCACCCTCCAGTGAGCAACACTCCTGGCAAAGCTGCCCATGCTGAACTTTTAATTATTCAACAGCAAAGACTAAACATTTACCTCTATTTGCCACAAAGCACATGCACTGCTACAGTCTATTCTTAAAGACAAAAATTTTAATAGAAGCATTTGTAAAGAATGCCAATTTTGAAACACAGCATTCAATTGCTTGGTGAAACCCTCTGGCAAGGATGTTGTGCATTCCTAGGAGGATTTAAATTAGTTTGCCACAGAACAAAACCTGGGTTACGGATAGTAACTTGGATACAGTCACACACACACACAAAAGAGAACATTCTCACTCCTCCTGATCTTTTTCCTTGAAAAACCACAACCATCAACATGCAAAGTCTGTTTTAATAAGATAATGTGAGGGGGTTTTGGGGAAGCAAAAAATACTAATTGCAATATAGTTTCTACACCAAGTTAAACCTGTTTGTACTTCTCAAAATTACTAAGGAGTGTAACTTGGCAAAATCCTACAATATTTGAAGCTGCTACTTTTGAACTGACATTTGAAAAGACAATTTTACATTAAAGACCAGAATTGTACATCTCAATTTGAACTTCAACTCCTGATTTTTTTTAATATGATTTGAGACAGGCTTGCTTAAAATAATTTCTTAGTTGTTCACTCAAATCTCACTTTTCTGTTCAGCTAATGAGTAGGGCATTAGAATAAAGACAGGCCGTAACATAAAAGAAATTTAAACCAGTCTCATTAAAACAAGGGCTCTCAGCATTCAGCTCCCATCTTCCAGGGAATCTTCATATACATGATAATTAGCTTCCTCAAAGGCTAAGGCTTAAATGTCATTTCTTTGTGTTGTAAATTCTAATTATTCATAGTAAATAAATTAGTGATACTCATTTATTCCTTAGAGCAATGTAGAAACTTAAAGTAATGGTACAACTGGCAAAAATTAGGAGTTCCCAAAAAGGGAAGTAAAACTTCATTCTTCACATTCCAGTAGACTTTAAAAGGGCTCCATTAACACTAACGGGGAAAGGGCCAGTGACCTAGAACTTTACGTATGGTCCAAAACTATTAATGAACTCTGAAGAATAAGGAGTAATGGGTATTCAAAATCCCAACTCCTGTGATGTAGCAGGAGAATGAATAAGCTGTGCTCTAATTTACTCTGACATGCAGCACATCATGGCTGCAGAAGCAGTATGTTACAGCAAACCATCTTTCAGGAGTCACATTCTTGGGAAACAGCCGATTCCCAGGGATTCTCACATGACCCTTAGTTTCACAGCAAAATACTTAAGAAATTAAACTACATATCTTACATATAAGTCATGAAGAAAGAAAAGGCATTGAGGGGGGAAGAACATGCTATTTAGCCTCACTTGAGGAGACAATAAAATCAAATGGACTTTATGACCACTCTAACATTATGATTATTATTGAGCTTTATCCTATCTGTAAATTTTAGATTATGGACGTCACAGTCATCCACTACTGGAAGACAGAGACAACCTGAATATGTCCCTTGAAAAACTGTCAAATGAAAAGGCTTTTAAGCATCTCAACAGTCAGCTCTTGTTCCCTGGGCCCTTTTATAGACAAATAAAAGCATAATATGAACCAGTATTAAAATGACAAAATTATTTTGATCTTTCCTCAGACTTGTTCAGATTTGGGCTCCACAACTAAATCAACCACTTGATTAGAATTTGGCTTTCAGAATGGAAACCAAGGAAAAAAAATTACCATTCTTGAAAACACTAAGCTAAGTTACTCACAACCAGTAGTACAACTCAGCTTTCAAAACCATCCTGGGGAAAAAAAAAAACACTATGCAAGGCATTCTATCACTAAACATACCTTAAAACTTTTAAAAATAATCTTTTTACAGAAGTGGAGTAAGTACTTTTTATCAGCACAAAGGCAGAACTTAGCTTTTATTTAAAAAAAGCACTATCAGATGATTAAGATATTGGGATCGATTTGAAAAGTTATTACATTTTTCTACTAGTCAGAATAAACATTTAATGCTGTTTTTTCACATTCAAATTTAAACTATCTGTAACTGAAAAACAGATACATTTGTATTTGTATTCCATAATTCACCACGATTATGAGTCTCCTAGATGGCTCTTGCAAGCAATACCAGAATTCTTTAAATTACTATAAATATGAGAATACATATCTATCCAAATCAGCACTGAGTTTTTTTGTTACTAGAAATACTTCTGGTTGCAACTAAAATGCTTAAGTTTAAAGAATGAGGAACAACCTAAAAAATATTTCCTACTTATGTATTGGACATATAATTTGTGGATTCATACTGATTTCCTTTTTTGAAAGAACAGTTGAATTAAGGTCCCTAGGCCCTTGAAACATCTGGAAAGAAAAGGATCTGAGAAAAATGTGAACTTTTACTAGCTGCCGAGGAAGTTACCTTGAAAAATAGGTAATTCTTTCTTTCTTATTCCTTTATAAAAAAGAAACAACCCACAGTCTCTCTGATATGTGTCTGATGAACAGTAACTCCAGCAAGGAGAATGAACAAAACACTTCTCTCAGATATGCCTCAGCTCACTTACAAGAAGGACTAAGAAAACCAACATAATAAAAAACAATGCTTTATACTCCCTTTACTCTGATTTAAATATGATCAAAGTACAAAATCAGAGCAATTTCTGAAAATAGCAAATGAGGTAAACAGTAGGAAAAGAAACTAGAGGTGATTTTTAGAGGAAGAGCACATGAAGAAGGGCTTGTTCAGCCTGCTAAAGAAGTAGTCAAGGAGCAATTTAATAGCAAGCTCAAACTCTCAGAAGGTTAGTTACAAAGATGATGGGAGCCAGGCTGTTCTCAGAAGCAGCAGATGATAAAGCAAAGGGTATAAAATGCATCAACTGGACACTAGGAACAATATTTCAGTAAGAAGCAGCAGCACAGCACTAGGTCAGGTTACTCAAAGAGACAGCTGGAGAGACCATCCTTAAAGGTTCTCAAGCCTCAGTAAGACAAAGCCAAGGCTGATCTGATCCAGGGCTGCCCAAAGTACTGCTCTGAGACTTCCAAAGGCCTCCTCCAATCAACATTTCTAAGCATTTACAGAGCCAGCAGGGCTGCTTGATTTATCTTCCATGTCCTGTCACCCACTTCCCTCCAAAGTGGAAATCTCAGAGTCCACTTGGCTTTTATTTTTCTTACATTTGGACAATGAGATCAATACTGCCTTTTTGAGATGATTCAGGCAAAATGTTCTGTAATTCAAAGCTCTGTGTAAAGAAGTGTTCAAGCACAAGTCCAAAGATTCATCTAAAAAAATGCAGAGAAGCAAATATTTCGGAAAAAAAAAGTCCAAACAAATAATCAGATGCATTTGAAAAGTTCTCCTAAAATATGCAAAGGAAAATCTTTTAAAAGCCAAAGGTTATGGTTTTGAAAGAGTCAATTGATTCTCTATTATTCATTAAGGGACTGAAGAAAGATGGACTGATTCAAATGCATACATTTTTCTGGATAGAAATATACTTCTTCCTGTAACATTTGCTAAAGTTACCCACACCCAAAAAGCGAGTTGCCCTATCCAAATGTACCTTTACTGCTTCACTGTTCCAACTCTTACTCTACTGGCTATGTAAACAGATATACAGTAAAGTCACAAGTCATATCACACACTATATGATAAAGACTATATATTGAGCAAAGGTGTTCCAAATGCACCAAATCCAATCAAGGTCAGCTTCCAAGGGATTTGTGATCATCTAGTTCACTGAAATCAAATCAAAATTGCCAAGATCAGAAATCCCTCTCCCTTCCATTAATTATTTTCTGCTCCTTTCTCTCAGTGCCTTCAGTTACACTGCATTTCCTTCAATTGCATATTAGTTGGATCACTTTTTTTATTGGCCTTTCATTTGAATTTGTAGCTTTATTATTACTGAAAGCAGCAACTTTCTCAGATGCTGGGAAAAGAAGAAACGGGACTCATGGATTAAAAGCTGCAGAGCAAAACCAACATAGAGACAAATGCTGGAAAAAAAACATAGTCACATAGAGACTGCAAATCCTATTCCAAGTGTATTGCTGGATGATCTAGTGAGAAGTTAAGGGGTACACAGGTGTAACTTTTGACTGAATTATAAAGTACCTTCTCAAGAGGATTCCCTGACCCTCCCCCTTCCATATGAAAGGACTATTTGATGAAAACAAGTAAACTTCCAGCCAATAACTATAGTAAGCAGTGACTGAATTGACAAAGGCCATGCTGGAAATTGAGCAAAATTAGGAACCAAAGACAAAAATAATGAAATTTTCTGACCAATTCATAGCAGCATTAAAAAAAAAAAAATCAGTAAAGTTTGACTTGGAAATTAAGGCTGCCTTCAAATTAAGCTCAAGTGAAAAAAGCATATCCCTGAGTGTATTTTAATTTTATTCAGTTCTCAAAACAAACTACACTTAGTCCTCCTACCAGACACTAACATCTGGAAGTGATGAGCACATTTCTGGTACAGTACTCTACCAGCAGATACAGCACAGAGATTTGAAGTGTATAAGCTTCACACCTTTTCCTCTTGCTATTTACTGTCAAGAGAAGACAATCAAAGGACTTTTTATGGGGACTAAAGAGGCAGCTGCCAAATGTCTGAAATGGGTAAGCAGCCAAAACAATTCCTTCTGCCTCATTACAGGCCCATTTAAGTATCTTGTAACAAAAGGCACTAAAGCTTAAAACAAAAATTCACAAGTCTTCACTTAGCTCTGCGGTTCTCTTTCCAAATACTTTAAAACAGTTGAGTGGATATTGTTCCCTCCTGTTATTTTTTGTGCAGGTTTTGGTGCTGCCGTGGCATACCCACAACAAGTAAACTGCTCCAACACAGTAGCAAGTTTAAATGTAACATGACTGTATGGACTGAATTCCTGGCAAGTTCTTCAAGTGCTGGGTCAGTTGATTACAACAGCAGATATCTACTTATATTTCAACAAGAACTGACTCAACCATCATCTTCAACTTCAACATTCCCTAAAAATCAAGGAATTCAATCCAACTGTGTGTAAAACACTCTGACTACTAAATTAAATATTTAGAGTACAGGATTATGTTCTGAACAATAAAAAGAGCCTTCTGGAGGATAAATGCCTTTTTACAAATCCACCTTTCAAGGACAGCTCCATCTTTTGAAGAGGATTGATCTTGAAAGTAAAAAGCACTCATCTATGAACTCATTTAAATTATAAGCAGCAAATGCATTTAAGCAGAAAATAAGCACATTCTTGCAAAGCTTCCCAATTAAAAAAATAAAAAATAAAAAACCCAAAACCCTAAACATCCATGATCACACTTCCAGACCTTCAAAGGTGTAAAAACATTTGATAAAAAGTAAGAACAAACAAAAAAAATCCAAGCAGCAATAAATGCTAATTTTGTTCAGAGCAAAAATTAGCTAGTATAGCTAATTTTTAAGTAAAATACACACAACACACTTTTTCATCCCAACACCACCAGTTCTGAGATCCCATGTAACACATTGTCTGCCCTGGGAGAAGAATATTTAAGTATCTGCAAAATACCCCCCTCCCTCTTGCCACATTCCCTTCTTCCCCTCCTCACTTTTTCAGCTAATACTTTGACATTACTGGCCTCACTAAACTCAATCCTGCAAATTCCTGACATTCATGTCTTCTTAATCTGAAACGTAACTTGAGGAGATGGTTAACATTTGACCTTTGCTCTACCTCAGACATACCTGGAGACACAAAAAAAGTCCAAGGCATGCAAAACGCATTCACAGCCTGAAAGGATGTTTTATTTTAAAGTTCCCAGCACACAATCTTTAAAAAAAAGCAATCCATTAAAACTTCAAAAGATAATTTAATAAAAATTTTTCTACAAGTATAGACCTTTGCATAAACATTACAAACCTGTACTGAGAATGAAGACACGAAGAAATAAATAGAAATAAATCCTTAGAAGCATACATGCAGGAGTTTTGGTGAAATTAAGAGTTAAATAGCTACCACAACTAACGAAAACAGTCAATCTCATTTAATTAAATTGGATACTACACTAAAGAATGAACAACAATAAATCATACATTGATTACAGAAGTGGACATGGTACCTAACAGGCTATTAAAATATTAGTCAGAAACAAATTACTAAGATAAATGGAGGATCAGGCTACAAAACAAATCAGAAATAAAGCAACCAGCTACTCTGTAAAATAGAAAATCTACCTGCTTACTCTAAATGAAGCCAAACAAAGGCTCAAATACCAGTACCTCTACTCTTTTTTTTTTCCATCTTTAAGATGAAGTTTTAAAACTAAACCTTGAAGATTATTCTAGCTTTTATCCTCCCTCCTACTCTCCTTCATTATACAGACACAAAAGGACTTTTGAAGATTGCTAGCTACACCTCAAATGTGTGCACTTTAAGTAGGGTTTTTCATTGTTGTACTTTGGGAAATAGATTTGTTACAAATTAAATACTCTCAATGATCAATAGGAAAAGTTGTATTGGTGTAACATGTTTTTACCTTAAATGAACTTGTCAGGCATATAGGCTTCACATCCTTTCAGCTTTTAATTGCTCTAGTATACTATCTGCAGATACTGGCAGTACCAGAATTTTGAAGGAAGAAAGAAAAGAAAGGGTTGGAATACCAGGGATGAACACGATTGTTTAATGAGCCGGTGTCTCTTTGCTAGAATACAGTCCCCATTTGCTGTTATCTCCATGTGCTTCAGGCATTTTGTTTGTCATACAGTTAAGGCATGACTGAACATGCCATTCTGAGACTGTTCTTGTTAAATAAACCTGCAGCTACAACCAATAAAGGGAATGTCCTCTTACAGACATGAGGCATGCCACCTAAAATTTAAGTCAAGTTCTCAGAAGTAAAAAAGTGAAAAAATAAAGTGATTACTTTTCTTCTGTTCCCGAGAAATTTTCATTTTCAGTTACAATTGCACCTTTCAAATCAACTTGTACCAGTAGCTGCTAACACATGAAAACACTGACTAGAAAATTCGTAATTTTCTCAAAAGTAAAATATTTCAAGGAATGTATTTCCATAACTACATGACATTATTTACAGTCCTCTTTGGAAGGGCTGCCTATCCCAGAGAAAACATGTCCTTCCTTCAAAGCCAAGACCTTTCAAATGAAACCAACTGCACTTACTTGGGTTCAAGCCTAGATGCAAAGCTGAATTCAGAGTCTGGTGGCTATTCCTCGGCACAAACATCTGGGACCTACCACTATATCCTCCCAGCTTCTTTGTCTGGACAGGCAGCTTCCCATCTCACCCAGCACACACTCACCATCCCATTCAGTGTACTTGGTTCCCCAAGGCAGCACCAGTCCCTCTGAGCTCACTTCTTATACCCCATCACCTATGAAGTTCACAGAGTGCTGGCCTGCAAATAGTTCATGCACATGACAACAGCTAGAAAAATATGGTCCAGGCTGAGTTCCAGATATAAGGCAGCATCTGTAATCCCTAATAGAAACCCCTTTATGGCAGAACATATCCAGTGATATTTTAGGGAATTCATTCATGATTTATTAGTGCAACTTCCAAATAAAGAGTGTCTAAGCAGAAGAACCATCCCTGCACAAAAGACAGAAAAATCTTAATTCTGTAAGTTGAACAGAAGTAGATGATAATGGAAAAAAAATCCATTTAAGACTGTGGAAAAATATTTTAGAGGCCTTACTTCCTTTTTGCTAATTAAGTTTTGATACTGACCAAATACTAGTCCAGCCACAGATCCTAGTTCATACAGTCCCTCCAAGCTTCCACTGGAGTCCTGCTATGCAGGAACAATGACTATGGCAAACAACCAAACAGGGAAAAAAAAGACTCTTTACCATTTATTTCAGATTTAGATCTCTACCCTGAACTATAGGGTGCATAAATGCTACCAATTCCATTTCATAGGGAAATAAAGAGGTGTATTTAAAATTGTAATTTTAAATACTGGCTCATATAAATGTAACCAAACTGATTTTCATATTTAAGCTTAGATTCATACACATTTATATGAATAAAAATTTTGGTCACCTGTGTTTTAAGAATGGCTGTAACATACCTTCCACTTCAGAATCTATAATTAAAAAACAGAATATGCAACTTGACTGGAACACTTTTCTTTCTCCCTTCTGACACTCAAATCCTGCTGCTCTACTTTGTCATGTGCTGACCTCTTTTTTCCAATACAAGTTTTATCTATCCCATACTCATTTTAGAGGCGCTGTGGAAAATGAAGGGAAAGCCATATAGTTGCTGCAAATTTAAAACAGTTAACACTTATGCAACCCTGCCTGGTTTTTCCCAACATATTTCAAATAAGGTTATCTCAGTCTCTGGACTATGAAGAAATGCAAAAGGCTTTATAAATATCATCTTATATGCAAGTATGAGCACTGGATACAACATGCATTCAAGAGACCAAAAAGCTAAGACAAAAGACAAAAATAAACCAATCAACAGCACAATAGAAAAATCACCTCTGTTTAGTGAGCTGCTTTTTGTTTATCATATTCATCAATTCTCTCCACATACAACAACACAATTATCTCTTCTAAACTACATCTGTAGTTACCTATCTTTCCTTATCATCTGCTTTTTTAAATATCAGGACATTTGTCATCTTTGTTGAAGTTCTGTAACACATTACAGGACAGACACATCTTAAATTTATCCTTCAGTTTAGCCTTTTTTTGTTATTTACTATGCCTTCAGTAAATCTACTAAATTGCTCCTCCAGTTTCTGCCTCAGGCTAAAAAATCCAAGCACAATAAAAGAAAGATTTTTACAGGTATATTTTAAAGGGACAGAAACCATTCCATTCTGCCAAAAAGCTATTCTTTTTAATATTGTTCCTTCCAAACTGAGATCTGATAGACAGACCTCCAGCCCAAGCACCAGGTACACCATCTGCACTTATGCAAGAACAGCTATACTTCTGCAATGTAGTGGCAAGCCCACCAAACACTCTAAGAGGGAAGCAACACTGACATCCAAAGGTCTGAGAGTCAGCTTGAACATCACTATATCACACTGGCATACCCACATTTTGCATTATTTCTACATGGAGTCAGTAAGGTCAGCATGATTTGTCAACCACAAGTTCAGCAGTGCCCGAGCACCATCCTGGTCCTTCCGCTTGATCCAAGGAGGATCTCCAAACAGAAGAACAGCTATTCTCAACCTAAATTAATAGGCTGTAGCACCCAAACACAAGGCTGTAGGGATACTTACACTTAAATTAATGGAATAGATATTAACTGATAGCTTGCACAATGTACAAAATCCAGGCTTCACTCTCATTTTCTGGTCTCTCCGCTCATGCCAGCAGTAAGTGATGAAAGCTTTAGAACATAAAAACATACAAACAACCTCCATATTATTCTAAATAAAGAGACCACAAAAAAAAAATCAAAAAGGGAAGCAGAATGGCAGCTGTGAATACATCATGCATGCAAAAATACATCAATATTTCCAAATTCTTGGTTTGATTCTGAAACATTCTTGCATCGCATAAAAAAATGTAAAATGCGATGAGAAGTGGTTTTTTGTATTGAGCTGCTTAGCAACACCTGCATTCAAATAGCCTCTGGGTAACTTTGACAAAAACTGATTTGACATCTGACAAGCCCCAATTTTTTTTTAAATGAAAGGAAGAAGCAAGCCCACAAATGGGATATATTAAAACACCCATTTATGTTTTAGACTAAAGAAGATTGTCAGATAAGCAGATGCTCCTCAGTTTCTGCCTCAGGCTAAAAATAACTCCTATATTTTGCTGTAGAAGTCAACTGCCTGAGGCGCAGTATTTCACACAAGGTGATTACAATGCACATCATCTTCAAGAGGATACAGGGTATCTCACTGTACAAGTCTTGTTAATTTTTAGCCTATTTCTGTTTTCACAAAATTACCTTTAGGGTTTCTATGCCTTTCTAGCCATCTTTCTAGCCATTAAGAAGTACTACAGACTTTGTCCTTTTTCAAATCTATTAGTAAGAGATCAAAAGAGTAGAGAAATAGGCTGAATAGGAAATTCTTTGACAGATGGGTTAGGACCAAAGAAATTCTAGCTATGCCATTCAGAAGTATCTGAATGCTGGTACCTAAATATTTGGTTATCAAGTGCAGGTCCCTAATTTAATTGCTAAGAATGCTCAAAGTGCCCAATTCCAATATACTTCATTGGAATGCTTTATCAGAGTACTTAACACATCAAATATATGCTTCTTAAACATTCGGCTGTAGAATTCCAAATCTGAAAAACTACTACATTTCTGACATTCCTGCAGTCTCTACTACCTTTGTGAAAGAAATGTGACCATTTTCTAGACTCAAACATCTTGAAAAACAATGACAAATCATTAACTAATGATTTAAGCTCCAAACATATCCTTTACCTCTTCTCAGCATAATATACCATAAATGAATGTAATTTAAAACACAAAAAAAAAAAAAAGTGGACCATCTAAATTCATCATATATTCAGCTATTTTTCTAAAAGAATAAAAACAAAGGACTGCTCTATCAAATGTCTCTACATTCAGTTTTTAAATCTTTCAGCATTTCTCATCATTTTGCAGATGTTTTTAGCTTTTGTCTAATTGAAATGATAGTGTCATAAAATCGTCCTTTGAAGTACCACATTGCAGACACACACACAATCTTTCATCTTGAAATTAGTGCATTAATTTAAAGAGAACTTTTTACAAAAGGACCTCAGAGCTTTTATAGGAATGAAGAAATGGTAACCATAAATATGGCTGTGTAACAGACAGAAGTTAAACAACTCATTTAGCACAGGTCTAAACCATAGTTTTCTACAGGACCAAGCACTTCCATGTTACACTCCAATTCCCACATTCCAAAATACCTAGATCTTTACTCAAAACAGATCTTACTCAAAACTACTCCTCAAAAGAAAACAGACTACAAACAAATAAATATAAGCTTTTGACTTTGTGTTCTAGAGGCACCTGTAGCAGCTACCAGCTTCAGGAAAAAAAAAAACGAATTATTAAATATTACCTGTGAAAAGATAATAGTTACTTAAGTACAAAGAACAGAGAAGTCACACATGGAATCTTTGCTGGGTTCCAGGCTGTTTTCCTACATTCTGAAGAATGTGTATGATACAAAGACAAAATGAGGAGAGTTGCTCAGTTAACAGAGGTATGAGTCCTTATTCATACTGCTAAGCACTGTTTTCTGACCAGAGATCAGTATGACTCTTGATATCAGACTTGCTGAAAAAATGAAGTCATGGTCCTATTTCAGATTGGATTTAGTCTATAACTGTTAATAAACTTCATTGCCACAAATAAAAAATACACACACTCAATCTCAATCTGTGAGCAACAGTCTGGGGGACAGACTACAAGCACAACCACTGCCAAACTTCAAACAACTAAGGCTAATAAGGCACTGGCATAGTTCTGGCTGAGCAAAGCACTCATTAATTGATCCATATTAATAATAATTCCTAGTTCAACCTGCAAAACCAAAATGTATAGCTACGGAAGAAAATGAAATTATATTTTGTGTCACTGATTACTCTGTTCATTGCACCTTGGGAGTATTAAGATTAAATCTGTTCTAAAAGCAGACTAAGAGTTCCTAGAACTCTTTTGAAATGGCTGCTCACCCTATATTGTTAGTTTAAGCCTTTCTTGATGTTCACTTTGTTTAATAATCTGTCAGAGTACTAGAATATTAATTAGCTCCTAAACTCTGCAATAAAGATCATCTTTCAGAAGCTCAACAATCTTGAGGAATATACACAGTAACTGGTGAAAAGGGATCATTACATGAGGCTTACAGATACCACACTGAGTTTCTGCAGGGAAGAGAAGGAAATAATCATAGAGAGGTATCTCATCATCTAGGAGAGTTCTCAAAAATGTGGAACTCATTGTCAGCTGATGCTCTGTTTACTAACAGTTTACACAAGTTGAAGAGGAGACTGAACAAGTATTTTGCCCATAAATTCATGTTAATTTCTGTCTATTTAGCGATTTCTATACAGTGTTGCAAGTCTTTGAGATGAGAACTGCCAAGTGGCTAGAAAACTATCTCACAGGAAACACCAGACAACATTTCTGCAGACTTTTTCCTATGTGTCTGATTATGGCCATGGTAGGAGCAGGACATTGAGCAAGGCGGTTCTTTAGTCAGACACACTACAATTAGTATTATTTTACTGGTGCACAGAGAGGAAAAATTAAGCTAAAGAGCTTTACAAACAGCATACAGTGGGAAGAGACCAATCCAGATGAGTGCAGGTTTCAGATGAAATCCCATGTTCCTACAAACACTAAACTGCATATTGCACGGAAAACAAGTCATAAAATATGTACCAGTAACTACAGCGGACAAGTAGGACATGAACAAGTTCCTATAATTCACAAAAATAAGTAGCAGGGTCAGAAAGTGCTGAGAGGAGAAAGAGTGAAAGAGGGGGAATTCCCCATTATTGCCCCCTTGGCTCCTGCCTACCACTGTGGTCTCTCACACACCTCACAGATGCATGTGGCTCAGACACCATGCTTAAATCAGCTGTTATTTCACAACACCTTTTTCACATCTGAGTGCTGCATGCATTTTGCCCAGCTACCCTGCCTTTGTACCTCACATCTTGTTATATCACCTCTTTCTGCCCATCTCTTCCAAAAAACCAAATCCATCTTTTTTCCAACTGTCCCAGGCAGACACCAAGTATAGACCTAGGCTCTTTGCAGCAGCGCATGGCAGGAGACAATGGATGAAAATGTAAAGGAGAGACCAAAAGAAAGGAAAACACTGTCATTTCAGGGACAGTCATGTCCTGGTAGCATTGCCCAAAGAAGCTGTCAAGACTTCATCCTTGGAGATTTTCAAGATCTGACTGGATGCAACAAGGCTGAATTAGACTTCCTGAGGCTCCTTTCACCCTTAATTACACTTCAATTCAACACCCACACAAAGAAAACACCCAGCACTGCACTGGACTATGCTTCCACAAGTCTCTCACCTACTCAAAAGCTTCTGACTTCAAAGATTCAAGATATCAGTCACTTGGGTTTCAGATCAAGAAAATCAATTAAATACTGCATAAAACATTGTGTGAAGCACATACCTATCACTTCTGTTGTTGTTGTTTGTTTGAAGGTGAGTAACAGCTGAGAATTAAGATAGGTAAAAACTGCAGATGGCACAGAATTACTTTTGTTTCTCGGAGGGCTCTTTTTTGGTTAATTTATTCATTTAAGCTTACCTTAACTCAGGATGATGTTTTTGTGTTTTGTACCAAACACAGCTACCATCTAAGATGATGTGATTATTACATGGTAAGACTATACAACAGAGTTGAATATAAGATTTTCAATCCTGAAGTAAGAGAGACCTAAATGTTCCATTCAGTTCTTCATAGCAACATTCAAGCCGATCAAATACAGTATAATCCTGAAACAAAACACCAGGGTTGTGGTTTTTATTTTAATTTCCCATGACCTTGTGTAGCACAAAAAATAAGTCCCACTTAGACCCACTTAGTCTTTCAAATGAAATTATTTAAATACACAACTCCAACCTTGGGGGGAATAAAGTTGCAGATCATACATGAGTTTACATAAATGTAATAAGTGTAAACTGGATACAGTTTTAAGAACTCAGTACAAACTTGTATGGAACTAATCAACAGTGGCTCTTCCAACTTGCCATCAACCAGGACCCCCAGGTCCTTTTCCACAGGGCTGCTCTCCAGTGTTATATTCTCTAGTTTGTCCATACATCCAGGGTTGCCCCATCCCAGATGCAAAATCCAGCACTTGTAATTTTTAAACTTCATAGGGTTGGTGGTTGCCCAGCCCTTTTATTTGTCAATGTCCCTCTGCCTTCATGGCAATAAACAGCTCCTCCCAACTCAGTGCCATCAGCAAATTTACTTAGCATTCCTTCCAGTCCTGTGTACAAGTCTTTCATGAAGATGTTGAAGAGCACAGGGCCAAGGATGAGCCTTGCAGAGCCCCACCAGTGACAGGTCACCAGCCTAATGTAACTCTTCACCACAACCCTTTGCTCACAGTTGCTCACCCACCGCATGACGTGTTTATCCAGCTGTGTGTTGGACATTTTGTCCAGAAGGATACTGCGACAGACATCAGTAACAGCTTTACTGAAATCCAAAAATGTCACAACTGGCACCAACTGATCAACTGGAGAGTTACCCTGTCAAAAAAGGAAATTCAGTTTTGACAACCAGGACTTGCCCCTCATTAGTCTGTGCTGGCTGTGACCCATGACTGCACTGTCCTCCAGGTGTTTCTCAATAACTCCCAACATAATCCTCTCCATAATTCTACCAGAAACTGAAGTGAAACTGAGAGACCTGTCGCTACCAGGGGCATCCTTCTGGCCCTTCTGGAAAACTGGGGCATTTGTCAAGTTCCAGTCGATTGGGACCTTTTCAGATTCCTGAGACAATTCAAGAATCATTGAGAGAGGTCTTGTGATGACATCAGCCAGCTCTCTGAGTACCCTTGGATGAACTCCATCAGGTCTCATAGATTTCGAGGGATTCAGCTGGAAAAGCAAATCCTCTATTCCACTGGGAGTTTATCATTCTCACAGTCATGGTTCCCCAGCTCAGGATACTGGGACTCCAATAGGCCACCACCAGAGTTGAAGACTGAAGTGAAGAAACAATTAAATGTCTCTGCTATGTCTACATTCCATTTTTTGAGGTGACCATCTTCATCACATATATTATTTCTGCACTGCCTTTTGCTATTGACATATTTAAGAAAGCCCCTTCTACTGTCTCCCACAGTTCTGGCCAGCTTCAATTCTGTCTGAGCTTTAGCTACACAAATTTTCTCCCCACAGAGGTGAAACAGCATCTTTGTAATCTTCTCATGTCCATGAACACTGCTTACACTGGACATAGAGCTTCCTTTTTGCCTTAGCTGCAGAAGAAGATCCCTGCACAGACAAGTTAGCCCTTTATCTCACAAGCTTGACTTCCAACATTTTCAAGTTACCTGCTCCTGTACTCTTAGGAAGGTGGTATGGAAGTGACCAGCACTGTTAGACCACAGCACCTTAAAAAGCATCTTCCCAAGGGATCTTACCAGTTCCCTGAGCAGCCTGAAGTCTGCCCTCCTCATGACCATTTGAAACTTGATTGCTTCCTGGTGACTGGGGCCAAGACAGCCACAGAGCGATCAATCCACTCCACTCACAAGCCCCACTCTGAGGAAGGCAGCAAATCAAGAAGGGCCCCTTTCCAAGTGAACTGCCTTAGCACCTATATCAAGTTACCATCCAAGTGCTCTAGAAATCTTCTGGACCTGTTTGTAGCAGCTGTGTGGTGCTCCCAGTTAACATGTGGCAAATTAAGGTCCCCCTTAAGAACAAGGGCGGCTGATGAATAGATATTCCTTAGCTCCTTAAAGGATAACTCATCAGTGTTGTCATCCTGGCTGAGTTGCCTATAGAAGATTTCCACAATGAAGTTTGTCCCTTAATCCTTACTCAGTAGCACTCAACTGTGCCACTGCCAGCTCCAAGCCCCATACATTTCAGCCCCTCTGTTACCTATGTCACCTCTTCACCTCACCTTCCCTGCCTGATCTCTCCTGAAGAGCCTTTAATTGTAACACAGCAGTCACAGGACTCATCCCACCAGGTTTCACTTACACCAGTGATGTCACATCTCTGGGATTAAGGAAGCTCCTCTTCCTTGTTCCTCTTGCTGTGTGTGTCAGTGTGGGAATGTTTTAAGTGCAGTTCATTGCAGACAACACCTCATGGGGATGACTGGTGGACCTCATAAGCACACAGTCCCTCCAATTCTGCCAAACAGTTCCATTGCTTATCACAGGCAAACCTGGTTTTCTCTCAGGCTTGCCAGTGATAAGCAACAGGATGGGCACACCAGGCTTGGAAGGTACACACACAGTGAATTAGAAGCTGCTACATGGATTCTGGGATTGAAAGTTTTCCAGACTTTTTAAGTTTTTAATAAACTTAGTTGTGATTGGGTTTTTTTGACAAATAACTTCCAGCACCTAACTATCCTTTAATATTCTACCCAGGATATTAAAGCATATTCTTAAACAAAACAAAACTTGCAAAAAATTATAAGCTTATCATGTGCTAAAAAAAGATGGAAAGAAGAAAATATGCCCATTGAACAGGTGTTGTCAGGAGACTTGGTCAAAATCAGAATTCCCAAAGGCATTAAAAGCAAAACAAACTGGATATAAACAATCTTAATACAATTCTTCCATCAGAACCTGAAAATGTTTCTATTTACCCTGCCACATCTGAAGGAAGAACCATAAATGGAACCCTAGTAAGATGTGTTCACTAGACAAAGCCAGCAAGAGAATGGTCTAACCTATCATGAATGGTTGTCCAGATCAAATAAATATATTTCAGACTTCCACTATAACACTACTACATCTGCATGAATGGTAAGCACATCAGTCAGATGCAGGGTTTTTTTCTAGTACTCTGAACAACCACCTTATTGAGGCTCTTTTTTCCTCAACACACACAAAACCAAACAAGTTGTTTTACAACACAACTGATGTTAGACAATGGAAAGACACTACCTCATTAATCTCAAGCTATAACATGAAGACACTTTAATCCTCAGGTAGGGAATCACTAAGAAAGATAATGCTGAAGGCAAACTTCTAATCAAAAGAGCTCAACAGCCAGTACAGGATTCCACTCCTCTCTCAAATTTCCAGCCATTCAGAGAAGGATTTCAATTCCTTTACAACACACACAGTAACTGCTATGCCTGAAATATGCAGCACTTAAATTTTCTTGACGTTTTTCCAACTGGAACACAGCAATTTTCTATTAGTCTCAAGCACATTGGACTTCTTTAGTAGCAGGAACTCTCTTTCCCCACAGAAAGCACTCACTGCTCTACTTCCTTCCAAGGTTGTTGCTCAGTATGACAGCTACCAAGCACCACACATGCACTGCCTTCTAAACACACAGGCAGACTCCTGACAGGGAGCCATCAGTGGGGATGCAAAAAAAGTTGTATCTTTACTGCTGTTCATAAGACAAGAGATGAACACAGACTGGCTGAACATCCTTTGCAGAGTCCATATTTGAATCACTTCTACCTTTCACTCCAGTATTTCCCACAAACAGGTCAGGAGACTCTTGTGTCTCAGGCCTGGCAGCCTCAAGTACAAAATACATAGATCAGTGCTCCTTACACCTTTTAAAATCCTTCATCACCTTGTTATTAGCAAAAGAACACTTCCCAACTTAGATGACTTCCATCTGGTTAAGAAAAAATGTAAATTTTATCTATACTGCACACATTACATAAAACCCAGCTATACAACTCAACTGTCCTTCCTCAATGAGCCAAGATTTTGATTATATATACATTATATATACACCTTTTTAAAAAAAGTAACCACCAAAATATTTGTAATTCTCCTTTCTGGAGTTCAGGAAAAACAAACAACAACAACAAAAACCCTTGCTTACACAGCTATACCAGCATAATCCTCAAATGTAAAGTTACAGAAGAAAAGCTGCAGTTTCACCAGTGCAGCATGGCTTGCTTGCAGCAGGACATAATTATGGTAACAATACAAAACATAACTGTTACCCTATACATGGATCCTCATACAGCACTGTCAGTGAATAATGGGAGCTCTGTGTTTCTTAAATAGGCATTAGCACAACTGTAAATGAGAAAAATGCTGCAAGTAAACTCAACACCTGCACCAAGTGAGTACCTGCAAACCGAGAAACACATTCCAAACATAATTAAAAACGGTTATAAAAGTTAATATTTAAGGAGGATAACATACAAAGTAGTGGCAGGTGCATATAATTCAGTTACCTTTTACAACCTGAAGAATTGTTATGAATCAACAACACCCAAACCCCACAGCACTTAATATTTAGACAAAATCCAACTTTCAAGAAACTACAAGCACTGAAAGGAAAAACATTTGACATTTTGAAAAGTCACCATTACTTAGATAAGCACTAGGGCTGAGAAGGTAAAAAAAACAGCCTTTACTTTTATAATGGGAGTCTCTAAATACAAAGCATTGTCAACTTCCAACCAGTCACCATCTGTTTTCACAGCCTCCACTATGGTTTCTGTCCTCCACCAACACCCATACAAAATACAGTTAAGACACAGAACTCTTTAAGGAACTGGCCCTATTATCTTCCCACTGAATAGGAGAGAAATTAGTCATTAATAAGTAATCTGCTAACATTTTCCATGTCTGTTTCAATATAATTTAGACAACACAAACTGTTCTTATTCTGCCACCTTTCCTATCAATAAATTCTCCAGGTGCATTGCAAGTGAAATTAAATCCTACTTCTTTGGGGCAAAACCTATTTTTGTATTCAGTTTTGGGCAGAAAAGCTTTTAGGCACTTTGTATCTTCTAGGAGTGCATTTTTTCAACAGGTACCAGTTTTCATTTCAGAGGATCTTATTGGTCTCCACCACAGTGGCACAATGATCATAAAGGGGAGATATTTAGCATAAAATGTCTACTTCATTCTTACAAAAATTATTTTCTTGAAAAGTAAGACAACGAAACACCCAGCAAAGCTCTAAAATAACATCTCCTGAGAAGTAATTTTAAAACATACACCATGAAGAGCTACAAGTGTTAAAATACACCTTGGTAGGGTGTACTACTACTACCAAGTCACTATGTATTGACTGTGCAGTAAACTGCCTAGCATCAAGTGAGCAAGACAGCAAGAAAGTGGAGTGTTGCAGATTACTCCAACAAGCCATCATCTACATCACAGCCTTCTTTTGTCTGAGAACTTCAGCTGACCAGCTTGAGTCAATACTTTAAAATATTTTCTCATGACTACAGAGCTGTATGAAAGACAAGTAAATAGTCTGCAAAGCATTAACCCATAAGTAGGTACTCACATTTGACACTGGAGACTGTTTTTGAAGCTGCTCACTACCAGGAATGATCTAGTGTTCCCTACCTAAACAATTCTTAGGAATGCATGTGGCAATGAATAAAAACATTTAAGAAAGGCAAAATACTGAAAAGAGATAGATCTGCATAAGTATATACTGGTAAAAAATGCAGCACTTACTAGTAGCAAGCTTCTCCAGTGACACCTTGTACGACAGTTACCTACAGTTATTAAAATTTGACCCCAAAAATGTGATGAAATGCTTAACTGCTACTTATAGAAGCAATTAGTATAAAGGTACAAGAAGTTTCCAAGAAGTGCCAACATGTGGCGACACTCAGCAAAGTTTAGGGAGCAGGTGGGAACTTGTTTCTCAATGCCAAAATATGTTACCCTTAATAAATAAAGATATCCTTTAAAATGCAGTAAATTCAAACACAGGATTCTAATGGCTGCTGAGCAAGGAATGTGTTTTCCTGAAAAGTAAGACACATTTTGAGTAATACTTTAACAAAACAAACAGAAACCCCAACCACAACCAAACTCACCAAACCCCAAACCACACCATCCAAAAACTACCAAAGGAGTTCAAAAAACTAGTTCAAAGAACTGGGACATTAGTCTCAAAGAGCAAAAAGAAACCCACTGCTCAAAACCAACCAACCAAAGAGTGTACAAGAAGGGACAGGGTACACAACAGAGACCCCTAAAATATCACACCATACAACACCTGCTGCAATGTGCAAAACCATTACTGACTGGGCTAGGACTAGTTCACTTAGAGAAGTAAAAATGCAGCATTTTAAGGTTCCTATAAAAGGCACAAGGGCCAGGTATTTAAGGGGGAGTCCATATAAAACAAACAAGGTACAGTCTATGAGGCTGGCACACCCTGAAAAAAAAACTAAAATAATTCACTTGTATTCACCACTTTACAAAACACCGACACTGAAGACCTATGCCAAAACTCTTTACCTCAAACTTACAAGTATGCAAGTAATTGTTCTCAAAAACCACAGTTATAGACTGTGCATATAAACATTTCTACTCTTCCTGAAACTCACTCATTTCTACTCATTACTTGCATATAAATATAAACATTTCTACTCTTCCTGAAACTCACTTCTCAACCTTCCAAGACCACCTCACATGAAAGGGTATGCTGTGAAAGTGCCTAGGATGTCACAAGCAAGGGTTAGTAACTTCAGGTGTGAAGAATACAATTTCATCTTCTCCTGCTGCTTCAGAAACAAAGACTTTTAATTTTCTAGACCTACTTTAATAATCCATAATATTAACCAGAAGAACTAAAATATTTTTTCTACAAAAATATGGTGATCACCATTCTAGTTCAAAACTATAGACAGAAATCCAACTCTATTCAGTTTCCTGTAGTCTTTCTTAATAACTGCAAAACAAGCTAAAACCTTAGTTATCATTCTTCTGAATTCCTCTAGGAGTATTACAAATCAATGCCAGATTTTTATACTAGTAGCAAACCACAGAGGACAGTGGTGTTGGCTGATAAAAATATCTTCCTCTGCCTCAAAAAAATGTTCTTCAAACCACCACATTTTTTCCAGTGAAGGAAATTCTTTTGGATTCCAAACTGAATAATATTTACACCTGAACATCTATTCCAACCTGATAAATCAATTTTCTCTCGTTACTATTGTTTCGACCATACTTTAACAGGCACGTGTCTCAGTTTGATCCTCCAAAAGGTTTGAACTTACTCTGTCGACAAGAAGCTACTTTAAAAAAAAAAAAAAAAAGCCACAAGTTACGACAAGTCTAGCTTCTTTAGGATAAATGACACCTCATCTGTCCGTCGCTTGGGACGCCGCCCTGCCCCGACCCCCGCGGGTCCGTCCGGCAGGCGCAGCTGCCCGCAGCGGAGGGAGCGCGCTTCGGCCCGGCCGCGCGGGGGGCCCGGGCCCGGGCGGGGAGCGCTCGTCAGCAGCACCGGGGCTGCGCCCGGCGCCCCCAGCGGTGGCTCCGCTGCGGCCGCGCCCCCCCGGCCCCGCTCACCTCGGCGGCCGGGATGTTCACCACACCTGTCGACCTCCTCTTCTCCCTCAGCTTCCTCTTCTCGATCTGCCCCTTCCCCTTCCTGGCGCTGGGGCCCGAGCTTTTTCCCTTGGCGGCCAGCTTCTCCTCGCCCTCGGGGGAGCCCGGTGCGGCGGCGGGCTCGGCCCCGCGGTTCCCGGCGAGAGGCGGCGGCGGCTCCTTAGCGGGGGCGCCGCGGCCCAGGGCGGCGCTGGCGAGGCTGACGCAGTTCAGCGCCCCGCCGGCGGGGGGCGCCGCGCGGTCGGGGGGCAGGTTGTTGTTGTTGTTCAGCTCGGCGGAGGGGCCGCCCCCCGGAGGACGGGGCTCGCCCCCGCCCGGTGCGCCCGGGGCTGGCGGTGCCTGCTTCGCCCGCATCTTCTCCCGCTTAGCTTTCCATTCCTCCAGAAAGTCCGTGGTGCTACCCCCAGCGCTGCGGTAGCCGCCAGTCGCCATGTTCCCGGCGGGCTGGACGGCGAGAGCGCCCCACCAGCACCGCTGCCGCCGCCCGCCCCGAGGCGGCTCTGCTGCCGCCCGGAGAGGAGAGGTCCCGGCGGGTCGGGCGGGAGAGACGGGGGAGGGAGAGTCGGGGGCGGGGAGAGAGGCTCGGAGAAGCACAAACACCCTGGAGCGAAACAAAGGGGGGACGTGAGCCGTCCCGCCGCACTGCCCATCCCCGTCCCGCTGCCTCCCGAACTCTTCGGGAAGCCCCCGACCCCAGGGGACGGGTCTCCATCACCGCCCGCCCTCGCACGCTCGGCTCCCATGGCTCGGACCGCGGCGCCCGGCCCCGGCGCGGCGCCCCTCGCTCCCCGGGGCTCCCCTCACCCCTCGGTCCGGGGCCGCCCGGCAGTACCCGCCTCCTCCGCCCGCCCGCTGCGGCCACGACGGCCGCGCAGCGCCGTCCCTCGCCCCGGGCCATCGGGTACCATCCCCCGAAGCCGGTGCCATCCCCCCGCCGCCCGCTTGCCTGCCCGGGGAGCCGCGTTCCCGCGCGCAGCAGGGCGGGGCGAGCGCGGCCGGCGCTCACCTCCCGCCCGGCGGGGCCGCGGCTCGGGCGCTGCACAGCGCCGGCGGCACCAGGTGAGCGGCACCGCCTCCCGCCGTCCCGGAAGGAGCGGCGCGGCCCCGAGCCTTCCCGAGCTCCCTCCCCTTTCCCCATCGCGGCGCGGACACAGCCGAAGCCAGGGCGGAAACTGCCGAGATGGCCCCGACAATGGGGTGAGGGCGGGGAAGCCCCGCCCGGCCCGGTGCATGCCGCGACCCGACCGCCCCGGCTGCCGGCCCGTGCGGTGCCCTGGCACCTGCCCCGGGCAGCGTCGGCGCGGGAGCGGACACGGACCTCGGCGCTCCCGACGAGCGGCAGGAACGGAGAGGGGATGCCCTGGCCGGGACGACGCCGGCGTCGGCCGCACTCCGCTTCCCCGGCGGCTTTAATGGACGGCGGGCGGGGGGCTGCCGGAGCCCCGCCGGGAGGGGCCGGAGAAGGCGGTCTGGTGTCACACCCCGCCGCGGGGGCTTCGCCAAACCCGCCCCGCACCTGCCGCAAAGCCTCGGCTGAAGGGCCCCGACGTGCGGCCGCCTCCCGCGGGGCAGGTGCCGGGCTCGGCCCTGGGGCGGCACCGCCGGCCCCTGTCTCCGGCGGCCAGCCGAGAGCCGCGTGCGGAGCCCGGCGCCGTCAGCCCGCGGCTACGCTGCCATCGGGGACACGCCGCGCTGTGACCGGAGCGCCCGCTTGGCCTCAAAGCGCGGTGCCGCCACTGCGCCGGGCGCCGGGGTCGGGGCACGGTGGGAAAGAGCCCGAGGTCAGTGGCTCCCGCAGCAGAATGACTTCCTCTGGGCCGCGCCGGTGCTGGGCAGGCTGCTGCTAGCCTGTTGGAAGTTCACTCCCGCGGGCGGAAGTTTGGGAAAGATCCTGTGTTTTCCTGACGTTACAAGGAGCCAGGATTCAAGGGGTTTCCGACAGTCATGCTGCAAAGACTTGACAGATGTCTCGTTTTAATAATAATAATAACAGCCCTTAGTGGGGAAACCTAACTGGGTTAAATGTTAGGAAAAACGAACGTGCAAGGACCGTGGTGGGAGCATGTGCTATCTGTTGAACAGCTTGTATAGGTGATAGGATGGGTAAACCTGCACGGAAAACGCAGCTTTTTTTTTTTTTTTTGTTTTCCCGAACTCACTATGTCTTAGTAGCACCCTGGAAATTGATCGTGGTACTTTTGAAAATCACAGCTTTCAATAGACTTGGGGCTTGCTTAATCGTGCTTTATAAGTGGTATGCTGAGGGCAGGGAGTGTATTGGTGCCACCTTTCCAGCTGGCTCAGGATAAGATACAAGTTTACATCACTCGGAGGAAATCTATATAGCCTGGGCTTACCTAACTGGGAGCACATGATCACGTTTTCTCCTCTTTTCAGATTCAGTCCTGAATTTGTCCACCTAGTTACTAAAATTCAGTAGTACTTCAGAATATAAACTTTGCAAGGATTTTTGGTTTCTTTTTACAGAAATATATCTATATAGGTGTTAGGAATAAAAAATATCTAGCAAAGTGGAGCTCCAAGTATCTGCTAGGCTCTCTGCACAATGTAAATAACAGGATTAGTCCATGTAGCCACTTGTGCCTTAAATAAGCCTCTACCTCGTTCTCTTTCACAGCAGTGGGCACAGTCTCGCCCTGCCAACCTTCTCTGCCCTTCTGGTGATCATTCATTTACTTGGACTTTTCACTGAACTCATATCTGATTTCTGCCCTGGTTTGGATTTAGGCGTGTTTCTGGTGTGGTGGTTGGTTTTGGAGGGCAGTTTAAATACGTGGAAGTTAAGGTGCAGTTTCATTACTGCAGACAAAACCTCTTATCTTTCAGACCAAGGGAAAATCCCCAAACAAAACCAGCTAGTTGTTCAGTGTTGGGTTGGAAAGCTGTAGATAGGCAGAAAAATAGATGGTAAAAACATAGTTCTGCACTAGTGCTACTCTTTACTACTCAGCAGTATGAAATAAGTAAAGTTGGTCCTAACAGAAGTTTTGACTAAGCACTCTCCCGAAGAAAAAATTCTTACCTGCACTCTTATCTGTAGAGTTTTTAAAATAGACAAGTACTCAATTGTATTTCTAGAAAACATAATCTAGAAAAAGGATTTCTGATATGAGTTCTTGTCTCTCCTGTCATGTAATTTGTTTTCTATTTATACGATGAAGAGCTTTTCTTGAGAGAATCATGTAACTGTGACAATAACAGTATTTCGCCCTCATGATTACAGACCATGAACAGCACAGCTGGCCAAATATTAGCAAAAACTTCAGATTAGAAGGTTGTTACTTACAGCATGGTGTGTATATTGAGAAACATAACAATGTATTTTAGTTCTCAGGACACCCTCGCTTCTCTTCTACCCCAGGTCATGCCAGCTGCCCCTTGAGCCCCTCTCTCTGTGGCATCCTGTAGCAGCTAGGAAGGCTTAGATGTGCCTGCCCTGCTTCACATCCCATGTGCCCACATTTCTTATGTGTAGGAGCTGACATATCCAGGCTTTAGCTGCATCTACCTCTGCTGTTGGATTTTTTTTTTTCCCCTCTCTACTGTAAAAAACATTGTGAGATTGGGGGGGGGGGTGTTGTTTGGGGGGTTTTTTGGTGTTTTTTTAAATCTGTTTTTTGTGCCAAAAAGGCTTTGTTTGCTTTATAGTCTGTTATAAATTAACAGAAGTTATGTTGTGCCTAAGTGCCCAATACAAAAATGCTGACTGTCAGATGTTTGCATCTCAATAAAGTTGTCTGTGCTGGAGAGCTTTCAGGGATAAAGTCCCAAATAGTTTAAGTATCACGCTGCATGTTTTCCTGCCACAGGGGAGAACAGCTTAATAGCTTGCAAACATTTTTAAAACAACACTTTTCTCTTTTCTTGCAAAGGAAAAAAAATCTTCAGGATATTCTTAAGTCCTAGAAATACAATTCATTTTATTAGCTATGTTTTAAACTGGCGTAATGATAAGGGTCCTTAAGCCTTAAGATATTGGGTTTTATATATTATGGAATGAGATTCTTCCCTAGAGGTAAAATTACCACCAGGATTGGGTAGGATGATCTTGGTCTCCTTTGCCATGGAAAAAAATATTTCATTTTTTAATTTAGAGTAAAACCCATGATTCATTCTTAAAATCATAAGGAAATGAATTGCCTTTTGGGGTTGGGCACTTCAAAATTGCCTTCTTTGTAAAGGGTTGCAAGCTGCTTGAGATTTTCATAATTTCTTTGAGAGATTAAACCAAATTATCCAACCTTATTAACATTCTGAATTCAGGCTTATCTGAGTCATAATCTTTTCTGAAGTGGCAATTTTCAAGGCTGGAAAATAAAATAGAAAACATAATAATATTGTAATGGCTGAGAAAATTAGGACAACATCCAAATTCCTTCCCAATGTCTGTTTACTTGTTACCATCATGCTCTGAGCTTCACAAACATTTGTTACATACACTCATGTTCTGCAGTGAAACATTCCCTCCATCTCACCCTCCTCAGCATCTCTCCCCAAAGTCTCTGTTGAGAATCTGGCAGGTGAACACAGTAAACTCAAACACACTCTTCCTTCTGCTTCAGACTTTACTTTGCCTCTCCTATTACCTGAATTTCCATGAAACTCTTCCACTTAGTGCACCTGTCTACTGCTTCCCATATTGGATCCCCTTTGAAGTTCATCCACTCAGCATTCTTCATCTTTCTTCTCCCAGTCCAAACTTTTACAGTCACATACTTGCTCTACCTGCTTTATTGCTCACACCTAATTAAGCGTGTAATTTTTATTTTTTAGCTTGCTCTGGTACTGTTCCACTACACTTTCCTCTCTGTTGCTTTAAATTTTACCTGCTGGATAACCCTCACCCACATCACTGTACCCTAACTAACCCATCTACCTACTTATTTCTGCACTATCTGCCCAGAAATGCTGTTGCTTAAAGTTGCTGTGACTCAGTGAAATCTCACAGCCATCTTTTTGTAGAAACATCTGTTCTTTTCATCCATGAAATTTCAAAAACCTCTTTAAACCTTTCGCATTAAATCACTGGCTGTAACTTCTGTCTAATCTTCCTGTAAATTCCCTGCCTATGTTCCATGACATTTCTAATGTCAAATCCTACCTGAAAGTAAAATAGTCCTCAAGCATATACTCTTCTTTAACCTTTTATTGCTAATGGTCTTGGGTGGTTTTGTCTAAAGGCAGGTGAGCTGCTATCCCTTTCAATTTAATACCACTTTCTGCTACTTCTGAGCTATGCACACTGTTCTGAGAGGCTTAGCCTATCATCAGGGATTTTCCATTTCCTCAACTTTTGTTGCAGAAATTGGCTAAATCATTCTCTTTTTCCCCCTCACTACAGATTGGGGCCATAGTGCTAACCTTCTGGCTAGGTTTTCCTCTCTAAGGTTCTAACAATTCATTATGTTCTAGTTGCTGTAGTCTTTGGTTTAAATGGATTGCTTTCTTACAGTTTGTGTCTGCAAACTTGTACAAATCTGACAACCTTGCTTTTAATGAAATGCCAGTTTTATCCTATTTGCTGTGCTACTGAGTTGGATGCTTAAACCCTTTTTTTTTTAAGTGCTAGGGTCTGATTTGAAATCTTGTGTGTAAATAAAACAGAGCTTTGTGAAATAGCTGGACTTATCAGGAGTCATTAGCATTCAAGATCAGTCCTAGAGTGCATCCTTTAGTCTTGTTTCTGTATGTGTTTTACCAATCTTGAACTCTGCTATCATTTGACCAAAAAAGCAATGTAGTTTCTTTGAACTAGTTTGGTTTGACAGACAAACTAGTATTCTTTCTTGCAGCAAAGTTTATTCATCTGTCTGATGGAAGGATGCAGTGTCAAAAGGCAAAAAACAAACTGACAGAAGTTTGCTTGATTTTTTTTTAAGTATTTCATCTTACAGTATGAAAACTTAGTGCAGAGATTGCCATCTGTCTCCAGCTGGCAGTTGTTGGATAAGAATGACAGTGGGGATGGGAATGGATTCGGAATCTGTGCAGATGACTTCAAAAGTGTGATGAGAATATTTTCTGCCACAGTTCCGAGTCTGACTCTGTCAGAAGGTCTGTTGCTGCTGCTCATGTCCTGCACCAGGAGGGTATAGAGCAATGACTTGGCTTGCCTTACCTCCTTGCTATTTGTGGTACATCTTTTTTTCATCCAAACAGGTACTTGGAGGGCCAGATTTGAACAGTGAACCAGGTGAGTATGCCCTAGAGCAACTTGTTGAAGAATAGTGGAAAACAGACGCAGAGTCAAAATGTTCAACAGCGAGGTATGAGGAGGTAGAGAAAAAGCTGATGCTGACGAGCCTCACAGTGCTTGGGAAAGAAGGGGAGAAAGGTGGATGCTGTAAGGCAGCCTGTAAGTATGCTTGGGGACCAGTTTGCAAAAGGCATAGAAGCAATTCCCCTGATGGCAGATCAGTAGGGCCAGAATACGATCACCATACAAAAGAAGCACTTTTTTTAAAAAGCTTTTCCCTGCTATGAAGGAGCCCACAGAGCATCTCACAGCAGAGCTCTTCACTATGACAGATCCATCAAAATCAAAGTATTGGAAAGAAACACAACTAATTGACAAAGTGAGAAACAACAAATTGACAAAGTGAATGGCAGTGATAAAGTAGTAGATGGAATTCAGTGTAGGTAGACATAAAGTGATTTGTGTTGGGACAAATTTTCTAACAAACAATACCATTTGAAGAAAGTTGAGCAGCATGGAGTCTGTTGAACTAAAATGCACCTTCAGAATGCCTGTGCTCCCTTGCCATAAGAATAGGAGAGAGCATAACACAGAGGCATTGGATTTAGCCATGTGCAGGTTTATTAGTCCAGCTCCTGATTTACCCTTTTGGGAACAAATGGAGATATTTTTCTCTCTTTATATTCCTTCACAAGACAGAGCTCTCTTGTCTTGAAGGATGTATTCAGCCAGGTGTTTTCTAGGGCCTGTCTTTGTGCCATGTTGTCCTCTAGAGTCCTGAGTTCTTGAGAACACCCTAAATGGGCTGCTGGCCTGCTATGATCTTCATTAGTGGAGAGGCTACCAGGTAACCCCACTGCTATTTTGCCTTCAATTTCCTTTCCTTTCATGGTATCTCATTTCCAGAGTGCTGCTAAGCCGTTCTTTTCTGTTTCGGCCTTCAACAAGGATCAACTGGGCAAGATTTGGTGCATGTCCCCGCGCTTGATGGCATATCACATGCCTTTTGATGGCTTTGACTTTGGGGAACATTTTTTTCTTTTTTTTCTTTTTTAAAATATCCATCACATGTCCCCCATATCTTCCCCTACAAGTTCTGTCTACTTCCTTGATTTTTTTCCTCTGCTTTTGCAACATCTGTAAGGTTACTTTTGGCCTGATTTGCTCCTTTCCACTGCACATGCTATAATCCCGGTCCATTTTCTTGTAGTTCCTAAATTTCCAATTTCTTTCTTTTTTTTTTCCTTCAGTTTCCTTTCTTTGATTGTATCTCCATTCCAGAGTGTTCCTAAGTCCTTCTTTTCTGTTTTGACTTTCAAGGGGGATCAATTTTTGCATTCCTTGGTGAAGGTCCCTGCACTGGATGGCATGCCATGCCCTTTGATGACTATGAGTTTGGTCAAGATTTTTTTTTTTTAAGTATCCATGCCATGTCCCTCATATTTTCCCCTCCAAGTTATGTCTGCTTTATTGATTTTTCCCCTGCTTCTGCAACAGCTGTGAGGTTAGTTTTGGCCCCTTTTGGTCCTTTGCACTGCACATCATTTCCACCCAGACCACTTTCTCTTAGTCACTATATTTCGCGATTTTTTTTTTTCCTTCAATTTCTTTTTTTTGGATGGTATCTCTATTCCAGAGTGTTCCTAAATCCTTCTTCTCTGTTTTGGCCTTCAGTGGGGATCAGTTTTGTCAAGCCTTAGTGTATGTCTTGCGTGTCCCTACACTGGATGGCATGCCATGCCCTTTGATGACTATGTGTTTGGCCAATTTTTTTTTTTTTTTAAATTTATTAAGTATCTATGCCATGTCCCTCATATTTTCCCCTCCAAGTTATGTCTGCTTTATTGATTTTTCCCCTGCTCTTGCAACAGCTGTGAGGTTAGTTTTGGCCTCTTTTGCTCCTTTGCACTGCACCTCATTTCCGCCCAGACCACTTTCTTGGAGTCACTAAATCTCCCGATTTTCCATTTTTTTGGATTTTTTTCAATTGCATTTCTTTGATGATATATCCTTTCTAGAGTGTTTGTAAGTCTGTCTTTTAAGGGGTCGCAAGATTCCTTTTCCCTTCCCAAAAGGAAATGAAATTTTTTTTCGGGAAAGGAAACTGAATCTTGCGATTTCAATGGCGACCAATTGGGCAAGCTTTTATTTCCTCTTGGGAAGGGAAACGGGATCCTGTGCAATCAAGAAGAAAGGCTTTCAAACTCCCTGTGTTTGGGATAGGATTATTTGAAATGCAATTGCAAAAAACCCAAATAACCAGGAAATCGGGAGATTTCATGCGTTCAAAAAATGGTCTCCTAGTATATGAGCTTTAGTGCAAAGGACTGAAAGAGGCCAAACTAACCTAACAGCTGTTTCAAAAGCAGGGGAAAATTTCATGTAGGAAGACACAACTTGTAGGCGAAGATATGATGAACATGGCATGCATAATGATACTTAAAAAAAAAAAAGAAAGAAAAAAATCTTTCCCAAAGTTAAAGCCATCAAAGGCATGCCATATGCCATCAAGTGCAGGGACATGCACCAAAGCTTGCTCAATTGATCCCCGTTGAATGCCAAATTAGAAAATAAGGACTCACCCACTCTCTTGAATGTAGATACCATCAAATGAAATGCAATTGAAGGTGAAAAAAATATGATATTGGGAAATTTAGTGACTACAAGTAAATCGACAGTGATTACATCAGGTGGAGTGCAAAGGACCAAAACAGGCCAAAACTAACCTAACAGATTTTGCAAAAGCAGGGTAAAAAACCAAAGAGGATGACACATCTTGGAGGGGAAGATATGAGGGACAAGTCATGCATACTTTAAAAAAAAAAAAAAAATCATCCCCACTGGTTTTTTACCTCACCTTGGTGATAAAGAGGTGTTTGTACCTCTTCATCTTACAGAAATAATATTATAGGTGTAAACTACCTTATAAGTTAACCTTATCTGAGTGCCACCACCTTTGTTCCTTTCTCTGATGTTTCCAGCACCTATGGAGCCTACTCATTCTTTTTAAATATAGCACCCTCTGACCATATGCCTGCTTTAGTTTTAGCTAGTTCTGCAGAAAGAGGGAGTTTGATGCAATGATCCTTTGAGTCCCTTCCAACTCAAGATACTTCTGTGACCTCTATGCAGCTAGCTCCTAAGTTTAAAACATTGTTAAAAAGATTTTTTGTCTGTACCAAAGACAATTCTCTTCCTGTCTTTCTGTATCTCCAAATATAAGCAGGCAAATGAATAATTAGAAACCAAATCCAGTGGGTCCTGGCTTACTGGCAGTCTGTGTCTTGTTGGTACTGGTTACAATTCATAATCCTTCTGGGCTGTTGTATTGCGGTTTTGGGGTTTTTTTCTTTTTTAATTAACAGCATTCTAACTCTTAAGAACTATTTTGATTTTTTTGACAAACCAATACACATTTACAGTAAAAATGAATTAGGCTTCTTGATTGTCACTGTCTGCTTCTTGACTGAAGTTGATTAAACCTCATCCTTTTGATCTAACCTCGTTTAGGCGATGAGTTGCACACAGTAGCAAAGGGCAGTGAGCACAAAACTATGCCCCAAAAGAATCATAGTTAAGGCTGAGGGATCTCCTCAGAGAGCTGTCTAAGAAGCTTGGCCTTTGCTGAAATGCAGTAGATGATGCATGCAGAATTCAGTGTGATGGCTTTTTACAATGCTCTGTTTGAGCTATCCCTCCATTTGGAGATTATTTCTCTCCTGCAGCACAATATTTCTAGGGCTTACTGTGCTTCATATGACACCATAATGAAGTTGCCTAGGAAAAGGAATCAGGCAGATATTTCAGGAATTTAGTACTGGTTATTAGTAGCAATCATCTGGAAGTATCCAAACCAACACAAACAACAATCAATCAATGGCAGTGGCATGTCAGTGAGTGTAAGCAGAGGAGGGGGAAGCACTTGGAAGAGTTTAGAGTGACTGTGTATTAAACTAAACAGACTACAAATGAAGATAATAGTTTAAAAAACATAAATAAAATATGCATCCTATTGTTAACATATTGTTGATATTTTACATTACAAAATTTATTTCAATGATACATGGCCATGCTATAAACATTTAGGATAAAAGTTTGAGACTGTGAAAATTGGAACAAAATCTATGTGCCATTGAAATGATTTTATATAAACAGATGTGGACATGCTTAAAAACAAATGTTGTGATTTGTTTATAATACAGGATTTGCTGTTTCAAGATGACAAGCTTTAAATACATATTAAAAAGAAGTTTTATGTTCAAAAGTTACTTGAGAGAAGACAAGCTGCATACTTCAGCAAACCCACAGATCAATTTATTTATTGCCTAGCATTAGGACCCAACATGCATCCCCTTATGGGTTTGCTTTATTATAAGACACTCAAGATGAGATGAAGGAAAACTAGGAAATAGTGAATTATGCCTGCAAACACCTTGATGTGTTGAAAAAAAGAAAGAAGTGTAAGACCTTTCACTCTGGAAACTGTTTTGAGGTATGGAGCCTATGAAAAATAGTGCTGGTTCCTGAGGAGTGAATAACAGGATTGAGTGGGAACAGATGACTTTTAGGAGTGTGTTGTCATCTTATTTCAAAAGTTTCATACTTTCTCGGTGTTTTCTCATGGGCAGCTCTTCACAGCACTGACTCCTTCTTCTTCACAGCTTTCAACTCTCTTCACAGCACACCTAACAAATGCTAGCTCTCTCCTCAGCACAGCTAACAAACTCCAACTCTCTTCACACCTAGCTAACTCACTCTTTTGTAGCACTCTTCTTATTGGACACAGCTGTGGCCTATTAAGAGCAAGCTTGTTCTTACTCTTTAGAGATTAGTACAGCTGAACTCCTCAGGTGTGAGACAACTTTCTGCACTATCTTTATTTTCTTACATTCTATCCTTCCACAGGAGTGGGCTTAGTTTATGATAAAACCACCTCCTTGCATTACAGATAACTAGGGGTATGTGGGAACTCACTGGTTGGGTAGAGACATTCCTGCTGGACAAAGATTCAGATATCAGTGGGAAAAAAAAAAGATCCAGTGGTCAGGAAAAGATTAATGGGGTCTTTGAAACCATTAGGGATGTAAGAAGCTCAGGATAAGGCAGTGCGAGGAAAGGGGAGTGGGAGCTGAGGAACAGAGGCTGAGGGAGAGCATGCAGTGTTGAGGCTGCTGCACTTGTGGAGTGAGAAATCGTGGACAGCAGAAAATTCAGCTGAAGACAGAACTGGGAACAATGAGCTCTGGAAGAATTAACCTGTGATGAGGTCTGCAGAGGAGTGAAACAGGAGAAAGAAGTGGCAAATGGGTAGAAAGTGCAAGAAGCAAGCAGAAGGATGGGAGGTGGTCTGAGGGGCCACAAATAGGCAGCAGGTACAAGAAGGACTGAATGAGAGTGCAGGGATCTGAATGTCCAAAGGGGAGTTTCGATGGTCGGGGGGGCACTCAGGAGCAACTGATAAAACTGACATCTGAGGTGAGGAGATGGAGGAGAGGCTGCTCTTTCCAGCAACTGTGGTGTGTTGGTAAGCATGTAGTGACTTGTTGGTAAAATATGAAGGAGTTCTTGCACTCAGTGCCTGCATGCAGCAATCCTGAGTGCCACTCCCCATACACAGGGAAATTTAGACAGTGCTCGAGGTCCCAGGGGAATGATTTCGGGGGTCTTTTATGGCTATCTCCAGGGATAACAGGGAATGTAATTAGACTTCAAAGACCTCTCTTGCACAGAAAATAATTTTACGTCGTGGCTTGGAAATAGGGCAGAACCCCATCCATGCAGAACTGAAGAGAAAAGGCTGAAGAGATCAGAAAGATGAAAGTGCCCACGGTGTACTGCACCAGAGAAGGGACTGAAGGGAGAACTACAAGGACCTCACAGCGTGAAGAGCTCTCTGGTCACACAGCAAAGCAGCACACAGATGATACTGAGAAGGGGCTGAGCAAGAAGGAGTGAACCAGTGTTTCGGCATTTCCGCCAAGTGCAGTGCTGCTGTGAACAGCTGATTTGACAACTTTTGATATAGAGGATTACTTTTTTTGCTGTCCCTCTTCTCTGTAGCAGAGCTGTCCTGTGGTGCTCGGTGCCTATTCCCAGTCTGTCTCTTCACGCAGTACGGGAGTGCCCACTGTGCAGGGGGTGCCTGCCCGCACTCACACAGATCCCTCCCGCCAGACCCACTGGCCAGCCCTCCTTGGGTTGCGGTTTCTGCCTCCTGATGGGATGGATTTCAGCTCAACAGCCGAGCCAAGCTCACTCTGCCATTCCCAGGGTGTCAAGCTCCTTTCGCAGGCTTTCAGTATAAGATGTTTAAAAGTAGTCCCTGCCGCCTTCAGACTAACCTAGTGCGTTCCTGGTATCGATGAATTTGAGATTCCTGTTCTCTGCCACGCTTCATCGGTCATACTAGACCTGGCTCAGTTTACATCAGTGCAGAGTTTCCTCCAGGCACTGCCGTTTGAGCTATTCCTACGCACGGTGTCGAGGGCATAGGGGGAGGGACAGGTGCAGAAGCCGTGCTGCACTCCCAGCCCAACGGGGAGCGGGCTCAGGCTCTGGCCGTGCCTCGCTGCGGGGCCAGAGCTGGCCGGCACGGCGGCCGCTGTCCCGCGGGGAGCCCGGGGGGAGCCCGGGAGGAGCCCCGGTGGAAGCCCCGGCGCGGCCCGGGAGAAGCGAAGCTGTCTGGTGCCACCTCCCGGCTACGCCGCCCGCCAGCGGCCCTGCCGCGCTCGGAGCTCCTCCATGGGCTGCACACTCAGCTCCGTGTCATTATTTCTAGGCAGAAACCGGTAAAGTAATATTAGCGCTTCAGGAGTATCGTTTCTGCTCCTTCCCCCTTATATTTCTGAGTTGTCCCTTTTTAATGCACGGGGCTAAAGAAGCATCATGGAATCCTAGAGTGAAAGCTCTCTTATTTTCATAAAGAACAAAGAGTGGCTGCGGCTGCATTACTGGGCAATTACTTAACATAATGCATCGCCAATAGCCATGGGTAAAGTGGGAGGAAAGAACTTAGTCTAATTTGGTGCTTTTCATACAGCTGAAAATAGAGGTGAGCTGCCAACAGCTGAAGAATCACCCACACTCTCTGCAGTTGATGTAAATGTGGATTTTTATTTTTAAACAAACTTTTTCATTAAATCTTCCTTCTAGTGACTAGACTGTGTGGTAAGATGTGTAAATTTTGTGGAGATGTGTATTTTGTACCAGCTGATGTAAAAATTCGTGCTCTTTTCTTTGTCAGATTCGGGGTATAGGCCCAAGTAACCACATACAGAGAGCAGTAGCTTCATTTTAGCTGCAATGTAGCAATTCCCTTAGAGCAGGTCTATCTTTTGTGGAATTAGAGACATCATTAAAACGTGTATATAAGCAGCCACAAACAAGGGCAAAGACTATTTTCTCTCTGGGGAGAGATGAAGGCAGGGGGAGGTGCAGCAGCCAGTCCTGCTGGGGTCCCACCCGAGGCAGTGCAGCAGGCGCTGGTTTGCTCTAAGAGCAATTCAGCCCAGTGAGTCTCTGCTCCAAGGACTCTGTAGAGCAATAGGGGGAGCCCAGGAAGATGGTACTAAATAAATAAATAAATAACTTCTTTCCCACCATACTTGATTGTTTTTTTCTTTCTTCGCCAGCAAATAAAGCAAAGGGTAAAGACCACACCAGAAGATGAATCACACTGTCTTGGCTAACTATTCCTGCTAAGCTTGAATAGGTTTGCAAAACAGACATGTAGAACCCAAGCAAGAAGGGCGAAATAATTAGAGTTGGAATGTGGGGCTTTTGTCCCTGCTGTAATTGTCCCTGGGCCAGATGAGAAACATTAGACATCCAACAGGTGATGTTTTCAGATGAAAGAACTGAACAGTTCCTCCTTTCTCTAAAGGCTACATACTTTTCCTATCTAATCAGTGATACAAAATGGGGAGGTGCTGACACAAGCAGGAATAGCCGATTACCTCATCAGTATGGCAGCAGGTCTCCCTTTAAAGTGAGCAATTAATTGTGAGTTTGGGAGGTTTTGTTTTGCTTTTTAATTCTGTCTTCAGTGCAGGAACCTGCAGTCACCTGTCACATAACTTCTAGTCTTATTTTACATCTATATTGAGGCTGAGCAAAATATTATTTGCTTCTACTCTCTAACCAGCTCCACTGCTGCTCCTGCAATCAAAACAAATGTAAAGCAAGTAACTCCAGTTGCCAGCATTTTTTCACTCATGCGGCTTTAATTTAAGAACTTGAGGAAGCTGAATCACCATAGCTAAATGTAACAGTGTGTACATAACCATGAATAGCAAGAGCTTCTTCTGAAAAACTTGAGAGCATTTCTTCTGTTCCCTAGCAGACAGGCTAGCTATCCCTATGTGGGGAAAAAACTGTAATTTCACAGAAGTGACCAGTAGAGTTGCAACAGAACTGTTCAAAAGAACCTTTAAAGCAAGTGGGAAAGCAACGCCCTACAATGCACTGACAGGTTTCTTCTCTTTCAAAGTACCCTCCCCCAAAAACTGTGTAGTGGCTGTGGAGTTTGTTTCATTGGGTTTTTAAAATGTGTATTGTATAGTGAATTTGTGTCATGCTTTGCTGTAAGAGTCCTCTGGATTGTACTGCCAATTAAATTTCATCTATGAAACATTATTAATCCCTCAGTTGCACAATTAAAGAGCCGTCATTAACTACTGGCCACACTGTACCATGTCAAGTTAGAGAAACTGAAGCTATTACCAAAAGGTGATGATGAGTGACTTCAAGTGTAACTAAAAATGAGTTGCTTACACTCTCCACACTGCACAGGCTTGAGGCCTCAGCTGCCAAGCCCTTGCCCACTCTTATTTCTAGGGAGGCTCAGCCCGGAGCTTCCCAGGACCTATGGCTGCACCACATTTCAGAGTGGCAGATTTAGCCACCTCCATTTATATTCTGTCACAAGACCACAGCAACAGGGCAGAGACAAAAGGGTCCTTGTTCCTTTCTTGAGGAGCTGATGAGCTACTGAGATGAGTTATACCTCAACACAAGTCATAAAACAACAGTAAAGCGCCAGCTGTGGGAAGTCAAGACACTTCCAGGATCACCAGATCAAGTACAAGTCAATGTAATGATTTCATACTCAATTTAGAAATAAATTAATACCTCCTTTGAACAGTGTTATGAGCTAGCAGTGAGCCGTAACTCATACTTTTGGCTGCACTGGACATTTCTCTGTTCAGGAGCTTGGATGAGACGGGGCCTGGCCTTGAACTCTTGACTTGGGGCCAATTTTGTTGATGCCACCATGCAAACCATTCATTTTCTGACAAGGTCCTGCCTTTCCTAGTCTGACATCATGGCGTACTTTTTCCTCACCTCCTGCTCTTTTTTGGTGTAGATTTCCTGTCTACCATTATATTTTGGCATTTTAAGTAACTACTCTTCCTAAAATAGAAATGAGAGGACCCTTGTATGGCAACTCAATTGCTCTTATTGGCAGCAGATGAACAGTGGCTAGGAATACTGGACAGGTAAGAGTAGTACCAGTTTAATGTTCATGTAAGCACAACTCAAGTTTAGCTAGGACAGTACTTCTAAATGAGTGAATCCTGAGATTCACATTTTGTACTTGGTGCTGAGTAAACTAATGCATTGACCTGCACGCTATGAATCATAACTGTGCTTTTGGGGATCTGGCAAGGAAACAGCAGTAAAACAGTATGAAGTAGGAATTAGGAAGGCTCAGAGGAAATTGTTTATAAAGGAGACAAGGTGGACAAGAAATGAAATTGTAGCTCCTGAGATTTTTCTTCTAGATAACTGCTATTGTTTGGAGCCATAAAGGTCAGGCAGTCCTTATGCAGCCATGCTTCCTGTATTCTCCTCCCACTCAAGTGTCCTGCACTCATTCCTTTTCCCCAGGTTATGGCTCCCTCCATGGCTGGAGCTGGTTCTGGGCAGGCCCTTTGCCTCTTCACTCTCCACACCAGCTACTTCCATGCCTCTGTGTTTGACGTTAATTCTGGACACAGAGATCCCTCTCCATACTGTGACAAGTCCCCTAAAAGTCTAAGTTGCTGGTTTGAATTACCATTTAAGGCATTAGTCATTTAAGGAAGCTGGTCAGAGTCACCAGCCAGCAATAATATACTTCTTACATGCAAACAGTCTTCCATAATAAAATAGTCTTCCATGACCCATTTTTCTCTCTATGGTAGCTGGATTTTCTGAGGATATATTGGATCTTGAACACAATCAGGAACAATAAGACAATGACACAAGTTTAGCAATTGCTTTGTGAGATTAGGTTAATATCACGTAAAAAATGGTTCTCAGATTCTGCACACAGACAGGTTTATGTAAAATATATAAACATTTGTCCAAGTTGTTACAGATTGCATAAATATGGCATTTTTACTGTTGCATTTACAGATGTGCATGTACAATGATGTGCAAATAATCACAATCTGATTACAATCTTTGAAAGGTACTTGAACCTTGCATCCAAGTAACGCAATGAATGAAAAATGCCCACCAAAGAATTTAAATAGCAAACTTATAACATGGTTTAAATTCATAACAAATTTCAATGTCTTATCAGTAAAACTTTCACACATTTAAAATATTTTGTATTCAGTTTATTTGTATATGTCAAAATACATTTTTTTTTCCAAAATAGTGGGTTTTGCAACTAGTTTCATGCAGATACAAGGTCTGCTCAGTACTACCAATAAAATCAATATAGCACAGTAGCCATTCATTTTTTAGATATAAAGAATAAATAACCTAAATATAAAACACTAAAATATTAGAAACACGTATTTAATCATTCACAGGCACCCAAACTTTACCAAATATAATCCAGAATATGCCTAACTGTCTTGTAACAGAACTCAATATGTTGCAGCCATTCAATTCTTTATGTTAGCATAAGACAATGGAAGTCCCTATGGTTCAGACCCACCTCTCATACAGATCAATTACAATAAGATATCTCAAACTATCCGTGTACCTTTAAAATCAAAAATCCTGAGCTTGGTAGTAAGAGCATAACCTTACATCTTCAAAAAACCAATCAACAGAGAGAGGACATCATGTCTTTCTAACCAAAACATATCCCACCCCTGTAAAGCTAACCCTCCCTCCCCCCCCAAGTAGGCAGTAGGACACAACCTTTTTAAATGAAGGGGTACAAATTCACATTTAATATAGTATACAATATAATCAATAATACAATAGCTACTACAAGCTTTACAATGTACAATTTGTTTTAATGGCTGATCTGTTCAGTGGTTTTAGGCAATAAACTATGTGCCAATAAGATGTCATATTTTGAATGGTTTAGTGAAAATATAAAAGCTGTTCCTAACAAAAACGATCTTCACTTAAGTACTTTTTTTGTTTTTAAAGGCCACTGAAATGTATAAAATGGTCTGACATGGTGTTATCAAATTGGATGCCTTCTCACATGGCAACAACAGTGCATATAAACATTATTGTAAGTGTAATGGGTTATGCTTTTCAAATGATTTAGTACATTACTTTGGCTAGCACAACTGTTTTGGACAGCACTCAGATAAATACAGGTATGTGAAATGTAGTGAAGCAGTTATATTTATGCATTTTTTTATTATGGTGAACACTATCAAATGAAAAAAAATGGGACAAAAGGATAATAAAGTTTTTATATAGTTTAGACCTTTTGTAAAGATAGGGCTCCATACAATGTACAATGTCTAAATTCTTTATACCATAAAAATTAACGAACTTTGTTAAACACACTATTCTGGATAGCCTAATTTGCATTAACAGACATTTGCAATAGGGAAATATATTCAAGCATGCCACGTGGTGGTCTGAAAAATCAAACCAGTACACATTTATATATACAGCATCACTCAGTACCTGCTCAAATGAATGTGACGATTACAGGATCTAACGTCTTTCACTACAAACTTCTTTTTTTTTCTTTTTTTTTTTAAAGTGACCAATAAAGGCAGAAAACAGGACTCTTAAAATATTTCTAGTTTCAACTGACTTTTAAAGCATTTTGTATAGGAAGTAAATGCATATTGCACAAACAGTGAAAGCAAATGTTCCACCAAACATCTCTGTTCCAGGTGGTTGGACAATACAACTCTAGTTAGCTACACAAATTATGTAATTTAAAAGGGTGTGTGGTCTCTGCAAATGGTAAAGCTGTGAAAACACTGTACAAGAAAATCTGGTACATGAAAAATTAGAAGGGAAAAAAAAATCCAAACTTAAATCTTAAAGAAAAACTGAGTATAAGAAAAAAATGGGAATTGTGGCACAACAAAAACATTATTGAGTAACTGTCGTCTGTGAGAGCTGAAAGCTGTTGTTGATGTAAAGTGTTTATGTACAACTAAGGCTTACTGGTTAAATATCTGAGGCGTATCTGGCCTTGAATACTTTCCTTATTATGCTGTGGCTGTAAACAAGATTTCTCAGTCATTTTATCTTCTCAGCAGCTGCATTTTAACAGAAACAATGATCTTGATACAAAAAAACACACAGGTAAGAGGGTGTTTGGCAGGATATCTGAAAATGACAGTCTCCGAAGGATCTTCCCACACTTCCAGTGACTGCCATACCATGGTCCACTGGAGTTACTAGTGATGTGCAATACCGTTACTTGCTGCTGTAGTAAACCTTTTATTTGGAAAGTTTGCTTATAACTCTGATCAAGGCCCCGTTTTCATCTTTTAGCCTCTGGTTGTCTGCCTTCAGGTCTGGTAGCATCTATGAAAAATGAAACATGGTGGTTATTTGCTGTTACGCCCCAAGTAAAAACAGCAAGACTAGACAAAGACTGAGAGTAAAAATCTTTATTCAGCTTAAGTATTTTGGCAGTTCTCACACTTCATATCAGCAGTTCAGAAAAATCCCCCCTTTTAGCACGATACATTTAAGGGTTAGAGATTAGAGGTTTTCATTTGCCTGGACTAGATGCACTAAAACTCAGTGGTGCAGATGACCAGCCTCTGACAAAAGCATTTATAGTAGCATGAGGAAAGTAATGAAATACTTCAAATTCCAGGGGGGAGGAAGGGGGGCAGAGGGAAATTAACTACCAACAATTTAAAGAGGCTTGTCTATACTGCACTTGCAGAGTTTCAAAAAAACATGCTGTGGCTAAGCATCTCTACCACTGTGCCCTTGGATGATTTCATCCTGATCAGATACAGTGTGATTCAGCTTGTTAGCTCATAGCATTAATCCTCCAACCACTTCCAAAGTCATGTTGAAGCACACATCCTGTAATTTGAGATCATGTCCCTGAATAGCATAGTTCACACAAGATCAGATCACTGAAACAGATCACAGCAACACCAGGCTACAAACTCAGGCAGACAGGTTAGGGAACGGCAAGCTATGGCTGCCAAAGGAGATAGGTGACACACAAGCACAAAAGCTGCAAGGCAGAAGCCAAATGAGGTGAGAGTTGAGCAGGATCAGATAGGAAAGGAAGACAAGTCAGGGCACAGAGGTTGGTACTGGGAGAATTCAGCTTCCAGAGAAACCAGAAATTATCTCAGTAATTCTCTGTATCTACATTCACACACTGATAACAAAAGACCTATCACACTCACAGCTAAATTACACCTATGGATTCTAGCAGGGGTCTCATACAGGAGGTAACAGCCTATTCCTGCACAGTGGTTTCTCAGTAACCTCAAGTGCAAGTGTATGCAGGACATTCAGCTACCAACCTAGGTACACCTGCTACCCTATTCTTCTTTTTTTTTTTTTGGCACTAGTTTATTTTTATTTTATATAAGCAAAATTATACTTTCAATTCCCATTATATTCAGAACATTATAACGGGATAGAAAGAACTAGGAAGTTTAAAAATACAGGTTCAATTAACTATGCACTACATCTCCTGTCCACACTCACTTCACTGAATTGCAGACTCTTTCACAGTGAATTACGATGGTGAAGTGAACATGACTAAGGTTGCAGACCTCTAGTTTATTTCCCTGCAAATACCAAAGTATGTGAAAGGAAGTTGACAGGAGATCATAAAAAGAAAACAGGTGGTCTCTACAATTAGAGCAGTCAAAAATCATTCAGCTATCCTTGATTCCAACTCTGTTTTATGGATGAGCCTCGGGAAAGCCTAAGTTGAGCTCTTTGGAGTCACAGGGAAGCTTCCATTATAGCCAAGTGAGAGCTGTGCTCTGAACAAAAAGAGCTGTAACATGCTGATTACTTTCAAAAGCTATGTAAATATTTTTGAAATTGGGCAACATGAGTGATCTTTTTGCAATTGTCAAGCGTTATTGTTAAAGTCTAACCTGTAAAAAGTAACTACTGTTGTCCAAGATAGGGGTCATATCCAGATAACATGCATGTGCCTGCAAACAATGGAACTGCCACTTGTTCAGGCAAACCAACCAAACGGTTTTCTTCCTCCTTCCCATTCTGCTACAGATTTCACACCAAAGGTACTGGGTGAAACCACAACAACCCTCATCTAGCCAAGCACAGGGAATCAAGGTAGTCCGGTTTTGTACTGGTTGAATAGATACCTTCAATAGTGTTGTGTGTGCATTTCAATGAAACCTCAAAGTAAATCCAGGAATGTCACAGTCCTCTTTCAACTTACTGAGCAGCAAGGGACCTGCAGCTCAAAATTCATTTTACATAGAGACAGACCCACAGAAAGGTAAATTTTCTGGTGAACTACTTTAACAAAATCCTGTTCAAAATTAGAGCTTTAAAATCATCCAGTACCATTATATATCTGCAAATCTCTGAAGGTAGATTTTAATCCTGATTCAATTAATAGGTAGAATAGGCCTTAAGGAAATATGTTCTCTTTTGTTGTGAGTCTACTAGAGCATAGGGGAAGACTTGTAAGAGACAAAAGAGTTATATGACAAGATAAAATGGTTACCAGGTTGCACTAGGAGAGGTTTATATTGCATAGAAGGAAAATTTGTTCACCAAGATGGTTGTCAAGCAAAACTGATCAGGGAAGTGGTGGAGTCACTATCCCTGACAGTATTTAAAAGATGTGTAGATGTGGCATGCAGGGCATGGTTCAGGGGTCACTGTACTGGGGTGCTGGTTGGACTTGATGATTTTGGAGGTCTTTTCCAATCTAAATAATTCTATGGTTCTGTCAATAGCAGGAGATTCATTGATAAGCACATGTAACCTAAAATACTTACACTTCTCAACTATACTAATCCCCACATACTTTAAACAAATCTTTTGGAGCAGTGCGTTTCTATGGGTATTCAAACTTCTTGTGAGGTGACACCATATATCTTTAATGTCAAGAGGGAGGAAAAAAAGGCCTTTGCAGTAAATTCAATAAAATTACAGTAACACACTGCACTTTGAATTCCAATTTGCTTCTCACTAAAATAGCCAAGTATCTTCCTGTGATAAGATTTGATTAAAAATGCACTGTTTTGTCTGCCTGTATCATGACTAGCTAGTAACTTTGCAGTATTATCAGTTAGCAAATAATGATTCAATAATCATCTAACATATGTGGAGCCATCTCAGATCTGTAAAGCAATAATCATGTCTGTGTTTGCTGGAGGACTTACCATAGAAAACATACAAAACAACTTGGTTAATAAAGATTACAAAAAGCTCATGAACTGCTGAAGTACCTGCTCAGATTACTCAGGCACACTGCTATTGTTAACCTACCACCATACTGTCAAGGCTCCCTGCTGTGTTTCCATTGCTTCTCTTTTGCTGGTCAGGCTACTCAAGTTCCACAACGACCTGCCACTGAAACCTCCTGCTATGCAGAGGAATACTGAACGGTTTTCTGTGGTTAACACCACAAATGGCTTAAAGGAATGCCAGTACAAGCAAAGAAAAAGACAGTATGGATGTGTAGATGTGGACAGCAGTCATTAGATTAGCTCAGCTGTGTAGAAAAACCACATCGTTTGCTGAGGCTGATGTAAGATGGACAGCCCTAAAGGGACTGCTCTCCCTTCTCCTGCAGCAGTGTTCTCCTGCTGCTTTCTGCACAGTTAATTTAGTGATCCAACAATCCTGCGGTGAGATGGATCAAGTACTATTATGATCAAAGGGATTTGTTTTCAGCCAGGCCAGTGAGCTGACTTCATTTCCTCTGTAAGGGTTAACACAAGGGAGCATTGCAGAATGCAGGGCCTGGATGACGAACACCACATTTTAATGTTAGTCCAATTCCAGAAAGACACCAAGCAAAAGGATAAACCAATTCAGGCCTTTTAGTGGGGAAAACCTAAGATCAGATTCTGAGCAGAATGCACACCCATCGTGTTCCTTTCTAAGTGGGAAGGGAGGTAGATGAAAGGAAGCAGTTTAGCAAGAGACACTGTGCAGAAGGCTGGTTTATTTTTTCAACTACAAATCTTAAAAGCTCACTGTAAACTCTAGCCTAGACACTTGTTATATTTAAGAGGAAGAAAGGCATATAGATTTGGTGTAGAATGAAACCACATTTTATCCTCATGTAAGTTTTGAACCTTCCATGGTTTTCTGTAACATCCCTGAAATAACACTAAGAACAACAGACTAGCATTGTTTTCCAAGATGAAACTCAAAGCAGTTCATACTTTCATGAGAAGGAGTCTGAACCAATATGACACACTAGGCAGAGTTTGTTTCGTGTCTCTGATTTTACAGGTCCATGCATTGTAGGGCTCTCATCCACACTGGGATCCCTATATGTGTAGCAATACAAATGAATAATCTTAATGCAGTGCTAGAACTGCATGTTTTAAATTGTCTATGTAAAAATAAGGATTGGCAAGACCCAAATGGGAAGTTAATACTTGAAAACAGTAATCAACTTGAAATTCATATCCATGTCTGAAAAAACAATACTCTGGTCCCCTCTGAAACACTGAATACACAAATGTAAGAAAAACAGTTGCTAATGCAGGCATTTGGGAATGCACAGTACTGAAACCAGTTCTCAAACCACTCTTGTTTTTGTTAAGACTAAACTTGTATCAACTCTATGAATGCACTTAAACCAAACTGCAGAAAGAAAGCTCAAATCTTAATTTCCATTTGTTAGAAAACCAGAGGCAAATCTATTTGAGCATTTACACAAACAGCAAAACAAGAGACTGACTTTAGTGTATCCTCATGCAAACCCAAATTCTTTCAGCTGTTGCCAAGACTTTAACATGTCAAAGATCTCCTGGATCCTTGCCAATTTATTTTCAAGGACAAGCTTCAGTGCTAGCAGGGACAATACCACACCACACCCACCAGCTCATCTGCAACACCTCTAGCTTGTACACTGGGCACCATGCTTTAGCTTTAGCCACACCTCCAGAACGGAGCAACACTGAGTCAGTTTCTGACACACAAGTGTTAATAGTAAAATTCTGCCCAAGCACAAACTGAATGTCAACACCTGCCTGGCTAAACAAAGAAGAAGGAAGAAATTACAAGTCCACAGAGCGCAGTTGCCTACAGGACCCTGACAACTTGGCAAGCACTCGGGTCAAGGCCCTATTCTCAGTCACCAGTCGCTCATTTATGTGTTTCAAAGACTGAATCTGCTTTATTTGTTGCAGCTTCTGCAGGAATCAAAGAAATAGGAGTGAAAATGAGAAAAAAACCCACATGTATATTAGATGAGCAGAACTGAAAGAAAACTTAGAAGAAACAGTCCTGTTTAAAGTAAATGAGCTGCTGTGAAAGGAAAGCATCAAACAAGTGGCACATTCTTGAAAAGCAATCTAAGTACCAGTAGTGATTAGTCACAGCTTTCCAAAACAGCTCAGGATGCATTAACAATGAGAGCTATTCCTGGAATTCTTCATTTAATATCCTAATTGCACAAACGGAATCTCCTATTCAAAACCCTGTACATAATGACACATTATACAGATACTTTTAAACAACTATGCAACAAACTATGGAAAGAATATTTAATCTTTAATTCAAAACTTTCGCTTCTCACTTCTTGAAAGCAAACTTTTGGAAAAAGCCATATATTTGTATTCCCTATTTTTATCAGAAGCCCTGCTTTCTCTAGAAGGTCACATCCTGTCTTCTACTCTTAGGCAGACAATTATTTTCCTCTATCACAGTTTGTTTTTTCTGTATTTCACTTCTGAAGACCCCTCAAGGAATCACGGACCTTGTGTCCTGCCTTAGAGCAAACTATCTTGGTCTGAATCCAAGGGAGCCAGAGGCATCACAATTGCTCTTCTGCCTGTCAGCTTCAATTATTTCAACAGAACCTGGTGCATGTATTTTAATGAAATGTATTTGGAAGTTAATGCCATTTCCAAGCACTAGAGGGAGCTCAAAAATGAGCTTAAAAGGAAACTTCTTATTAATCAGTACAAATTCCACAAATATCAAAATAATGGTATTTTCACATTCCACTTAAATTCTATGAGTTTTGTTGGCCATATCCAATATTTATACGAAAGGACATAACAGAAAATAAACCCACACAAATTCTCACCCTTCTTAATGTATCAGAGGGTTTAACATTGATAAAGACTGGTTAAAAAACCCAAACAAATAGAAATGTAATTTATTTTAAAAAGAATATTGCTTCTGAGATTCACTTTATACAGAGGTGAAAAAAGCAGAAATCAATACAGTAAGTGTCACTCATTTGTCAACAGCTCAAATCTACCTCCTAGAATTTGTTAAGTAAAACATGATTCAAACTATACAAAGTTTTTCTGTCAACATCACAACATGCCATCTAATTAATAAAGAGCATGAGATAAAGACTGAAACAACATTTAATGCTTAAATATCTATACAATTATATGCTACCACTATTTAATAATAATGGATTTTAATAACAGTAATTAGTAAATAAAACTTATGAGTATCAGATCAAAATTGCAATTCCATCTTGATTAGCTCAAGATGTGTTTCACTCTAACCACCTCTGAATGTTTCTAGTTAGCCATGTTATAGAATCCTAAAACTCAGCACCTTCTTTGCAACTGTACACGTGCAGCTGCTTATGCCAGCACCACACCTTTGCTACAAGCTGTGTGACAGGAGTGACTCTGCAGCTGTAACTTAGTTATTTTCTAGTGAAATTAGAGAGACCAGTAATACTGCCAGTCTACAAGTCTCACTGACATAATAATACACTTTGTTACTAATAGTGTACTAATCTACTTACTTTCAGTTCCTCTTCCATTTCAGATATCCTTCTTTCTAGTGCTCTTCTTTCCTAAATCAGAAGATGTGTGTTAATGCTGAACAATACAATGTTGTAGAAGTTACAGCTTGTAAATACTGTGGTAACAGTGAAATACTTCAAGTTTCAAAGATCATACAACCAAAAGCATAGTGTGGACAGAAAACTTGTGATGGCAGTGATACATAGAAATTTGGTCAATATAGAATTTTAATATCCAAAGAGGAAGAGATAGAGAAATTCATATCAAGTCCTACAAAAAATACCCCTTCCTTTTCACTAATTTAGAAAGGTTTAAAGTATACAACTTGTTTGGATTTATTTTTCATGAGCTAGGCTTTTATAAGTCCTTAATATCCAAGAAATGCAGAAAATTATCAGAAACAAACAAGAATATTAAAAGATACAAGCACAAAAACATAAGCTTTCATAGACAAACAAAGGTAGCTGAAATATCTGTCTCAGCTCAGTGGGATCTGTCCACACTCCAAACTGCAACAGTTGATGCAACTGACATGATAGGACTTAGCTCAGTACCAAAGAAATCTAGTTACATGAGATCAGCTGCTTCTTGAGAAAATGTTTCTTGAATATTTTCTGCATTTCTCGTATAGTTTAATTTTCCTTTTATTTCCCTTTTTACCTGAGAAGCAGGAGAAATTATCCTTTGTATACGAACTTGATCGCACTGATTATATAGCCAAGCCAGCTTATGGAAAGTTAGCTTAGGGTTTTCTATACTACACTGCAGTATGCAGTGCAGATATGTTTTTATTTTGTTTAAACCTATTTTTCAACACATCTGACAGATGAGCAGCTAATGCAATAGACCTTGGGGTTTATAGCTTGATTGCTTGCTTTCCTGTGTCAGACGATGCAGTGTATCTCATTTAAAAGCAGCTGCAGTTATCAGTACTCTACATTCAGATTTTTTCCAGAGGGTGAGAGGCAAAAGCAACAGATTATTGCGAAGTGGACATATGCATCTGCATACAATGGTGTTATGCAAACAGCAAGCAGCATTGACTGAGGTGTGTAAAACTTTGGTTAGATCATACCGCCCAGTAGATACTGACTCTTGCCGGACACCTTTCAGATATAAATCATTTGAATTTAGTTTAATCACAGTGCAGTTATATCCCAACATTTTTCCATTATAGCAAACAACTTTAATTTTTATCCAAGTAATAAATATATTACTGCATTTGTTACTACTTAATGTACTTAACTCCTTCAAAATAAAAGACTTCTTTTATAATGACTGTAATGAGCATAAGTACCAGTGAGTTAACAGTATGCAATCAACTAACAAAAATCCCACACTCTCTTACAATACTTAGGATTTTATCTGTTCCCTACTAGTTTTACAGAATAACATATATAATGTGTTCTTATATTTAGCAATATTCAGTGATTTTTTCAATTACCAAGAGATGAATGATCAAACAAATCTCAAAATTTCAGGTGTCTAGAAATTCTTAATTCTTTTGAAGCAATTGCTTAACTAGCATGTTGAGCTTGTCTATTAGCGATAAAAACCAATTCCCTAAAATCTTTACCTGACTTTTTATACTTCATATTATACAAAAGACACAAATAGACTGGTATAGGAATAACAGTCTTTGTAGAACTGTTTTGTTCCTATTATTTGAAGCTATGTTCCTCTTTTTCTTGAACTGCTTACTCTTTTAGGAACTGGTTTGAGGGATGCCAATGAAATAATGCACTGCAGCTTCACCTAGAAGATTTGCCAGTATTATTTGATTATTTCCTGGACTCAAAGAAAGCATTTGAAATCTATGAGGACTAAAATTTTATTATATACTTTCTCAACTCTGTAAGGTCTGTCAAGGAACATTTGTAATTCACAAAAAAAAAGAAAAAGATGAGACATACACAGATATACACAAATGAAAAACTGACCCCTCCAGAGCTATACAATTTTAAAGAAGTAAAACCAGATGTATATGCCTGTATATATTTGTATATTCAATAATACAAAGAAATACACCTCTCTGCAATTCAAATTCCCAGCTGAAGAATTCTAAATCTGGGGAAAAAATTGTTTAAAGGTTTCTCATCCAGACTGAAACCTCTAAGTTTGAGTTTTGGTTTTAAGTTTTATTACCATTCATACAAAATTCTGTAAAGGGCTGTTTGCATACTTGGCAGAGTGACAGGTTGTTTCAGAAACCCTAATTTTTGCTCATCTCCAGGACCTTACACATGTGCTCTCATCTGTACCCCATCCCTGTGGAAATAGCTCCTTTCTGGAAAACAATTTTCAAATGAACAATATTCACAATGTATCACCAAGTCACATCATGGAAACCCACTTCTGAAGGGTGATTTTAAATTAAATTCAAAGCCAGTATTTTCTGAATTTTAATACTGTGCAAATCTAGGCTTAATACATATCCTCATTTTCTTCACTGAAAAGGTAGGTTTCAGCTGGAAAATGTCACAGTCCGAAGACGCCTTCAGCTCTTTCTCTGTTGGCCTTTTATTTCTTACAATTTTTCCTCACTACTTTACTTTTTCCCTCTCCTCTTCTCTATGTAATTTATATAAAAGTCTTTAGGTTTGTATTTTATTTTAGTGAAGTCGTATAATTGGAGAAGTATACTTAGAAAGGCTCTACAATCTCTTTTAATGTTTACATTTTTATTGTTACATTACACATTAAAAAGGTGGTTTTAAAATTATTTTTAAATGCTGAATTCAATAAGCTTATTTCTAGAGATCAGCTATTGATGACTAGCAACTGAGAATCCTGTTTCAGTCACATTCAAAGTGAAGCTTCAGATTTAAACAACAAAAAAAAATACAATCAAATATCTTCCTCATTTAAAATTCCTCTCTGAAAAAAAGGGTGTCATTATAAACAAGATGCAGATGTACAAATTTTGTGTAAACCCTGTTTCAGCCATACAGCACCTAAGTTACATACATACATCACTAAGTTAATTATTTTATCCACTAGATTTAATACTAGTACATATAGTACTAATACTAATTATTAGTACATTAGTATAATACTAGTACTAATACATTTAGGGAAAATAACATTTCTGAAAGACATTTTGCTGTTGGACTGAACGTCTTAAAAAAAGAAGTGCAAGACTTTCTAAAAAAGCCAGTTGTTGTAAGGCAATGGCCTGTTTTGGGAGAAAGCCAAGCAGTAATTTAACACTGAAATAATGTCCATCTATGCAGTACTCCTTGCTTTACCTATGAACCCACATAGTAATGGAGGCAGCTACATCTATTAAATAATTAAATGTCCACTTGTGTGGCCATGGTAGCAAGCAAGAAACCAATTATCTGCTGCTGAAATCTTTCTACTGATGAAATCACTGTCCACACCTGGATGCAAAAAAATTAAAGAAATATGTGCCAAATGGCAGCAATAAAGTGCAGAGACTATTAAGATAAATATAATGAAACTTCAGGAAGTGCCTGAGAGTATTTCTACATCTCCATGTGCTTCTGTAGAATCTTTTTGTATACTGGACAGTTTTGTGCAACTAAAACTTGTTTTGTGTAACTAAAACCTAAAATACTGGAAAATCAATACAAAAAGCTAGTGAATATTACATTTACCAGGGATTAATAAATGTTTACCACATCACTTCTTATTGTCAAAGTTTAATTTTTTTTTCCAGTTTGTCTCTATTGTCTTACTCCAGGATCAAGGGAGAAGAAAAGAACACATGGTGTTCAGAGTCATGAAGGAAGCTAAGACCGCCACAAAATCAAGGCACTTTGCTTTACACTGCAGTGAAACTAAACTTTTATAGGGCTGGATTTGAATTTGCACAAAATTACAGCCTAAAATTATCATGTGTCCAACTTCTAAAATAATTCCTGTAATCTATCTCACATATGAATTCACTGCATGACTTCTTTCCCGTTCAATTTAGGATTGTCTCTGACTCTGATGCCCCTTCTTGCACTGCTTGCTCATTCTTCCACTTTCTCCCCTACCCCATTATCATATTCCTCTGGAAAAAGCTACAGTGCAAGGAAAGAGGCAGATAAAGGTAATTTTATATCATTAGCAGGTTTAAGGTCCCATGTTTGTGAGGCAAAAACAGCTGTCTCATTACCAACAATAACTGGTGCCTCTGGAAAGCTCTGAGGAAATTAACTTCTCTGAATCTTGGAAATGTGTTAGAAGATGAGACACAATAAATCTGCTTAACCCTCTAGAATGCTAACATTGTTTTGGATGAGATGGAACAAGTAGCAGATCCCTGGAGGGTAGCAGAGTTTAGAAACTGGCTTGCACGAATGAACAGGCAAACTAAAGGCAATTCCTAAGAGTAAATCCCATCTCACATTCATTGCCTCTTTGAAACCTAAAATCCCCAAATCCTCTAAAAAATGCAAATGATAAGAAAGGCTTCTGTTCATACTAAAATATATCCAAACCAGGGGTTGCAAAACAAGCTGAAACAAAGCTTGAATTGGAGAATTTAAAAGTTCTTTGGCAGAAACTTACCCTTTTCTCCATTTCCAACAGTGATCTGTCAGCAAATCTTTCTTGTCTCTGAAACACAAAATTGATGAAGACGTTGATATGTGCTTTGACATAAAACAGAACTGAGGAAAAAAACCAATTAGACATTTTAGTATTCTGTCTGAAGTATGTAATCAAAAACATTTTAAAGGGTGTTCAGGGAAGTAACACTGAAATAAAGAATAAGCTCGATTTATCATGCACTTCTTCTGTGACCATCCCTGTTATTTAATCACAGCACAGCCTTTGGCTAACAGGAAAAACACAGTATTTCTATCTAAAAGTGTTACAAACCAGGCACCTTTTAAATGTTCTTCACTAACATTTGCAGGGTATGCATGAAAGACAATTACATATAGGGAAATTGTGGTAAATGTGATCCAACAATATGAAACATTCTACAGCAAGAGTAGACAAATTTAGACAAATCTAACTCCAGTGTATGTGTCTTGTAAAACGGTGCGCAGCACTGTTATCTGACAGCAGTTATTGGTAACAGGAATGCATTATTTGCTCTTCATTTCCAAGATAAAGTTATCTAACCAGCCAGGAAGAACTGGCAGGTTATGCCAATTTGCCAGCAGTCCTGATTGTCACTTTGAACATAAGCTTAACAGTGTAGAAAGTGTTCACTCCTACCCTGCAAAAAAGTTGCATGCAGATACATGCGGGCAAAAACCACTACTACTTTAGCGGGCAGGAAGCAATCTCACACATTTTGTTCACAGCTGAAGACCAGAATCCTGCATTCTTTTCTCTTCAGAAGAGAAATTCTCCATTCTCATCTTTGGATAAAAACCAAAGCTGATGCCTAGTGAAGAGCAGCCCGTAGCCTGGGGTGCTTCTGGTTTATTATCTACATTGTTGGTTAAGTACATGCTTTTTTGTTTTATACAAACCTGAGTGGTCTTCTCCAACTGTAGCTTAAGATCTGTAAGTTCCATGTTGGTGTCATGTAACTGTGCTTTCAGTTTTTCGTTTTCAGCTAGAATCTGTTCATAAAGCTAAGAGAAAATATTTGTTATAAAATCAGATAATAGTGAGACTAGCCAAAAAACTTCAGAAGTATGACTGAAGCACATGTAAAATTAACAAAAACACTAACAGTCTAAGAAGTAAAATAAAGATGTTGAAAATTACAAGCATGGTAAGTAACTGTTACTAATTATTTCTAGAAACAAACAGCTTTGTATAGGGAGCACACAACTTACCTTACACATAATCAAGCCACCTTTTTTTCTTCAGATACCACAGTAAACCCTTCAACAAACTCCTCCTCTATTTCAAAACAAGATCTAAACATATTTTTACCTTATATGTATGCAAGCTGGAAAACACATAATAAAGTCTTCACATATGCATACATCAATTTTAATGATACTACTTTCTTATGATAAATACTATCATATTATTTTTTTAAATTTGACTGTATCTTGGCTCCTCTGGATTTCTCCCTTGCCTTGAAAAGTACAAAAGCCACAAGCTGTTTCATAATGTATATTTTTCCCCACTGTAGTGGTTGCTGTGCTTCTCCATTCAGCTAAGTTACTTAAGGCAGCATTTCGGATGCAATGTGAGACTACTTTCACACAATTTAAGAAAAGCAGTAATGAAATCCTATTTTTGCACCAAACTTATTGAATCAGATACCTTCTTAAAATCAGGGCTATCATCTTTTTCTAGTCTACTGCAGTACGGTTTTCGATCTTCAAGATAACTCTGTGACCCTGTTCGCCCCTGCGCTGAATCGTAACGATCACCTGCAGACATGCTGAGCGATCCCGTATCGTATCTGTAAAAGAAAAGCTCTGATTTTTCTTTGCCTTTGCAGCCAAACTGAGACCTCTGACTGTATCACATGTTTTAAGTTTGCTGCTACCCAGTTGAAAACAACCAAATGCAATTAGGCATTTTTATTAGACTACCATTTTCTAATTTGATGTAAATTTCATTTTTACATTCTCCAGTACTTCAAGATTCTGGGTGAAAATGTTTTCAAATTGCTCAGTCTGCAGAGAAATATTTTAAATGTAATTAAATTATTTAATGCAAGCAAATATTTACACATCTTAAAATATTTAAAAACTGTCTTAGATAGCTTAATTCTTCTTTATTTATAAAGAACATTTTTTTTAGAAGTGTATTAGTTTAATTGAAGTGTTTTAAAAGACACTAGATGAATGGCCTAGATGAATTTTAAGTTTTGTTGCAGCAACCAGGATTTCAAAACTATTTGTTATGAATTCTAGTATTTCAACAGAAACAGCTGATGAAACAAATATTTAGCAGTCTTTATCCTAATAACTCAATAACACCCTGTATCACTAAAGTTAAAAGTAATTTCCCACTGTTCACTCTTCACTAATCATGTGTTAGAGCAGTTTTATTTAACAGATTTTCACCAGATGTTCAGAATATAATAAAATTCAATAATTAAAGCTAATGGTCCAAAAAGAAATTAATTTTTTCTTACATTATCAATATTCCAGCATTTACTTTTTAACAAATCTTAAGAAAGTATGTTTTTCAGAGACTGTATTTTTCTTGAGGTTACATAGAAAATTTTCAGTAGGATATTCTAAAAGACAGGCGATAAGAATTTCTTGTCTTCTTTGTAAAAGCTGGATCCAGGCTGAAAAATCTGTAGGGCACAGTACTGTGTCCACTATGTTCTATGAAATGCCCAGCCTGCCTTCAGTAGTACAAATACAGAGTTCAACATATTCCCCTGCATGGAGTATTCCACCCACACAAAGCAAGACTGTAGCCTCGCAATCATACTTCATGCAAAACACAAAAATCAACACAGCCTTTCAAAGCTCAGTCCAACCACTGGATTAAAGCTGAATTTGTACATAAACAACTTAAAGTGACAACATGCGGACAGCAAGTGTAACAATTCTAATTAATTTGTTAAAATTGCACATACCTTGAAAGGCTCTCACTCTAAGGTGGGGAGAGGTAAAAAGAGAGAAAAAGAATGGATTTGTGAATAAGATATACAACAATCTGTGAACAAATACAACTAATCAGTTAGGTCAAATGTACATGCTATCCACCAGGTATGTATTATCTGAACTGTGTCAAGCTTCAATTTTGTTATGTCCGAAAAAGAAAATAAATATGTGCTAGAATGCACTTGACAAAATGCAATTTACAAGGACATTAACAAAACACTCTAAAAGTCTGGAGTGCCCTAAACAGTGGAGTTATTTCAGCACTTGGTGCATTCTGGGTTTGCTCCCTTTTTATCAAAGGCGTCAGAAGAGTGCTCCTCAAATTCAGTGTTCCTCAAATTCTTTCTCTTCTTTAACATAGCTACAATGTTTTGAAAATAATGACTTTAGCTCAAAATATAGGACTGCTGTTTCAACACAGTGTGAGTGGAAACAAGTTACTACACCAACAACATAAGGAAATACTTATTAGACTTAATTACAGTAAATTTTGTCCCTGTGGATTCACCTGGAATGAATGAACAAATTAATGAAAGTAATATAAAAAAAACCTCTCTTTAGTTGACAAGCAAAACTTAATTAAAAGTAATGACTTAAGAGTGAGGGAGTGTCCTCTAAATATTACATCAGTCATACAAACCTTCTGCCCCTCTGAGTGGTCAATACAAATTAATAATTTTTTCCAATTATTATTCCAATCTTGAGTAAAGACATTTCAGTCAAGAAACTCTACTGATGTAGCATCACATGGACATCCTCCAATGTTATTCACCTAGCAGTGTCTGAAGCCTTCCCCATAGGTGGTTTTCTAGGGGGGCTGATGTGGCTTGCTTGATTTTCTTTTATAGAAGGAAACGGTATTTTTTCAGTGTACACAGGTAAACAGCCACACTCTCCACAATACATTCAATTTCTCCTTTGACACCTTGAAGTGTATTTACTGCACAGAGGATACTGAAGGTACATGCTATAGCCTAACCACTCCTAATAAAATATCACTATTTTCTGTCAAGAGCATGAATAATGCTGTGAATTAAGAGATTTTGTAGAAAACTGGGCAAACTGTTCTGGTGTTTCACCATAAAATCATTAGTGTTGGAAAACACTTCCAAGATCACTGAGTCCAGCCTTTGACTGAACATCACCATGACAACTAAACCATTAAGCTCTCCTGCCCAGTTGTTTCTTGAATGCTTCCAGTCATGGGGACTCCAGAGCCTTTCTGGGCAGCCTGTTCCAATGCTTAACTACCCTTTTTAGTGAGAAAATTCTTCTTGATGTCCAACCTGAACCTCCCTGGCTCAGCTTGAAGCCTTTTCCTTTTGTCCAGTCCCAACCCCCACCTGGCTACAGCCTCCTTTCAGGGAGTTGGAGAGAGGTCTCTCCTGAGCCTCCTTTTCTCCAGGCTAAACAACCCCAGCTCCCTCAGCCACTCCTCACAGGACTTGTGCTCCAGACCCTTCCGCAGCCTTGTTGCCCTTCTCTGGCCATTCTCCAGCACCTCAATGCCTTTCCTGCAGTGATGGGCTCAGAACCAGACACAGGACTCAAGGTGTGGCCTCACCGTGCCAAGTGCAGGGACACATTCCCTGCCCAGGTCCTGCTGGCCGCACTATTGCTGATCCAGGCCAGGATGCCATTGGCCTTCTCGGCCACCTGGGCACACGCTGGCTTGTGTTCAGCCACTGTCACCAGCATTGCCAGCTGCTTTATCCCTTGGGCAGTTTCCAGCCACTCTATCCCCAGCCTGTAGCACTGCATGGGGTGGTTGGGATCCAGGTGTAGGAGCCAGTACTTGGCCTTATTGAACCTCATCCAGTTGGCCTTGGCCTACTGATCCATCCTGTCCAGACCCCTCTGCTCCTGCCAAACTTGGTGCTACCTGCAAACTGACTGAGGGTGTTCTAGATCCCCTCAGCCAGGTGACAGGTGAAAGTATTGAACAGGACTGGCCCCAACACTGAACCCTGGAGAATTCCACTCATGATCAGGCACCAGCTGGATGGAATTCCATTCACCACCACTATCTGGGCCTAGGCATATAGCAAAAGTGCACTTGTCCAAGAACTCTTCATCAGTCAGTTCTATAATTCTCCACCACTCCAGTCCAACACACTCACGCTTTTAATAATATTCAGATTTTGGGACTGATTTAGCACTATTTCACTGTAATGTTATTAATTCTATCAGAAGAAACACACAGCATGCTCTACCAAAATTAATATCTACAGAACAGAATATGAAGTAATAGCAGACCTAAGGATAATGGTATGTACCACTGGAAGGGAAGGAAACAGGACTGTGCAGTTATGTTAATATGGCACAGAAATAAAAAAGAGAGCAAACAAAAATGGCATAGAATGAGTCTCTTAACTAAAATATTTAACAGATGTGTAATGGAAGCTTTTACAAAAAAAGAAAGAAACATCACTTGAGTTTTATTCCTAAGTAATGAACATTATTCTGTAGTGTGCCACTCCAGGGTTTAGGTCAAAAGAAATACATTCTTCTTATAGCTCAGTTTATATAACTAATTCCCTTTTAACACCTCTTCATCCCACTGTCAAATAGCTTTCTGTTTTCAAGAACATTTTCCATCAAATCAAGCCTATTATACACTAACTTTTTATCAAGACCAATAGTACTCATTTAGGATATTCAGAAAACCATTTTGTTCACTGAAGAAATTATATACATTGTGCTCTTCAGCCTTCTATGTTTCCCTAAATTAACTTCACATATAATTTTTTAATTATAATAATGACAGCACTGGGTTTGATTTTAAAAGCTTTTAATTAGTGTGTGTAAGTAACTGGCCATATTTTATCTGAAAATAACAATGTAGGTGAAATAAAGATTTTGCTGGGTAGAAACTGAATGCTTGCTCCAGTAACCTGCTGCATCATGTCCCTGACCTGTGTGTCAAAAATCAAATCTACATCTTCTGGATGCTAATTCTGCATAATCAGAATGGAAGTCAAAATGGTCAGTTATGGCCACTGTTGATATATAAATTCAACTGTAACAAAAATTTTACAACAAAATGTATCTCTTAAAAGTTAATGAACAAATTATCTTTCTTAAATTACCTGAGCTTCTTTCTTATTTGTTCCTTCTTCTGAATCAGACTGGTGATCCTGTTCATTTTCATCACTCTGGTGAAAAAGGTAGGAGATGAAAAATAATTAAATTTGTTGAAAGCTTAGTACGATTTTAATGCATTCTACACTTTGAATATGAAAACATAAGAGCAGCAGAATACTCCACAGAGAATATACAGGATAGATTAAGAAAATTCTCAAACAGGTACATGTTTTCAGTACCAGAAGGAGATAAAGCAATTTTGCATTTGACACATGAAAATCTGGCTTTTACATTACATATGGATCCTGTGACAAAGAAAAGGGAAAAGGAATAGTCTGAAACATCAACTATAACCTTTCTAATCTGACAGCAGTTCTTTAAGTTGCTAAGTACATAGCAACTTGCAATGTGCCAAATAAAGTCTCATTTTCACAGCTTTGGTATGCAAGCAATAGAAAAGATTTGTTCAATAATTTATTTATTTTCCTTAGATTATGATTAATTCCTATTAAGTTATGCTTACTACAGTGTTCTAGAATTCTGCTTAGCAGTATCAACTGAAAAAACTTAATTTTGATTTTGCTTCTGAAAGCATCAATCCAAAACCAAAGAATAATTAAATTGAAAAGAATATTTTTTTCTAGAACAGTAAGTTACATATTGTATTACGCTAAACAATCCTCTATTTTAAGAGTACACTATACACATTTCATTTTGCTACAAGTGAAGTTTACTTACATCCTGAGTCCAAAATGAAACTCCTGTAGATCGTCGTTTTTCTCTGGGTCTCCGTCTTTCCCTTATAGACTTAGGCTGTGACTTATCTTCTTCCTTTTCTTCTTCTTTTTTGCCCCCTTCTGTTAATAACAACTTTCTCATTCACTGAATCATGACACAACCTAATTTTCTAAAGTATTTCTTCTCAGTCTTTAAAATGCTCACAATAAATTCTTTTTACCTGAAATAAATTCACTGAAGAGCTTCTTACCACATAAAGGGTTTGCTGTAACATACACTCCCCAGAACACATAGCTCTAAAATACTGTAAATACTAATTTCACCTCAGTCACTCAAACAAAATGTCTTATTGTAACAGAAATACAATACAACTTGGATTTACAATTCAGTTTTCTAAACTATCATGTAATAATCGAAACATGTGTATCAGTAGATTTATAATAGTACAAAAAAAGAGAAGGTAATCCTTTACCATTCTTCCTCAAACAAGGTTTGTCTTTTTTTTGCATACATCAAGGATGCAGTATTAAAAAAAACCCAGCTTTTACAAATCCTTCTTAGAGGCCTCCTTTTCACCACAGTCCCCTCCATTTTTGCTCTAAGGAAGAATAAATTGGGACCTCCTAGATTAAATTATTTCTGCATTACAGATACACTTTTTCTTTAAAACAAACACAATGGCAATTCAAAATAGATGCAACAACTCAGGATTGTGTTTGCTACCTTATGTATTTACAAGCAACTTGTGCAAAAAAACCCATTAAAAAAACCTGCCCAAACCAAAGTTCTTCACTTATTATAATGCAGTTTGTTCAGCCTGATGATCTTTTATTAAATAAAGAAACCACAGAATTGAGTCCAGATAAAAGAATCACTAATCATTAATAACTATCATCACTAGTCTTCAGAGGTAAATAAACACCTTAGAGTGAAGCAAAAATTAAATAGGAAAGAAAGGAAATACACTTATGGTGAATATACACCTTTCCAAATTTAATAAACTAGGATTTTACCTCTGGGATTTCAGATGGTAGTGTATTTCTCCTCCAAAAGTCGTAACTTGAAAAAAAATAGAACCTCTGGTAGCTAATATTTACCAAATGAAAACATTTTCCATAGAAAAACCTAGTCTGAGTTTCCTAGAGTAAGCATCCATCATGAAAGAATCGTAACCCAAATTTCAGTTATTTTAGGACAAAGGGAAAAAACTCAGAAAGCATATCCATGAAGCCTAGCCCAAAAACTTCCTCAAAAAACACCATTCTAGGAAACATGGCAATACTGCTATATAGTTCATGGAGATTTCATCAGTGGATCATTTTATCTGACCCTCTGTAGAACAAAATTATCAATTACAATCAGTAACCCTACTGAAGTTACTGATCAATAACTTGAATTGAAGTATTTCTCTCAAGTCAACAGCAGCAAGTCCAAGAATAGGAGATCACACTGTATGTTAACAGGCTCCTCATTTGACAGGCAAAGAATCAGGCACAAAATCTCTCAAAATTATAGCAGGGGACTCTCATTTGAAATGAAGGCAAAATCTCTGTGACATCAGAGAAGAACATTTTGTGATCTCTGTATTATGCATCTAATCCTCAGTTTAAGATTACATAAACCAGTTAAAGCATGCAGAAGTATGGTTACATCTGAACTGCAAGGGGAAATATCCCCTTTCCTTTTTCAGCTGCTTGTACAACCCTGATAGGTCCTTAAAGAAATAAAGCATCATTCCAGTCCTTTAATGTGGAAGGACTGAAACAAACCCCTAGTTACTTAGCAATTATTTAATCAAGCAAAATTCCTTCTTAATACCTTGAAGTATTTAGACGCTGAAATATAGCATTTATTACAATTGCTGTGTTAAAGTAGAAATTACAGCATTATGTGGGTATTTATGGGAGTATATTTGAAATTTCTGTGGCCCAACAATGGAAAAAAATCACACAGCTGCAAAACACCACCAAATACAGAAAATCTTTTTTCCTCCCTGAAAGTTTTGAAATTTCTTACACAAGCTTTGAGCAAGGTACATTCCCAGTGGTCTTACATATCTCGCTGCATTTTGAAATACAGCTAGGAATGTAAACTGCCCTTTGGCAACAAAAGAACAAAAAACCCCTTCACAAACAGTACTCCTACCTCTCTCACTTTCCTTTGTTCCACTCCGAGAATAGGCAGAAGTTATACCTATAAGGCTGTTTGGTCTGTTTAGCTGACTTGAACTTGATAGAGAGCTAGTGGACGTGGAGAGCGAAGAGGTGGATGATGAAGAAGCTGAAGTTGAACTTGGTCTATAGCGATGATATGGCTATTCAACAGAAAAATGTCAGAATTAATTTACCAAGATTAACGAATACAAACCATGGGATATGAAAACATTTCACTACATAAATTATTCTTACAGTAGCACCAAAATTAAAATAATATTGTTGGAGTAAAGATTAATATAATTTCTCTACCTAAAGAGACTCATCATGAAAATACCTCTTCAACAGTTCGGGAATATCTTTGTCTATAGTCATCATCTTTAGTTTCAGATTCTTTCTTTTCTTCTTGTTTTTCTTTGTCTTGCTTTTCTTTCTCCTCCTTTTCTTTTTCTTCATTTTCCTGTTCTCTAGTTCGTGTGGGACGACTTCTTCCTATAGTTTTTTCAGCTTCTTGAAGATCTGTCAGCGTTACGCCCTGTGAAAACAGCAGTCAGCAAACACCACTTAAATGTAACATTAACATTAATGAAGATGATCACATTACATAAATATTTTAAAGAAAACATTCAACTTAAGAAAAGTAAAACTATCTATTAAGAAATAAATTTTACCTACATATTCTACCTTTAAGCTTTCCTCCTGAATCTTGGAACCAAACATCCCTTTAATATGTAGCAAGTATTTGCTGTAATGTAATCTACCACAGACTCTCCAGCAAACCAATTTTTAGCTGAACTAGTAGGTACAGATTACACAGAAGATCCTATAGAAATAATTTAAGAATCCAATAGATGCTTTTTATATGATCGTGAGCATACTAAACACTTCTGAAAAAACCCTAAAAATATAATACTCATGTTTTCAGAAATGTTGGTATTTTACAAATTAATTCTTTGCAACTGGATTTTTAGGTCAGCAACACTAAAAAGTCTCTTGTTATTTTTAGGCTATAAAGTAGTTTTGAAATAAGCTCAGAAAGCAAACAATTTTATGAAGACAACTTTTTTCTACTATACTTTTCAGGTGATATATCTTAGTGAGACATTGCTCAAAACACTTTGCAATCTACTCTTCAAAGCCAACTTTGCATCTTATGAGTTACTGAATTGCTTTGAGTGTTGATAAAGTTTAATCCAGTAATTCCTGGTAGCTTCTTCACTGTAAGGATTCAGCACTAGTTAGCCTGTAGTCTGACCGTCATTCAGGGCTCTGAGTTAGTACTACAAAGTAAAAATAAGTCCCATACAATGAAGCTGTATCAAGCAGCACTGATCTCTCATTTGGAAAGCTAACCAGAAGTATATGAAGGGTTTAAAATTGCAAAGATTTCAAAGCAACATCAGTAAGCAATGTACTATGGACTCAGCCTAAAAACAAGTAAGGAAAATGGCTAGAGTATTTCTTTGTGCTGTTTTATTCAGGGACTATTTGCTAATTATTCTCAAGTTTGCCAGCAGACAGTGGTTGGCAGTTGCTCCACTGCCCAAAGAGTATTTGAGTACCATTAGAGATACTCTATTTGCCTCCTGCCACATTGGTTCCTGTGACAAAATTGTGCTAGTTGCTGATAGATATTGATAAAAACTGGGAAGAACTTTCAAATATATCAGTATCTAAACTAAGAGAGAGAAATTTTGCAAGGAGATATGCAGTTAGATACTAGATTATTAGCACATAATAAAAACCTCTCTTTTAGTATTTTTCCTTCTCCAGAGAAATTAGATTAAAAGTATTTTTTTTCTATGTAATGAATCTTATTAACTATCTATGTTGATCTGCTCAATCATATTATCTACAATAGCTCCTGCACAGAAAAAAAAAAATTAGAAATGGATGCAAATGCAGTATGCTATGCCTGTTTCTCAAGAATGATGTTATGGGTATGTTTTCAAAAATGTAGACGTTTTAGTAATACTATACCTGTGTAGATCTTCTAGACTGTCTTGCTTGCCTGGATCTAGCTTTTCTTTGGGACTCGGACTCTTCATCCCGTACTGGAGTGAGGTATGATCTAAAGAGTTAATTACAAACAAAATTGGCATATGATAATTTCTGCACAAATTTATTAAATGGTCAAACCCCCCCTTCCCCACCACTGCAGACTGAAAATCAAGGCAGTCAGAAGAAAATATTTAACTATATAGGATAGATTACATTTTAGACATTTCATTAACATCATACTGATCTACTTATTCATCGAGACAGCAGCTTTAGAACTCAATTAAAATACACAGTTTTCCTACTTAATTTACACATCTTCTTACCATTTCTTATAAATTTAACTTCAGCTCTTTTGCTATATCAGTGCTCCACTAACACAGGGGTAGAAGACCTCAGAGATTCAGCCAGTTAGACATTTATATATCAAATATATGTATGTATTGACTTTTAACAAAACTTATAAGCTTTCAGAAAAAGCCAAATGTACTGTTAATGCAGAAAACCTAATTATATCATCCATTTCACCAGAAATAAAGAATCCCTGAGGAGGTGGTTACCATATTTTCACATTAATCATCCATGCTTTGAGTAATTGAAATCCTTTTGAAAAAAATAAGCTTAAAAACAAATCTTCCTGAAACCCACAGAAGTCCTGCAGAATAAGCAGGTAATTTTAATCAAAGATAAAAGGCTACTAGAGTAGACATACAAAGTCTGGACTCTTTTTAAGAAATTCTTTAATCCAGATAACAGGTAAAAAAACAATAGGACATAGATGCATGCACAGATGCATATATTTGTATGTATGTAAACCCATAATTAAAAAACTTAAAAGATTTTAATGCATTTGTTGATTTTCTATGGCAGAATACTCTGGGAAGCTGCTATAATTTCACACAGTTTATGAGTCCTTAAATTGGCTAAAAATTAGAAAGAAGTGACAAAAAAGATTTGAAAAAAGCAAAATCAAAAGGTTGCTAAAAGGCTGCTTAAAACCTCTCTAAGCTTCTTTTGATCAGATTCTGTAATATTTTCTGATTGTCTCTCTTTATATACCATTAGTTAAAAATAGTCAAGAGTCACTGGGTAAGGATTCAATAATTTGCTAGTGATTATGCCATCATTTATTAACACCTAAATAATTTATGTATGGAAAGAGCAGTTTGCTCACCTAATAATATATTTAGGAGCCTTAGCACATACTAAAAAGAGTTCTGAAACAATCATAAGATTTAAAAAACTTCATTTACACAGACCTATGGATTACAACCTGTGCTCGACCCCATTAAAATACTTACAACTAACTGCTGTACTTAAAAATGTTGAAACAAATCCCATCTTATGGTGCATCTTTAAAAACCTACATTATGTAAATTTGATTTCCTTATCCAGGTCTCTTGCAAGCAGAATTTTTGACTGACTTTCCTTTCCCCAAAAACTCTAGGTCGTTAGGCTGCTTTAGTTGACCCGACCTGAACCACCACCTACCTAGGAGGGCTTGACTGCAGAGCAGGTGTCATCTTTAGGGCTTAAAATTGCTACAAACTGTTTCCCATAACTTTCTTTTTAGTAACTGCTGTACCTACCCCTGCCTTCCAATAAATCTGAAATACTTTAAACTGCACTGAGAGAAAATGAGAAGTCTCAACTTTTCAGGTGCACATTGTAGCTACAGTCAAGAGTGGAAAGTGCTCTTCCCTAGCATCCCTTGCATGTGCCACACAGAGCTACCTATGCTGTACTGTTCATGATACAAAGACTTAGAGACTCAAGTTTGTAATTTCCTTCCCTGTTTCCCTAAACCAATCCTAAAAATCAAATGAAGAGTATAGCTTCTTCAGCTGTTCCAAAAGAATGCACCATTATGTGCTTCATCAATAAAGTACTTTATATCTTCACTTTCAACTATCTTTGAAATAGTCTAGCAAACATACTTTCTAAATATACAATTTCAGTTGATAAACACAGATTAACTGACTCATTACTTAGGAAAATATATAGCATGTAATATTTCATATACATTTATTTATTTCATGTGCATAGAAACATATGTAGATACATAGACAAATATATATATCTATCTGTATACATACAGATAGATATACTTGCGCTCATATTTAGAGCACAACATTCTAGCTGCATGCAGCAATTATTCCAATTTTGATTTCTAAGATTCATGGATATACTAATATGCCATCAAGAATGCATCTGCAACAGTAAATTACACAATCAGCTCGGTCAGAGAAAACCACAGCATTTCAGGCCAACTGGAGGTATCTAAAACATATGTAGTATATGCACATTAGTATACACACACTGGTGAGGCAAACGAGACAGCAAAAGCCTAATTCTAATTTTCCTTGCCTTTCTAGCTATATAAGATAAATACAGCTATCTATCTAGATATAAGACTGAAGCAGCATTTAAATTTTAGAATTTGAACTACTCTGAATTACTTTCAAGAAAATGAACAAACATTTTGTTGGTTATACTTTTCATTTGTTTGGTTTGGTTCAAATTGGAAAATGCAGGTTCTGACTACTGTGGTTATTGAAATGGATTGTTAGCACATGTGGACCCTTTCTGAATCGTGGGGAACAATAAAAACATAATCCACTTATCATAGAAGTTTTTTCATCTCAGTTTTGGGTAGGAAGGAAGACTACAGAAAACATACTACCCTAATTAGGGCTCTATAAGGAATCTCTACATGCTGCTGCCTTAAGTGAACCAAAAGAATACAATTTTCTCCTGCAGTAAGGAACAGCTTCATTTTTCCGTGAACATACAGAGATACACATATCTAGCACTGAAACAAAAAGTACATTTTGAACCTACTACAGGAGCAACACACAAATCTGAACTTGCAGCAGGAGGGTTAAAGGATAAACATTTATAAGTACCCAGAAAAAGAAGAACAAAGGAAAGCTAACATGAATTAACAATCTTTTGAAATCTTATTTTTGCTTCCATAAATAGAAGGAAACAACTCTTTATGGAAACAAATATGCACCAATCTTAACTCATCCTTCATAAAACTGTAAACAGAAAAAACCACCATATTCTAAAAATAAGATTTACATCAGCTTCTTACTCATTCTTCATACTGAACATCTCTTAAAGCATTGCATTTAACATTGTATGACTGTGTTTCAAGTAGAAGAGACCCTAAATCATGCAATGAAATAAACAGAATGTGTTGGGTTCAATACTCTCTTCTCAATAATGTCAGGCATACAAAATGTTTGAAAAAATGCTATGCTGTGACTTATTAGCATACTGCCAATGACACAGTACCTCAGACTGCAGCAATGTAGTTGTAGTAATTAATTAATTGATTGATTGATCATCTAATTATTTTTAATTCAGTGTTTTTACAGAGTTGGGTTACTAATAATTGCAATACTAGTAATATTTCTAAGAGGACTCATTTAATCTGTTAAGATAAATATAAATCTGAAAATACCACATACAATATGAGAATCCAAGGCCAGTTAAAAATATATAATATCAAAGTTTAAATTTCATTAATGGTCTCTATTAGAACTAAGCTCTTAGATAAACTGAGGTACCAGTTGTTTCAATGCACAGCAAGAAAACAACATTGCTTTAAACACCGTACTGTTCAAATCTGTAGTAACCAACACATTCCTTTAAATAATAAAAAAAAGTATAACTTTTGGGTAAGAGCAACATTACTCTTAGGACCTTTACACACCTCCGTCTCTCCCTGACCTCTGATGTTGAGGACACAGTGCCAGAAGTAGCTGTAGTCATGGCTGTAGTAGTGGCTGCAGCATTTACAACAGATGGTGCAACAGGAACGGTCACTGCTGTAGGAACACTGTCCTTTTCTTTCTCAGTACTATCCTCAGCCCACAAACGATTTGAGGTACTACAGCATAACAAGCAGCAACACAAAAAGAGAGAAAAGGAAACAGCTAAACAATGAAAGCACTTTACTAAACAACTAATAACACGTAAATTGAGGGATGGATTTTTTTTTAAGCAGCAAAGTGAGAAAGGTCTCTACTATGAAAGCTCAGCTTGAGCTATTAAATTGAATAAATGAAGAATTACCAGTTCACAATAACTGAACTTTTATTCTTCAGACCCTTCTAACATTCGATTTACTCTTTTATACTGACATGGCTTTCATGTTACAGTAGAAAGCCATTCACAATTTTTGAGCCAAATTGTATAAAATCAAAACAAATTTAAGAGTAGAGTGAAAAAATCCAGAGCCCCAGGATCTACTAAACAAGAACGCATGCACATACGTAAGCACACAGTAGACCTGACAAAAAAAGGGAACAAAATGTCCTGGTGCCATTACCTGCTTTGTACACCTGCTGAAGTAGAACCCGTTGTACTCTTCGTAGTAGTGTTTGTGCTGGTAGGCAGCGTTTTCTGAGGACCAGCAGAAGAGGTAACTGTTGATGCAGTACTTGGAACATTAGAACTTATCAAATCATCTTGTCTTCTACCAAAGGAGCCACTGAAGGAGAGACATGTACAATGACCGCATTTATTACTTATATTTACTCATTAAAATATCACCAAGCTGTGAATGATCTATTAAATTTCTGCCCATGCAATCTGTGCCTCAGTTGAGTTTTGGAAACTTCTGGTGCAAAAGAAGCATTTTTTCCATTGTTTCCTTGGCTAGGACTTTTAATTTATGATTTTGGAGGGCAGCAGAATTGTCCCTTAGTCCCGACCATTTCTTCACCAAAGAGGATAAAGAACGGAATCTCACTCATTTATATAAGAATGTCTTGATCACATCTACTAAAGCATTCATACAGGGCCCCCAATGTCCCATTTTTAAACTGCTGTTTCACCCACACTGAATACCTCAGAAAATGCAGAACCTTACTGCACAGCTTGTCAGGAAAGAAAATGTCATCAATATCACTCCTCTTTTAATTTGAAAGCAATTAAATATACTGTCCCATTTAAAAAAAAATCTTTAATCATTCCCAGGAAGAATAAGCTCCCACTCAGGTTTTTTCCCTTGCTCTTCAAGCTATAAAGCAGACTCAGTGGTTTACTATAAATAAATATGCATTATGCCATATGAGACAGCCTGGTTACTGATAACATCAATGTCAAGACTCAAAAAAATGCCAAGTATGTATCATGTACATCAGCAGCATGTAACAGTATACCAGTATGCAGCTTAGTTATTTGACTCTTTTCCTTGATCTATTCATTTTAGCTATTTATTGCCTCACTAATTACAATGAAGAATTTGACTCAAATAGCTACATTGAAATTACACAATACAGCAAAGTTAATCATGTATTATATGTGTAGCATATGATTCTTCCTGAGAAAATTCTGCAAGTTAGGAACCAGCACACCTGAGAACTATTCTTGTATAATTTACAAGAATTTTCATAATTTACTTTGCATTCAAGTGAGTTTTATGTATTCTATGATGCTGATACTCAACACAGGTATGGCTATAATTTACAATTAAGAACAGCAGTCCAATAGCTCCAAGACTGTCATGCAATAACCAGAATTCAACAGAGATAGTGTTTTCCCCCTTTTCATAAACCAAGCAGAATTATATCTATTGCAACATTTAAAATAATTATCTTTGACTACTGAACTCATTTGGAAAGCATCAAATGAACCCCAAACTGAAATAAATCACAGGAAAAAAGAAAGTATCTAACTTTAATTACATAGTTTAAAATCAGCACAACCACTGCATCAGCATACAACTGCATGTTTAAAACCAGCACAACCACTGCAATACACACTTTGCAATTATTATGAACATGGCAATATATCACCAATCAGTTTTAAACTGTCCTTGCCAAATGATTCAGTACATGCTAACTTTTAAGCCTATTTTGATAAAAAAAAGAGAAAATCCCACACCTTCTTTGATAACTTGTGTTTAATGACGTAGGACCTTCATTCAAACTGTTTTTCTTGACATCTTCCTCCCATTTTCTCCTGGTGTAGGAACTGCCACCACGTATTGAACTAGCAGACGAATCCCTGTAAAAGAAATTTTAGTTTAGCAAACTCACATTAAAGAAGGCTGTTCTTGACGTGAGTTGAACAGGAGCTTTGAATTAAAATCCCAGATAACACACTTAAAATAAACATAACTGAAAAAGGAATAAAATTGTTTTTATGGACAATAATTTTCGAGCCTCTGTGAAAAGATACTACATTCATACTAACACAATCAGAAATATAACAAGAAAGCAGCATCAAAAGAAAACTGCTAAAGAGGATTTAACCAACATTAAATCAATTGTTGCTTTTTATCTGTGGTCATTGCTAGCTTTGTTTTTCTTAAAAAGGAACAAGACGCTTTTCTGTTTGCTCCTGAGATTATCCAGTGCAATAAGGGAAATCTACTTGGCTTTTTTAATGATTTGATGGCATTTTTCATTCTTTGATGCTATAAGAAATTTAAAAACTGGCAAGCCTTTAGAACTCATGCTACCCTAAGACCAGCATAACTAGGCTTGCAGTAGCCATTCCTGAGGGGTCTGACATGTATCACTAGCTGACATGACTTCAGTCATAAGGAATTTCCAGGCTGTTGTTGCAGTTTATAAGAGCAAGGAATGACCTTGCAAAAAGCTACTTAAAAAAACTATCCCAAAAACTGCATCTCTAATACAAATATCAGCTCAAGATTTGAAGTTCAGATAATAGGAAGAATAAAACATGTGTTTCACAAAATTATATATAAGGCGATCAGGTGTAGGCAAAAGGCAAAAATAAAACAAAACTTTGAAAAGATGTATTCTATGTTCAGATACATTTGGCCATCATAATGTACCTCTTTTTGCATGAAAATGTACGTTAGCACTTCTGCAGTTGGAAACAGTTGGTTTTCTGCATAATCTATACAGCCAGACAACACTATAAATTAGCAATGTTTTAAAACATGAAAGTTTGTCAGTCACTCTAAAATCTTATTTAACTTTCATATTAAAAAAATATGTAACTTCATAGTCACCTGTTTTCTTTTTCATCAATGTCAGAGGTACTGGCCAGGCGTTTTGGTATTGTAGGTGCAACATATGCAAGTCGAGTTCCTTTTCCATCTTTCTCCTGAAAGACATTAGTTTGTTGTTAATTGTGACTATTATTGATTATCTTGTCTGGAAAAGCATCATTATACCAACTCCAGCCATGTTTATTGTGACCCGATTATACAAATGAGTTTAAAGCTTTAGTTAAATATCATAAAAGACTAAAACAGGAGAAGGAGACTGCTAATGTTTCCATTCTAGCGATGCTAATGTCTTATTTCTCTTTTTTCTGCTTTGCTACAGTACACTTCCAACAGTGATTTCTGAAGGGAACTGGTTCAGTATTTTTATATAGCACAGTACATTGTTATTCTTAATCTTTAAATCATGTAAACATTTGTATTTGAAATAGAAGCACAAGTTTTATTTTGTTCAGCTACCTGAAAAACACTTGGTTAACCATATCCATCTTTAGTTACAGAACCAATTTTTGAAAATAAAAAGTCATTACAAAATGAAAATGAATACAAAAGAGACTTCTTTCATTTATAAGATTCTTTAGCATAATTCTCCAAGTGATGCAAATGCTATTAAATCTCTCATGTCCCCAAAATGTAAAAATGACTACTAGGTTTGTAAGTCCTAAAAAGGAATAAAATGCCAGACCTATGTACCAGACCACCAGACACTGAAGGAGCATATTACACTTCAAGAGATACTTTAAAGAAGCTCTGTAATTTAACTTTTTGGAATTTTAGTAAAGAACTGATGTGTACTACAACCTTACTTCTATAATACATCATTAACATCTATACTAAGAAAGGTATATGAATTCCTCAAAATGTTGTTTTATCCTGAAAATTATTACCTTTTCTTTGTTGTCCAGCGAAGAGGAAAGTCTAGGACTTGATGCAGAACGCATAACACCTGCAGAGTCCTTTTCTTTTTGAGCTTCTTTGGAAGCAGTAATCTCTGCAAGTGCACCATAACTACCAGTTTTTCTAAGACCCAACCTCCATGAAGCAGGAGATTCATCTTTCCTCTCTTCATCTTTGGGAGAAACCTTGGTTGTAGATGTTGGAAACTACAAAACACATGAAAATGAATTTACATTATTAATTTACGTTATCCGTGGTAATTCATGCTCCTTGCAAAGATTTGAGAACACAACTGTTTTTAATAATTGTAAGTGCTGAATTTGTAGGGAAGTTGTAGTGAGAGACAACCTATGCACTTTCCTCTTGAATTAGTCAACGAGATCAGAAACGTAAGACCAGTCAAGGAATACCAATTATAAAAGTTAGCTTACAAAAACCCACACTTTGTAATACACGCTGTGAACTTGAGATAAAAACTTAGAAACATGCAAATCTGGTATTAACATTTTGATTAAATATGTTATTTTGCAACCTGTACATAAACCTGTGCACACAAGAACCTCACCATAGATTTTTCACCCTTATTGGGCACAAGAACAATGCCAGTTTTGCGCAAGCCCTGCCTCCATGATGCAGGATCTACTGACTCCACGACAGGCATGATAGGAGGAATGAAATCATACTAAAGCCAATTAAGACAAGACAAAGATGAAGATTGAAAGAAAGGAAGAGAAACCAAAGGTTGTTTTAACACCATATAGTTTGTTCCTATGTTTATATTAATAACTCTTCATTACAACACAAAAATACCAAAAAAGCAGTAAGACACTTAAAACCATAGTAACAGATTACAACTAAATGTACACAGCATGGTTAGCTCATTCAGAGACAGAATTACAGCTTGCATAGAAAAGAACAGCAAAGCCTGTGACCTTACAAGGTCTGTGGCCTAAATCTTCACACTGTTGAGAATACTGGAAGATTCACACTAACATACCCCTCATCTTCTTACCATGTATCATTCATATCCCTGAATCACATCCCACACTAGGTGGGATGTGATTCAGGTGCCTTACCTTCAGTACCCTGCAGCCACAGAACAGCATTACTGAAAGCAAGGCAGACTGAAGGAAACCTGACTTTAGCTTAGTATACTGCATCTGCACCCCTTGGTTTGGCTATCTATGATGTAAAAGCAGAAGTGCAGCTACAGCAGATCAGATGGTGCGGACCCAAAAAGGAAGGTGCAAGTGTAGGTGCAAGATCACACACAGAGTGCTGCTTTACCTCCATGGGTAAAAACAGTTTAAAGCATTTCTGTTTATTCACAGGAGCTGTAACTGCTCCTTTAGATCACAAGCACCTGCTATGTTACAAGATAATAACTTTGCTATAAAGTGCATTTATTTTGTAGCTACGGAAGGCCCTGAGCTTTTCACATTGTAATAGGAATATAAATGCAGTTTATTTTTAGCCTGCACTTTTTACCTAGAAGACCAAAATATAAACCATTAATTTCTGCATAACAGAATCAGAAGTATATTGATGATTTATAAAAGCTTGTATTTAGCTTAAAAGCAAGCTTATTTCCTCTCTTATGAAAATACTCCCCCATATCATTAAATCACATACCTGCACCTGTTACATTAAAGTATACTTTGTAAGATGAATCACTATTAGATTCTATTGTGAATATGGAAGTATAACCCCAGTAAGCTCCCAGGAGCAAAATACACTTTATAGTATTCTCCTAGCAGTATATCTTTTCTCTCATGCAGTATGTCATGGTTACACTTCTCCTGAACACGCTTTTCAGATGCATCAGTACTGGGTTACACTTTGATGGCGTACAGGAAAGTTGTAATGAATGACAAATGAAGATTTACTGGCCTACTACCCAGTTTGCTCCGATATTCTAAAAGTTTGACTTCTGACTATGCATTCTTATCTACTGTAATTTTTTCCCCCAGGCATACCTATCTTCCTCATACCAAGTAAAGCTCAGGTTCATCCAAACTAACTTTTCCTGTAAAGTTACAAGTTGTAAAAGCTTCCAGCAAGCAATATGGCTTTGCTAGGTGTGACTTTGAGCTATGCATTGAATAAATCATGCGTCACTATTATCTAGCTCTTCCATGAGGTCCTAACCATATCAAAACGGGATTAGACTCACACAATTTTTTACTTATTTCAGGTATAATTTTCAGCTTCTGTGCCAAAGCCGTAGCTGAATACTTCAAGGGACTCCCAAAAATCACACTGTCATGCCTGCCTCCCTTGAATTAACTGCATCAGAAATACAGGCACAGAGAGACACGAGAACTGTAGCTTCTAGAAATTCTGGAGGAGTTTGACATAGAATAGGCTTTCAAAAGATGAAGTTTAGTTTCAGAAAATACATGAAGTCCACTCACTGTGCAACAGAATTTTTATTTTTCAGAAGGATTTTACATTCAGCTATTTCACAGTTCTGTATTTTAGGTTCCTGTGCAGAATGAAAGCCATTCAAAATTTAAAAAAAATTAACAGTTTCTGGGGAAGAATAGAAAGTATTTTAAGAATCATCTGTGCATATTTTTATCAATTCACCGGTTAACCAAATTTACTACTTACACTAGAATCAAAAAATATATACTTACACAGAAAAAAGAAAAATATAAGATTATGAAATAACAGAAAATAAAAAGATATTTTCTTTTACCTTCTTAACAGGCGATGTAGGTGCCCCTTGGCCACCAGCTACTGAGGCTGCCATCACAGCTACTGATGCTGATTGTGTACTTGTGGTATTTGCATTATTAGCTGCCAAGGTTTTGGTCTTATCTGCAAAATATTTACAAGATTTAATCTTCATTCTTCATTCACAATTTCATCACCTTTACAACACCAAACTGAATTTCTATCCAAGACATTTGAGTTAACTTTATGACCAGCATATTATTATTTATTCCTCAGTGTTTTCTCCCTCACTCCCAATTTACATGTTAGCTAGGTCCACCTTGCTTTCCTAAAAGGCTGTGCATGTAACAATTTTTTTGGTATTCATCAGGTGTTACCACTCGGAGATGCAGAGACAGAGCTACGGAATCATTAAGGTTCAAAGTGACTCAGGAGATCACCTAATTCACCCTTCTCCTCAAAGGAGGGGCATTCTGCCTATGAATCAGGTTGCTCAAGGCTTTGATGAGTCACACCTTGGAAACCTCTGGAGACAGAGATTTCAGTCTCCCCACACAGCCTGTATTTTAGCAGCTAATGACCATAAAAACTGAAACAGCAGGAGGTATGTTAGCATCTCATCTGATCTCATTAACGCATATGAGTGTCTCAAAGGCAGGTGTCGAGGATGGTGCCAGACTCTTCTTGGTGCTGTCCAGTGACAAGACAAGGAGCAATAGCCATAAACTAAAGTACAAGAAGTTCCACCTCAACATGAGGAAGAACACTGAGGGTGGCAGAGCACTGGAAGAGGCTGCCCAGGGAGGTAGTGGCATCTCCCTCTCTGGAGACATTCAAAACCTACCTGGATCTTTTGTGTGTAACCTGCTGTAGGTCACCCTGCCTTGGCAGAGGAAGTTGGACTTGATGATTTCCAGAGCTCCCTTCCAACCCTGACTATCCTTTGATTCTGTGATTCTGGACCAGTTAATTCAAACTATAGAAGGCAGGTGCCAATTCAAAGTCAAACCTTTATTCTCTGATAACTATGCGTGTTTGAGATCAAAGAAATAATTAACTGTACAGAGAAGCACATCAGGAATTCTGAACCAGAATGAGCTGAGGCAGGGACTTGCCTTCCAGAGCACAAATTTTTCATTTGCTTCATTCCTTCTTTGTCTATTGTTTTTCTTACCAACATTTCAATGTCTACCTACCTAATCTCTTCTGCTTTGTCCAAACTCCTTTCTCTGTCCATGGTTCATGAACCTTAACCCTTACACAAACTCAGAGAAAATGTCATGATTGAGATACAACAACTGCTGCCACTGCTCTTGCCTGAGTTTCATAATGTTACATCTTGCTTCTGTTTCATGTATTCGAACTACGCACTCTTCAGGCTTTATTTATTTATTTAATAGGATTTTTTAAAATCCTATTTATTAGCGCAGAATGAAGCAACATGGGGTTCAATCCCCACTGGTTTGGCCCTACTATAGACATATCTTTCCATCTATGCGATCAATACAGCCTAGGAGCAATTAATTTAGAAAGTATACAAGGTTTTCATGTACAATTAGAAGTTGTGTAATCCACAGTATTGGTGTTACACACTTGTTTTAGTTATGGACACAGTTGAACAGATGTTTTGAATGTTAGTTACACAGTAAACAAATACAAATATAAATAGCTTACATGACCAACAGCCCTATATGGAAAGTTCTTTTTAAACACAAGTGAAAAAAAATGGTGGTAAAATTCTAGGTTATAAAAAGCTGAACAAGGCAATGTGGACTGACAGTATGATTTGAGATGATGCACAGGCAGATCTGATGGAAACTGTAAGTAATACATCTTTAAAACACACAGAAATGATACCTTAAGTTTTAGCTTTCATTTTTCCACGTTCTGTACTGCATTAGTATATAACTCTGAACTTCTTATAAAGTGTTAGCAAGTTCCCTTCACAGTTTAGTTAAACATAACAATCCTTTTCCAGCCTGAGAACCAAGAACACCATTGCAGCTTCAGGCCCAAAAGTTATAAACAACAGTGAATTGAGAAGAGTAGTCTGGGACTTCATAACCTGAAGCTGTGATTGGACAATTAACCCCAATATGTAAATGGACCAAAACTTATAAAAGTGTAAAAACTCATCTTGGGTGCAGCCTTGGCCAGGCTCTTGTACTGCCCAAGGTGTATCCTTTGAAGGCCTTTAATAAATACCTACTTTATTCCTTTAACACTGTCTAGCCTCTGTCCTTCAAAGCATCAGAAAAAGTTATCAGGAGTGAAAGCATGGAAGGAGAAAAATGAATTTTTCACAACTAAAATAATAATGGATTTTTCACAACTGAAATAATTTCTGAAATTATTTCTAGAGCAGCAAGAACACAGTTGTATGCATGACTAAGCTGATATGGACTAATTAAAAAAAAAAATTAAGAGTATGTAAAAAAAAGTAAGTTACAAAACCTGAATTGATCAAAATTTTATTTTTTCTCTTCTTTCCCTGTCCTTTGCAATACACTACTTTCATATTCATGTTTCCCTTCATAGTCTTACAGACAGAAGTGTATTTATATTTAAACTATATTCTCACATAACCAATGAAACAAAAACATAGCAAAACATTTTAATTATCCCAAAAGAGTTGAAATCACCATTTCCACTACTTCAGAATACTGAACACTGTTAAAATATCTCACAACCAGCATGCTCCTTATAATAATAATATTTTTCACTTGAAAAATCTTTCACTACCTTAAGCTGAATAATGGTTAAAAAAAAGGGAAAGTAAAATCTTGGAACTTAAGAGATGTAGCTCTACAGGGAAAAGCTTCAAGTGTATCTTGCCAAATAAAGTATGATAAAGCCTTGTTGATATTAAAACCCCCGAAGTTTACATAAATTAATTCTTGTGTCACAGTCAAATTTTCCTGGCACGAACTACTGGCAATGAAGAGAACACAGTTACCAGAGTAAAAAAGTTCAGCAGACATTATAGTCAGCTCAGCAACAAAGAAATTACTACGTTATATATTAGAAGTAGTTGGAGTTTAGCAAAGCTCAGTAAATAATGGATGCAAGTACACTAAGGTAAAAAAGTAATTACAAAGCCTGTCAGACACATTTTTCAGCTTAATACTGAAATGCTGGACTATCGCAAACTTTAAAAAAAAAAAAAAAAATTAAACCATAATACAAAGTTTGGTTTCGCAAGTTATTTTTACTTCTACCTACATTAAATGCTTATGATAGTTTGGCTAGCTCTAAAATACATTCTTAGTCTTATCTTTTCAGGTGAAGAAATTAGAATGTATTAAAATAAAAACTGACAGCTCACCAAAACTGGTTATTTTTTACAGTTTATGTATAAAATATTAACAGGCTGTTTCTAATGACATCCATGTCTATGTATTGTACGGCTTCATTGCAATTCTAATATTCTTTATTAGAATTAAACACACATCTTTAAACACTTATTGCCAGACACTTGTTTTCTGGTTTGAAAGGAGAATATACTATTTTGCTCTTTTATCAGTACTTACTACTCTGTTAATTGTTCAGGACAAAAACAACCCACTAATTCCATTTCTCAAGAGAGAAATATGGAGTAATGTGCATACAATGCAAAACTTTTCAAAGAACATTCCACTTGAAGTTATATATGAATTAACAGTCAACATTAAAATAACACATTTAAAAGTCAGTACACACTGAAAATATATGCACTACTACTTTATGAATACCTGAGCCAGAATAAGTGGTAATTACTTCAAGATGGTAAGAACAAATCAGAATGTTTGCACTTCTGCTGATCCAATCTCTGTACCAGTTCCACTAGCAAATACTGCTAAGAAGTCCTCCTCTCTAATTTGATCTTCTAACTTTTTCAATGTTTCTGACATGCTACTTCAGGCTTGTATTGTTCTATCTATCTAATTAACAGCATCTATTTGTTAAGCAGCCAATCAAGTAAGCTGGCTAATAGCTTTAACCTAAGGAGCTAAAAGTAAAGACATCCATTTGATACATCTGTTATGACTCAACTTTAGACATATATAAACTTACTTTAAAATAACCATAAACTTAGCGAAATACAGAAGAATGAGTGAAATGTAACATACTTAACTCTGCATCACGTGATATTAAACAAGTAAATTTATAAAGTAAATATTTAATGAAATGCAATGCTCCAAATAACATACCTGTCTCTGCTTCAGATTCTGAGTCATCATCCTCTTCCTCTTCACTAGAGCAACTGGATTCATCCTTCTTTCCTTCTTCTTCTTCATCTGCTTTCTCTTGCTCCAGAGACTCTATACTAGATGCATTCTTTTCTTGCTCTATAATCAGCGTCTCCTTACTGAATTTGTAAAGAGAAGTATTTACTAAGTACTGAAAAATTTACTAAAGCCGGTTAAGTTGGACTTTGTGACAGTTGTAATGTCATCTTTTTAAAGACTTCATAATTTTTCTTATTTTTACTTACTTTTTAAATGTTTTTTGTGTCTGATTATTATCCAGGTTGGCTGTAGATTCAATTAGGGGAGACTTCTTTTCACGTTTTTCACTATGAAGCTTCAAAACAGAGAATGATGCAGTTTAATTGTCAAAATGGCATCAATGAGACAAAATAAAGGGAGGGGAATTTCTAAATACTACAAACACTAGAACGTGTAAAAAATTTCAAAAAGTATGAATGTTCAAAGCTCTAAAAAATCTTAGAACCTGTTATTCCAAGCAAGACGCTCCTTCTTGATACTTTGGATCATAAAATGCCCACTGGACAAGGCAAGTTGTAGATTGTCTTTTTCCTTCCAAGGCTTTTTTTGGTTACCATAGGTGACCAAGTAAGGGCATAAAAGACTTTTTGAGATGATTGTGGCATCACCTGAGTTGAAGCCCTGAATTTAAAACTTTGGTTTTAATTTACATCCTGCCCTGAGTTGGATACTTTAATCATATATGTATATTAAAATGCAACATACATACATACATATATATATATATCTATCTATATATGTACAAGGCCTACCAGATTCTGCTTCTTTTGTAACTCTTCTAAATATCCTAGAATATCTTCATCTGCCACATCAAATGCTGTCTGGCCCTGGAGAAGGGGAAGAAGTAAAATACCGTAATTGTACAAAAGACTTTAAATGTATGGGACTACAATGTCTTCTCATCACATGATGATGCAGGTTAAGGAGAACGTTTAGAGAGAAATTGGAAAATATGAATCAAGCTCTACTGCAAACTGTTAGTCTGTCAGTACTTGAAAACAATTTTGCAATATTCCTTTTTTTGGGGTGGGGAGGGGGGGAATGCAAACAAAAACATTTATACCTGATGAGTAAACACAGTTTTAAGTGACAAAGACATGACAATAAAATTTTACTGCCATTTGAAGGAAAAAAAGAACACCATGAATGAAAGGTAGATTGATGAATATAATCTCACAGTATTGGTGCCAAACATCTGTTTATAATGGCAGCTGAATGGATGGATCCTGAGCAGTTCAGTATCCTGCCCATCCTAGACTATAACATACAACTTGATTTTTTAAGTTTTAATGATTTAAGAGAGTTGCACTAAATTTAGGCAGCCATGCGTTCACATTTTACAATTTACATTCTATTTTATAAAAGATCTGCTATAACCTCTTGTTATTTCTCCTTAGGGTATGATTTCCATGGGACATATATTTGAAGGCTGGAATCTAGGCAAAGTCCTATATTCGCTGGCATAAATGCAGCTGCATCAACATGCTGGGTGGGCTTACTGAGATGCTGGGGGATCACGACAAGATCAAACTAGGAACTACTTCTGCACAATAACCAGTAATAAAAACAGAGCTGTCATTTAAAAGTGGCCACAGCAGCTTAAAAAAATAATGAAAGGTTTGTGCCTATTTCAGTTTCTCAAGATGTTAACTAAAGGCAAACTTATTCCTAATTACACTGTGAAGACTATCTTACCTGGTTAGAAAGGATAAACCTTTAAACCACTAATTCTGATCATACAGCAGAAACATGTGAACCTTTCAACAAGCATTAGCCAAAAAAAGCTTAAGGTCTTCTGCCATGTGAACTATTATCACAAGTTTATATTTGCATTATAACTGCAGTTTTTAATGTGGCCTTCTACTTTAAGGAAGCTATTAGGTGGTAGTTAGACCTACTATGACCACAAAAAGTCTCTTTGCAGAAAACTGTTGCAGTTGGAAGGTTACATCTTAAATCAAATCTGCAACAGTTGATAGCTGAGGTCACATGCCTAAACAATAATGGCTGACTTCTCTGAGATGCTAAGCACATACAACTGAAACCAAATCCAGAGCTTTCAATCCTCCTATCTCTGAAGGCAAAATGCTTACTAGCTTACCAAAAAACAGGCAAATCTTTCCTAGCTTGCAGAAACAAATCCATATACAAACAAACAAACAAACAAAAAAAGCTGATATGTCTCTATGCTTCCTTTTTTTCTTATTCTTGTCCAGTGGATTTGAATGCATTTTTATGAGAGCGCTCTCTAGTGTATAACATCCACATTTTCACAAACCCAGGAAAAAATCTAACACATAAACTGGAAGAAGAACAGAATCTATCTGTAAAACACACTATGAAGAGAAGAATGAGAGCTCAGCACTTACATGGCTGAATGAAAAGGTCTGGATCCTTTTGATGGCTATGTGAACTCATGAACCTATTTGTGTCTATTGGGAGTAAGATCAGCAAGCTACACAGGCCACTGCATAAAAGTCTAAGAAATAGAGCTTAGGAAGCATTCAGGTTATTCCAGGGAGGCCAGAGTTGCCTACAAATTTTTTCCACCGCACCCAAATCAGCATAATACAGTGACAACTCTTCAATATACTAACATAAACTGATTTTAAAACACTATCCAAAGGCATCAGCATCACCTTCAGAGATGAAATGAAAGCCTGAATGCAATCCATCAAGTCACTAATTTTGTACCTCTGAAATGCCAACAAACTCTTTCAATTACTAATTTCCATGTCAAAATTTGAATGGATCATTTAATACAGAACTAAGCACGAAGTTGGCCTGAAAATTAATTTAGACAATCAGAGAATTTAGTTCTGAACACAACCATGCTGTTTTGACAACACATGCATTATATAAAGCTCCATGTACAGTAAACAGCAGTTTATCATCACTTTTCTTACCCTGGCTTCTAAAGTCACTTTAGAGACCAGAACTTTGTATCTTGACAAGGATTACATAAAAATCCTACCACTTTGTTGACAGCCTCCATATCACATAGGTTTTCCACTAAAATGCGACATGCTTCTTCTTTACCCCAGTGAGCAGCAGCATGAAGTGGTGTCCAGCCATCATAATCTTTAATATTTACATCGTAGTGAGCCTGTATTAAAAGCCTGAAGAAATTAAAAGAAACAGATCTTGACACTGCTGACAGGGATAAATAAATATTTGTAAAAATTGTAAAACTGCTCTATGGTAATATCTTTCTCCTTTTTTCTCATAGATATTTTAATTGGGCTACTGACAATTGATTAATTTTACTTCTCACAGAAACATCTGCCTTTTCATTGTTTAGCAGGTGTGTATACGTATTTTAAGGAAAACTCAAGAAAAACATTTTCCATTTTCTTCTCTATTCATGTCCTCTCCAAAGACCATTGTTTCTACAGTTAGATGTTCTTCTCTGTATATGCAGTAATGGGCAAAAGGCTTTTTAAGGAAAAGAGTTGCAAAATGTAAAAAATTGTTAGATACAGTGTTCTTATTAGTAAACTATTAAAACCTCCTTCCATTCTAAAATTAGCTGTTTGAAACTTTCACTTCCTGTCATTAACCTTTTGCAAAAATCTAGTGTTTACATGCTTTCACTGCTCTCTGAGAGGGAGCAGACTTCCTCTAAGAGGGGGCCTGCTCTTCTGCCTGCATTCAGCACTCACATTCATCATGGTTCTCAGGTGAGCATCAAAGTGACAAAGGACACAACCTAACAAGTATTTTTGTGTAAAGAGCTGTCAGAACCACTGTCCATAATTGTTAGAAATCACATAAGAACAAAATATTCTTTTAAAAAAATTTTCATTTTCTCAAGAGCCAATATACTTTTAGTAATAGCCTCCAATGAGTCAACTTTCACACATGCTGAGCTGCAAGTCTTGCAGTCTTGCATCCAATACAGAGCACATATTTTTGATAATCCGAAGCAATCACAAAAATTGCCTGCACATATGTTTTGCCACTCCTAGGAGAAATATATGGACTGGACTACAAAAAACGCAGTAACTGACGGAGTTAAAAGACACCCAAACAGTTATAGATATAACTCCCTTACAGAGAGCTGCTACTCTAAAACAAAACCTCCTCTTTTTCAACAGAATTATTTGTCTTCATCATGTTGAAGCATCAGGTTTTTTTGAAACAGAACACCCATTCAATAAATTGCTCTGCAGATCTTAAACGCACCAATACTCACAGTCAGGATGTGTACTCATTTTCACTTACGTTACAGTTTGCAAGAACTCCTAGCACTGCTAAAGCAGTCAAATAAATTTACAATCACATTAAAGCAATGTATTACTAATTATGCTTTACTACAATAAAACTAGAGCTTTGATGAAAAAGAAATTAAATATGTTACAATATGTATTGATATTAAATTAATGAAAAGCTGTGAATTAGGGGACATCTGAAACCTAAAGCTTTCCAGGGAAGATTTCAAGAGTCATTGAATTGAACTGAATTTTAAAACATCATCAAACACAAAGCTAAATTACCTGGTTTTCAAGTGTAAAGACTTTAAGCCTGAATTACACACTGTTTTATGTATGGAAATATATATGGTGTCTCCTGAAAATATGCACCAACCAGGATGCTAACTAGCATTATAAAAAGGTCTTAAGCTTGTTTACATAGCTGCCTTTAGAAACAGGGCAAGTTTTTAATCAACTTTCTTCTCTTACAGTAAGTATTTAGGTTCAACATGTACACTGTATTCATATTTTGAATGACTTAGAACAGAAAGCTAACCACATCATGATTTATGAATGCTTGAAAACATAAAATCAAGCTTTGAGCATAGATTGTTTTAGAGACAGGGATTTTCAAGATACACTCTCTAAATGTTCAAGTGCCAAATTCTAAGCAGCATTACATCAAGACAATAACATATGAAGAAGTTAAACCACACTTACTTTAAGACTTCTGTATAGCCCTTGGCAGCAGCTACATGAAGTGCTGTACCACCAGATTTTGCATGCCTGACATCATTTATATGGCCACTGTTGAGCCACTGTCTCGCATCTCTTAGCATTATTCGTTCTTCTTCTTTTCGAGCTGATTCTATATCAACCCCTAATTCACACAGGGAGGGGGAGAGGGGAAGAGAAGACACAAAAGATTTTAGTTCCAATACTTCAATTCAATTATAGAACAAATTTTATGCCACATTTTTACGATACAGTAAAAAAACCTTAAACCTGAATAATGTTCAGAGTTAGATATGAATATTTTTTGGAAGATGAATTACAAGGTTATGGAAACACCCAACATTGTAAGACAGCTTACAAAATGCCTTTTCTAACAAAAGGAGGCGCTGGGTGGACAAAGTATTATAAATAAATAATAATAAAAATCAATCTACTAAAACTCTTCAAACTCCTTCTTCTAAGAATGTCTACCATCACACTAATAAGTACTGAAGTGACTTGTTAAAAAAAAGAGAAAAATTATATTTTAATTTTCTAAGCACCAAAATCCAAGTCTGCGTTGATGTAGCTGTATACAATAGAAAAAGCTGAAGTTGTTTTAAAAACAGATCTCTATGGGAAGAGAAACAATCTCGCATTTTAACAGTGATGACAAAATTGAGCTATACCTTCTATACTTTATCTAAAGCACAAATCACAAACCTTTTACACAAAGAGACAACACTTTGGATATTGCACTTTCATAGCTCTACTAAAAAAACACCCAAAACACTAAAAACTTTTTACAGTATGTCTCACACAAAAAAAAAAAAATTATACACTGATGGAAAGGGAGAAACACAGACTAACATCATAATACGTACAAATATATACATCAGGTTAAAAAAATGGAAATAAATTCCAGACCCTGAAAGGGTAATATAAACACATTATTTGCAAGCATTTTTTTTAAGTACTACTTAAAAACATAACAGGAAAGAGATATTGAAGTATGCATGAGCATGATTCTAGCTATGACGGCTGAAAGGTGACAACTCCTAAGGAAAAGCAATTTAGAAACTGTGATCATCAAGAGTACAAACTGTATCCGGGTTGATCTCTATCAGAAAATCAGTGGCCCAACCTTTCACAAAATGTTTTTATCTGCATGATTTCTCTAATCTTACACACTGGTATGCAGGGACTTAAGAGATATATACTGTAAAACTTTATGCTAAAGACATTCAAAAGATAAAACTTCACGAAGTATCATAAAGTAATTAAAGCAAGTTAAACAGTGTTCTCAGGACTTGACCGAACTCCTAGACTCATTCAATTAATTGCACAGCAAAACCATTTTAATCTTGACAATTTAGGTAAAAAATTAATAGAATTACGTTTTATCAGAAACTGACAAAAAACCATAATCTGGATGTAGAGTCTCCAAGATGCAGGAAGACATACAAGGCTGTTGAAGAACTCAGCAGAGGAAAAAGCTGAAAAACTTTCCAAGTATGACAAATATGAAGAGTGAAGACCAGGAACTCTGAATCTGTAATACATTGATAGTCACATATTCTCATTCCTCAGGAAACTCCTACATATTGACAGGTGAACTACTAACTTCAAGGGCCTGAGCATCTGCTTTCCTTTCAGAATGACAGAGCAGTGATCAGCAGATCCTGGGACAATACTCTAGAATACAGTCATGTACACATCAGTGTTGCCTGCAAAATACTACTATATAGAGTGTATATTTGATCATCTCTTAGTCACATTTATGTCCATTCCCTTTTTTGTATGCTCAAAGTCCAACTGTGAATCCTTATCAGCATGAGTAACCTTCTCCATCTGAAAAATCTGAAAAAATTCCTATCAGTGTAAAACTGTTATTTACATAGGTGTTTGTTCTGAGGCACTTTGGTATAAAGGAAGAAGAGAGCAAAAACTCATTCCAGACCCTGATCTTGGGAGCTTCTAATGGGTCATATCTAAGTTTACTTTCCAGACAGGCCCAACAACCCAGGTTATTATGTCAAAACAGCAATGCTTTTGCAGAAAAAGTAACTAATACTCAATACAGACTTCCATAATATCACAAACTATTGCATTTCTGAAGCCCAAACAAAACACAATGGTTGCAGAGGAGTAATGGCTGTATCAATACATTATTTTACAAGACAGTTAATTTCTGGTTATATTTCAACAGAAGAAAGTACCAGAATCCTGCCAATCTAAATAAAACATTCCACATTAATAACTGGCATGAAAATGGGAATTAAACTTTGTGGCACAGAAAAAAAGCTGTGCTCTGAGATAAATACAATTCCCATTATTAACTACAGAAAATGGAATGTAAACAGCCTTTATTATACCTTGTATGGGCCTTTCTCCTTCCTTTTGTTTTCCAGACCAGGGGAAAAGAAAATGCTCATCATCTGTTTCCAGCCCTTTCTCCCGACGGCCCATAGATGGCAATGTGCTGCCTCCCAGCTCAGCCTCAGCCACAGCACTCGATCACACCACCAGCGCACTTAACCTCTCTGGCAGCCTAACAACTTATATAATTAATAATTTATTGCTAAATGCTTCCACTTTTTTTCTGATCAACAAGTGTTACTCAACAGCCCAAAACAGGTTTGAAAACAGTGTGCCATTCAGTGAGCATTTAATGAAAATTCAGCATAAATTTAACTGCTGAATCATTGTTTCAGGACGACTCAGCCATATAAAGGCATGTTTTATAGATACTGCAGGGAAGATCAACCCACTTTTTACTTCATGAAGTGAATGTTTATATACAAATGTAATAGTTCGAATTTTATCCACATAAACAAATCTGAGTTAAGCAATACATCTGGGAGAGTCTTTTTACATTACCTATAATTAAGAATGAGGAACATGTGTTTCTCCTTGGAACAGAAGGAGTGACCACTCTGATAGTTACTGAATAAATAGCTACCATAATAAACCCCTGATTCACCTCACATCACCTCTCCCCACTAACTCATCTCCTGAGAATTCCTATAATTTTCCCATAATTCAAAATAACTGCTTAAGCAGTTAAAAATAATTTTAAGAGGACATCTGATGATCAATAGCTAAAAATGTCTCTTCAAATCATTATACATAACCCCACTTGAGCCCTGAGGAGAGATAACATTTAAAACTGGCCAGGGCTGGCCAGGACTAAAGCCCCATCTCTTTCAAGTCTGCTGGTTTTCACCAGTGCAAATGAAAACTTTACTGGTAAAAGACAACTTCCACAACTGTGTTGAAACACTGCAGAGTAGAAACATGCAGGTCACAATGAGAAACTAAATAATATTTTTAATGAAGCTAAATGATTTTGAGAATTGCAGTGGCCCCTACGTATACATGGAACTGACCAATACAAAAAATAGTCATATGGAGGAACAACAAAACAAGTCCTTGATAAAGACTTTCTTTATAACACACAAAACAGTTTAACCATATGGATTGCAAATAGAACAGTTGTTCAGCACTACTCTGGAATAATTTCCGTAAAACACCTGATTTTGTTATCTGTGAAGTGTTTGTAACTGTGCCAAAAAAATCTTTATACCTTACTTCAGCATGTAATTTACTTTCTTACAATTACAAAACTAAGGTAGGTTTTAAGCTTAAAAATAAGTAAGCCAATAATTCTCCACTGAAGATTAGGGTAGAAACTATCAGAATGGTACAGCTTCAGTTACAGGATAGCTATTCCCTTAGCTCACAATTCCTGCACAGTCCATTATGTCAAGTCATTCTATTTGCTCAGCAGGACACACGAAGACACATGAAAAGGCACCTGACCCTTGGTGCAATTTAGAGGTGTAGCATGCGGGGATCGGAATGACTAAAGAAAAACAGACACTGGATAACAACACCAGAAAATCTTTGTTCTTTAATGGCCAACACTCATTACAACCTGTATAACATTAGAACCTGTATAACAAGATTATTTTGTATCACTGACCATCTCCTCTATAGTCAGATCAGACCTTGGAGCCTGAATACTAAAATAGGATGAGGAAACATTGCAGATCCTTCCTTTTATTAAGCCTGTAATGTCACAGAGAACTGAACTGTATTGTATTCCATGATTTATTTTTGTGCATTTAGTGTCTCTAGAGGCTTCCACATTTTGTCCTGTAATAAGACATGTCCTTAAAGTACAGTTTGATAGCTGCCAAAAATTGGGCGCAAGTACAAATTGATAATTAACAGAATGCTGAGTAGCTGAGTAGTCTGTTTCGACGTTTCCTATAAAGACATAAGGCCTGCAAAAGCAGCAAAAAAGGAGACAAGTAAAAAAAAGGATAACAAGTGATTCTTCTCAGATTTCTAATAGGAACAAACATCAAATAGCATCACTTAAATCTGAAATCACAATGAACCGGACCAATCTTTTCAAGCAATTTTTTGCCACCAAACAACTCTGCCAATATGTAGGAAGCCAAATTTACAGCATTAACACTGCAACACAAAAATGAAACTACAGTGAACGCAGGAATAAACACATGAAAGGGTCACAAGGCAAAAATATTATGGAAAATGCCTACTTAATTTTAACACTGCATATTTTACCAACACAGCGATAGGATATTTTGTCACCCAGGCTTGTTTATTTTCAAAATAAAAAGGCTGGTCTTCCATTACCCTTAATACTGAGCCGGGGCTCATCATTCCATAGACCCCACTGTCAACTTGCATTATCAAAACTGTGGCAATGCTTTTTTTGATATGAAAGAGTGTACCATATGGAAGAAATACAAATTATCTCACTGCTAAAGGGATAATTATATTCAGCTACATGTAGCTGAATAGCCAAAGATGAAACTGTCACAATGCTTCACTGTTAATTGCACATTAAGGGAAAGAATTAGGTTCCTATTTTAGAACTATTAACTTCTCTAGCCACAACACGCACAATTAGGCACTTTTTAAGTAATTCTGATAATGACTAAATAATCCCTTTTTTATGTAACATTAACACACAAATTTATGAAATATCTATATACAAGCCAGGATGCCATCAAAGGTGCATAATTAAAATCTTATTGCTGAGAGAAGTGTCTCATGATTTAGTATGATATCCACTGTTAAGTTCACATCCAGATTCATACCCTTCCTAGTCCATTCTCATCCACAATCATGAAATACTCCATTCAATTTTATCTCTGCACATGAAAAGTCCTCAGTTCCTATGTCTTCAAACACAAATTTAGGAGGGATAATGCATGCCTTCTTCCCTGCTTCCATGAAACAAGCAAGCAAACCAACTGCCACAGAAATGTAAGAGGAAGGAAAGTAGGTTGTCCATACCAAGTGAAATTTAGTATTTTAAAACAACCTAAATTATTCCTTTAGAAGCTAATAGCTACAGTGTGGGAACATGTACCTTCTTCTCAGATTTATAAAGATAGTACCCTACATGGTTTACAGTAAGCTTCAATTGTGAAATATGTAAATCCCACTGAAATTTTCAGTGCTGTGGCATTATGCTAATTTTACAAGTGGGCTGTTCAAAATCATTTAATTAAACTTGCAAAAGAATAAAAATTAGTGTTGTTGTAATTAGTAATGCTGAATATCCACATTATTAAAATGTATGTAAAATCCTATATAGCAAAATATTTCTTTAAAAAAAATGCAGTAACATAGAAAAGAGAGATTTTGGAGGAGTTCATTGCCCAAACAATTCCAATTTCATAAAGTGCTACTGCAGCCATTTCGTTCTGCACATCAGGAAAGCCAAGCATTTCAATAACCACCTTAAAAAAATCTAGGCTGAGGTGAATTCCAGAAACAACTCTCAAGCAAGACGGACAGTACTGTTAGAAAAGAGATCAACCAATTAAAACAGAGAAATGGTAACACAGACAAAAAACACACACAACTGTCTAATCTGATGTTCGTTGTGTGTTAACTGCTAAAACTGCTAATCAAATTTCTGTTAACACTACCAATTAACTGAATAAAAGCCTTTGCAAATCCACTGTCTACATCTGTGTATCAGCAGGTATCTCTTATTTCCCTGAAGATCATGTCTTCCAGTTTCTTTTCACCATTTGCTTTGGGCATTAAATGGGTTTAACCATATAAATTAAAACTGGGCAAAACCTGAAAGAATTAGTAGTTTACTGCAAAATTATGTAAATCTGTTTTAAGAGACAGACACCTAAACACCATATATTCTATATTGACCAACTCTCTTTTGAAAATAATTTGACTTCAACAGTCACAATTTAGCCCAAGTTTTCAAAAATACATTTAGTGTCCATAAATACAACCACCCTTCTGTATTCAAAATTACCTTGTCTATTTACTTCATTCTGAAGCAGCTCTTCCATTGCCTCTTCTTCAGCAATATCTAATGGAGTGTCTCCTTCACTATTTACAGCTCCTACATGTGCTCCTTGACTAATTAAATACCTGCCAATAGACAAAGAAAAAAAGCCTGTAAATAACACAGCAAAGTTGATGCAAAAAAAAAAAAATCCAAAAAAACCAACATATCAGCCACTAGGATATCATATGCACCCATACAGTTAATAGAAACATTTATATTGGGTGTAAGCACAAACCCTTTTGACTGTCTGCAACCTATGAATACCTGCGTGTCTTTTCATCCGAATACCCATTAATACAAATACTCTTCTGGTGGTTAGTTTGCCACAAAGACTCCTGACATGTTTCATACATACCTGGAAGAACTGAATGAAGAAAATGGCTAGACAATGACCAAAAGTGATGACAAGGTGAACAGGGATGGAACCACCAATTCCTGTGACCTCCTCTAACTAAACCACTTTTCCTATAACTCAGTGGCACATACAATTTGCCAAAATGATGACTCCTGATCTCTTTGTCAGCTTCTTAAAGTCAATAAAAACAAAACTACACCTCATTCTAAGTATTCATAAGGTCACCTTCTGGTGGGGAAGGAGGCAAGGGGGAGAAAGAAAACAGGACTTTACACATTTTAATCCCATTATGTTTTCTTATTTAATATCTTACTGTCTCAGGAGTCAAGAACCCAAAATTCTCAATTTCCAATAGCATCAAAGGATCAATTCCAACAACAGGTCACAAAAGTATTATATTATTTAATTGTATTAAACCATAAACCTACAAAGTTATTGAAAAGCTACAGTTAATGAAAAATTAAAATTGATCAACAGAATCTTGCAGCTTCTGACCATAACATCCCCATTTACCCAAAAAATTCAATACTTTGAGCCATGACAGGAGTCAAGACAAGCAAAAAGCTGCAAACCCACCTCCTGTCATGCACAGCTTAATTCATATATTCCATATAATTGAGAAAAAAAATCAGGATTTACTGGATCAGGAAGAATCAATCATCTGCCATAACAGGTGAACAAAATAAAGAGTGCTTTCCTACCTTCACTGTTACAGAATGCCATGTTATGGAGAAGACAATCACAAAATTAATCTAACACTAATACAAATGCTTTGAAGTACTTTATTGCTGCCTTAACTTCTGACAATTAATTATCATCCTAAATAGCTGGAATCTGTTATCTTTAATCAATAACTCAGAATCTAATACTCTCATGTATCTGTATTTTTGGATGTATGACTTAATCAGTACTTGTTACTAAATCTCTATAGTTATGTCAAGAAGTGGTAAGAACTAGTAGATCACAAAATGAAAACTAATTCCCAGAAAGGCAACTATTATCTCCTGACAAATACATCATCAGTTGCTACCAAACACTTTGAGGCTGGTATACCATGATTGTTTTATACCGTTCTTCTTGAAAGAGTGCTGTGCTCTAACTCTGACCTCCCTCCTTTTAAGAGACTGAACTTGTGCAGGAAGGAAAAATTAATACAGAGGAACAATGTTTCTCCACAATACTAGTTGTATCAACAGTGAAACAGCCTCCCAAGTCACAGATCAGGTAATTACTATATAGGGGTTTGCTAACCAGGCAAAAACAGCACTGGGGAAATCAACTCTCTTCCAAAGTCAAAATAAAGTCAACCACTTACAAAAATATCTTTATTTAAAAATCCAAGTGAATATTAATGTTCTTTCAATGTTTATGCTCTAATATAGACAAGAAAAAAATATGTATTTCCACATAATGCCTCTAGCAGAAAATTAAACCTCTTCTCTAAGGAAAATACGTATCTCATTGAAACAGTTGCATTTGGTCAACTGGGTCAATATAGATATGATAAAAGAAGGAATGCATAAAAAAGTGTAGGGAATGAATAAAAGGCTAGCATAGCATTTTAAACAGTTATTATTGTTATAGATAGACAACTTCACGATCAACTGATCCTTTAAAGCAGACTTCAGAATGAAGCTGCTTACAGATCAAAATCAGATCAGCAATGCTAGGGGATTAGTAGGGTTGGAGAAGTACAGTTATCTGATTTTCCTTTTGCAGGTGCTTACAGGGCTTTGGTTTTCCTGGGTCAGCAAAGCAAGCATAGGTGAACTTGCTACGAGTTCAGAGGATTTAAAGGATGGAAGAAACACAAGAAAGATGAAAGGCAGCACACTCCTTGCCAAAGAAGTGAGAACACACTTTTCCCAGCCTTCCTTCAGCCACTCCAATTAGGCTCCTCCACTGCTATCCCTCTCAAAAAATTAACAGTGATCCTCTCAAGAAAAGTAAGTGAAAGAACATTACTTGCGATAAACAAAGTAACTCAAATGCCAACTATTTTAAAGACACCTTTTAATGTGTAACCTTTTAACCTTTTTTTATCTGATAATGAAATCTGCATTTGCTCTGTTTTCCACATAATTCAGATTACCTTGTCCTGTAAAAGTGTATTATGAATTTGTTTACTTAAGTACAGCTACTTTCAGCAATGCAATGACAGGGTTCACATGATACATGAAGTCAACCTGCTACCTACAGAACCAATGGTTTTATTAGAAACTTAGTGCTTCCAATGGAAAGGAGAGGAATCATTTTCCATGTTTAGATAACTTGACTCTGCATCGCATACACAAAAGAAACAGATTTGGTAAACAAGACCAAGCGAATGATGCCCTTACTTTGTAGGGCATAACTCTGCAGGAGACAGCACCAGAATAATCCTAAGAATGAGAAGATTTTGCTGTTTACATAAGAAAAAAATTTCTCAAATGAACTATATTTCAAACTAAATGTTAATTAAAACTTATATAGTATGACTTCAAATATAGTTGTATTTGACATTTCAGTTACCCTGGTACCATGTACTAAAATCCTCATGTGCTACCATGTATTATTGTGTGGAGGTATGTATGCATATATAAAGCTTCCATGTTTTGGGAAAAAAATCCAAACAATGTATACAAACAACTGCTTGTATTTTACCTTTTTAAAGAAGATGTTACCTTCATCTTGCAATTTCATCTTTCTAAAGCAAGCAAACATAATATAACTTCATTTCCTTGACAGATATTTAATTTATACAGCTACATGTATACAGTGAAAAGGAAATTGAAGCTGTGTAATAAAAAGTCCAGACCAATGCATTTTGACACCATGTCTATAAAAAGGTGCTTTATGTAAACTTGGAAGCAATGAAAAAGTTAAAAAACGTAAGATTTCTACCATCACCTACTAAACATCTTTGGTATAGCACTTGAATTTGTATCTTTCAAAATTCACTTGTTCAAAAATAGTCATGTTCAAGAGACAACTACAGAAGAAAAATTCAGAAAATTCAGTGATAATCTGTATAATGTACTGGAAGGTTTTAATATTTAAATCTAAATAGATGACAAGGAAACAGTAGTTTGATTCATACCATCCTGTTTTATTGAGTTAAAGCTTTCAAGAGTTAACACTGAAGCGAAAAGTATCACTTTTAGACTCTCGGGATCTAAATATAGAGAACTGTAAGTATCTCAGGAATACTAGGAGAGACAAAAGCAGCAAAAGAAAAAATAATTCCTGATGCTTTTGTCCTGGTATTTCCATGACAAGGATTATGCAGTCTGGGTAAGACTGGAAGAAGTTTGCTTTGCAATACCCCTGTTTTATGAAGGCAAATATAGTTCTAACTGAATTTTTTCTTCTAGGAGTCACTGCTATATACTCCTCAACAGCTACTGAAAACTGAAATTAACTACTTTGGAAAAAAAAAAAAAAGCAAACATTATTTTTCTAGAATTATTATGAAACCCATATACTCTGCCATCCTTTAGTGAAAAATACATTTTTATATCACGAATAAAGCGCTGGAATCTCAGTATATCTGAGACAATAAAAGCCAACCCTCTGAGATTACTATACAAAAGCCAAACAGTCCACACCAAAACCAATCCCAGGAACTAGAAATAAAAAAAAATTAACTAGCAATGTGGCCTACATTCTGAATTTAAAAAAAAAATCCCAAACCAATAAGAAACCCTTATAACTGAACTTTGTGTGTCTGTACATCTGTTAACAAAATGCATATATAGACAAAAAGAGAGGAAAACACCTCTCTCTGAAGACGTTCTGTATACAAAGTTGAGTCATATCTCTGAATTTAGAACTTAAGAATCTGGAAGATGCTCAAAGTTGGATAACAGCATACACTGCAGACAGCATTTTCATATTATTTATCTCAGCACCAGAAAGAGGGGCACATGTTTACATTGGAACCTTGGCCCAGTTCACAGTATCTGGAAACAAGTTTGCAAAGGCATTACAGATATAATTAACTTGAAGTACTGGCTGAACCTGAAGGTCACCAGAAGGGTGGAAGGCACAGCGAAGGGCAGAGAAGTGGCCATTACAAACTGCTTACTGAGCTCATTGGAGACTAGTGCAAACAAGTGGTCCCATCAGACTGTTCAGAAGACTGGACAGCAGTTCCTGACTCCTAAAATGTGATGAGAGGGACCTGCCTAGAAAAATGTTACATATACATTTTAAATAAACATGATCAGTGTGTCCTTCCTGGGAAACAAGGCCTAATTGCCAGTGGGAGGCCCAACTAACAGCACAACTGCCAAGAACTTTTAACTAATTAGCTAACATTTAAGATTTCAGCTAAACCCAGCTGGTTTTAAAAAAATCCATACATGCTGGAGTTCAAATTTATTCCATTAGTATCTTAACTGAATGATAAGAAGGAGCCAGAGACTGAAAAAGTATCACTGTATTCATGCAGCTGTGTAAACCTTCATTTGAAGAAACAAACAAGGAAAAAAAATTAAAAACTGATGATTTTGGAATATGTATTTTAATTGTGTGGTTTTTTTCTTTTTAAAACCTTTCAGAATTGTTTCACTGTTTTTTTTTTTTAATATAAAGTATCAATGCACTTATAAAAGTGCATCATTGTAAAATATCCATATTACTGGTAAAAATACATTTACACTAACTCTGGCCAAACAATTAGGGCTTCAAGAGACACTAAACAAATAAAAATATAAAATTTTAACATTATTATTTCCAGTTTTTTAAAAGCTGAAGTACACTGAAACTGTAAAACCTGATCCTTCTCACATCTATTGCTTTAAATGTCTGGAAATACTTCTTATAATATTTTTTAGACGGTAAAATAGTTCCACTCTGATCTCCTAACAATGTTCTTACTAACTCAGACAAGGTAGAAATGCTAACTCAAGATTACTTGCCATTTCCAAATGTAGTTTTGTTTTGGTCTGTTTTTATCAGTTTGGGGTTTTATCTGGTATTTAACTTTCAGCAAAAATAACACTTAAAAGCCAGGTAAGAAAAGGTATATATACCTGTATGGACAACATATTGAGAGATAGGATTATAACTTCTATGTGATTCTTGAATTAGAAGGATGCAATTCTCAAAATAAAATATTGAAGAAAGTCCTGGTCTTTTTATTTTTCTTGAATGTCTTAAAATAACACAAACCTGAAGCAAATCCAGTAGCATTAGAGTAACATTATGCTAAATTCTTTTGTGGTACACAGTATAAATATGCCATGTCAGTGGGGGAGCCCCATGGAAAACATACAGTTGGCTGAACAGGTATGAATAGCCAGTGTACAGCCATCTCTCAATCACTCCCTCATGCACCCTCACAATGCTATGCTCACTTTTGACCATGTAATTCAAACCCAGATAAATATAATTACAAAAAGCCACAACTTCACGGTTTTGAAAACCCATGTTGTAATCCCTATAAGTATTTGGTGGAGAATGTTAAAACGTGTGCAACGTGGGGCAGGCAACAGCAGGTCTGGCCAGGCGTGGAGGAGCCCTGCCTGCCTGGGCAGGGACCCCTGACACAGCCCCTGCTCTGCACCACCGAGGACTCTCCTCACCTCCTGGGGAGCAAACCAACAGTAACTTTCCTCAAACCCTTTCTCCACGGCTGAGTACTGCAGCTCTCTCTTCTGAATCTATGATTTATAAAAGAAAATGAAGGTTCTACATTCAGCACTGGAACCAAAACTGTAGAAATTCAAGTGGGTCTAGAATACTTTCTCCTGCATAATTTTAAGACCAAAGGAGAACAAATCAAATGAGAAGAAGTCAAACTCGCAGGGATGTCTTATTCAAGCACCCTGCAAAATGCCATCCCACACTGTCAGTCGCTGCTGTGCCTCAACATTCTGCCTCTGAGCATTTAAAACTGAATAGAGACTGGCATAAGAAACAGGCTTTTGTGATGGCATTTAAATTTAAACCAAATAAAGAAAAAACTCATGCACTTCTAAGGTTATGCTGCTTTGCAAATTCCAGAAGACTTTCACTCACATCTTTGTCTTCTGAAAAGAGTGCTGCAGCACTTTTTAGAAAGGAATGCAATGCTCCCCCCATAAGCAGTATCATCAGCTAGCAGGTATGCAAAACACCAAGTTAAATCAGACCTATTAGGGTTATTTGACATAACTAGACAATTATTTACTATGAAATATATGAGTGATGATTTTAAGACAGCTAATATTAACAAGAGACCTGAGATAAATTTATGGTTTTTCTCTTGCAGAGCACAAACCCCAGGAATTTCTGACAGCTAGAGATGCTTAAAAAATTAATAACAAAAAATAGGTGAGAAAGAAATGGCCAAAATGTTTTAAGCAAACAGAAGGAGACATTTATTTTCAATTTTCATCAGGATAATCCAGATTAAAGCATGTATCTTTTTTTCTAAATAATTAGCAAGTTTGCAAAGACTTTTTTATGTCATTCAATATGCAATAGCTCTTGCAGATAGCATCTAATCCAGCTTCTGCTCCTCCTGTGAAGCTCTTATGAAAGACATCTTGGACCGACACACATCTTTGCTTCAAAACTGTCAAATACTCCCAAGGTTATCAAACTAGTCAAACAAAAAAAAAATCTTCCTATGTAAACACTGCTCTCTATCACTTCTAAATATCATACCTATAGAAAAAAATATATTTATGATTAGGAAGCCAACATTCCATAATATACCAACTGACACCACTGAATTTTGCACATAGCTGGCTGTTCCCAGCCTCCACTGCTACTTGTATGCCCAAGGAAGCACACCAAGCAGAATCTGTCTTCCTTTTTCGTATGCAGGAGCATAAAAGAAAAAGTGTAGATAACAGTATCTGGTTAGTTTTAGTTCTCTTGTGCTCCAAGAAACCTCTGAAAGAAGCCAGCTCTAGAAATATTTGTACGTAGGCGGCCAGCTAAACTTAATAACGCAAAGATGGAAAAGGAAAAATTCCTACTTGCAGCATCTGAAAAGCAACTAAGCCTTCATATTTTGCCTTATCCATAGAGAGGGAAAGACGTTTGAGAGGTGGCAGAGCAACGTTTAGGTGAAAATAAACAGTGAGTGAAGCAAGTGAAGTCGAAAACACGAAGAACGCCATATAGGGAAACATATGGCCTATTCCAAAAAAAGAACAAACCAAAAACCAACCTACTACCACAAAAAAAATCTCCAAATGAAGCAGCACCCAAGAAAAAATTGAAGTAGAGCCTGACATTGCCAGTAGGAATACAGGGCAAAAAATTTCAGCAAGAATGAAATGAAGCAAAACAAGAAGTATTTTCTGAGTGTGTATCAAATGTTATTTTCATTATGCACTTCATGAACGAGCTCATTTTGAAGCTTGCAGCATATTGTGCAAAAGTGCAGGCTGAGTATGAAAAAAGTCTCGCTGCAGCTGCGGAGGTCACACTGTAACTGCAGCTGACAACACTATGCTTGGAGTGCTTTCCCATAGCAAGTCTCCAAGCACTTGTGGTGGTTTACCTAACTATCATCAAGGTGAACAACTGGGATTGAGTCACAGCGGTTGAGAAGAAGAGGTAGCAGCAGCATGGAGGCAGAAGAGGAGGGGGGAGAAGGAAGACCATGCTGTCTCCCACTTTCCTCAGCTAACAAGAGGTAGTCCCACCAGCAGCTCACAGTCCCTCCTGCCTTATCCCAAAAGCATCATTGCTATATTTGGGTATGTAGCACCAAAAATAATGATTTTACCTGTTGACTTTTATTTCAGCAGAAGTTATGAGTATGGACTTAACAGGCTTGTTTTTCTATAACAGCCACATGATTTCATTTATATCAGAAAAATTAAACAAAGATGAATTCTTTTCCTGTGTTTAACAGATCTTAGCATATACATAACTACTACATCACAGAACTTATCTTACTTGTAATTATATTACGTAACTATATAGTAAGTAGACCTCTCTGTAAAGTAACATTACTATCAAAGTGCAGTTTCTAGCATCACTCAGTAGTACTGAACTTAGTCTGACCCCCATTTAGATACCAGCAATCTGCACTTCATGGTAATTGTTTACATGTTCAGTCTGCTTTGAATTTCCTTGAATTCAATCTTCTTCCAAAAGAAAGTCCTATTCTTCATTCAAATTTGATAAGCAGTATCTTGTCTATAATAGAGATGTTTCAAATAATTACTTTTTTATACTTTTTTCTGGTCAAATCCACTGCTTATAGAAAACCCTCACACTTCTGTGTGTTAGTGTCTGAATTGTACCCAAATAACCCACTTTCATCAATGCACAGCAGCCCTTATGTGACTAGAGACACCACAGCTACATCTACATGCATTTTAGGAGAAATCAAACATCTTTTATCCTTTCTCAGTCAGGAATAAGACTAGAAAACCACATACAGATTATGACCATTTGCACTGAAATGATGCAGTTTTGGATAGCCAACAAAAGACATGGCTTTAAGACAGGATAAGCAGGTCATAAATTGTTTTAGTGTCATTAGAAAGTCTACTGTATGTGTCAGAACAGGGTCAAACAACAGACAAAACCACTCAAGTAAAAGCTGAAAGAAAATCAAAACTGAGATGCAGAGAAGTGACAATCTATACCACAATCTTGTTTTCTCCTAGAACACAATCCTCAAAACCAACTGTTGTAAATTAAATTATTTTTCTATCAGATAAATCAATAAATACTATATTCAGTGGTCAACAGCACTAGAAATTCCATAGATTCCACAGTCTACAGAGGATCTATCATTGCCTCTGTCATACAGCAATTTTGAATTGGTTGATGAGGCCCTTACATGTGACAGCACACCATACTCACCAAGCCTTTGTGCAATTCAGAACTTGGTTGCTTATGAATCTAATATACCTAGAGCTGTTCTCCAATGTTCTAGTCCTACCTAGAAAATATGAACTTACTGGTGGCAATGGGCAGTTACAAGCTATCAGCCAGGAAGGACCTGAGTGTTGTTTCTTGTGAGTCTATACAATCTCTCAGGTTTCCATACCTATCACTCTTCTGTATCTGTTCTTTTCTACTTGTAACACCTTCCACTTCAGAATTCAGATGTAAGGCATTTACTTTAAATTGTTCTCAGAATACCAATAAAATCAATGTTTTGTGAGAAACAAGTAAGATCTCTCCTATTTCCACTTCTCAAAGCATGACGGTTTTTTAGACATCAGCTCCATTTTCAAATTCTTTTTCAGCCAAATATTAAGAGTGCACTGAGCATTACAATGGGCATCAGTCCCCTGACTTTTCACTACATTGAATGAACTGCTAAACTGTATTAAAATAAAATTCCCATTAAATCATATTCCTGACGAAGATATCTCTGAACTTAATTTCTATTACATTTACCCGTAGAAGAATACGAACACTTACTAAATACTAATACACAAACTAAAAATATTTAGGGTCACAAGGAGCGATGCACACAGTAAGCTAATCTGTAAGAAGGCAGCTACAGAGCACACACTTTGTACATTCTACAGTGACCAGATCTCCTTGACTCCCTCACCTGAACAAACGTTTATGAAAATTGGTTAAGTCCTATAGTTTCCTCTAACCCATCAACCATATTTTAATGTGTATTTCTGTCAGCTGGGTTTTATCCACACATCAGATCACAGCAACACAGTAGAAAAGATTAAATTCCACCACATAATGACATGGTTTCAAAAAGGGAACTTCACGATCAACCTTAACAATTTAATTAGCATTTCATTATTCTTAGGACATACATATATGCAGCAAAAACATACTGGAAACAGGACACTGCCACAGTATATCTTCATAAAAGAAAATGCCAACTGATACTACCTCACTGATCTTCTCCCAGTCTGTCCACTATTTTATCTAACAGAATTCAGCTTTATCCTTGCAGATAACTAATGCAAGTTTGGAGAAGGAGGAACTTTTATGTTGCACAGAGCATCACACTTTTGACTGGGGGGGGGGGGAGGAGAGCAGGGGACACGTTTTTATCCCAATCTGTTTTTCCAGAAAGGAGGCAAAAAATGGAAATTAACTGTAACAATCTTTTAAAGCCTGCAGTGACCTTTTCCCAGCTCTCAAAACAAACACTGCATCTTTACCAATATCAACTTGTAAGAGTCAGTCTTTCTTCTAGAAGAGATGTTTTTCCTTGGCTGGGCATATATCTTCTTTCCCTGTTTTTATTTTGTCACATGACTTGCTTCATCCTTCTAAAGTCCTCTTCTCATTTTCTTGAGTGGGCTGTATGATGTTTCATCTTTGCTTCCTTTTACTTTTAATTCTACACCTCCAGTTAACATTTCCTAGTATTTAAATAAACATTTTGGATCCTGACAAAAACATCCCTTCACCTTATAGCATCTCTGTAAGGCCAAACCCCATACCAGTTTGCATCATCAGTTTGCGTGTGGTTCACCTCAGACCACAAGCTTTACCTTGTTGCTCAAAATCCAAATTTCTGATTGTTCTCCAAAGATCCATATCTGAATGTATCACTAGTAATATCACTTCCTACTCACTCAATTAAAACCATAACTTGTAACCAAGCTGAAGGAGATAGGAGCCATCCCTGACATTTTTATTAGTGTGCTTTGCCTAAGTAATGTTTTGCTCTTTAGGATTAAAATGGGTTACAGCAAAAGAGTTTAGATTAAAAACTCACTAATAAGTAAGAAATAGCTTCAGATGATCAAGTTATTAAAACTTTGGGAGAAGATGGAATAAAAACAACTGCTTTGAAACACACTTTCTGGCACTAACACCCTCAGATATCATGAAAAAAACACTGAACAGTACCAAGTGGTTCAGGCTCATGAGCTGGAAGATGAACCATGGGATTCCACCACTGAACAGGCAGCTCTACTCAGCCAGGCTTCTCATCAGAAGTACAAGATATGTCTGAAAAGCAGCTGAGACATTTTTTTTTGCCTGCATATCTATGCCAAGCGCTGCTGGCAAGCCAGGTCAGCTCAGTGATCCAAAAGAGAATAAAGCCTCCAAATCCCCTGAAGGCTATTCTTATGCATATAGTTCCCACATTGTTTTGTGATCATTAGATAACACAAGAGGGAAGGTGGAGGAGGCAAAACCAAGGGAGGAAGTGAGTATCTGCCTGTTTCTGCTATAGTCTCAAGTTAGATCACTCTAATCATGTTGTCAAACTCCACTGAATTCTCTTGACTAGCTGTTGCCAGATGAGCACTGGTCCTGTACCACAAGCAGGAATCACTACCAGGCAGCACCCACAGCAGTCTCCCCAAGGCAATTAGAGCTGTAAGAAAACCACCTATTACTGAATATCTAGATATCCAACTACAGGTTTGCAGGACTGTCTGAAAGTCCTCTGTCTATCAGACAAGGATCACTCATTTAGTCTTAATGGACTGTTACTAAAATAGGGAGATCCTGGGACAATGGTTTGCAAAGGCTTCAGCAAACGAGTTTGGCTGGGTTCACTTTCAGGTGTCTGGAGTCTGGAAAAACAGATGGGCGTCAGCAGCAAGCCTGTGGTTACACACAAGCCTGTTAAAGTCTGCTTTAAATATTCCTTCAAGGGGAAGGAAGGGATATATAACATAGGAAACTTCGGGCAGAAAGGAAAAGTGGGGGTTTTACAGCAGCAGAGTTGGTCAAACTACTACTCTCTTCCTAAATAAACTGAGGAGACTCTGAATTTGAGATGCTTTTCTGTTTCTGACTGTAATCAAATGCTTCAGCCTTCAAAACCTCTTAAATAAAGAAGGTGTATTTTGAAACTGTGCTAAGTTTTAGGATTTGTGTGGGTATCAAACTACCGGTATCAGACAGGCTTCTCAAACAGAAAAGCTACCGTACAGAGTTAGTCCAAGTATCCAGTTAACATTAAGCCCATCTCCAGACATAAGATCTCCCAAGGAGAATAAAAGTAGAGCAAATACATGCTACTTTTCATACAATACCTTTCCAACATGTTACTTTTCATATAATACCTTTCATATAATACCTTTCCAAAGCCCTTTCATGGGCTTTCTCAATCAGATTCCACTTGCATGTATGTATTACACCTTAATATTTTTTTAACATATTCACCCTCCATGGATTTGTCATCCCTTGAACCCATGAGGAATTTTAGTATCTACAGCAACATGTGTTAAACTGTTTGTAATACCTACTGCATGAAGGTATGAAAATGCTATTCTTCCTTCAGCAGACATCTCTCTCCCTCTTTGGTTTTTGGTGGTTTTTTGCAACAAAACTGTATCTGTCACTGACTTTATGTTAGTTTTGAAAAACACTTTTCTTACACGTCTTGGAAGATGCATCTTTCATTCTGGGTAAAATGAAAAAGCATTCCTATTTAAGCAGTATAACTGTATAGCAGCCTCTGAACAGTTGCAAACAAGGTTCAAAATACATCAACTATCCACTCACAACTAGGCAACCTATGAAGCCCACAAGAAAGTAATTTTTTACACAAACTGTAATTATTGACCAAAAGAGAAATTTCTTCTAATTCAGATTTTTCTTTATCTGGTGCAATACATAGCAGAGAAATAAAAAAGTAAGCATTTTAAAATTGTTTCTTAAATGCCACTTTTTACTATTTTGCCCTCCCCCATAACTTTTTTGCATTCAAAAAAAGTTATTTGTTTATTCCCAGGTATTGAAATAATATATGAACTTTTCAACCACAGAAGAGATCTATCAGATAAAATAATTCATTATACACAAGAAAACAGTTGTATAAAGGTAAATTTAAGGGTCCTACCCATTAAATAGCATCTTAAAGAATGCACACAAAATTTCTGTTTAAGTCCTGCATTCAAGTTAATTTCTTTTCACCTAACTATAATTTTACAAAGCATTTCATGTTGACTTCTCAATTTACACTAACACATTAGTGGGAAAAAAAGCTCGCTTGGGTAAAGCTTTCAGTGTATAAAAAAAAATGGAGAACAGAAAAGAGAACATACTATACAAAATCCACCTGTTATGGAAATGTTGAATAATTTTGATTTAAAACATATTCATATTACAATTACTTTCAAGGTGATTTACAAAATCATAAACTAGATGAACAGCAATCTAAATAGGCAATCTAAAATTAAAGTATTCAAAGAATTTCTAATAAGCTGAAACACTCTCAATATTTACAAATGTCAGAAACAACAGAAGCAGTTGCCTTCCATGCCAGAAATTTTACTTTTACAGCACAACTCCCCCTTTGCAAGCAGCTGACACATTGATACACACCCAACCATGTTCTTTGCTGTATTTCAATTGAAGTGGCCTTCTATAAGACAAACATTTCTAAAGTGGAAGATGCATGTTTTTTAGAAGAGACAGGAAGCATATTCAATACAAGTCAGCTGTTCTGAAGGAGCAGGAAACTGAAATGGCACAGGAGATACTGCTGGGAGAAGCTGTCACAGGAGTGGTGAACATAGTGGAGGATAACAGGGACAGGGTATACACCTGCAATGACAAGCCCACCGATCAGACAGTACAGAGCAAAATAAAATCCCAACAAGTGGGAGGCCATGCCACCCACTCACTCAGCCCACTAGCAATTAGCATGGGACCAAGGTAAAAACATTGCTGAAGTGGTGGCTCCCTGAGATATCCAGAGGTTTTTTTCAGAGAAACTTCCTACCACCTCCACATTCTGTACTTCTCGCTGATCTCCAGCACATGAGTGCACTCACTCAGGAACATCTGAGCAGCTGTAGTGTACACATTACTTAAGAGTAATGTGTACACTACAGCTCACATATATACCTTATAGCAGCCTTCTTGTACCTAAAGGGCCTGTAGGAAGGCTGAAGAGAAATTTTTAACAAGAGCATGCAGTGACAGGAAAAGGGGGTATGGCTTCAAACTGAAAGACAGAAGGTTTTGCTTGGGTATTACGAAGAAATCTTCACTGTGAGTGTCATCTACAGGGCAAACAAGGGATCAGGATCACCCAGCATGCATTTAGGAAAGGCAGGTCCTGCTTGACCAACCTGATCTCCCTTCTATGACCAGATGACCCATCAACTGGATGAGAAAGGCTGTGAATGATGTTGACTGGGACTTCAGAAAAGCTTTTGACACACTCTCTCAGCAGTCTCCTGGAGAAACTGGCTTCTTATGGCCCAGTCGTGCACATTCTCTGCTGGATAAAAAACTGTCTTGATAGATGCACCCATAGAGTGGTGATGAAAAGAGCTACATCCAGATGGTAGTTGGTGTTCCCTAGGGCTCTGCACTGGGGCTAGTCCTGTTTATTATCTTTATGGATGATCTGGCTGAGGGGATCTAGGACACCCTCAGTCAGTTTGCAGGTAACACCAAGTTTGGCAGGAGTGCTGATCTGCTGGAGGGCAGGAAGGCTCTGCAGAGGGGTCTGGACAGGATGGATCAGTAGGCCAAGGCCAACTGGATGAGGTTCAATAAGGCCAAGTACTGGCTCCTACACCTGGATCCCAACCACCCCATGCAGTGCTACAGGCTGGGGATAGAGTGGCTGGAAACTGCCCAAGGGATAAAGCAGCTGGCAATGCTGGTGACAGTGGCTGAACACAAGCCAGCGTGTGCCCAGGTGGCCGAGAAGGCCAATGGCATCCTGGCCTGGATCAGCAATAGTGTGGCCAGCAGGACCTGGGCAGGGAACGTGTCCCTGCACTTGGCACTGGTGAGGCCACACCTTGAGTCCTGTGTCTGGTTCTGAGCCCATCACTGCAAGAAAGGCATTGAGGTGCTGGAGAATGGCCAGAGAAGGGCAACAAGGCTGCGGAAGGGTCTGGAGCACAAGTCCTGTGAGGAGTGGCTGAGGGAGCTGGGGTTGTTTAGCCTGGAGAAAAGGAGGCTCAGGAGAGACCTCTCTCCAACTCCCTGAAAGGAGGCTGTAGCCAGGTGGGGGTTGGGACTGGACAAAAGGAAAAGGCTTCAAGCTGAGCCAGGGAGGTTCAGGTTGGACATCAAGAAGAATTTTCTCACTAAAAAGGGTAGTTAAGCATTGGAACAGGCTGCCCAGAGAGGCTCTGGAGTCCCCATCACTGGAAGCATTCAAGAAACAACTGGGCAGGAGAGCTTAATGGTTTAGTTGTCATGGTGATGTTCAGTCAAAGGCTGGACTCAGTGATCTTGGAAGTGTTTTCCAACACAAATGATTTTATGGTGAAACACCAGAACTGGTTGCCCAGAGAAGTGCAGACAGCCCCATCCTGGAATTGTTCAAGGCCAAGTTGAACATGGCTCTGAATGACCTGATCTAGTGGTAGATGTCCCTGCTCATTGCAGAAGGGTTGGACCAGTTGACCTATGAAAGGTTCCTGCCAACTCAAATAGTCTTTAATTCTAGGATTAGAATTAAAATCTCCTAGTTCAGTTGCTTTCTTAAATATCATTTTATATTTTGAGACATGCAAGCTGAAATAATCTTCTGCATATCTGGATGATTGAAAACAGTTGTGCTACTTCAATAAGAAAATTCCAACTAAAAGGCGGGTGGGCGGAAGGAAGGAAGGAAGGAAGGAAGGAAGGAAGGAAGGAAGGAAGGAAGGAAGGAAGGAAGGAAGGAAGGAAGGAAAGCCTAGGAAAACTTAAGATGGCAGCAGAAGAAGCTGAAACAAGATTGCCAAGTCCCCAGTTTGAGAAGCACTACAAAGCTGTGCAACAGGCAATTACACAGAAGGATGAGAAAGGGAAGCACAGGTCAGACTCTCCCCAGCCCTTTATTAATAAACTTAGAAAACAATAGAACTCATTCCCTGAGCGTCTTCTCTCTTGCACAATAATAGATGCTAAAAGTACAATACATCAGATTCAGTCACAGATACACACACACACATTCTCAGGCTTCCCAGGAATGCATCCTCACTAAAGCAGATGATGAATCCAGCACATACTATGGACATTTTATTTAGTACGTGCTGAATTCAGCACATACTAAATAAAAATAAAATTTCTAATCTCTGGTAGTTTACTGAATCATCCTTTCACCTTCCCCCACAGAAGTCACAGAATGACCAGGTTGGAAGAGACCTTAAAGATCATCAAGTCCAACCCATGCCCTAACACCTCAACTAAACCATGGCACTGAGTGCCACATCCAATCTTTTCTTAAACACATCCAGGCATGGTGACTCCACCACCTCCCTGGGCAGATGATTCCAGTACTTTATCACCCTTTCCATAAAATACTTCTTCCTAATATCCAACCTGTATTTCCCTTGATGCAGCTTGAGACTGTGTCCCCTCATTCTGTCAGTTGCTGCCTGGTGAAAGAGATCAACCCCCACCTGACTGCAGCCACCTTTCAGGGAGTTGTAGAGTGATAAGGTCACCCCTGAGTCTGCTTTTCTCCAGGCTAAACAACCCCAGCTCCCTCATGCCTCACAGGGTTTCTGTTCCCAGCCTTTCTTAACCAGCCTTGTTGCCCTCCTTTGGATGCGCTCAAGTGTCTCAACTGAGGGGCCCAGAACCGGACACAGCACTCAGTTTTGCTTCAGCTGAAAATTGTGGTTTCTAGAATTCATTTTTGTAAATTATTTGAAGATGAGATTGTGGAGAAGCAGTCTGATGAAGATCTAAACTCTATGGGCATGATCAGATATAAATACTGCTCTCCTCACATCAGATTCCCCTTCTCAGCTGTATATGGAAATTTGTTTCAACAGCTTATCTTCAAAACTCCATGCACCTTAGAAACACTGCTCTTCCAGTATCTTAGATTCTCACATCCCAAAGGACTACAGTTCAATAACCCCATTTCTCTCAAGGCTTTCTATACAAAATATGCAGATAGGTTCTCCTCCAATCTGAGAGAATGAGAACCAGATAGATCTCAGATATTCAAGTCAATAGTGAAAAACTGCTCAGTGGACACAGGACATTGCTCACTCTTTCCTAAACAAGTGCCTATGTTTGGCTGCAATGCCAAATCAAGATCACTGAGCTTTTTCCTATTGTGGAATAAAGGCAGGTGTTTTACCTCCACTAAACTGTAGAAAGGCCTATATTATCTCAATTTGCAGGGAAATTCTTGTTTAGTATAGCCAAGAAGTAAACACTTAGAGTACTCATGCAAGGGGGACAACAGCATCAAACATCTATTTACTGTAGAAACGCAGATTACAAAGCTAGTGGTCACACAGTGCCCCAGCTATACCAGGGATATACAAAGCATGTCACTCTGTAAACACCTCAAAAAAAAAAAAAAAAAAAAAAAAAAAAAAAAAAAAAAAAAAAAGAAAAAAAAGATATACTAGAGCTGCCAGAATTTTTCACTTCTCTCTAGACTGCATCAAGTAAAACTCTCGAACTCACAGAAACAAACTCACAATTTTCATTCTTCACCATTGCAATTAGTATATCATTACATGATAAAATACTACTTCCTATTTTTTTCCAAATCTTACACTGTTATCAATGTCACAATGAGTTTGGTTAAAATAAATGAATTTTGTGTTTACCTGAAGGGTTTTAAAAAAGACTTTATTAACTGCTTAACTGCAACAACAGTGCGCTGAACAACATATGCCACACATTTTCTCAAAAGAACAGTAATTTCAGGCTCAAACAGATAACCTCTCAAAAATTTTGATTTTTAGCACACCTTCAGTGGCCCTCAACAGACTTCAAAAATAACAAAACCACTCCTGGAATTCAGTGTGAGTAAGCTTTAACTAATACTGAAATGGGCATCCAGCTTTTACAGTAGACTTTTGCTCCACAGCCAAAAGAACTAGTCGATTGTTCTATACCATAGCTGAAAAACAAACGTTTCAAGACTGCAAATACAACTGTAAAACTTATCTCCTATACACAGACTTATCCCAAGATAATGTTTCGGACTATTAATAAATATAATTTGGAACACTGTCCCTGTGCCTTCCCCTAGAAAGCCTTTCTACAGGAAAAAAAAAATAAATAAAGAAATCATCTGACAGTCATAAGCAGCCTTATGTTTATGTTTGTATCTACCTAATATGCAATGTAAAGAACCTAGAAAGAGAAAATGCAACACACAAAGTTACAGAGGTAGCACACTTCACAATCAACACACAATATCAAAGCATTCTTCCTCACTACACATCCCAGAGGCAACTAAAACCACAACTTATGAATACCATCTGCTTCTATTGTCGCTCTAGCAATGTATTAGCAAAACAAATGGATTTTAAAAAAGAGATAAAAGTCTTACTCTGCTATATCAAGATATCCACAGGAAGCAGCTGCATGTAGAGGTATCCAGCCTTCATTATCTGGTTGATTAATATTTGCTCCATTTTCCACCAGAAATTTCACCATATCTACGTTATCATCTATACAAGCCTACAAAGAAAGAAAGAGGTAAGAAGTAAGTTCATATCAAAGCTGTTCTACAATACTGAACATCTTTAAGCAAAATCTTCAGGAGAAAACGTTAAGTATTTTCAGTTCTGATGAGGAAGTAGGGTTTCTTTGTTGGGGTCTGAGAGCAAGACAGGAAGAATTTGAGAGATAAACAGCAGGTGCTCCAGATTTCTAAAACTATTTAAATAAATGAGTTTAAACAGTTTAAAAAAGAAAAAAAAAATTATTTTCCTAGGTAAATGCATTCTGGTTTTCTGAGATGCCCTTTACAATCCCCACTGAACCTTTATTCTCCAGTATAAAGTGGTTCCTCAGGTCCTCACTTCGTCCCAGGCCCAGCTCAGCCGCTTGAGTGGATATTAAAACTGAATAAACAGCTACACCATGAAGAAGAATTGTGACTAAGAGATAGGAAAGCACTTTGAAAATAATACCATAATGTGATTTTACCTGTAATGTAGATGAAACTATGGAGTATGACAGGGATACTACACAGTATTTCAACATGCCCCTACTGTTTTCTACTGCAGTATATTCTATACCACCATAAATCTTTTAACAGTCTATTAATCACACCTGTTTATAAACTTATTTGAGTATCATGTTGGCAATTGCAAAAATATTATCATCTGCCCACATCTCTTAATTACCAAGCAAACAGCGTTGCCCAGATGCAGAACTACTGCCATTCTCCAGACCTCCATCTTGACTGACTCCTGTTTTGCCTTTCTTCTCTGTGTTCGAGTATTTTTCTCACAGGGTGCTCGGTGAGTTTTCTTGCCAACTTCTATCCTGCTGCCCTTAAAAGGGCAGAGCAACTGAGAGAAAAGTCCCTCTGCATTTCAGGGCGGCAAGAACTCCAAGCAGCTAGACCCCACAAGACTGGTATTAATTTTTCAGCTTAATAAATCAACAATACTACATAGCCACATGGCTGAAATGAGAACCTCTACTCTTGGGCTCCTAAATCCTACTAGGGAATTATGCCTCTAATGAAATGCAATTAAGGTGTAAATTTTACTTTTCAGAATACTTCTGAAAAATTCCCAAAATTAAATAATGTTTTAGTATAGAAAGAAAACAACTCAGATATCCCTATTTAAGCAATTGCGTGCTCAAAGATGAATCCTGAAGCCTTCCTCCATTCCGCAATGCTGAGGCAACAGCTACACCATGAGGAGAATGCTGCTGCCCAGTGTAACCAGCCAAACAAAAGCAGCCACGAATTATCCTTCAGTAACTCCATTTGCTTTAGTTAGGTGCAGCCAGACTGCAACTAGACTGCAGCACACTGCTTGCATTATGTTTTTCAGGTAAAAACAAAACCCCATTCTTTTATGAAACCTTCCCTACCATTTCAGGTATTCTTGAAAAGTGACCTGAAAACCTTTTAGTCACATCCATCTCTAATAAAATTATTTCTTAATATACTCCCAACATAAAAGACTACAAGTTTGTCAAACGTATTTATCTTCAATTTCTCTCACATTTATCTTCAATTTCTCTCCCTTATCAACAGTGTAAAATGATTATACACTTATAACAAGCTCTGAAAGAAGAGAATCACCTCTTTTTGTAAGACATTTTGTAACCTAGTGAAAAAGAATCCAAACACAAGACATGGCTAATCAGTTTAAGAGGAAAACAAATTTAAGAAACTCAAATGTTTACACTTTAGAGAAATATCAACTATAGCCATATATCCAGTTTTTCTGGATATTCAATTTGTCCAACCACTGATATTCTACATCTATAATAATATTCACCATATAATTATAAGGAAAAATAAATGTATATCAGAAACATTTTTCAAACACAGGTACTTGAATATTAAATTTTAATATACTGCATGCTTATCTTAAAATTCCCAAAAATTCATTATCTGTGGGAAAAAAGCTATCTTAAAACTGATTAGTGCTTTTAACCAAAAAAACCCAAAACCAACCAAAAAACCAACAAACCAAGCAAAAAACTCCCCCAAAAACCAAAAACCCAACCATCTGGTTGTGACACAAACCAACAATCTTTGCCTATTTTTCAAATACACACTGGCAAGACATACTCATAAAAGTGCTGTTGCTAAGTGAATCAAAAGCTCACATGTGCAGCACATTAAAAGACATATGACTAAGTGGCTAAAAATATTTGACCAAATTTGGGCAGTTTATTGTGCCATACATGGCAAGAATAAGGAGAGCTCAAATACACTTTTCAGGTATTATCAGAAACTACACATTCACAACAACTGAAAATATTTTATTAAAAACTTACTGTTGTCTCCAAAAAGGTAATACCTATCTTAAGTCTAATACAACAAATTGCAATTGATTCTATTGCTGAAAAACATGAATCTACTGCATCCTATGTCTCCACATCCCCTTTTTCTTCTTAACAGAACTACAGGCAGGTGTTAGATAGATCCTATCACTCTCAGCACTTTCCACAGGAAAGGCACTTCTCACTATCACCAGGTACCTTAAGACAGAAGGACAAGAAAAAATGTTATAAAAGAAATTTTATCTAAATGTTTTTCCATTTCTACTGCACTGCTCACTTCTAAAAGCAGTATTTATCGAGTGTCAGAAGTGCCTCTGTTGTTAAAGACTGACATCTCAACCACAAAAGGAAAGCTTGTCAGAGCAGCATGATAAACTTAAAGCAGTAGCCTCTGAACAGACTGCCCTTCTAGGCCTCAGCCTGCAAGTTATTACAAAGGAAAAAGCAATATACATGCAAGATGTAAATAACTAGAGTCCCAATGATACTGCAATAACTCAGAAAGATAAATTCTCACTATTATTTCTGTCCCAGAATCTGAACAGAGGACACAGACAGCTGTAGGTCTTCCTTTTGCACATCTCTTACAACCCTCCCAAGATTCATCTCAGTTCTTCACAGTCATCTGCCCTTATGCCCAGTCTCTCCCTCCATGGCCCACAGCTCCCACCTAAAGCATCAGTTACCCCTTAGTGAAACCACAGGTCATCCTGAAGCTCTTTCCAAGTGCTTGCAAAACACATCTGTACAGCACACACACCAGCCAGCTCCTAGGGCAAGCAGAACATGGGAGCTCACATGTAAAATACTCTTCATCTCATGAACTGCTTTCTCTCCCTCAACCCCAGCCTCGCCAACTGGCAGAAAGGCATTTCCACGTGAAGCACTCATAACCCTGCCACATTTGACCTAAGTTAGAAAACGGGCCTCAAACTGAACGACAGCTGCCAGTGCAATCATATAAACCTTGTTTCCTTTGAGAACCAACTTGGAAATTAGGCTAATCAGTCATAAAGTCAAAGTAAAGTCGAGAATACAAAGTCTGGTTACCTTTTCTGATAAGAAAAATGAAGTACACTGAAGTCCAGAAAAGAAAACCACTTTCCATTTGTACAACAACCTGAAACCTGTACTGCAAAGACCAGCAAAGACCAACAGGACCTGGCTCCCACACAGACCAGTCCTAGGTAGGTCTAGCTTGCGCTGGATACAACATTTTAATCTTTTCCCGTAAATACCCAAAAGGGGATAACCAGATACCTGCTGAACATGCTAGACTTTGAACTGTTTGCCATGACTTTGTATTCAATAGACAGCACTCTTCCCCAAAAAGACAGGAAAAACAAACCTGTAATTATTTTGAAAAAATCAGAAATCTTGTAGGGAAAGCCTATCAGTCTGTTAGACCACTGTCCCATATACATGAAGCAGAGCCATACCATATTCACCTTACATGCGGCTACAATTTTCACTGATTTTCATTAATGTTAACATGTAAACAGGTAACGCCATCTAATTTAGGCATTCAGACATAACCCTTATTTTTAAAAGTTTTGGCAAAATTTGTCTCCATTATCCACAGAGAGATTAAAACCTGCCCTTTTACTGGTTAGATCAGTATTCTGATCTATTGCATAAATTATTTTGCATCTATTACGAAAACAAACATGTTTTTTGTTTGACACCTCTGCCATCACATTTTATTTTTTCCTTTTTTACGCTTGGTACAGAAAAGAGTCAAAAATATGAACACAGAAGAATATATTAAAGGGATAAAACAAGTCCAACAGCCATTCTGAATTGCCATGTGAATACTGGAAACAGGAAGAAGACCTCCCACAGTGGGTCTGGAGTATAGTTTGTCCCCTCTTTCAATTTTTCCAGTGAAGTAATTCCAGTGGGCCCAATAGGACTTAGCAGGACATGAACATCTGTGCTAATGTACCCAAGAATCAAATTAAAGCAGCAGAGCTGGTTAAAAGTGGTTCCTGTTCTCTTTACCTTGGGTTGCTTGTTCCTCTGCCATCACATACCACACTCCCTGACAGCTATGATGACACATTGTGCTAAACTGAATCTAAACTGGATCAGAAAGGCAATTAGAATTTAAAATAAAATAAATAAGGAAGAAAAATACTCTTATCTTTATCTGTTTAAAGCAGAATCATTTGCAGATTATATTAAAATGGGTTTTGTATTCAGAGAAGCAGCACTGTTCCGAAATTTATTTTCATGTCCTAATTCCACTATCAAAGAAACAAAATTTAGTTTCACTCTGAATTTTCACCCATTATAAAGCCTGTGTTAAACCTTCTTGTTTCAAATTGACACTTTTTGAAAGACATATTCCTGAATTAGCAACTGCTTCTACCACTCGTGCTCTTAAATATACAACACATTTAAGCCTAGTTTCTTGCTTGTAAGTATTTCATAGACTCATAAAATATTTTGGGTTGGAACAGACTCATCAAGTTCCAAATGCCTGTCATGGGTAGGAACATCAGGTTGCTGAGAGCCCCATCCAACCTGGCCTTGTACAGCCTTCCTACAGAAATCCCATTACTCGCTCTGTTTATCTCACTGTCCTCCCGCCCTCCCTTGGAGATCGGTTTCAACTGAAACTGAGACAGGAACAGATGCTGAAGAGAACTAAATTCACCAGCTGTCATGAAAAGGTGGTTAACCATGAATCCTCTGAAATAATGGCGCCACAGAGCAGTTCACAGTGTGAACTCAACAACTACTGCTCCTATCCAGTTCGTTGTGCTGACCTCCCATGAGCACAGCACCGTGAGATAATCCCCACAGTCTGAACGCTGGTCTCACACTGCAATGATTTTTTGCCCTCATGAGGAAAAGTTTTTTTAGGAGAGAGGACATTACAGTTCACTAATCACATCTTCTGTTCATCTTCACTGATACTGGAATAAAAAGGCTAAGTTTACATATTGTAATTTTTAGAGGTTTTCTTCTGTCATAAAACCACTAATGGAGAAGGTCTAAAAAGAAATTTAGTCAAAAGAACCAAACCAGGTTTGAGCAACGCTTTCCACTTTTCAATAACTTACATATTTATGATGCACATTAATCAGCAATGAAGTAGCAACAAATGAAGTGGCAGTAAGGTGTCAATGAAGTAACAACAAATGAAGTGGCAGTAAGGTGTATGAAATGGAACATGAGCCTTATCTAACTTTCAAGCTACAGAGTCAAAGTAATCTGGGAGTTACAGCCACTAGAACAAAGGATTTTTTTTGCACCTAAATTTGTTACTTGGCTATTAATTCAATGTTTTCATACGAAGTATAACATCTTAAAGCTTTAATATTTGTAACAACTATATCCTAAGACTCACTGAATATTCTGGAACACTTTCAGGATGAAAGGCAATAAGAATGACCAACAAATGAGGTTATGAAATATTAGTGATTACTACACTTATTTACCATTCAAGCAATCACTATAAAAGCAGGTATTTAACATTTGCCAAGTATTTTGTTTAATACAGTACATATAGGGTGAAGAGGCTGCTGTTGATGTTCATGTTTATGTTAAGAAACAGAAGAGTTTTGGTGTTGTAACAGAACTTCAGGCATTAATCTAGTATTACATATGACAAATGCTGCTCAATTATGAAATTAAGTGTTCATTTAGCCAACCCACAAGTCACGGCTTCTGTTTTTCACTTAGCTGGTACCGGATACCTTGCCTACTGACAAAATCTAGTTTCAGGATTGAATATTTTACTTTATTAAGCATGCTTTCTAGTAAAAATGGTATGGTTTACAATGCAAACTTCCTTGCTAAAGTAGTAATATAACTTTTTGCTAGACTAGCGTTACTTTATTTAGCCTGCCTGTAAACACTGTATGTATGATACACTTGTGTGTTATTTTTTGGTAAGAATGGTCTACTATTTAAAATCCTGGAGAACTGACCCATAAGAAATAGTTAAAATTATTTTTACTTTATCTAATAATTCAGATTACCAAAGTATTTCAAGAGTATCTCATGGCTTCTGCAAGTTACAGCAAATTCCTCTCCAGAGAAATTTCTTGGAAACACTTCACTTTTAAGCACAGAAAATGAGAATAATTTTAGACATCTGCAAAAGCAGGTGAGAAACACTTTCTCCTAAGGAAAAACCACTGAAGATGATGCAACATTTCATGTCCATTCAAGTCTCATTCATGGGGAAGGCATGCAGAGGCTATTGAAACTGAGCACCCATTAACTATTGTTACTTAATTCAAATCCTGCAGAACTGTCAAACATTGACAAAAATAGACAAACCATTCCAGAACTCAAACTTCTTTAGCTATTATTTCCACTTCATGTAAACAACTTCTCTAAATTTTCTAAGATATACATGAATATATCTCAGCAAAAGTTCACTTAAGATTTTCTTTCAGGTCCAAAATAAAACCAGGAGCTACAGGAAGTGAGTAAATGTTTAGCTCAAATATGCAGAAAGAGCATAATATAATATCCATCCTACAATTCTGTCTTGTTTTCTTTGCTACATTGAATTACGAATTTAATTACACACCTTTAAGCTTCGCTAGTTTGTAACTTATAGTTAAAGCTGCAAGTGTAATTATGGGCACAATTCATGAAAAATACTAAAATCTACATGTTAAAAAACTGATCTCATAGGGATTTCCCACTATTTAAATCCTAATGAATGCCTAATCATAGATCTTAATCAGGATTGCAATAGGATACATATATTTGAGTGGTTTCAGAATGTTTCAAGTAGACATAGAATTATTTTTGCCCTCCAACCTCCTGGCAAGATAAATAAGGAGAAGAGGAGTGAGGAGAGGCTGCTGCAACGTTATTTACTCCAACCAGAGATGTTACCCTTAGTGTTACCAATCCCAGTAATGGATCAAGACTCATTCTGACAGACATTATATGGACAAAACAACCCAGTCTAATTCCTGCTCCTGTTCTTGCTGAAATAATCCCAACTATTCCAGGCTATCTAGTATTACATGCAAATGTGCTTCAAAATAAATACTGGTTTTCATTTTTAGCTCTGTGAAAATCTATTTTCAGGAACACTTAAAATTTCTCATACCAGAAGTTATCTCTTAATTAAAACCACCGTACTAAATATGCAGTATTAAACTTTAATGGTATTCATCTACTGCAATGAGAAGGAAAATCTCAAGACAACCTGCCAAAAACATCTGCCTAAACCCCTCAAGTAATCCTTGGAAAATGAGTTGTCATTGAAAAAAAATTATTTTGGAAGAGATCAAACCAAATGGCATTGAAAGACTAAGTTACTGATGCTGGTGCAGCTCTATTAGCCTGAGTGGCCTTTTTTGTCCTGGCTCAACATACTGACAAAGTTGGTGAAGAGACTGGACTCTATGAAGCAATCTCTGTCTGAAGTTCACACAAATGAGGCTTTTTCTTAAACTTGTGGTATTAAGTGCCTGAGAAACAACTTCTGCTTGTCCTTCAGATTTCTTTCAATTTAAAAAGAACACTAGCACTTTTTGTGGAGCTTGCTTATAAATGTAGTTTCAGGTTTCTTAGGCAGCTTTTTAACCATATGCCAAGTGAAAGAACAGGAGTTTACCAGGCAAAATGGAGAAAAGAAGATCTGACTGACACCATGGTATTATAGCTGGTACAATGTGCAAACTCACAAGATGTCTTGAACCTTGAAGGCTTAGGCAGGTAAGTATGTATAAATTACATATGACAGGTCCTCATTTTAGCTACATGTTTTTGAAACCTACTAAAAAATCAATGAATGTGGGAGTTGCATCCAGAACTGAATTTCAAGCTCTTTTGCTTCACAAAAGGCTTTCTCTTTTTTCTGGCCTCTGCCTTCGCAGCTTGCTTTATGAGGCAATTTTAACAGATCAGAGAATCACAGAATGGGTCAGGTGGGAAGAGACCACAGTGGGTCATCTGGCCTAACAGCCCTCAAGTAGGGTCATCCCAAGAGCACATGGCACAGGATTGTGTCCAGACAGTTCTTGAGTATCTCCAGTGAGGGAGACTCCACAGCCTCTCTGGACAATCTGCTCCAGGGCACAGTAAAGAAGTTGTTCCTCATACTTCGGTGGAACTTACTGTGCATCAGTTTCTGCCCATTGCCTCTTGTTGTATTGCTTGGCACCACTGAGAAGAACACATCTGGAAACATCTTCTGACATGCTCCCTTCAGATACTGATAGACAGTCATCAGGTCTCCTCTCAGTCGTCTTTTCTCAAGGCTGAACAGGCCCCATGGTTGATGCACCATGCTCAGTGGGACAAAGACAATACAACCCTCCACATCTACCTCCGGACAAGTATGGAAGAAAAAAAAAGTTCAGGAGTAAACAAAACCGGCATACAGTAAAAATATTGTGCCATTATACAGTTATGCTTTCATTAAGCATTTATTGCTACAACTTTGGCAGACAGCAATTAGTTTCCATGGTCACACAATGTGTAGCTCTTACATTTGAGAAGGAGAAAGCAATGTCATATAGGACATGTATTTTTGTCCCAGTCAAATGAAACAGTAGCCAATTGCATTTCAAAGAGGGTTTTTTTTCCATGAGTGAACATAACATGCTGTAAGCATATGGGTGACTAATCAAGTTCTTGAGCCAAAGTAGCTTTTCAATTTAAAATACTTAACCTCCTGATATCCCCTAATGCACTTTCTTAACCAACAAAACCTAGCAAAACAAAAAAGCATCAAGAAAACTTTGTAGAGGAACCTCCTTACATAAACAAATAGGTTTTTTTCTTTTCTATGTTCTTTCTATTAAATTTAAACAGCATGTGTCAAGTTTCCTTTTTTTCCTCTGCTTCTGACTATCACCTCTACACAGTTCTGAGTTCTTCAGAGTGGAAGAGTGTACTGCCTTGGAAGAAAGCAAATCTAACCACATCTATCAGCCTTCCTCTGTGAACTCATAGGCTATGTTTGTATTCTAGTCATCAGGTGATGTTTAATCTTCTGTATTAGCAGGATCTAGGGGAAGTGTTCCTGGCTTTCCAATTTTAGCTAAGTGAAGTGGCAGAACTGAGTAGAATAAAAGTAATAACATTGAATTTAAGAAAAACAATAATAACCCTTCACACCATCAAGGGGGAAAAATTTACATTCTGATAGAACATCCCAGAGTAATCAAGACAGACTTTCTGAGTGCTGACTTTCCTACTACACATTACCGCTGACAATAAAAAGGACCTGACTGGTATCAGTCAGGGCTCTTTTACTCCCTAAGTGGGGGAATCGATGCAAATAAATGACTAATTTAAATAACTCAATTAACATAGAATAAAAAAGTACATGTGAAGCATGAATAATAAATACGTAAGTTATATTTACATGCATTTTACATGTAAAAAGTGACTATCATCAAATTGAATTAAAAAATTCATACATGGATGGAACCAAAAATAAAATGAAAAGTAACACTGGCATTTCAAACTGCTTAAACATTAATCAGATAATCTTAAATATGATAAATATATTTGTTTATCAAAACTGCATTCTGTGGACAAAGCCACTTTATAAAGATAAGACTACATATACACATGGAAACGAATTGTTTTTCAATCTTCCATTTTTAAGGAAAGAGTATCTTGCCCCTTTCTGTTCCTAGACTGGGAAAAGAAAATAATGTAAATCCCAGAAAATTCTTCAATTTGTGATCAAACTTATGATTCACTGAATTGACTAGATAAATTGGAAATTTCAGCTTTTCAAAAATGCTGCTAAGTCTTGAAGCTGACTCAGGTTGCAAATCAGCAGGTTCAGGATGAAAGTAAAGTATTCTGACAGGCTCACCAAAACTTTAGCAGAAAAGCAAGGTTCTTTTAAAAATACCCAATTAAACAGAGTTTTAGTGAAATTACCCAAAAGCAAGTTAGCCAAACTTGTTAAAGTAAATATCAAACAGCTTTTTCTCAAAACTGTATTTTTAATATAGATTTTGTCTATTCAGATGGTAATAAGGTGAGAAACCTGCAGCTTCCAGTCCCTGCAACCCTGCAGGTGTTAGACAACACCTTTGCCATGTGTATCAGCAGTAAGACCTCAATGCTCTTCAGGACAGGCCTTGCTCTGAGGCAGGGCAACACAGAAGTGTTGAGAAACCTCCAGAATAATCCTGCAGCACAGTGTGTTTTACACATAAAATTCTATGCATTTTAACCAAATTTTTCAACCAAAAAAACTCCAAAACCCAGGAAGCAGCTCTCCAATTTTCTCCAATGGCTGTGGAACACACATAACTTCATTTTACAATCACTCATTTAATTTCTGCTTTCAGAAATACATTTAGAACAAAACCAGAAGAAACTGGGACCTGGTTTGCTTTCTGTTCTGTTCTACGTTTGAAGGAATTACTCAGGGGAGTGCATAAGGTATAGACAAAGCTAAAAGATTTGGTGTCAGGTAATTTCCATATATATTCTCATATTCCACATTGCAGGAACACACAGAGCATCACTTGGAAGGACTTGTCCAAAGCCTTTTTTCTCATTTAATCTGCACAAAAAAATGTCCCTGTGGTCTCCAAAAGGTAAAGTACTTGCAACAGACAAAGGTCACCAAGACTCAAATTCTCTGCAAGTATAAGACGAATGACATCAGGATATACCTAAAGCCAAAATTCAAGTCAGCCAAGTCACTTAAAGAAACCTTTAGAAGTTAAAAAAAAGAGTGTTTTCATGGTGTCCCATTGCTAAGCTATCTTCTAAAATAATTTGTATGCATGCTTCAGAATATTTAACAAAATTGTTTGTTCAAACAAATAATGAGATAATAATCAAACACACCACAAGCCTCTGTCAATTATAAAGAATAAAAAGAAATCTTCAAGACCAAACTCCCTCTCTCTCAAAGGCCAGCTATGCAGCTGTTCATCTGTGCAGACATAGTTTGCAACTTCTAAAAAAGGCATTTTTGCCATAGTGTAACTTAACACCGTCCTCAATAGGCTCACCACATTGTGAACTTGCTGAGCAAACCCTCACTGGCTGGAGGGAAGATGCACTCCCATGTGGGTGCTTCCTCTGCCCCAGCAGCAACCTCAGTCCCACCTCCAACAACTGTCTTTTGATTGTATCCTAATTTTTCACTAGCACAAGAAAACAGCCGTGAGTACTTCCTAAGAGGGACAGCCATCTAGGATTTCTCTTGAGCCACAAAATCAACAACATCCACTTTGCAACCCTCTCTCTCCCAGAAGAGCATGACAGAAGTACCAGCTTTGACATCGGATTCCCTCTGGTCTACATAAACAGGAAATTCTTTGGTACAGTTGTCCTATTAGAAACTCATTATGACAGATTAACAAAGAAACTGCATGTAATCACAAGTTCCTAAGAAACCATTTACATCCCAGTTACAGTGAAAAATGGCCACGAAGACAACAGCCAACAAGTAAAATAATCTGATCTTATTTAGACCAACCCAAACAGTATGTATCACTATATATACACAATACATGGCATTTTAAAAGAGCCAATTTTCAAGTCTTTTTTTTAATCTTCTGAATGGGTATCACATGGACCAGAAGCCATTTCCTAAAAGGCAATTTTATTAGGAAGTTACAGTAGTAAAGAAATAAAGCAAAATTACGGCAGCAATTAAAAATAATTTTTCAACAAATAAAACTGAGACAATCAAGATAAAATCTGAAGTAAAAATGGGTATAGATAGTATAAACTTACAGTAACAGAGCAGAGATTTGGAAGGAAAGTTAGAAACATCAATAAAAAACACAGCTGTCAGGGGCAGGAATACTAAAGGATTTTTTACATATGTTAAGAATGGAAAAAAGCCCCACAAACAGTATACAGGGCATATATAAATAAATACAGAAAACTGGCCAACAAATACCTTTACTTTGTGTTTTGAAAGAATCAGAAAGTTTTGTCTTGCATAATGAGGCTGATATACCTTCTATTCTACTAGTAATAAGGAAGAATACTAAAACCCCATAGATCACTATTTTAAGTTAGTAGCTCTTGTGTGCTTGGGTAGCTCCCTAGCCACTATTCAAGAACTAATGCAGCTTCAAGTTCACCAATGTTTGTCTTCTAAACAGATTGTGAAATACCTGGAAAACAGCAGAGGACTGATAACACCGTACCAGCACTGCAAAGCAGCAACAGAAATGCCTGAATGTGTTACCCTGTCAGCCATAATGGATAAAATAAATAAAAAATTAACAAACAAACAAACAAAAAATACTCCATGTGAAAGATTCTAAGATAACTGAGGTTCATTAGGCTTATCAGCTGGAAGGCAATACCATATCAACAGTTACACTGTCCCAAAAGCTTTGCTTGGCTTCAGCAACAGCACCACTGCTTTTTTTGCACCATGGAGCCAGACCCGATCAACATGGAATGCAGCTGACACTCACTCCTATGATCTGGGGCAGTAACAAACAGTTTCGAAACAACATGGGTCCAACGAGGCTCTTTAAGCTTGCAGCCTTGCCAGATGAAAGCTTACCCCACTCAGAACAACTGTTCATGGGTGTTCATGAAAGCTTACCAGCAGAGACACCTTCAGTGCAGAGCCTGAAGAGACTTCCTCAGGAGAGGACACCTTGAAGTATGACCCCCCCCAACCCTGAGTTACAACAGATTTCTCCTTTTTTGGTCACAGTATACCCCCACCATATGAAGTATCACATTAACTCCGATGTGTGCTGTTTTGGCACACAATGCATGAAAACCTAGCACAAAATGAGTGTTTTTGAGAAGCGTTCTCTGCACTGCATCTGCAATCAGTGTTAGTGTTGTTCTCTTCATGGCATTAAAAAGCAAACCAGACTCTGATACAGAGTCTCTGATATTTACTCTGATACAGAGGTCAAGAATGATATATGCTGACTTTTCATCACTATATTAGAAGCATTGGTATACTAAAAATGTTATACTTTTTGTCAGTATATTTCAAAAGCAGCTACTTTTTCTTCAAACTGCTGTGTGTACTCCAGTACCAACACCATCTCAAGCCTCATTCTGGAGGATTTGCTTGCATGCTCTGATCCAGGCTGTACAACCTTTACCACTGTCACCAAACACGTAACACAGCAGATCTGCAGCTTTTCACATGGCAAGACTTTATGACTCTCCAAGTCTCAGCTCTGGTCGTGCCTATTCTATGTGGCACAACTTGCACCTGCCTCAAGAGCTCATGCCTGCTATCCCTTAAGTGTCTACAAATTCTAGGGAAGAGCTTACAGACAGGGCAAGGATACAGCTGTATATTCCCCATCCTCTACAGAGCCTTTGATCCTCACAAATCAAGTTATCTCTGTGTGTAGAGGCAAACCTGTAAACTAGTAAATGCTGAATTTTCTAGCTCTTGCTAACCTTCTTATAAGCAATTTCATCCATGCAAGCAAGCAAGAGAAAAATACTCTAACTAGACGAGCAACTGCCACCCACAGCATACATGCCAAAATCAGCATGGCAAAATCATGGTGTCCTCTGCACTTTTGTCAGAGAACAAGGAATTCAGTCACATACTGCAGCAGTTCACCTCTAGCTTCTCAGTCCTGCATGCCAAATTTTGGAAGCTCAGAAATTAGTTCCAAGGAGAAAAGGCACTAAATAAACTTGCTAATGATATATTTTTTTCAGTGTCTTTAGCCGCACACAGTACAACTTTTAAGAGATAATGGAGAATATACCTTTGGCAAAAGTTCTTGAATGCTGATAAAAACAGACACTTCAGGAGGTAGTGTTATAAAACCAGAAAACTCTAATTCCTTTGAGCTAATACCCTAATCATAATCACTCAGGGCATGATTCTACACGAGCTCACTGTTGACAAACAGGGAGGTCCCAGTCTCCCTCCTCATTCTCAACTGCACACTCCCAAAAGCATTTGTCAGACTCTCCATTAGCCAATTCACTAACCAGCAAGGCAGAAACAACCTTTTCTTCCTCCCCACCCACTGAAACAAACAAAAAAGGAGGAGGGAAAGAAAACAGTATGGTGGGAGGAAGAGCACACCCTTTCAAGGCAGCAAAGTAGGGTACTGCCTCAGTTGCACCTGGAGCTGCAGCCACTTCAGAATTTCAGTCTAAAAGGGATTCTAGAGAAAAGGAGGAAAGCCTAAATTGTGAATTATGCAGTAACTCATTTGTATTGACTTCTAACTTCTGAGAAGCTGCTGACATCTTCAAATTGCATCAGGACACAAATACACGGACTTTCTCTTTACCAGGACTGTGTCAGCTTGAAAGAAATAACAGAAGCCCAGAAGTCTGTTGTTTACCTGACCTTAGCAGTATGCATGCTATCACTGAATCAATCACCAAAGTTTGCTTCTTGTACATCAGACTTCTAGTTAAAGATGATTATTATTAAAGAGCACAAAAATGAAAGCCTGGCTGAAAAGCACACTGGCTTCAAGGTCAGCCATACAAATGCACACACGGGCTTTACTGACTGCCTTTCCCCCACAAATACGTATGAGCTAAACAAGAGAAAAAAAAAAAAACCCCACAAAAAATGAAATTGCTTTAACATTATGGAGAAAGCACATATACTGCCTGAGCACAGAGAAAGTCTAAGCGCTGCAGAGTTTTGTGGGTAACCACTCAGTGTCCCTGGAAGGGGAGGAGCAATAGCAAGGACAGGGGTAGGGCTTGACAGGGAAGACTTCCAAGTTTTCACACTTAAGACAAATGAACAAAGGCCTGTGGGACATCCTCTACTATTCAATCATCCACTGTTCATGCTGTAAACTGAAAGCTCCTGCACAAACTGTTTTGAAAACTGGTTCTCAATTTATTTTCACAAAAGCTCTATCCATCAGGCCAGGGGCTATACTCCAAATGCCTCAGAGTACTTGGTGAGAAACAGACTCCATGTTGTACAGAAGAGAGAAACCCATTTCCTGACATTCCAGAAGATGACCTTTGATGCCTTGAGCTTGCTTTTCCTCCTCTACAGTGCACACCTCTACAAAAAAACTTCTGAAGGGGAAAGCTGTTCTGCCAGCTTAATTTTCACTATGAAATTAGGCAAAAAAGTGCTAGAGCTTTATGCTTCTCTAAGGACTCTACTTTGACAATAAATATTCATTTATGCACCTATAAGCAATGGTAAGGCTGAACAGCCAAATATTCCAGGCCTAGGAAAAGCTTTAATTAACACTGCAAAAGCTAAAGCAATTGGCCCAACAAACCTCTGACCTGTGTACAGTCCTACATGATCTCTACCTCCTGTGGCTAAATGAACTTGTTTCATTCAATCTGTGAGATGATCAGTACTTTTGTAATGTGTGGCTATTCAAAATTATGGATTTTTCTTTACAGCTCAGTGTTCAGCCTGTACTACTTAATTCTTGTTCCAAATAGAGCTCATTCTCTCATGTGCTCTTACTTGACACTTGACAACCATTTAGCTACATAAGCAGGATTCATAAAACCTCCACCCCAAAAGTTATTGCTTTACAGATCATAAAACAAACAAAACAAACGAAAAGGTCATCATAAGCCATATCCCCTGACTTAACCATACAATTTGAAATACCATGGAACTGAGGTTTTAGGATATCCACTACTTCACAGGGCTAAAGGAAAGCTTCCTTTGATTACACTTACAATCACAACTGCATACAGATTTTCCTGCAGATCTCCCTCCTACCCCACACACCATTCTCTTCTTTTCCCCCTCACTGATAAAGCAAAAGTTTGATGAGCAACAGCATCTTTCATCAGATGTCCTGAACTATCCCAAGAGCAAATCCTCTATGAGGCCCTATAATCTAGGTATGATGACATAATACAGTATTAAAAGGTTAATGCATGTTAAGTCCAAGTACAGATTTCATGTTAATTACCTCATATCTAATATACCAGCAACCGAGTTACTTTATTTCAGTATTCCCAATATCAGTTTTTCTTTTCCAAACCATCACTTAATTTTCCTAACTCTTAGTTTCATTCTGACAGCCAGCCCACATCTGACAGCTTGCTTTTGCCTCCACTCTTCTGACTCACTCCTACGTCCCTACTCTATTTTTGAATCTTACAGCTTCCTCCTCTGTGCTACTGGAGGCAAAGAGGTCACAGCATGGATAGTACCAGCCTAAATCTAGATGAATTTTAAAAGTCCACAGCACCCTGACATCTGTACAGCTTCTATGTTCTGAATTATCATACTCAAAATTAACATATTACTGTATGGTACTGTAGGTTTTTTTAGGTCTTGGTATATTCTGTTGGATAACAGCTTTTCCCTGAAGCACTCTTCTGGTAAACCTGAAAATATCTGAAAAAAGGTTTTCTTCTGAAAAATTCTATCTCTGCAAAATGCTAGAATATTAAAACACAGATCCATCCAAGGTGATTTTGCTTCTGGCAATCTAATTCAGTATTAAAAAAATTCCATCCTCCTTTACAGCTTCATAGCTGAAAACAGTAAGAGAACAGACTTTGTAGACATCCAGTCTTGGTCAAAGGGATGGACTATTTTCCAGAAAAATAATCCAATAGGCAGAACTCTTCAGCCTAGAACAAAATGACACTGACGACCATGTCACAAGACTAAAAATCAGTAATAAGAGAAATCTGTTCACCATTTCTGCTAAAACAATGAGTTCAAGTCACTACATGAAGCTAGTAGAATCTGCAACCAAAAGGCATGAAGAAACAAAAGCTGCTTTTCTGAGAGCTGACTGGAATGCTACGTATCAGCAGAAGCAAAGATGACTTATCACTGGCCTCAGTAGACTAGGAGTAGACTCTCCTTTTCACACAAATCAGACAATGGAGCTGTATGATTAACTGAAAGAATCCTAAAGGCCTCAGACAGCTATTTTGAGGAAAAAACCCTCTTAGCTACAATTTAAATTAATACTGTAGCATTTTACTGATACCTCTCAGAATAGGTAAGTGATGAAGTGCTTTGTTTTTTTCTCATTTCTGAAATAGAAAATACGTTGTGTTTTTTTTTTATTAGCACTACAAGTAAAGGTAATTATGTTCTTGCATTCTACAAGATTCTGTGTATTTGAATAAAGAGATATGACTAAGTTTAACAATCTAGCCTCTCATTCAGGAGGGCTTTTTAAAGTATAGGTATATAAATTACCACACAGAGAATTACAGTAAAGCTTCTGTGCATCCTACTACTTGTGAGTAAGTACAGGGTGGTTCACCTAACTGGTGCTACTATACCCAGATGCTCTTTCCAGAGGAAACTGAACCAGATAGATCCCTCTGAAGCAATCCCTTAATATGCAAGCCTCAAAAGGTGCTTATTTAAACTCTTAGCATATGATGAGGCTACAGCAGTGATAGATGGGGCAGAACAACTGACACCATCCACCTGGACTTAGGCAAATGGTTTGACATTGTCCCACATGATATCCTTCCCTATAAACTGGAAAAACATGGATCTGATGAATGTATCACTTGGTGAATAAAGAAATGACTGAATTGGCTGCATGTAAGAGTTGTGGTCAATGCCTCGCTGTCCACATGGAGACCAGTGACAAGTGGAATCCCTCAGCAGTTGGGGCAGATACTGCTCAACATCTTTGTCAGCAACACTGACAATGGGACCAAGTACACGCCCAGCACGTTCACTGACGGCACCACGCCGTGTGATGCAGTGCCATCCAGGGGACCTGGACACACTTGAGAGATGGGCCAATGCAAACCTCACGAAGTTCAACAAAGCAAAGTGCTAGGTCCTACACCTGGGTCACGGCAATCCCAGGCACACCCACAGGGGTGGGCAAAAAAGTGATTGAGAGCAGACCAGTGGAGAAGGACTTGGGTTATGGTTGATGAAAACTCAACATGAGCTATCAGTGTGTTCATAGCCCAGAAAGCCAACCCTGGGCTGCACCAAAAAGAGCATGGCCAGCAGGCAAAGAAGGAGGATTCTCCCCTTCTACCCTGCTCTGGCTCTAACAGCTACCGAAATCATAACCAGTTTACAACAAGCTTGGGTAGAGGCACAAAAGCTTACATGATGGCAAAAGTGCATTATGCATATGCAACAAAGCAGTATTATCAATATGCTACTACCCTTCATTAAATTAATTAAATCTGTCGTATAACGTCATTGCCACAAAAGAAATTTCTTCTACTAGCTACACAGGCTCTTGCCACATTTTCAGTTTTAATAATTAGCTACTGTGCTACTGAAGAAAGCCAAGAAAGAGGGTATTAGAGACAAAGCTAAAGACAGCTGGGCTGGTTTTTTTCCCCCTGTTTTTGGATGGCTGCCTTCATTTCACTGGAACACTACAAAGCAAGTTGACCATATAAGGCACTGGGATTCCCATGGAAAATGCTTACACAAATTTATCCGTGAAGTCTATTTAGTTTATATACCACAGTTAAGATGAACATTGCAGTACATTTTAAAGACACTTTAGAATTAAATCTTACACATATAGCATTACTTTTGCCTTAACTGAGCTCATGCAAATAGCCTTCCAGAAGAATCTACAGCTTAACATTCAACTGAATGCACTTCTTTACATAATATTAAGACCAGATCAATTTCAAAACTGCAGGGAGCATTCATAAACACAACATCCTTGATATGGTGCAAATGAAAAGTACCAGAAAAGCCTAAATCAAGGGTCTGACAGCAAATGAGTCTCACTGTCAGCCACTGGCTGCAGCCTGCATTTATCAGAGGCAGCAACTTGCTGCATGGAAAGATTATTTGTAGCCTAGATTCCAACAAGAATAACTCTAACGAGCAAGTGCTTATAAGGAGATGGTAATACACAGTCTACAGAGAAAGGACAGAGAGAACTGAAGAAAGCAACATTCTTGAACAGATAGGGGTGTAAAACAGAGAGGACTGTAGGGTTTCCACTTGAGAAGGGCAAGGGAGCTTTCAAGACAATGGAAGGAAACATCAGTCTAGAAGATGGGGCTAGAAAGAAATAAGTATGAACTTCAAGATTAGACATATAAATACAGGAATACAAAAAGCTGCAGTTAGAGGGATGTGCCAGCATGACAACAGCGTCTTCTTAGCTCTAGGGTTTATTTTTCAGAAGGAATCAAGCACTTAAACATTGGGAAGCAACACTTCTCACAGGATCAAATTTTCTAGAGAACTCTGCCATACTTTTTATATACTACCTCCCCTTAATATTTGCATTAATATTTTTAGATAAGAAATTCGTAATTGACCTTTATGAAAGGTCAATTTTGCCAATAAAATGCATAGTTTAGTCAATACTGGTTTTCTGCTTTAAACAGATATCCAAACCTCACAGTAAAACCAGACTACCCCATCTCTTGAATTAAGCAGGACATTCTGCACCTACTTTAGGTAGGACTAGAATGTAATTCGTCAATCAACACATAGCCCATTGACTCCTAAGGACAAAAAAATGTGCTTGTAGATTAACACAATGTGAACAGAACTATTCCTTCCAGCAAATGTTAGCTCTTGCCAGACCTAGCTGCCTTTTTGCACCTCAGCAAATATACTCCATCTAACAAAGACATTAACAAAAAACAAAGCAGAAAAACTAAGCAGAGCGTAGCCAAACAAGACCCAGAACCAGTTTTATTACAGAAACTGAGTACGTATGTGACCATGCTAAAAATACAAAAAAATTTACAACTATATTTGTGTAAAAGATCAAACTTTAGCCTGATCTTAAATTTGACCCTGAGGCTAAACACATTTGAAACCTATATGCCAGACTGTGAATCAGGAGCCATCTCGACTCAAGTTTGGAATTCATTTGGCTAACATTCCCTGGAATTAAAAACATTCCTTAAGAAGCTGTAGATTTATGTAATTTTATCCACAGAGGAGAGCTAAGACTAGTTCTCACAATCAGGTCACTGGGTGGACCTAAGTAGCAATTTAATGGACTGCTCAGTTGGTTCTTGAATCAGCATTTTAGAAGTTACTGCTGTCCAACTGCAAGCTCATCTACCACACTGATTGCCAAGTCAACAAATTAAACTTCCCTACATAAGAGTGAATGGGCATGGGAATGTACAGGAGCTGTCAACAGAATATGGGAATGCACAGGAGCTGCCTACTTGTGCTTAAGGAGGCATTTAGTCTATAATAACAACACCACTGTAGTTCACAGTATCTATACCCCTATCTAAAGTAAATGCATTCTTAGTTCAGAAATATGTGCCATTATACCAAGCTACTTCAGATAACTTCAGAGTAGCTACAAATATATTTTTGCTCTGCAGAGTATCAACTTGCTAAAATCACATTTTACAAGGTCTTAGACTCAAAAAGCCACATACATGGGCTCTCCTTAGAAGAAATCTTTAAGGACAGAGACTGCCTCTGTGGGATGCCTCAGCTGGGATGCTGAACTTTTGTTTTAAAGGACTGTATTGATGCACTTCTAGATTCAAATTCGCTCCTTATCAGTCCTGCACTAAATATAAAGCACTGAGTAAAACTGAAGCAATAAATATTAACACTCCTGGCTTAAGGAATGGCATAGAAAATAACCTACTACTACTGCTCTGCTGAGGACTTACTCATTAGATTGAATTAGGTTAGGCAAAAGACAACTCTAGCAGTTGTTGACAGTTGACAACTCATGCAGACATATGAATATCACAAGACTCCTCTATAACACGTTAGGGAGCAAGAGGAAGAAGGGAATGAGATGGCAGGTGAGTTTTTGCCTTTACAAGTTACTCTGGGCTATAGTTTACTTTCTTCCCATGAAAATCACTAATGTCTGAGACAGAACAGGTTGCAAAAAGGGTCACATACTTTGCAATTAAACATCTTAAGCTGCAGTGCACAAGACATGGGGCTCTACACAAACAGGAGTTGATGCTGCACAGTCACTCTGGGCCTTCTTATCCAGTCACTAGCAGTCATTACCTAAAAACTTTAGAATCAGTTCATATTTTCCCCTTTCCTCATTCCACTCCTGCTGACCAGGAATAGTGAGAAGAGGTGGTAACAATGATCATCAACAAAATTCAGCCCACCAGTCTTCACAACCATTTAGGAAAAGAATGGAAATTCAGGTCAGGGAAAATCAAAAGTTTTAATATGTGATTTTTAAGTTTTAAGCCAAGTAAGATCACAAAGGTAAAGCATTCTTTGAAAACCTACTAACAGCTGACCTTGAACACACATTGGGGCAGTGCTCATCCTCATTTCAGTCACAAAATTGCATCTCAACTGCAGAGGACAGTTGTGAAAGAAGATATGTGGCAGAATGCAACACTCACTTTCTGAGCTCAAAGTGACGAAGTTGTTCAGATCCAGACTACCTGAATCCAAATCAAGTCACTTTCTAGTCAAGAAACTTCCAGTAACTTTGCAGCTGTTCTTTGTATCTTTGTACAACATTGTTTTATCGATATACTCATCAATAAAATATGTATAGGTTTGCACTAAAATCAACGTACATATCGAGTTTCAGAAGAAAAAGGTTTAAGATGGTTATGAGAATTAATTCCTACAGCCTTAATGAAAAGCAACAGGACACCCACACATTATGAATGGATAAGATCGTTAACCAAGCTGATAAAACTGAGCTGAGCTGTCGCACATGAAGATGGCAAGGAAAAAACATGGTGACACAAAATACACTTACACCATCATGCTGCTCTAGGGTTTGCATTTAACCACACTATTCCAAAAACAGAACATACAATTATCTAACAGATCAGAAAAAGTACTTTGATAAATACTGCTGTAAAACAGGTTTAGGTATTATCATAGATAGTTCCTTTTACTAAGCAACTCATTTAGCTAAAACAGATGCAAATCACGTGCTTGGATACAAGTTATTGTTATAGAGAAGGGAAAATCTAGAAAGATGTGCTTAAGTTATAGCTATAGCTCTGGAGAACCTAGAAGATATCATTTTAAACTTGAGCACTAGAAATGGATGCTCCAAGCATACCAAGGGCTGTAGAGTTTGGCCACAAATCTGCAAGCCTTACAGATAATTCTACTGAAGTTGTGGTATTTACAGAAGCTTAAGTGTTTCCAGGAGCAGAAGCAAGATCCAATTCTTGACTCTGTTTCTCACTACTTCTATGGTAGAGCCATATAGACTTATAAAAAAATTATTTATTGTTTCTTACACAAGCGTTGAAAATTGAGGTTTTCAGATTAAGGTGTCAGGCATTGATTCATAGTGTTCTTAAAAGTGATCAACAATTGTTGGTGAAAAAGTTGAAGTGTAACGTGAATTTATGCTATCACAAATAACAAAAAGGGGGCTCACACTGTTAATTTTCCTTATGCTTTAAATTGCTGTGTTCAGGTGTCTGTAGAGTCTAACAATGAGATTAGAAAACTGTTGGACTGAAATGTGGCCAGTGCCTATAAAGGTACACCAAAGCCCTTGCTCCAGAACTTCCCCATTCTTATTTAGGAAGATAATGCTATCTAGAGAAGAAGTCTATGCATGCTTGTGCCTCAAGCCATCTGCATAATGGAGACAGCATTCATGCAGGAGCCAAGACTGGATGTGGGAAGGTAAAAAAAGGAAAACACAGAATTATCACCTTGACAAAGAAGTGATTCTGTGTTTAATTTTCACTTCCCCTTGAGAAACCTGACAACAAAGCCAGTTTTCTGTCATTTGGAGCTCATTTGGATGTCATAAAATCAAGAGTTAATTCCTGCCATGTTATTTATAAGCGTATTTAGAGAGCACAAAGGTAACAAAAGAAGTATGTCTAGAAAAAGCGTCACAACGTGCATTACAATGCAAGTTCCAAGTACTGTTTTGGTAGGTACCTCTTCTTGCTAGGCCTGTAGTCAGACATGTATGTAACACTGCAGACTATGACTATGTAGTTTAGAAAGAACATTCTATATACTAGCTTCAGCTTGGGCAAATGTATAGCTAGAACAGCTTGAATTAAACAAGAATCCAAGGAAAGAAGCACCTTATTGTTGATTTGATTAATACCATTCTTTATATGAGACATCTATGAGCTAGCCTCATTCAATTATAAAGTAATGACTCCCTAATTACAGCAATCTTCCCTATTAATGCTTAATATTCAAAATTACCCCGTACTTAAGGTCTTGAACTGAAGATATGAGGTCTAAATGAAGGTTAAATGTGGAACTGCAATACATTATTTGTCTTGCTCATAAGGAAATGGCTTATTTCTTTCATTTGCAAATTGATCTACATCTCAGAAGTCTGGCATGCAGACTAGCACCAGAGAAGCTGAACAGCTGATGGCCCTTGTGTCACCAGCAGTCTCCTCATGACTCCACAGAAGCACACAGCAGAAGACAAGCAAACTAGCACCACCCTTACTCTTCAGGTGTCACTTATAAGCGGGCAGCATGAGTTTACTCAGTTAAACTGTACCTTAACCTCAGATGACTGTACTGTGTTGTCTCATGGTTCTTGAACTAAGGTAGCAGCAGACCCATCCTAGCACACCAAAGTATGAAATCTATTTAGCAAAACTGGGGAATTTTTACTAGAAGTGACACGACTGAAGCACTCGTGTAACTGGAAAACCAGAAGTACAGGATGATCTTCAATGTCGTTTATGAAGTGCTTAAACTTAGCTTCTGTTTTAAGAATTACTGTTTGCCTTTTAGCTAATTTCTGTTCTCAACTTGGACTGAGTCATTTTTTCCATTACTGCAAGCAAGCTATTTTGTTTTTGTTGGATGCTTTAAGTCTAAGCATGTTCAGAACATCACAACTACAGAACCATAGTTAAAGCAAGATAAAATTTGCTGAAATTAACAATTCAAATGAGCTTGAAGCAAGAGTTACAGCCCTTTTATTAAAAAAAAAAGAATCTTTCAACTACTTTAATATCAGTGTACAAAATTGAACCCATTCCTTCTTTGCCCTCAAGTACATAGCAACAGTTTTATCACCCCTTGGATTGATTCTAGAGACCGAATGATTAGATCTTTTTACCAGTAGAGATCTAAACTTATACCATCTCATATGAAAGAAGGTAACCAATTGTGTAGTTTTAATTTATTACTTTAGGATCTTCGCTTTCTATAAATGAAAACTTAATAAAAATCAGAGACTGTTGAAAGATCCTCTCTGTCACATTAGAAATAAACTCTTCAAACAGCAAAACAGCATTTCTTTTATTTAATAGCTATTACTTTAAATGTGTGAAGACACTGTTACAAAAAAAAATTACATTTTTCAAGATCAGATAACTTCACATGACAGCATTCCTGTTTCCAAAAAATGCCAAAGCTGGAGTAAAGTTTCCAAGTTGGAGTAAAGTCACCCTAAGGAAGGTGAATAATTTTGTCTACCCAATTAAATAAGGTAAGTTAAAAAAAACCCCAAAACACCACAAAGCAAACACCAAACAGCCCAGGAAATGTTGAGAACTTTTCCCCACCAGTACTACTATAGTGCCCCTCAATTACTGATTGATCAGTGACAGATACAAATGTAGTACAATCTATGTTTGACACAATGGTATAATAAGCTTAAAAAAAAAAAAACTTTCTTCAAAAAGAATCAAACATTAAAATTCAAGCAAGTATATCTCATGTATTTGATGGTGTTCTTCCTCCCCAAACTTCATAGACATCTTCCACAATGATGCACTGTAGAGCAGAATGATGTCTTCAGAGGTCTATGCGAAGCCTAGCACGAGTGAAGCCACTGTTTCATTAGGAATTCCTGCTGTGTCTCTAAGTCAGGCCCATTATGAGAGAAAAGCCATTGAATACAGCAGTTACCACATAAATTCCCACACTACTGTAACAACTAAGAGCTCTAAACATCAGACCAGGATCTCCAGAAAGACCTATATCCACATCTGTGGAGTAATTCAGGTTTTCTGGAAGAGATTTTTGCTTCATTAGCCAAAAAGCTGCCGGAGTGGAGAAAATCCAGCAGTGTCTCCAAAAAGAAAAACAAACAAACAAACAAAAAAACCCTAAAAACAAAACAAGAAAACCAGACCGACAAACATTAGTTAGGACACCAGCAAAGTCCTGATCTCCCCAAACAATACTCCTGAAGAACTATATTGGGCATCCACGTTTCTGTATCCAATTCAAAGAATCATTATTCAAAGCAGACAATCTAAATCATTTAAACAAAAAAAAAGCCACACCCAAAAATACCTTCTGTTGAAACTTATTTCTCATCAAGCCAGTGCACCCTGGCACCCCTCAGTCACATGTTCACCCTATTCACATGTTATTAAAAAAAAAGTCAAAAGACAGTGTAAGTCAAGATTGCTGCAAACTCTAAGAATGTAAGATAACCCATGTATTAAATAAACATTTGCTTACTTACACAGCACTAAAGTTAACAACTGCATTTTACATTTCTGCTTTGTGGAACAAAGAACACTCTGCTACTAAAAAAACTTGTTACTCTCTTTTTGTAACAAACCTTTTCTGCTTGGTATGCTACAACAACTCCTCCTTTCCACTAATTTCTCTGCTTCCTGTGCAATGCTTTTCAGGAATTAAGACCACATTTCTGTCCAGACTAACTTTGCAGTAGGTGGAAAGATTACAACACATGCCTACCTACCTGCCAAAAAAAGTAAGCTCTGAGATCCAGGAATAGATTGAGCAAAGACATCGATGTTCAGCAGACTGAAGCCTGTGTGCTTGCATTTAGATTGGAGACAAACTCCTTGCTTGGAACAGGAAAGACCACACTGCATGCTATCAAGGTCAATGTAATATCAAACAGCATTCTGAAACTGCTGGCTAAATGCACACAGGAAAAAGATGTGTAAAGCAAAAATAATTTTATTCCTTCTGGTAACCTTGGAACAGAAAAAAAGGCACCAGAATACAGCAAGAAACAGAAGATTGGTAGATAACTCCAGTAAGCATCCTATCTCTAGTTATGTATTGCTTTCCATGGCCAAGGATTTGAAGAAGTCAGAATTCCTTAGACCCTAAAAATCAAAAGCCTCATAATGCAGATTTAAATAGTCTTTAAAGTAGAAAAAAAATCCCTCATTTTTACTCCACCTAAAAGTAAGCAGACAAAGGCTAAGCAAATATCCTCCAGATACTTCAGTGGCAGAAATAGTAACCCCTTCCACCAGACACTGAACAACTAGCATCTAAAGATACTTTATATACAGCCCACCTCATAACAGAAAGTAGTACCATGCTCACTGCATCTACCACTCGAGAGCTAAATCAGAAAGGGTGTAAAACCAGCGCAACAGCAGATTTTTTGTCTTCAAGGACCAGTAGAAGTTTTTTGGTTGTGTTTTGGGTTTTTCTCTTCTACATCATTTTTAGCAAACCACAGCTCTATTTTGTCTTTTACCTTCTTAATGGTCACCCAAAAAGCACTTTCCACCAAAATTCTTAGTGTGATCTGGCTATTGGGAAAGATCCCTACAATTTTGCACCTTTCAATGCATTAGTTGGGGTTTTTTTGCAGCCTTAGGGCATAATCACAAAAGCCTTTTTTCTTTAAAGACAAAGTTTCAGTATGGCTAGCAGGAACACTGATTAAGGAAGCTGCAAAATTTTTCTTCCAGGTTAAGTAGGACTCTTAGGAACATGTTAGCAGAACTGTTTGGTGGTTTGCCGGCATATATTGCCAGCTTTGCTTCTGCCTACAAGTCAGATTTTTGTCAAAAATGAAACCTGAAGTAGTGCTAGTTGCAAGCCTCCACGAAAACCTAAAATATGCAACAAGCTTTCACACAGACTAAAAATTTCTACAACAGTTAAATGATGGTTTTGTAGGCTTAAATAAGTAGTCCCCTGGGAACAGCACAAAACTAGCAATTAATACATTTTCACCCATTTTTGTTTTCAATTTCCAAAGCTAAACTAAGGATGAAACAGTAGATCTTTCATCTAGGCAGTACATCTAATTCTGAGCCACAGATTTATGGAAGCATCCTTTTAAGCCTATGATTTGTCACTTCTATATTCAATAGGCTTTACAGCTATGCAATTCCACACCAACCTCTGCAACTGCAGGTGATCAGCATCACTCCTGCATGACAATGTACAAATGTGTCAGCTTATCCTGGTTTCCTGCCATTCAATCAGTAAAAGCTGATTCAGTGCAAATAAACACTAACCCCCTAAAACAGCACCCATGGGAGAAAAGGCTGGGGAATAGCAAGAGTTTGTTGTTTTAGGAGAGGAACTTAAGGAAAATAAGTATTACAAAGAAAAGACTTATGTGAAAAAAGAAACAAAAAACTTTGGATAGTAAGCAGGGCCTTCATACAAATACTTCCTGACTTCTTGGAAAAAAAATCACAGACGGAAAGCAAGTAGCAAATGCAAGGCTCAACTGTCATTTGGTTTTTGAACAGAAGACCAAAGTTATGAGTTTGCTTCAGTATTTGTCTCCTGGAATTCACAGCTGCTTGGCTCCAATTTCCATCTGCAAAATGGATAATTTCCATTTTAGGAGACCAGCTTGCAGGAGGTCAGAGCAATCTGGCTATACTTGATTACACATCATAGCTGGTTACAAGCTGCAGGAGCTGCCTGTGCCAGTACATGCACAAAATAAATTTTAAGTTCATCAAAGCAAGTTTACTAGGACTTCATCAACTGAGACAAAAGTTGCCCTGAACTTTACTCCTGAGATTCAACTGCTACTGGAGAATTTAATATATTCTTCTAGAAGTTTTAGCTTAAATGCTGTATGAAATTACAAGCTAAATAATCCCATATCACAGTGATGGAGAGCCAGGATTTTGGCTTCATGCATTCAAAGATTTCTCTGTCTCCTAATTCACTGGCATGTACAACTCAAACATTTATCAATTAGCAAATGCAGAACATCCATTCTTCTCCTTCCCCACAGTTCTTTGTAGGAAATCAAGGGAAAAAAAGTATCAGTGATTTATAGTGCTTAGTAAAAGTACAAGTTGTTACGACTACTGGCAAAACAAAGGAAAGAATTATGGCAATACAGAAAATTCGGAATTATTTAATTGTAGGTGACACTTACATTGAAATCACAGGTCAAAGCCAACACTAACCCTAAAACGGAGACTTGAAGTTAAAGCTTGTCAATTTGAACATTCTTCTAAAAGAAAAGAAAAAAATATTACTAACATTGGCTTCAATTCTCAAGCTCAAAAAGAATGCTGTGAAGGTTTATTGCATCAAGGATTCAGAGATTTAAAGAGAAAATTTCAGCTTGTTGTTTTATGGCTGAAGAGCACTATCAATCAGCTAAACACCTGTTCTAACCATACAGTAACTGCAGTAACTGCAAATTCTGAAAACAGTATGAAGACATGGCAATATTGCAGATTAATTACATCATTCCTACACATCTGAAGGTTCTAGAGCACACCTGCCTATTCAATCCTGAACACAGGGAACATCACAAGAGTCAATAGAAACTATATGACATGAAGACACCTCTTAATAGCTGCAAATAAAAGCCACTCAATGTTATATAAATTTTAAATTTATATAAAATATAAATTACACTTGAAGTGGGAGGGGAGAAAAGCATATCAACCTAGACAATAGCCATCACAGCAGCCTGTTTTAAAAACAGGCTACCACTCCCTGGGGTAGAAATGAAAAGCTGTTTAAGTGAAATAGATCAGAAAGTCAGAGATCTCCAAATACTTCTAAGGCTATGTAGACAAACAAAGTCATTATGAGTTTGCTCTAATCTATAACCTTCTGATACTTGCCTATAAAAGATACCTATTTCTGTTGCAAAAATGCAACTTATTTTGACCATGGCTGCTTGTAACTATAGGATCTTCAGCAAGAGGTTTCCAGTAAGCTTTCCTCAATACTCCAAGTCCTACAGCCTTTACCATAACCAGTTCAATCAGACCTTTTGCTCTGTTTTGATGAGATGCAACACTTCCCCTTGATTCTTGCTTTTCTGGACATTACCTGTGACAAAGAAGAGATACGCTTCATGGCAAGTCAAAAGTCTCACATTAAACAAGCCTCAGAGTACATATTCAAATCCAAGACAGCAAAGCAGCCACACCACTGACTCAACTGCAGAAAGCCACCCCTTGCTGGCTAAAGGGAGGATTCCCTTATCATGAACGACCAGTCTATTCAGCCAGTACATTACAGCCCTGCTGTATTTTTCTGTTTTAGACACTGTGCACACTGTAATTTTCTAATTAAAGGCCACTCTCATTCCCTCCATCCCCTTTACAGAGAAAGGGGCAGACACATTACCTTTCCCTAGTTATTCCAGAAGACCCCATCACTCTGCTACAAATCAGCCTTTGACACCATCTCCCACACCATACTCCTGGAAAAGCTGGCAGCCCATGGCTTGGACAAGTGCACCCTTTACTGGATTAACGACTGGCTGGATGGCTGGGCCAAACAAGCGGTGGTGAATGGTGCTGCATCCAGCTGATGGATGGTCCCTGGTGGCATCCCCCATGAGCTGCTCTGGGCACAGTCCTGTTTAGTATCTTTACTGATGACTGGGATGAGGGGATTGAGTCTCCCATTAGGAAATTCACAGACAACACCAAGCTGGGGGTGTGTGCTGATCTGCTGGAGGGTAGGAGCACTCTGCAGAAGGCCCCAGACAGGCTGGATCCATGGAATGAATCCAATGATACAAGGTTCAACAAGACCAAGTGCTGTGTCCTGTACTTTGGCCAGAACAATCCCATGCGGCACTGCAGGCTGGGGACAGGGTGGCAGGACAGTGTCCAGGCAGAAGGGGACGTGGGGGCACTGATTAAGAGCAGCTGAACATGAGCCAGCAGTGTGCCCAGGTGGCCAGTGGCATGCTGGCCTGTATCAGGAATAGTGTGGCCAGCAGGAGCAGGGCAGTGATTGTTCTCTGGTACTCAGCACTGCTGAGGCTGCACCTTGAGTGCCATGTCCAGTGCTGGGCTCCTCAGTTTAGGAAGGATCTTGAGATGCTGGAGTGTGTCCAGAGAAGGGCAACAAGGCTGGTGAAGGGTGTGGAACACCAGCCCAGTGAGGAGCAGCTGCAGGAGCTGGGGATGTTTAGCCTGGAGAAAAGGCTCAGGGGAGACCCAATCACTCTCTACATCTCCCTAAAAGGAGGCTGTAGCCAGGTGGGGGTCGGTCTCTTCTCCCAGGCAACCAGCTACAGGACAACAGCACACAGACTCAAAGTGCAGCAGTGGAGGTTTAGGTTGGACATTAAGAAGAAATTTCTCACGGAAAGGGTCACTGGGCATTGGAATGGGCTGCCCAGGGAGGTGGTGGAGTCACCATCTCTGGAGGTGTTTAGGGAAAGACTGAATGCAGCACTTAGTGCCATGGTCTAGCTGACAAGGTGGTCTAAGGTCATAGGTTGGACTGGACCTCAAAGGTCTTTTCCAACCTAGTTGATTTTGTGATCTTTATTAGGAAGAACTTCCCTCCACTCCTCATTCCCTGCTAAACTGACAACAGTATTGCTGTTGTATGCATACAGGGTTTCGGGCAAGGAGAGAATCATATTTATCCTCTAAGAAATTGACAACTTTCTGCAATATTGACTACAGCGATTAATAACTTCTTTCCAAACATTTGATATCATAGAGACAGGTTACACCAACTGATAAAATTCAAACCACTGCACTGTCTAGAACTTTGAGTCCTACATGCAGAAAGCAAGAAGATTGCAGAACCCCTCACCACCGCATTGTGCCTAAACTTGATGTACTATCTGCATCTTAACCTAAGATTTTAAGAAAGATTCTTATATGCCACTTCTAAAGCCAGAGCACTACTAAAACTGGACTTCACCCTGACACACCTACAGGTTGGGCAGAGAGATGACTGAGAGCAGCCTTGTGGAAAAGGAATCGGGGTGATGTTTGATGAAAAACTCAGCATGAGTTGTCAGCACGAGACCAGAGCCTAGAAGGCAAACCATACCCTGGGCTGTGTCAAAAGGAGTGTGGTCAGAAGGTCAAGGGAGGAGATTCTCCCCCTTTCTTCTGCTCTCGTGAGACCCCACCTGGAGTGGTATGTACAGTTTTGATGTTTTCAACATAAGGGCATGAAACTGTTGCAGCAAGCCCAGAGGAGAACCACAAAGTTGGTAAGAGGAATGAAGCACATCCCTGGCAGACCAGGTTGAGAGAATCAGGGCTGTTAAGCCCAGAGAAGGAAAGGCTGATGGAGACCTTATAGCAATCTTGCAGCACCTGAAGGGGGCCTACTGGGAAGCTGGAAAATGACTTTTTGTCAGGAACTGTAGTGGATAGAAATAGGAGTTATGGGTACAAATAGAAAGATGGGAAATTTAGACTAGGTGTTAAAAGAAATTTTTTTACTGTGAGTGCGGTGAGACACTGGAACAGACTGCCCAGGGAGGCTGTGGATGACCCAGCCCTGACAGTGTTCAAAGCCAGTTTTAGTAAGGCTTTAACCAGCCTGATCTAGCAGGAGGTGTCACTGCCCATGGCAGGGGTTTGGCTGGGATTAGATTATCTTTAAGGTCTTTTTCAATCCTTATTATTCTATGATTATATGAAAAATAATTGGTATTAAGGAGATAAATACCTTAACAGAGTCATAATATTCTCAGTGAATCAAGAGTCATCAGAAGTGCCAGAAACATTTCACAATCTACACTCTGAGGCTGACAAAAGCCAAAGTATACAGAAACCTTTGGTTTATATATTTGGCTTTACAGGAACAATTCCTTGTATTCTGCAATTAAGCAAAGTTAAAACATTCCAGAGAAAAATTTATAGTGCACTCATGGGTTTGGGGGTATGGAGAGTCATCTTAGGTATCCTAACAAGGAGGAGGAAAAGCAGACATGTAAATATATGTCTCAGTGGTTGCTGATAGTACTAAATGAATCAAGCCTCATCAGACCTTTCTTGGAGAAAGAAATCAAAGTAGGGCACATGCTGGATTTCTGTAAACACCAGCACCTTGTTAAGGTCTCTGCAAGAAGATTGCAGAATTACAGATTAAGACTTGAATTTGAAGACTGATGTTATAACTCTAAAAGCACCAATAACCAACCAGTGCTGCTTATTTATTAAAAGCTACAAGGCAGATGGATTTGATTGTCAAAAATCCAGCTTCTGTAACACAAGTAGACCAAGGAGACAGGAGGACATGAAAAGAGAAAGGGGGGCAATCTACCTGGACTAAAAAAATTCCTACCTCTATCACTGTTCCATCTTAGGATCAGATTATTTTTTACCCTAGTTTCCCAATGCCCACTTTCATCTAGGTTCTCTTCTTAAAAAGAGAAACTTACGCAACTGTGTGGAGTAATACGGGCCTCATGAATCACAACTATGAAAAGATAAGTACAGAAGTGTATTGATAACTAGGAGTGACATCACTAACTGTTTAAGTGACACTCCTCAGCTTTACAACTGACTATGAGCTCAGCTGCAGAACAGATGAAGCCAGATTTTAAATAATTTTTGTTTTAAAAAGTGAGGATTCTGACTTAAAAGTTTAAAATCCAAGTAATATTTTGCAATGAAGCAGTCCAAATCAGTTGACTTAGGCTGTTAATTGTTTAAATTCTGCATAAGCACCCCTCAAGCAGTAATAGAATTCAAAGCATGCTATCAAATACATTATCAGCAGCAAAAAATGACAAAGCAAAATGAATAGGGGAAAAAAGCACCAAGAAAATTCTCCCATATTTAAGTCATTTAACTTGGCAATATAAAATAAAATTAGATAATTACAGAGAAAAAACTAAACTCCTACAAGAAATGAAAGAACAAAGTCTTTCAAATGCTGCCATGAGAGCTTGTCTTGAAAAGACAAAGTACTTGCTAAAATATGTGCAGGTAAGAAGCTATTGAGATACAAAGCCCTTGGAGGATCTCCCAAAAGGGGGAAATTACACATCATCTCTTAAAGCAAACACTTCAGTCATATCTCTGTGCAGCTGATGATAAATGATGTCACTGAAGAAGATATGGCTCTGATGCCAAGGTTTCTTAACAGAAAGTTGCATTTAAGTGCTATTTGGTCTTTTATTTGAATCCCCACAGTTTGCCTGCCTTCAACTTTTAGTGATGCTTTTATTTATATACTGTGTTTTGGAGACAAAAAAAAAAAAAAAAAAATCCACCACACACACAAGAAACCCTAACAAAAAACTTAAAGGAAAAGTATTTTAGCATTTTTAATAGGACTCCTATCATGCCAGCTTTTCTATGCCAGAGCTTTTCTTGGTTTTATGTTTTAATCCAGCATATGCACCTGACATGGCAGGTGTCTTAGTCTAAAAAAGGATGCCAAACCGTAATTACCGCAACAGCTTTTGAAACCCACCATCTTAATAATAACAAATTTTGTTCTAGTAGGCTTTCCTAGTTTTTGTGAACTCTAAGTCAAACTGAAGCTGTTATCTTCTCTTGGGAACTGCTCCACACACATAAAGAAAAACCTCTTGTTTCCATGTTCCTTGTGCCATAGAACGTACTAATGATTAAGCTCGAGAAAGTCATGACACTTTGTCCACAGGTACAGCAATTCATACAAAATTAGGATTCTTGCAGAAAAAAAATCTAATAGTGCTCATCTCCAGCAGTCACATGTTAACAGCTACTTGAGCTCGCAAATGCTATTTGCTATAATTACAACTGACACATTTTTGACTATTACAGAGTACAGTAACCTCCTCAATTGCTGAGAAAACAACTGAGAAGAGCTCTCCCACCCCCAGACCCCACATGGGTAAGTGATAAAACACTTTATAAAATATATAATTCGCACCAAATTGTTCCCCACTGCTATATTTACCTAGAGCTATAGGTAAGACTTGTATCTACAGTAACTTCGTGAGCTTTCTTAGGGGTCATGCTTGATAGATCAGGCCAAAGCCCACCTTCAATATTCAATAAGTCTATTAGAAGTGTTAAGCACAAACACACTAGACCTGTTAAGTTACTCCTGTGCAGAGAAGCAGGAAAGCTGTTTCTCTTCCCAAGTGTACAAATACCTGATAAGCACTGTGACATACAAGCATTAGCATTCACTATCACTATTTAACACATACAAACACAGCTACAGAGAGCCAAGTGCCAAGCATTTGGCTAGGCTGTCTGCGAGGAAGTAGACAATGAGTGACCAAAAAGCCATGTTGAGGGAGGTTCATAAACAAAAAGCCACTGACAGTCCCAGTACTAGCACAACTCACCCCCTCTGCTCTGTTATACTCAGAAATCAAGAAACTGACATTACACACAAATTCTTCTTTCAGAGGTAAGCGCTAAACTTTTATTTTCTACTGAGGAGATGAAGTGCAGGCTCCTCATTAAAAATAGGACCTAAAATAATTCAATTTGCTACCGTAGCTGAATAAAATAAAAGTGGTAGGAAATTGTGAAGTCTGGCACACTTTCTAGAGACATTGTTTTGTATGATTGGATAAAAATGAGATTATTACTTATCAGGAGTCTACATTTGGCCTGCAGACACAATGTTGGCACCCCAATTTTCAGTCTTCATTTTGGATAAAACCTAAGGTAATTAATTTTGCCCAAATTTTGAGTAGGTTAAAGCACCATGTTTAAAAACATTTCCAAATAACAGATTAGCAAAACAAGTTAAAGAGCATTGACTTTTCATAAAAATATAAATAAAAAAAAACTTAATGCTGCAATAACAATAAGCAGGTTACTTATATTTTCTATAATACAGGACTAGTAGTCATAATTCACACTGATTTAGGAAATAATACCAGTAGTTTCAGATTGTTTCATCACTGGGAGGGGAGATACACTATCGATTTATTTTGATAAAATTATTCACTTAATTAAGCTTACTTATTCAAGTATAATTGCATCTATTTGCAAACACACTGCAAGCAACAACACTTTTCTTAAAACTTGGGACAACCTGCTTTGCAGCCTTAAAATAACAAGTTTTCCACTTCAGTAAGGACTGCGTAGGTTTTCAGTCAGGAGCACTAAAGCAAATTTCAGGACATTTGTAAACTGAAAGTTTCAAAGCCGTTAGTCTGAGATAGTATTCCAGTTTCAAAAGGGGCCCACAAGGATCCCTGCTTTGACAGAGGAATGCAGCTCCTCAGTGAAAGCTTCATCTAAGTTAACTGCTTCAGAAGGCATCACTGACCACACACATACACGCTTGTCAGATGTGTTCACCTTGGCTACCAGATGAAGATATTGTTATTTCGCCTAAGACACATAGTTGCTTCAAGTGTGAATTTTAAGAAAAAACTAGTAAAATAAGCTCATCCTATAAGATTGGAGATTTGTTAGAATTACTAACAAACAGGTTTCATGTTAACATTCACCTTAGTCCTTCCATGAAGAACAAAAAAAGAAAACCCTAGGAAATTGAAAAAACAAGAGATCTATCTAAATATATATATATATCAGATCTAGAACACAAAGCTAACATTGGCAACTAACTCCCTGATATACTAGAAACCTCAAATACTCAAGAAGTGTATCTATACAAATGACTCTGGTTACTCTTCTAGCTTCACAGTCAGGGCGGTAAAACAAACTCCCAAACTAAATAATCACCCCAGAACTAAAACTTGTCTAATAATCACCACTAGCAGGCTAACTGATCACATCAAAGCAAGCTGTGATAGTTCCAACTCAAGACCCTGAATTACAATCATAACACGAGAAAGTCAATCAAAGCATATTTCAGACTGAACAAAAAATATTAAAAAAAAAAAATCAGTGAGAGACTAGGCCTTTTTGAATGTTTTAGGGCTACAACAACTTTTAACAATAGCTTACAGATAGTTTAGTATCAGAATCAATGGTCATGGGCTAGTTATAGACCAAATTTAAGCATTCGGAAACTACAGTAGTGTAGGAACTATTTATTTGCCATCTTGAAGATAAACCTACTTCTGTGTGTAGGCCCAAAATGAGGCTACATTTGATTCTCAGGGGCTTCACCCTCTTTTTAAAGCCAACTCGCACTTCCCTCTGTTTAACAGACCTTTAGAAGCCATTAGCCTAACAAATATATTGTTAATGGGCTAAGTGCTAACACCACTCAGGCATAAATGGGAAACAGCCTTGTTCAAGGACTTCATCATATTGCTCTAATTTTGGTTTTGTTAATGAGCCGGCAAAGATTCAGTTTCCATGATAAGCACAGTGGCTGATTCAGTGTGCTCAATAACTGAAACACAAGAGCTGGGTACCAAGTCTTGTCAAAACAATGCATTAAAAAAAAAAATTCAACAATGCTTCCCCCCCACTAAGTATCATGATCATCTTTTGCCTTCCTGTATTCTATCTTACAGACTTGAAATTACTGGAAAGGAAACAGCTGAGGAATGCTGCTACTCTTATGCCACGCTTTCCATTGACTGTCATTTCAGGAATGCATATAGGAAAGTAAAGGAGCTTGGAATGTCTCCACCCATCCAGCAGCATCAGAGGCTGACCAGCTTAGGGATGGCTCCACTGCCTTACAGCTGCATTCCAGTTTGCATTTTACGGTTGTAAAGATCAATGAAGAAAAATATACTCTTTGGCATTGACAAAACCTTTGTTAGGCAAATGCCCTCATATGCTGCATGTCTCACTTGGTATGATCTATATTTATACTACAATACAGCAGTAATAAGATGTAATTTACAGTTTCTTGGCTGCAAGAATCCCAGAAAGGTGTTGTAGTCATGCTACAATTTCAAAATTACAACCACACGGCTTTCAGAGCATATTAGTTCATTTAAGTCTAACCCATCTGGACATATCATTGAATAAAATATCAGTATTTGCTAGAAGAGGTCATGTTCTTCAATTCCACACGGTGTGAGTCCAGCCTCAGGAAACACACTGAGAGAGACTACCAATTTGCTGGGCTCTCAGTTTTTGAGAGGATTGCACTAAGTGTCTTACTAGCCTAAGTAATAACTTTGAGAAAGGGAGCAACTGAGAGCATGAGCAAAGGGATAAACAAGTAAAGAACTGCACAAGAGCCTGTCAAACCATCTGTTCCAACTACAATGTAGCATATATTAAACCTGGAATACAGATCCCTCCAGAGTGGTAAATCTACTAGTGATTTATACTGACTGCTTCCATCTCCTACCCTCAGATTTAGCTAACAACTGAAATTCAATAATTTGGTAAAACAGCATTCTTGCTACCACAATGATAAAAACATAAAGGCCTTAAATCAAGTGTGTTCATATCAATTTTATTCATACATACAAAAGCACACCTCATCTACTCTTAAAAGGTGCTTTCAGATGACCGATCATGAGAAAGTGCTCTAATAATACCAAAAATATACTAGAACACATAGAAAATCACAGACAAAGCTGTACTGTAAAAGCAGCATTAATGCTACAATGAAATTCATATCTAGAGACCAAAAGAAATTGTCCCTGAACATTAGCTTCAGTAAATACTAAGCTCCTACCAGAAGAATTCATTCTTACACTGGAATGCAGAACTCTTCCTGCATGACTAGCAAGTTCAAGAAACCTGTGAGTGACACTAACATGAAAACTGGCTTTAAATACTTTAAGTAATTTCTATATGCTAGAATTCACTTGGGTTATTCTGTTTGTGCACAAGAAATATCCATAGCAATGAAAATACATAGAAATCCTAGGTTCAGACTTGACAGAAAAGGATGAAGAGATTGTTACTCATTTCTTTCATAAAACACCAAGGAGAACACAATTTTTTAATACAGTATTCAAATACCCACTATTATACTCACAGTATGTTATGGAAAAATCCCACCTTTTTTCCCCCTGTTCTTGCCTCCCTTTCAAAGATTAAAAAAAATTTTAAAATCTTGGATGACAACATCAGTAGGAGGATAACAAGTACTTACTGTACCATCTGAACCTAGCTACTGTAACTACAGAGAGAAGGATCTGGGGCCCACACAAGAACCAATCAAAAAGGAGAATTTAAACAAATATGCCTCTGTAGTCTGATCACTGATTGAAGTCAACAATACATTTATTTCTGGAATCATTTTCTCTGTTTATCTTGCAGCATTGATAAATGGGGGGGGGGGGGGGGGACACACCACGATAAAAGAATAATAAAACAAGCTGAACAAATTACTCCAAAATTCTCAGTGGTAGAACATCCAGAATGAGAGCATTAGGAGGTTTGGTGATTAGCAGGTTGAGTTTTGTAACTGAGCATCAACCTTTCAGTACGAAATGAAGTCCTCCTACTCAACAGTTTTAAAAAGTTCACAGGTTTACCATATGCACCATTTTTTTCATTCTCTGAAAAAGTAATGGTAGAAGTCATAGCCGGGAGGTTACTAGGATAGCTTTGAGCTATTTCCATACCTTCATTTCCCTTGGTTGTTGGGTGCTGCTGCTATGATGCAAACACTCTAGATATTTAAGACTCTGGCAACTTGGTCTTTGCTCTTACAGCTTAATGTGCTGCAGCCCCAGCTCAAATACATGACCTGGGTTACCATTCATCAGAAGGAATACAGACAGTGCAGCCCTAACGCCCTCTACCAAATTCTAAGGCAAAGGGATCCAGTACTGGTAGATTTCTTGCTCCTTCTGCATCACTGGCTGCAGTTTGAAAGGGTGTTTTAACAAGGACACAGTTGGTGCCAAAGGTATCCATACTCGTTACCATATCAGGTACTAAGAATATGCCACCAGAAGCCCTGATGACTTTTCACATAAACAGTTGCAAAAACTCCTGCAAAGGAAGGGACTTCTTATCAAAGAAATAAATCTCATAGAACCCAAAGGAAATAACAGCAATAACTGTCCTTACTCAGAAAGAGTAAGCAAACATTCTGTGAAACACACAATCTTAATCAGTATTCAGGGATAAACACAGCAGAGTCCTACAACAGTGACAGCAAATCAAAATTTCTATTTAACACTGCATACTGCTCTATCTGCAAACTAGTATGTAACTATAATGCTGGTAAAACAGTCCCACCTTCACATTCAATTGAGCACCTAAAGAGTTGCAGAAAAACGCTATTTGATACAGAGAGACAGCCTTTGAGCAATTTTGTTTAATTAAACTGTAGTTGTCACAGACAAAAAAGACAACCTGAATCCTTCAACAGGAGCTGGGGCCTTCACCAACAACATCCCCTGTGGTTACACAATGATCCCCATGCACAAACAGCCACGACAATTTCCCTTATCTTACCTCAAAAGTAGTACCCTCCCCAGAACAGATGAGATCAGCACAGCAGGATATGCTCTTTACATGCTGTGTGGTGGAACCAGGCTACAGCACTCACCTTCCTCACCCAGAGAGAATGAGGCCAAAAACAAGGTTATCATCTCCTAGGTCTGAGCAGCCTCAGAAAAAAAGGACAGTCAAAAAGCAGGCTGCAAAAATGGTAATAACTTACCACAGCCTAATCTCAGCCAGTGCTAAGGTGTGTGCAGGTACTCCATACTGCACATCCGGTGTTCCCAGGGGAGCAATGCACACAGGAAATCCAGCCTTCCAGGAAACTGACCACATCATGGTCCCTCCCCACTACATGCAGTCTTTCCATGGTGCTGTCCAGAGAGGGTGGGCTCCACTTTCCTGTACAAAGCTCTATGTAACTTCTAGACAAACTACTTTCAGCCATTTAAGCAATAAATTCCAGTCAGAGCTAGTGAACTGAATTCTCTTTCATCAAAGCCAAGGAAAGCAGAAGAGAGTCCAATCTCTGAGGAATGATAGGCGTTAAGCTTTCGGGACGAGAGAACTGAATCCCACTCTCAAGAAATATACCTGCTAAGACAAGATCAGGTTTTACTGATAATATTACATAGCCTCTTATTAAGATTATTTCAGAATATGCCGCTTCTACCCCCCCCCACTCTAGAGACACTAAAAATCTGCAAGGTCACAGCTCACCTTTGAGCTTCTTTCTTTTCTCAAGTTCCCCTTACATTCCACTGTTAAGGTAGATTAAAAAGCTGCACTTCAAGTTAGAGCTCATCCTGCATAACAGCTGTCAGAGTGCAACATTCAAAACTTCCACCTCCACTAGAGTAATGGCATTGACATCTGATTGTAAATTTAAAGTTCTCATTTAGAAGTTTTCTGGTCTTACAGATACATACACAAAATATGTATATAATGCAGATCATGCAGCACAACACACAGTATCCTGCTGCAATATCCTGCATTGCATATATATCTCATAGATAGGAAAAGAGTACATATCAGTTTTGTCCTTTGTGCTGAAGGCCTAACCTGAGGACTTGTGTAGAACAAGTTCTTAAAGTGAGCTTTAACTCAAAATTCTGTAGAGGAATAATAACCATAACCTAATGATAATTTTTCCTCTTCTGCAAGATACCAAAGAATTTAATTCATCTGTCCTCAGATATGATGCACTCAAATCCATTCACTTGTGCACATGCAGATAAAAACCAAAATCTGTTCACTGGCACTGTCAAGAGCTGAAGCAAGTACCTATATATATCCTCCTCGCTTTCCTCCTCTCAGCTACCAAGTAATTGTTTTCCTTCCCGTATGCATCAAGAGAAACAATTCTACAGGCAGCTCTCTGACGGTGATGGCACTCTACCCCACTCAGAGAAAAAGCCTAGCTAATGGCTTCAGCAACAAAGCTTGATGCTCCATTAAAGACCAGATCTGAAGTTCACCAGAATTTCAGAATTAATGGTACGTTCCCCTCAGCACTTCCAACTACCAGGGCTGTGAAAAATCAAACAAAGCTTAAGTCTCTTCCTATAACTGCCATATGTAGCAGGAAAATCAAAAGCTAGATATTACATTAAATTTTTAATTCTATTACTATTTCAGGCATATGCATTTGCTCTCAATAACTGGAAAAAATAAATTGATGGAAGACAAAAAAGACACAACTGAAAAAACTACAGTAATTTTACCTTTGCCAAGATAAATTCATTTCTCTGAAGAGCAGTGTCTTCTACATGGGATCTGACAGACAAAACAAAACAGAAAAAAACCCCAACCAACCAAAGTACCACAAAGCAACAGCACTCCATGGCAATCTTAAACACAAGAGGGACTTGAACACAATTACCAACAGTCAGTCAAAAGCGTCAGGAAGAAGGACAAGTTTTTGAAGAGCTTCCTTTGAGAACAGATACAGCTTTTTTCACTCTGCAGCCAAATTTGATTAAATTAATTCACGCTACAGACTGCATCATGTGTGATTTGCACCTTTTATATGGCATATTAGAAGAAAATATGATTTTGCATTAATAATGAAGTGAAACCATTCAGAGTCATCACAGGCATGCATCTGCTTTATGGTTTTTTTAATAGCAACAGGTAACCTCCACTTACTGTACTGCCTCAAGAGGACTGTAACTTCACAACTGATCTTATTTACTTTCAGTATCATAAAATCAGAAAAGGTCTTTTGGTATCACTCAAGGAGGGGAGGGGAAAGGAGTAGCGTGAGCAAGAATTTTAGCAGTCATGTAAATCTTTACCTCTGTTTCCTTAGACTTTGCCCTTCCAAACAGAAAGCTGACTACAACGTACAAAATAGGGGGAGAATATGCTCAGAATTACCCCGATGAGAGCTTTTTTGTACACAGTACCACAGACATTTTGAAAATGCCTTCTGAATATCAGAAGGAAAGAACGCCCTCTCTTATTTTAACAATAGAGTTAAACTAAATGTCATCCTTCTCTACCAACGGCTGGAGTACAGCAACTCGCAGACCCAAGGATCTAACCAGTTAAGGTATGGCTTCTCATACAGAGCTCCCTGGAAGCAGGACCCGACCATAACTTGATAAAGGAGGATAAATACAGAAAACCGTGCAATGAAGTGACAGGCTAGACTGCAGTCAGGTAACCGTGCTGCAGTAACACGCTGACAGGCTTAACCACAACACACACTCATTCTTCCAGTTCAGTTCACAACTGAAAGTAAACCAACACCCTACACAGGGGAGCAAGTGACAACTCAGACACAGCAAACAGAGCAAAGAGTCGTAGAATTTTATATCCCATGCTCAAAGGGGGATTCTATCCAGTTCTGCAAGGCAGTTTATGTATTTCTAGAGCCTCACATCCTTGAAAAACCTATATAGGATGGAGAAAACAAATTCACCATCTCATTTTTTTAATGTAAGAAATAACCTCATCTAACCATTTTGGGAAGATTTCTACTTGATCAACCTATAACACATAACCATTAAGATATTTTTTTAAACTACTGAACAACTTCTAAACTTAAGAACAAGTAGCTAGCCTGCCAAAAATATTTTTTTGCTTTCCAGATATTCAGTGAATCCAATATTTTGTGGAAGCTTTTGGCCTTCTAGAGAAAAAAACTATTCAGGCAAACCCGCATTATCTCCGGATTGCCACAGCCTTTCCTTATTTGGCTAACGTTTTGAGATTCCAATCAGACTGCTATGAAGTTCAACATGCACAAAGCATCCATTTTGAGGAAACTTCACAGCCAGTTTCCCGTCCATTCCCCCCCCCGGCCCAAGTGAAAGTTACCTCCCTCGGCAGCAACACCCCTCCCACATACCCACACCAGAACAAAGCAAAATGGATTGGGTTTTTTACTACTTTCCAACGCACGAAAAAAAAAAAAATAAAACCCCTGCTACCCTTGAAGTTAAGCTTTCACACTGAGGCGAGAGCCATCGGTAACGAAAACAAGCAGCCCCTTACTGATACGCGTTTCTATATAATGAACAAAACACTGGTTTCCCCTAGAAACTGGAGAAAAATAGATGATCCGTCTCTCAGCTCAGCCGCCCGCACACACACGAGCGGGTTTTAATCGGCTAAACTACTGCGGAACCGGGGAAACCAGGGAAGCAGGGAACTACTACCGGGATCCCGGGCAAGGGGCAGCGGCAGAAGCGCCCCCCGAGGGCGGCCCGCTTCGCCTCACCTGCGGTCACTCTCCCCCGCCGGGGGGCACCTGCCTCCGGCCCCCTCAGCCCACACGGGGCAGGGCCCGCTCCCCCCAGCCCTCCCAGGGAAGCGCTGCCAAAAGGGGAAAACGAAAGAGGGTCAGCGGCACCTCCTTCCCGCCGGAGGAGAGGCCCATCCGCCCCTTCCGACGCCCTGCCCGTGGGGAGGGGGTGCAACCTCCCGCCCCTGCAGCTCCGCCGGCCCGGGGCTCGGCCCGCGGCCCCCGGCCGGTCCCAGGCTGACCCTGCCGCCACCTCCCCGCCCCGACACCCCCCAGCGGAGGGAGCGCAGCCGCCTCCGGCCCCTTCCTCCTCCACCTCCTCCTCCGAGGGGGGGGGAAGGACTCGGCCAGCCTCGCGCCCCCTCCGCCCCAGTCCGGCTAGGGGTCCCTCGATCGGCCCAGCACCGACCTGGTGGAGAGCGGTGAGCCCGTCCACATTGGCGTAGTTGATGTCGGCGCCCCGCTCCAGCAGTCGCAGCACCTCCTCGGTGTCTCCGCTGGAACAGGCGGCCAAGAAGACGGCGCCGTCGTCGAACTTCACCTTGGTCTTCTTACGCTTGACCACGGGCGGCTCCAGGTCGGTCTCGGAGCCGATCCAGCGCTTCAGCTGCTCGTTCCGCTTCTGCTTGGCGTCCGCCATCTTCATACCCCGCTCGCGCCGGCCCCCTCAGCCACGGCCGCGCCGAGCGTACACTTTATACCGCCACTATCCCACAGCGCACCGCGGCCGCGCGCGCTCACCCGCCCAGGGAGGGCGCGGAGCGGGCGGGGAGCGGAGAGGCGGGGCGGTGGTGTTGTCATTAGCATAATCCCGCGAGATTGCCGGGAGGCGGGGGTAGCGCGCGAGGAGGGCGGGGCCGGGCCGGGCCGAGTGGGGGGTGGGAGTTGAGAAGGGGAGTTGGGAATTGAGAGGGGGAGCTGTGAGGGGGAGTTGTGAGGGGGGCATGGAAGTGGGAGTGCAGCCCCGCCTCCGTTGGGCAGTTTCGCTAAAGGCACTGCCTTGCCCGTTCCCGCCCGCGACTTCTGTCACCTGCGGCAACGTCGGTGTTCCGCCTGCGCTGGCAAACAGGGCACATGCAGCCAATTGACTGGAAAAGAGGAACTAAATGGAGCAACTTGCTTGAGGGTCCTTTGTTTTAGGAGGTTAGACAGGACCACCTCAGACCAGCTTGATGTACAAAAGCACCAACTCCCTTTTGCCTCTACACTCCGTCTACACTCGGGGCCCCCAGGGAAGCTGGAGGGGGACTCCTTGTCCCCCTGTAGTGGAACTGTAGTGATAGAACCAGGAGTAATGGGTACAAATTACACTAGATATTTCTTTTAAAAATTCTTTATTGTGTGTGTGGTGAGACGCTGGAACAGGGAGGTTGTGGATGCCCCAGCCCTGGCAGTGATCAGAGCCAGTTTTGACAAGGCCATAACATTCTATGATTCTCTCATTCTACATGGCAGTGGACAAAACCCTGTGCTTATTGTCCGTTTCACTTACAGTTCATTTCCATGATATCAAAACCTGGGGGGTAGCACAGCCATCCTTTCTCTTGGGAGAAAAGAAGTCGTTACAAACCACAAAGCATTTGAAGATACAAAGACTAAAATGTTTTTGTTCAGAGTTGCAACTTCTAGGAACCAAGCTATAACAGATAATAAAGTTTTTTCTATGCACAGCCTGTTTTCCTTAGCTAAAAGCAGTATGTATTTTGCTTTAAATGGAATAATCTCTGGGGATAAAATGTGGTTTTGAATTTACTGGAAAATAAGTTTTATTTTCAACTAATTATTGGAAACAAAGTATAGTTTGAGAGGGTCACCAAATCTCATACACTTCAAATTTTTCATGATTTGTGCTTTTCTAATTACAATCTCTCCTTCTTATGGTGGGCAATTGTGCAGTTGACTCAGGCTCTTATTTCCATTTATATTGATAAAGATGTCAGTGACATTTCACAAGAAGTAGTAGTTGCAAGGTACCTGCAGCAACGCGCTGTTCTTAATGTCTTTCAGAACAGATTTTCATCTGGAGATATTTGCATAATATCCATCAGACTTACTCATACAGCAGTGCATGAGATACATGCACTGACAGTTTGCAGGTGTAATGTGATTGAGAACAAAAGACAACATCTGGTTGTCAAGATGAAAGATTTGCCAGAGAAAGATTTGCAGTCTAAGTAGGTGGATGAAAGATTACCTGGCACCTAATTTATACCTTCCCGTTGGCAGCCTGTGTGACTGTCCAGGGGGTACGTTTTGGATTCCTGGGTTTGAAAATATGGCTGACTGCAAAGCACAATTCAAAACCAGTCTTTGCAGTGTTTATTACTCACACGAGTGATTTAGCTGTGCTTTGGCATTGCACTGGTACCTTCAGCATGGCATGGACAGTTACCAGCCGGGAGCTTGCTGCAGCACCCAACCCATGCCTAAGGAGGGAATTTGTGCAGGTTCCAGCCTCCTGCTGTGCTCTTGTCCTTGTGGGCAAACTCCCCTGGGGACAGACTCTCAACCCAGTGCCATTTCCTAAGGACTTGAAAACTATAAACCAGAAAAAAGTAACGCAAGATAAAAGCTGCATTCCCCTGCCCCAAATGTCTCAGATATTTTACAAGTCACCTCCCCATCATGCTGCTTCTCTCTCAGTTGGCTATCTGAAAATTTGACTCTCCAAGAAACCTCATATCTGAAGAATGTTTGATTTCAGCACACAATATCTAATAGAGTGCTTTATTAGCAACAAAGTAATTCTAGGCAAATCGATAGGCACATGTTCAAAATGCACTCTCTCAGGAATTTCAATGTCATGGAGCAAGTTTCTAAGTTTTCATTAGAGTTCCAGTCCCATCTGCTTGACTTCAATTTTCCAGCTCAGCTTTTTCTTTCTGGTCATGGATCCTCTTTTAACTTGCTCTTCTTGGCTTGTTGGTGAAATGCAGAGGTTCTACAGCTCAATTTTGTCCTTAAATATCATGCAGTTAGTTTGGTTTTAAAAACCAGATCTCATACTTTCCTTTTATTCTTCTTTCCAGGAAAGTTTTTTCACTGAATCAGCTCCAACTTTTCAGAGAACTTCAGCAAATATTTTTCCATGCACTGCAGCTGTTTGTATGTTCCACATTCTTGACATTATTTTCCTTGACTTTTTAATTTTTTGGGATGTCACCTCATGGTTGGGAGTTATGTTATGTTTGAGGGGTTTTGCAGACACTACAGGCAAGATGTAATTCATTTGTACAGTCAGCTGAAACTCACATATTCCATATATATTGAATATAAATGTCTTTTGGAGATAGTTGTGTGCTCTGCTGGAAATTATACGTAGCACTTAAATCTAGCAAAGCATATGGTCTTCCTTAAGCAAAAAGTAGAGCTAGTGTAAACTAGTGTAATCTCTGCAGGTGTTCACACTTCAAGAAGGGAATACTACTACTACTAATAATAATATTTTTAATTTCTTATTTTTTCCTATTTCATATCTCCCATAAATGTTTGTAGTTTCAATGGCAATGGCATATTGGGCCATATTCTATACCCCATTGTAATGCCATTCTGCCCCATGTCTAATGTCATTCCATTTCATTGTAAAATCAGTGTTGCTGAGAGAAGATGAGACAGTCCACAGCTTCTAATTTCATACTAATTGAGATAAACATATGTAAATACCAATAATAATTTTTGTAGAAATATGAAATTCTTTTCCCATCATCTGTCTAAGCATGGAGCATTAAATTCATTTTTGCAGAGGGTTAGAGCAACTATATATTAAAGCTGTCTTTGAAGACGATATTAAGAGTGAGCATCAAATTAATTTTAAAAGAGTCAGTACTGCAAGAGAGTATCACAAGAGTGAATTAGATAACTGCATAAAGTGTGCATGTGTGTTTACAATAGTCACAGTAAGCTAGCAAGAGACACTTAACCATTTGAGCTACATTATAAGTGCAACTTGAGGACACACTAAGTTAGACCAATTTTATCAGGCTTTTTTGATGTATTGCTACCAGACTACCCAACACACTAGATGGGCTGTTAAATCTCTTGTTTGCATGTATATACACAACACTAAAGGTGATTAAGTATGTAGTTTTCCACATACAAGTATTATCACTGAATTCAGTAGGGCTGCTTTTCTGTTGAGGTAATGATGTAAACATTTTACAGAGATAGCATCTACGTGTATACATATTTCCAGTTAATTTAACAACAGGCTTCAAGTGATCAATACAATGATTTAGCAATGAGATTGCTATCAGTGTGCTTTCTGGTTTTCTATCTTTTCTTAAAAGCTTTTCAACCATTGTTCAAAGCTATTTCACACAGGCTCCTAGACAACAGATGTTCACAGATGAAGCTTTTGCACTACCCAAAATCATAATCTTTTGGGATGTAGAATTTTGTTCTGACCTCCAACTGGATAATTGCTGATTTTTCTCTCATTCGAAACAGCATTACACACAGAGTGGCTTCTAAAAATTTTGTCTTAACATTTTTCTCTCCCCATTGAAGGAAAACGAATGTATCAAAGTTAATGTCATCAATTCCAGCTCTGGGAAAAAAGGGTAATTTGAAGGATAATGACAAATATTGCAAATATATATATATATATATATATATATATAGACACAAAACTTTCTAATAAATTTAACAGATTCTTATAAAGAATCCTGGATGGTAAAATGAGAGAAGGGATAACAAAATATAAGTTTCTTTTCACATGAAAACACCATGACAGAGATACTTATCATAAAAATAAGGCATTTCTTTCATTGCTTTACTTGATAATCATAGTAATTTCTGTCTTTAAATCTGGTGCATTCTCTACCCTAATTGTGTGACACACCTACACACGTAACAGTGAAATCTCTGGTATAATTCTTATCCAGAAAAAAAGGGGTAAGAGGACTATGCACAAATTGCTATCAAAATTTTCAAGTAAACTATGTAAGAATCAGACTTCTTGCTCTTTAGTCAGTTCTGAGTTGGATTCTTATACAGAAACACCACATTTCAAGGTGGGTTACTTTTAGATGCTGCATAATCCTGAGTCACCAAAACCAAAACTAAAACTACCATAGCAACCAGAGCACAGATTTATAAACTATGCAGTTCTGAATTGGATTTGCAGTGGTGTATTATCCCAGCATCTTCCATGAGCTTTCCACAGATTGGTGTCTCTGTATTCCTGAATGGCAGTGCAAGCTAACTTTTAAACTTGATTCACGTAGAGATGCTTTCACATATTTTTATGTGTACCCATCTGTTAAACTAGCATTTGTTCTACGGACAATTTCAGCAGTACATGGATTAAGCTAAAAATAGTTGTCTTGGCTAGTAAAAAGTAACACTATGTCCTTTAGAAATAGGAAAATATACTTATTTATAAATTTGACTTTATAAAATCATTCTTACTTTCAATTAAATTCAAGTTTTGTCTGGTCATGTCATGAAAAAAAAGAACTGAGCCATATGTTGTGTAACAGAAATATAGATACTCTGTTTCTATCCAATCTATGCATCTGAATGGATGCAGACACAGTGTTAGACACTGCCGTGACAGTTGTCCATTTTGTCCTCTTGATATTGAGAAAAACTATCTTTGATTTATTTTGCTGTTTTAAAGGCCACATAACCTTATAGTAGCTTTTATGAACCTCTGTTCAACTTTCTGAAGGTGAAGTGTTTCTTTCCCACTCATGTGTTGTGGCTTGAGTCAAGGAGCATACTGCTGAAACATACAATTCAAATACGGAGGGGGAATGGAATGACCTGTCCCTCTGAAATGCATTCAAGTTGTTCTCTGTGAACTGCATTCTGAACATATCACAGCTGGGAAACATACTTCCAGGGCTGCAGGAGAATGTTTTGGACAAATAGAAATGAAAGCCATCCTAATCTATCTTCTCACTCACAATGCAAATGTACATGCACTCAAGGGTATTTGATGTCCATGGAACATTTCTGCCTTTTTGCAACCAGAAGGTATATGAATTTCCTTTTAAATATTTGTTTTGGTGTATGAATGTGTCATTTCTCTAAATTAAAAATACTGAGATCTATATGTGGCTGAACAATTGGCTTGGCTTGGATTTTGGGCATCTAGGAGTATGCCTTGCTGCTCATGGTGCCTACGGGCTCTATTTTTGTGAGCATGTGACATATCTGCACACTCGCATCATGATTAGTCTTAGCCACGTACTAACAGAAGTGACATACGTATATCACTGCAAAAATAATGTCATCCTTTAGTCTATTCAGACAGCCACTAAAATGAGGAGTTTTTAAAGAAGAATATGTATGCTGTTAGCATACAGCAATGTGTATTTATATGAATATTCAGAAAGACCTGTGTCTCTGAATACAACAGAAACAATCAAATGAAAGCAGTTTTCTTGCTCAGAAATCACTTCTTCTAGCAGTTCATTGTCCTAAAAAACACTTCTACTGTTTTTCTCTCCCCGGTATTTGTTACAAGCCCTTTGTTTGCTATGGAAAAACTACTTTTGTAGGTAACTTCTCACACTACAGCTCAATTGATCAGACTTCATCCCAAACCATCAAGTGACTTCCTTGGTGACCTCCTATTTTCCCCTAGCACAAGGCCATTAAGAAATTGAATTGCTTCATCTTGGAAGTTCAAAAGAAGAGTTACTTAAACAAGACAACAATCTGAGGCAAAATTACAGCAGCCACTAGTGTAACACTAAGGTACTCCAGAAACTTTAACATCTGTATCATAAATGTGGAGATATATGCTTTAAAATCTTTTAAAATGGCTTCTGGTTTGATAGGTTTGTGACTTTCAACGCCCATCTGATGAAATTACATTTCCTAACCATTCCAGTATTGGTGTGCTGGCCTGCAACTCCCCCGTTCATCACGGTAACTCAAAACACTTGAGAAGGGACCGGTAAAATTAATTTTCCTTTTAGTAGATGCTTATGTAACTCAAAACCATCTTCTTTTCACCAAAGCATTATTTAGCCACTTAGTGTAAGATGAGGAAAAAGCTGTAACCTCTAGATTTTAGCCAATTTTTTTATTTCCTTAAATAATTTGGATATATGACTCAGCCTTCTCTTTGCCTGAGAGAAAGACATGTCTTCCAGCATTTTCTTGGAGACCTAGGCTAAGGTTTCACTAGATAATGAAGACATTCAGGCAGGTTACTGACACAGAAAAGTCCAGTCTTTTTTTTGTACTGCCCATTCCCTACCTCTGGATGCAGGGATGCCCTTCCCAATTGTTTCCCAGGCTTTGGTGTTCATTTGGCACCTGAATGAGTTGGCTACACTAGCAGACTATTTACTTCTTGGCTCAGCTAGTTTTCTGCTGCTCTAGCAAACGGAACAAATGTATCAAAGGGTGACAGGAGGCTAGATAGACTTGGGAATATGTGACCAGGCCTGAGGAAGGACAGAGTGACTCTTCACAGAAGCAGGAATACATTATGTAGGCTCAACCATCACAAGAAATCTCACCTGTAGTTTTAGCTGTGACCATTAAACCATTATTTTTTCACATCTGGAAATGTTTCTTTAATGCTTTGGTGTCCTTTGGACCTGGATTCTGGCATGTGGAAAATAAATCCACTAACTTGAGTAAGGCAAGTGAGCACAGTTTTTGTCTTCCCTGTGGAGGCAATGTACCTGTTTCACATGACTTTCTCTTTCCTTCCCCATAGTAGCCAGCAAATAGGATTCTGTGCAAACATGGCAGTGAGTGGAGGGCTAGATCATTTTCACGGTAAATTATAAGAACAGCTTTCTCATTCTTGGCAGTCTTTTAATTTTAAAAACTGACAATCCTGAGCGGACACACTTAGCAGACACTCAGTCCTGAGTGTACAGCAACAGTGGCACAAAGTGAGCCAGGACCCCAGCAGAGCCTCCCCAACACAGCCAGGCAGTGCTGTTCTTCATCTCCCATGCCCACCTGCCTCTTCCTCCCAGGTGAGTTTGGGTTGTGATCACTTCTCTGTTACAGCACTTGTGTAGTATATCTATTACACAGGTATAGTGTATATACTATATACTTCTTTATGACTGAAACAGTTATATGCTTTTACTTCAAGCACTAACTGAGATCTAAAACACTGATTTTGTTGAGATCAGACACTTTGCTTGGTTTTATTAAGCATTCCTTGATTTTTAGTTATGTGCATTTCATTGCTTTCTCCCTCTGGCTCAAGAAAGTAAAGGGTGGTCCTAGAAAAGTTCTACATTATACTAATTTTAAGACAGATTGGTGGATAGATGGATAGATAGATAGATAGATAGATAGATAGATAGATAGATAGATAGATAGACAGACAAAAAATTATTTTAACTAGATTAATAACGGTAAAATTAATTACTTGTGTATAAAATTATAGTTGGAAGATAAAATTTTAAAATGTAATTGTTTTAATTATTTTTGTTATTAACGTTTTGATAGCTAATTTAGGACTGTGGGCTGATAAGCAGCATAAATAATAGGATCTTGTAGCATTCCTGGCTGTGCACCTCAATCTTGATTTTACACGGGATAAACACCTTAAAATTCTTAATTTTACATTTCTGACCTGTTTGTATTTGAACCTCAGAAACTGAATAAAGAATTTTGATCACATTAATTAGAATCTTTCCACTCCCACTGTTCACAATTTAAGATCTAAAATATTTAAAGGAAAGCCTTAGCAAAATATAATAGTCTACTAGAGATACAGCACCCAATGCCACATCTTCTTTTGCAGTGGGAATTTTGACTGAGCTGAGTGCTCTGAAAAAAACTACACATTCCTGCACTAACACAAAAGTGATTTCTGTTCTAAATGTCTGTGTCACAATTCTGTGGGCTCCCATATTTAAAAAAGGCAGAGTTTGCATAATTTTGAATTTGTACATAATATTAAATCTTACACTCTTTATAAAATCCCTGTGGTACTCCCAGTAAAATAAATGGCAAACAATTACTTCAAAAGGAGAAGGATCTGGTCCTACTCCCTCATCCCTTGCATTTAGATAAGATTATAAAGGAGGTCTAGCTGCTACAGAAAAGCAAATAGTGTAAAAAAATAATGGCTTAAACACAACTACTTTGTCTTCTTTTTGTAAAAAAGCTAATTCAAAATTAAAATTCAAAATTTATGTCACTGCTTTTCTGCATTGCATACTTCGAAAGATTCTTACTTTCAAAGAGATGCCATTCAGTTTCCCCACAAAAAATAGAAATATCCTGCAACTGTATCCTGCATACAATCACCATTGTGTAACACTCCCACTCCTCTGCAGCAGCAGTAAGCACAAAGGAAAATATATATTGTATTGTTTTATACCCCAAATGTGTGCAGTAGTTTTAATGACTGTTTCCTCTAGAAGTATAATAATTGTGTCACTAATACATACAAGTTACATTAGAGACTTGCTCTGTCTAGAGAATGTCTAGATGTATTAATTTGTTTTCACTTAAAGCAGTCAAGAATCAGTTTAGAAACTCATGCTTGTTTTAGTGACTTTGTATTAGCTCCCAATAATATCTCACTGGTGTTTTTAATGCAAGTAAATGATTTCCAGTGTAAGTTCCAAAATCTGTAATTTAATTATGCATTAATTTATGAAGAGGTTATACAACACACAGACAATTTCCAGCCTGACTATTTATTCAGGTTAAATATATTATAGCAGAGCTGGAATCTCATTCTCCTGTTATATAATGTTCCCACAGATTCACACTTTAGCTTTAATAAAGAGATGAGGATCAGCCCTCAAAGAAGCAATTACCCCACGCAGTCCTCATGAGTAGAGAGATAAAGCTAAATATGATATAAAGCATGCCATTTGCCCATACAGTGTTTAATGAAGTCCATACCATAATCAAAACATAGTTAAACAAAACCAGGCAGTTACCTAGAAACAAAAGCACAAAAATCCCTGTCTCTGTCACATGTCTGAAAGCATTTATGGCCTGATCCTGCCACTGTGCCCTTGCTCACATCGTACAGTATTTATGAGAAGACCCATTGAGGTACTCAGGTATTAAAAACAATTTAGAAGTTAATAAATGCTTCATTTGCTTTTAAAGCTGCCATAAAATAGGCAGTCTTTAGATTCAATATTTGCTTTAATGATTCCAGTGTACAGTGGCTTTGTAAGGTTTGTGTTGCCTGGGTTGGGTGCAAGTTATGCAAGCACAGAGCTCAGGTTAAGTTACAAAATTTCAGGTGTCCAAATTAAATCTAGCCTAACTTAGTTTACACTTGAATTCTGCTTATATTACTACCAGTAGCCAAACTAGTTAACTTTATGGTAGCTCAAGCACATCTCTCTGGCATCTTCTATATCTATTGATATTTAATCTGCTGGTGTGGAAATTACACAGCATGAAATCATCAGCTGATGTAAACTTACTGTAACTACCCTAGGCAAAGGCCTGAACTTCAAATTCTACTAGTGTGGAAATGAGATTTGTGTTCCACTTATAGAAATTCAGATTTTGAGGAAGTCTAGACTAACTGTACTGAAACAAAGAGACACCTAATTCACTGTATTGGGGTCTGGCTGAGATGGAGTTCATTTTCCTGTAGTACCCCTCACAGTGCTGAGCTCTGCATTGGCATCTAGAAAGGTCTTGATAACACCCCACTGTTTTGGCTGTTGCTGAGCAGTGCTGGCACAGCATCAGTGCTGCTTTCTCTAGTACTGACCTCTGTCAGTAGGCTGGGGTGGCCAAGAGGCTGGGAGGGGACACAACTAAGCCAGGTGACCTAAATTGACCAAAGGGACCTTCCGTACCACATGATGTCAGCTCAGATATAAAAGCTAAGGAAATAAGAAGGAGGAAGAGGAGAGCATTCATTATTTACAACATTTACCTTTTGGAGCAACCACAATGCATGCCAAAGCCCTGCTTCCCAGTACATCACTTGCCAATGGGAAGTAGAAAATAAAATTATTTTTTTCCTCTTGCTTGCACACACACAAAGTTTCACTTTAGTAAACTGCCTTATCTCAACCTATGAGTAATTTTCCATCTTATTTCCTCTCCCCTGTCTAGCTGAGAAAGGAGAGTGATAGACAAGCTTGGTGTCCGGCCAAGGTCAACCCACCACATTGAAAAAGTGTGAATTTGCTTGATACCCAAATTAACGAAATGCAATTGCTATGCTTCATCTGAATGGCATGGTCAACATAGATAACATTCACAGATAAACTATAACCAGTTTTAAGAAAGTTTAGTAGAAATCTTTCTGCCTTGGTCCTCTCCAACATGCACAGTAAATTTCTGTCTACCTGTGTGGCACAGAGGATACTGCTCAACATCTGGGCAAACATTTGAGACATGTGAACAGTGTGTCTCTACTTGGTATCTAAATTTAATCTGTACCCTAAAAGTTAGTACAGGTTTGCACAGTATGTCTAAGTGAGCAAGTATAGACAGAGGTGGATACAGTTTGTCTGTGATTCAAACAGCTGCATATCTTGTCTGGTTATAAAAGAGCTCTCCCCTTCAGGTAATGTAGGAGCGCAGCTTTGAGACCAAAGCTGGCTCGTTTCTGCCCAGCTTGGAGCACCAGCAAAACAAGCTGCTGTCTGTCTGCACCTCTCTGTGAAGACTGTTATGACGGGACATGGGAGTACAAGACTCACAGTGAAGCCCTGGGGTTTGAGTCTGGGTGGAGGCAGGAGCCAGGTGATATAATTAAGGCAATCTGAAATCAAGAACCAGAGACATATAATGCTCATTAGCCTAACAGAATAAGGTAGGCCTATGGTTGAGTGTAGGGTTTAGCACCAGGAAGCTTGCATTCACTTTGACAAGAGCATAGCTGAGCCTCAGATTGAGCCAGAAAACCAGGGAGTGTAATTCATGAGGTGAGTCCAGGAGAAGGAGCAGAGAGAGCAACAGCAAGGACAGATGGCTTGAGACAAAGCTACAAATGAACAGGTGGTGAATGCCAGCAGGATCCTGAACAGTGAAGCCAAAGACAATAACAGAGACCCCGAGGCAAGGCAGAGAACAGAGTTCAAGCAACTATGCTTGTTCTCAGGACATCTTTTGTATACACCCTATCTGCCAACAACTAATGACCTCTGTCTGCTGGCTGTAACACGTGTTTTGGGAGCTGGGTCCACTTCCCAAGGGCACAGCACCCAATGGCTGACTGTGTGATGCAAAAGTCATCTTCCTTGGCTAGTCATTGCATAGTCATACCTAGAAGGGAATGCATTAATTAACTTTAATGTAGTTAGAGGAGGACTGTAAAGAAATCCGTGGAACATTTGTTTTCACACAATATTAATCAATATAATGAGGTGCAGTCATGTAATGGCCCCATTGAAACCTGCAAGCCCTAGTAGGTATGCATATGCTTACATGTACTCTAATTAAGAAAGAGTATACTTATGAAGGCCTCTACTTCAATATAAGCAGGAACCTTACTTTCTAAGGGGATGAAAAGATGTAATAAACTGGAGTTGGGCATATGGTATCTGTAGTGCTGAAGGTGGTACAAGAAGATGGGTTAGCTCTCTGGCATGTATTTCAGTCATTATAATAAAAACTTTTCCTGCAGTTGTGTACAGATTTGCACACTGCCTGGGAAATGACTGCTGGGAGATTAATTATGATATTTTTATTAATCCAACCAAGTGCATATAGCTACAATTTTGTCTGTAGCACCCATTGCTCTTGTGAAGAGCAACAGAACTGGATGCAAGTCTTTTTCCCTTGGCATATCTACTTCTGGCTGAAAATACATATATATATATATATATATATATATATATATTTATATATATATATATACACGTGTGTGTGTGTGTATATGTGTGTATGAAAGAAGCTGGACTTCTGCCAAAGTGTCATTTGACCCTATGTCGGCTTTTGACTTTTCAAAACCAAAAGGCTTCTTTTGGCCTTTGCCATTTAGGTGGTGACCAGTTCATCCCCAGCTCTCCTTAAGACTTACAAAGTATTAGTAAGGCTAGTTATTTTCAGCAGTGAGATGGGTTTTTCAGGATGGGTTATTCTTACATAATTATAAATGTACATGGGAAAGTCTAAGCAAAGGGAATTAGCCTGCCTGCTGAATTATCCCCATTCGTTTGTTTCTGTGAGATGCTTTCTTCAAACAATTTTTTTTCTTTCATCAATATACATAAGATGGTGAAATGCACTCACGGTAACATCTTCTGAATTTATTGTCAGTGATTTTTGTTTATCCCAGGATAAAAATAAAGCAAAATAATTTCAAATAATTTTTGGATTTGTTTCACATTAAATAGGGAAATGAAAAAGGTAATGTCATATCTTACAGCATGTTTAGGATACGTATCCAAAGCAAATGCGAGGTTTCCAGTGCTTTTTGTTTTTTCAGATGACTTTATTATGTTCCAGTAAACAGATTGTAATCATGTCTTATCCTTGTTCTAGTTGGAAGCTTTGCCAGATCTTTCCTTTTTAAAGCAAGGACTCTCCTGTTTGCTTTTTATGAAGTAGTTTAAAAAGGAAACAATCATGAAGCTTTAGGGTTCTTGCATCTGATTTAAGAATCACATCATTTCTCATGAAATAGCCATGTTTATTTTCAATCTCATGTTGTACAAAAATAATTGATTTTCTGTCATTTTTAATGCATTAAAATGCATTAATTCTCTTTTAATGCACTTTTACATCCTAGATCTCCTAATTCTACTGACAGTAGGCATGATTCTCTGTTGCTCTCTGTTGTGTTAGAAAGTGTGTACACAGTCTGAGTTCAGTCAGCAAAGGCAGATGTTCAGTAGCCTTCCAGAAAGGTCTTTTTCTTTCCAGTGACCATAGAGTCCAAGGAGACTGCTCCCCTAAGACAGATCTGAAGTCAGGCAGCATTAATATCCCCTTTGTCACACTCATTTAAATCAACAAAATGCAAGTGCAAAGTGGAATGAAAGGTCTTGGCTTCTGGTAGGATTATTTTAAACATCCCCATTATATTTTCTATGCATGCCTGTACATGGCTGGACAGTGAATCAAGCTCTTTCAATTGCATGTCAGCCTGTAACTGATATGAGTAAAGGAAGCAGAATCTAGAGACTAATCTTGCAGAGAAGTACCTGAAAGAAATTATCATTATTCACAGCTTTAGCTACAGCCCTTGTATTTCCACAGCTTTCACTGTTGATCACATGCTTTATAGATCTGTTTTGGGAAGATGTGTCGTTGGAGAATCTGACTCCCAGTTCGATATTCTGTAGTAGCCTGCATGCTACGGTGTATTGGTCATATCTGCATCAATGGTTCAATGCAATAGGAGCAGATCAGCAGCTGGAAATGGCTGGTACTGATTCCTCCATTTAAAGAACCATAGAATCATAGAATAGTTTAGGTTGGAAAAGACTTCTAAGATCATTTAGTCTAAGCATAGCCAACACCACCACTAAACCATGTCCCTAAGTGCCACTTCTATAGTGACTCAATCACTTCCCTGGCATATATGCATATGTGCATAGTACCTTAGATCAGATTTACTGTGATGGCTGAACTATTTCTAGGTTTATATTGTGGGTGGTGCCTACCATACATGTGGTTCAGAATCCTTCTGCTCTAATTATGGCGGCAGTGCAGCCGGTATACTTGTGGAGTGAAAGTTAAAGTTCTGTTTCCCTCAGAAAGAATATCCTATGTATGTACCAAGCCCACTCTGCAAACCAAGCCAATGCAGAGTGAGTGAGGATGATCAGAGTGTGGACTTTGAAGCTTCAGTACTTTTCTGAATAAAACCCCAGCTGGAGATGCAGTTCCTAGACACCGAAGATTGCCTACTGAGACTGTTCCTGCTCCACTGTACATCAGTGACCAAATCCTCAGCAGGATGAGGACAACTGCCTTTAATTAAAATGCATGTGATATTACTGCATATCTGGGCCATGAGCTACATCACTATCTCAGCACTGCTGAAGCTGGCATTTAGAATGATGGAAAGCAGTTGGAGAATTTCAGTCTTTCCCTTTACTTTGCTATGTGACATTAATTTGTCTGAAGTGTGTATAGTATATACAGCTATCCTAGGTCTTACATTCAGGAGGAACTCACTTTTAAAGAATTGAAGTAGATGCTTGCTTAAATTTTTTGGAAAAAAAAAAGATATAAAAAAAGTTACTGTGAAGATTGGATCATAATAATCTAAAAACCTTGTATTCCATTAAATAAGCATCTTGGAAATCACTCTTAATATTCTTATATTTGTAGTGTTTCAGAATAATTTGCTGCTGTCCCAAGGTAAGACCTTTTCAGTCTGACAATGAAAGCATTTTGCTTCCATCTCATTTAAAATAGATTCATCCAGCCACCTCTTTGGCACCCAGGCATTCAGGATCCTAGAGAAAGTCAGGAAAAAAATTCTCTCTGATTAGCACTGTTGAAGGAGATCTGTAGGCTGAGTGTGAGCAGTGCCTATATAAACTGAGAAATGAAGAGAGGTTTTCTGATAGAGGGAATTAATGTATCAGAGGCTGTGGATTGTAGACCACAAACAGTAGAAGCAGAGAGCTATCTTGTCAATTTGACTGTCAGCAGCCTGTTTGCATGCATAACTACAGTTTCTATGGTATGGTGGTGAGTGGTAAAGATGGGTGTATTTTAAAAGGTATTGTCAGAATAATAATGAAGACTGCTAACATTTAGCAAATCTGATGTGGCTGCTGTTACATAGAGGTTGGTAAGGTCTAACCACATTTATGTGGCCAGTAGAACTATCCCTGGTTTGGCAATTACTTCCATGTTGCAATCTGAATTCTGGTTGGTAAATTCTCAACTTTTTTCTGATTTAATTAAACTAGCTGATGAATTACCTTTTAATCCTTTTCCTTTAGTGTTGGGATGTTGCATTAATTATCAGTGATTCATCCTTCACACACTATGCCTATGTTCCTAAAACTAGGACTGTTCATGTTATTGACTTGAACTCTATGGCCCAAAGTCACAGCAATCACATCTCAAAGCTGTGACTTTTCTTCCATTAAAATTCCCAGTGTTTTAAAAATGCCTTGTTCCTATTTGAAAAAAACCCAACTATTTGAAGTCTAGCTCCTTAACTTTCTCAAGAAAGAAGCCCTGAACTTCTTCAGTACGTGTGGAGAAGAATCAGCAATAAACTTGACTGCAAAACAACCCCAGGAATAACGATGAAACCCTGGCAGTATTATCACTCTGAAATATCGTATTGCACAGGTCCTTGATCCATTTCAATTTATTCCACTCATCCTCTGGCACCCTGACAAGCCAAATATCAGTCAGAATCGCAAGTATAGGAAGTTATCTCATCACTGTTGACATCCATCAGTCCTTTGGTCATGTCCTTCATGTGTTCATAGTACTGGGATTTGCTGAACTGTCCTGAATGAGCCATCTAAAGCAAATTAAATACTTCTAATTATATCCTGATGGAAAAACTTTAAAGAGTTTTTCTTCTTGCTCATTTGATATTTCTCAGTGGCCTTCCTGTGCTGTGCTTGAAAAACAAGTATAGGAACTTATCTGGAAGAAAGAAAAAGTAGGAAGAAAGGAGGACAACCTCTAACTTGGCCAAGAGTGTGCAGAAGCTAAGAAGTGAAGGCAGTAATTTCAAAAAGAGGACTGGAGGACTAGAAGCTGATTCAGGAAGCATACAAGATGTTTGCAGCCTTCAAATACCAAAAGACTGTATTATAAAGGAAAAGGACATAGAAGAACCTAAAACTTACTAGCCAGGCTCTACTGTACTGTATGGATGTTTTTATGGTCTAGGTTACAGCCATCTTTTGGCACATGGTAACATCTTATGGCCAAACTAGGTCTTCTCACTTATGCGTACACTTTGTACCCACAGCATACTGACCACATTGTACAATAAGGGTAATGATACTCCAATCTGTCATCCATGTAAAAATGGTCAGCACATTGAATCTTCATAGAAATGTCTGTGTTTGCTATGATTTCTTATGTAGATGATGAATTTCTCAGGCTTTCAAAACTGGCATGTTAATTTAAAATCAGCAGTTTATTTAAAATCTATATGCAAGCCAACTACACTGACACAAATTAGCACAAAGCAGACATTTCTCTGATTCTGACATAATATCAAAGCATGCCCTTAAGGCCTCCTTTGAGTGCACATCTCCACAGTCTGCTCTGGTAATTGCCTTTATGTCTGGCAGTTTAAAATCAGCAGAGATATTTTTGTACCTACACTCTTTCCTGGTAACATTTTCCTTTTTGTTTTACAAATCATCTGTAAAATGTAACATTCAAATATCACAACAAAAATATTTTGGCTTAGACACAGACTAATTATGAAGTGTTTCCAGCATCAGTCTACAAATACACATTAAACAGTCACTTTGCAAGGCAGTGCAAAATCTTCAAGCTATGCTCACATCTGCCTTTACATCCCAGTGGCTCCACAAAGAACAAGAAAAATAGGTGGTTCCTCAAATAGTTATTAGTCTGGCAACAACATCAATGTGCATCTGCCAGTCTAGGAAGGTGCTCCCTCTAAGACTTTTAAAAAGCTTAAAAGATAGGTTTTTTTAAAAAAAAGTTTTTAAAAAAATGTTGAGTTTTTATAAATGAGAAAAATGTTTTGTTCTGAAGACTTATTATGGATCTTCCTATCTATTGTGTTCACAGTAATGATGTGTTCCCATTGTTTCAATGACATTTTCCCAACCCTGGAAAATTAGCTCTTTCTCTACCATTGGTAGGGTAGGGAGGAGGCTGTGGCTGGAAAAGTTGTGATATTATTTTCTTCTAAATCACAGGGAGGCAAAGGGAGCAAATTCACTGTGCTCCTCTGTTACTTACCCTGTATTGCCCCATGGTCACAATATGCAGACTTGGTAGCTTTGCAGTCTTAGAAGAAATGCCTTAGGTCTTCCAGCTTCCACACAGTTGCTGAAAAGCCAGGTAACAGCCTTCATCAGTGTCATCTCTTTAATCTTCATCAAAGCTCTCATCATTCAGTGGATGTGAAGCTGGAAGCTGGTGCTGAACTCCCCAAGAGTCGTCTCTCACAACCTCTCTTCTTCTGGTGACTGTCAAGGCTTATGTGAATGTTCAGCCTCACTTCTCACAACTTGTTTCACAATCCCTGTAGGTTTGCCTTTCCAAGTGTAGGTGTTAGTTAAATGCTAGTAACATTCAGAAACTAATTTGTTGTCTACTGCAGTTATTCTCTATGCTTTCATAGAATCACAGAATATGCTGAGTTGTAAGGGACTCATCAGTATCAAGTCCAGCTCCTGGTCATGTGGAGGAAAATTCAACAATTTTCCTGTTGAAATAATGCAAATAATAAGAAAACCCAAAACAACACCCCCCACCCAGATGTTATATATTGCTGATACCAAAACATCTGTTGACCTGCATATCACCTGTATTTCTGTAAAAAATAATGAAGAGAATGAAATGTGACATGAAAAGCATTATAGACTTTACAGAGAAAATGCAAAATAGAAGAGAAGATTATAGGAAGTGTAAGTAGATCTGCAACAATTTTCCCCATGAGTTCCACCACAACCACAAAAGGTATTTTGGACTGGGAGCTTCTGGTGCTGTGCCACACCAGGCTCTGTAGTGCAGAATGCTGGGGCTCTCATCCTGGGGAAGCACTGCCTGTTCTAGCAGGTGCCTGGTCTAGCAAAGCTGCAATGACAGAAGTAACCACAGTGGGTAAATCACCTCGTGCCAACACCCTGAGTACTTGAAGATCAGCCAGCTATAAGTGTGTCCTGCTCACTGTGGCTGAGGAGCTGAGCTCTGCCATAGCTAAGAGAAGGTGTTACAGCAAGTATTTTACTGCAATGGTCATATGGTTTCTCTCCAAGGTGCAACTGCAGCTTGCTGGTGCATGCAGAGCTGGCCAAGCTGGCCTCAGGGCAGAGCTAAGGCTGCATCTCAGCAGTGGATATATTTCACCTCTGTACTTCCTACAGATTTGGAGAGCAAGTTTCTGCCATTTAATTTATTCATTTCTCACTCTTCAGAAACTCAGTTCCTGCAAGGACAAAGCTAGTTGGTATTTTTCAGCTTGGAGAGGAGGAGATTGAGAGGAAACCTCCTAGCAGCCTACAGCTTTGTTATGAGGGCAAGCAGAGGGGCAGGCACTGATCTCAAGCCTGCCAAAATCTAAGAGGCATTTGGACAAGTCTCTGAGGCACATGGTGTGATCCCTTGGGGTGGTCCTATTCAGGGTCAGGAGTTTGACTTGATGATCCTTGTGGGTCCCTTCCAATATAGGCTATTCTATGATCTCAGAAAGTGTTCCTTTCCCCATCCAGGAGCTGTCAGCTGCTGCTGATTGCCCCAAATGGCTGCACAGTCCAACGTCACCTCCTGGAAAAGTGAATTTTTTTGTGGCTTAAGATACATTTTTATGGTAACATTTGCTTCTAACAGAGTTTCTCTCTGTACTAAGTCTGCAGCGCATGTGATCAGTGTGGGAACTGTCTGAGCCTCAGCCTGAGTTCCTGTGTGCTTGCTAGCAAAAACATAGAGATTTTCTAAACACACAGTTTGGAAGAGAGTATAATTCTGAAAATAAAACTAAACTTGGTCACTTAAGCTTCTCCAGTATTAGCTACATCAAATTTCTAGAGCAATAGCAATGAGAAAAGCTTATTATTACACTCAAAGTGCCATCTTTGAACAGTAAGTACCATTCTGTCTTTACAGAGATTATCAGAGCAGTGGTGTTGAGTTTGAAGAAAGTAAGTTCAGGCCACAGACTATGGTGTTAAGAGGAATGGAAGTCTGAAAGCGTTTAAACTACACCAATTTAAAATTGGCAGTGAAAACATATTCATAAGTCAGGATAATCTTTGCAAAACACTAGAGCACCAACATATTTTACAATGCTTGTCCTTTTCTTGTTAAAGTCAATTTTTGATTTTTAACTGGAATCAGAAAGAAGGAATAAAAAGCTTGTTTGCAAGAGACCTTCTGCTTGCAAAGGCAAATGTGGCAGCCATTATGTACTAGGCATTAATCACACTCTATTTTGATGCTAGTTCTGCTGAAAACTGGGATGTTGGCCAAGGCATTGGGGTTATTCTCCTTTCTTTCCAAAATATTCCCTGAAATCTTTGACATCCAGAAGCCTCAGGTCAATATCTTGTTCAAGAGATGAAACCACTAACTGTTTAGACTTCTGTCCACAGCATCAGGAAATGAGATTTGAACATGACCTCTCAGCCTAGGAGTGAGAGGGCCACAGCCTGAGCCACACTGACACATGTCCTCACTACCCTTGCTGCCCAACAGTCCCAGTGAGAGGGAGAGAGGGAGCGAAGGAGGGAGTGATGGATGGATGGATGGATGGATGGATGGATGGATGGATGGATGGATGGAAGGATACACATACACACGTGCTTACACATAAAAGCACACAAGAATAACTGAGAAAGAATGAAGGACGATGATGTTGGATGTGTCAGTAGACCTTAGCACACACTTAATATACAGATTTAAAAGAAAAGTTGGAATCATGAGACAGAACATGCATGATAGAAAATCCTTATAAACTCTTAGGCTTGCATGCTGGGGCAAATGCTTTCCCTGGGGCAATATCTGAACAAACAGAAGATGTGCAGGTGTCAGGGTGGGGCTACAATAATAATCCCCAAGGGCTATTGCATGTTTCAAAAATTCTATGGTTTTAGGATTAAATCTGATTTTAAAAACTTGCATCAAGATAAATTCGCTCCAAGAGAAGATGCCCCTGTGATAAAGGACTTCTGTGAGAATGATCCATTTTCACTGTTTTTTTTTTCCTTTAACATGGTTTCAAAGGTAGTTTCAGCTAAAAAACATTTCCTGACAATCTTGACTCAGGAATTCACATTGCTGCAGGCTCCCTCTGCAAGGCAGAGTGACCTTTAGAGCAGCATAGTCCCAGCCTGAGCTGTTTCCCACCCCCTCCTGCTACACAAAACCTTGGCTAAGACAGTGACAGTGCAAGTCTGGTTTAGCTCTTCTTGGCACCTGGAGTTGAGATCCGTGGAAAATGCTGATCTGGACTCGAGCTATTATCCAGAGTTAGACCCCAAGTTACCTTGTTTTTCTTGCTGTTTTAACCTCTTAGTTAAGTGAGCTTAGCTGTTACCAATTCCCCAGTAGATGTGTCATAAACAGACAGTAGCAAGTTCCTCAATGACTGCACAATGCTCTTACAGTCATGCAATCGCTTTCAAGGGAAATTAATTTTAGGAAAGCACTTAATGCATTTACATGCATCTTTTAATACAGTTTTGACATAGAAACAAAGTGGGGGCAATGACTTTTAACCAGCTCTTTGCTGACACAAAAAATCACTAAAAGATTGAGAACTCCTGCTCCGTATGCCTCTGAATAGACTCCTACTGACCTTCCCGCTTTGAAGTATGGACTTCTGTTGAAAATGCATAGCAGTATTTTTCTTTTTCACACATCTGGCTCAATAGTTTCCTTTTGCTGGAGGTTTTGTCCTGCCTGTAAACCCTCTTTCCTGAAGGACATCTGAGTGAACTTTCTACTGCAAAGTTTACCTGAATTACAGATTAATTGGGGAGATAATTCCGCTGAAAAAAGCCACGGAGTTGTCCAATAAAATAATGTGAGTAGAAGTTAAAATATTAAGAAGAAACTTTTAAGTAGCAGCCCTCAAGGAGCCAGACTTGAATTTTCTGTAGCATTACTGAGGTCAATGGATTTACTTGAAATTTATGCTTATATGAAAGCAGATCTCTTTCACTTAAAAATTACTGTCATATCCCTGATAAATATATAAAACAAAGAAATTTCATAATCAAGATCTCATGTAGGTAGCCCTACCTTTATGAGAGAGCACAGATCATAACTGAAGATGCAGAGGAATGCACAAAGTTATCTGTCTTGCTTGCGATTGTCATAGGCCATCCTAAAGCAAGGTCAGACTCACTGTTATGCATTAGTATGATTTGTTATGAAAAGTGGCATTTAAATATTTAAATGTACCAGGTCTTATGTGTTTAATTTCATTGTTTAATCATTGCATAGTTTCCCAACTAAGTCGTAGTTGGCACAGAGTGGTGGGTTGCTCTTAATTTATGTGCTGCTGCAGCTTTTCAGAGCCTTTCACTGATGGTGAGGCATTTCAGCTATACATTATTCCTTTTTTGCTCTTGAAGCTGTACTTCAAGGTAAACAAACTTGCCAAACTTTTCTTTCCTGGAACATGGTAAAAACAAGATATCTCAGTATATATACAGCAGTGCCTATACCTCTTGCTCTTTTAGAGTGCAGCTATAAATTCCTTGTTAATGCACCACGCCAGGAGTAGGGCACAGAGTAGATGTACATCCTACTGATAATAACAGGAGTTGCACATATAAAAATATCTTGCACCACACTAAAGAAGAACTTTGAGGCATTTAAATGACATTTATCAGGTTGTAGCTACTGTGTAAGATAATAGACTCTAACAAAAACCATAGATGGCATCCTAGCTGTCTCATTGTTGTATATACTAACAAACCTTTCTAACATCACATGCTTCATACAAAATAGGCATCCTCACTGAAGGAATGGGATTGCCTCCTAAGGACTGCAACCCTGCTGGTGTCTAGTTTAAACAGACAGCAGATTAAACAATTGAGAGAAAAATGTAAAACCAGAAGTGTTTATACTAGTAGTGCTGAGCACCAAAAGTTTAATAAAGTGAAGTCATAAGGGCTCCCATGTTAAAGTTTACTATGGTGTTTACAAAAAAAATGTTGGAGGGGTGTAAGGACCAAATAAATGGAGGCAGAGGGGAAAGACAGAACATGATTCAAGACAGAGATGAGAAAAGAAAGTACAACATCATAAGGCAAACATAAAACAAGCATTTGGAAGTAAGATACTTCAAAATCAGTGCTAAGCAGCGTGGCTTTGAGCACTTATTCAAATACTTATTTCTGCTCCTGCTTTCCCTGCGTGCCCAGTGAAAGACCCCTTTGACAGACCTTCTTCTGCTGGAGCCAGATGTAATGGCTCTGAGCAACATAGGGTAAATATCTCTCTGTGCTTGTATGTGTGGGTTTGTATAAGTCTATGGCTTGCCCTGGAAAAAGGTTCTAAGTGAGCCCTCTTTTTTCCCCAAGAGGATCATTCTGTCTTTCCAGAGGAAAATCTGAAAAAAACCACCCACAACAATAAAACAACCCTGAAGTCGCCCTTCCTTGTGCCTTATGTTTTGGATAACTTTTTTTTAGCATAGTGGTGGCTGCTAAATTTACTCTTGCTGTACTGGCATTTGCTCATCTTTGGACTGTTGCAAGCATTTGACTAATAGGGACATTAAAAAAATTAATTAATTAAGAATTTTAAACGTGCCCCTAAAACTTACATAAATTTATGTTATAATTCTACCTCCATCTCCAACATAACCTCAGTTTATGTCACCTCGAAAGCCCCCACACAGAATTACAGGCATCCTATGCAGAGTTCACATGAGGACAAGTCCTTTTCTTCCCTCCTAGCGAATCTTTGATTGCACTGTAACTAATGCAGCCTGCTGCATAGTTTTCTATAAACTCCATGCAGAGGAACAAGATTTGGGTAGGGCCAGGGCTTGTTTTCCCACAAAAGTTGTGAGTTTATTGGTTGATACAAACCAGATTAAAGTAGGGGTTGACTGTTCACAGATATGTCAATTAAAACAACATCTTAAATACAATTTGTTGTTAAACCAGTACATATCTTGACTGCACTGGCCTGCAGCTTTGGCTTTGAGAGAGTGTTTATGCAGAGGGAGAGCTCTTTGCAAAGCCATGCACACAGGCTTGTCCATCCATATATAAACTTAGATGGAATGAAATTTATTTTTATCCAGGAGGATGGAGCTGCCCTGTGACTACACAACAACGTGGTTCCAGCTGCATTAGATGGTACTAATGGGGTGCCATTCTCCCCCTTTTCCATTGAAAAGGCACCACTGAAATGTACACCTAAAAAACCAAATGTGCTGATATTTACCACTACATGGATTACATTGATAGCATAAAATCTTTTTTTGTCACTAAAAAAAACCAGGCTGTTATTAAAAATCTGACTAACTGTGCCTACAACTTCTACATTCAGCTATTGTGAAGACTACCTTTTTTTTGGCAGTAGCCTTTTCTCTGCCTAAAAATACAAAGAATTAAAAGTATATGGTCATAGAAAGCAATGTCTGTAAAATGATGTTTCTTTACTATCCACATTCTCTTCTAAGACAAAACAAAAAGTACTAATAAAACCCAATCTCCCCAGTCCCTGGTGACCTAGTAGTCTGTCCTGCAAAGATCATCCCCAGGAACATTCTTTCAAAGACAGAGAGTTCTGCTTCAGATTAGACTGCCGAGTCCTGGAGCTCACACAACAGCCCTACTGAAAACAATTAAGTAATTTATACAAAGAAGCAACTGTGACCTTATCCAGACAAATACCTTCCCATTATTAGGACAAAAGAGACAGTATGTTGTTTTACTTTCTCTCATATTATCTGCTGTAGTGGTATTTTTTTAATTATGGGAAATAAACTAAAAAATATCATGTTGTCTAGCAACAAAGAAAACAGACACAAACAAAAGAGAGACAGAGTGGCAGTTCTGCTTTTTGCATTGTATACTTCTACTTTCAGGTAAACTGAATAAAACTAAAACAACAAACAAGTTTAAATGAACTGGCTAATCAAACTCCCAACAATTAATTGATACTGGGACTCAGGGTCAGTCCAGAAGTTGGTTTGTTTTCTTGGGTTTTTTGCTTTGTTTTTCGGTGGGTTTTTTTTTTTTTTTTTAATTTAAAAAGCATCTGAGTTTCATTAAGTAATTCTAAGGATATATAACTCAATAATTCAGTCTTTTCAATTAAATCATTAACTTGCAGAACAAACATTTATTATTTTCCCCTTAAGCCAATTTTTGCTTTTGAATGAAAAGACTTAAACTTTTCAATTTCATTAAAGCTACATAATGAAAAATGATTAATTCATAATATGGGATATTCTAATGAATTACATGGTTTTCTTACTATTTGTATAGCAATTTATAAGTTATGATAATACACTACATGTTACTATCAAGCTATTAGTAACAATAATTGATATAAACACATTCTGCATTTAACTTTGCAAGACAATAATAGGAAAAAAATATAATGAAAGAGAAAAAAATGGCAAGGGATGTTAATCACCTCAATTTGTGATTCTTGGCAGAAGTGCCTTGAGATTTCTCCCATGGGCCTAGTCTTAGGAATACATTACGCTTAAAGAATTCAATGATATAAAATAAAACCATGTTTTCACCATGATTTCATTAACTTCACCTGTATTTTGTAGAGCCATATACTCATCCCCATGCAGACCTGGTAAAAATATGTAAGAAAGCTGCACAGATCCAGCTGGAGTTTCAGAGAATTAAACCCTATTTAAAAATTTAAAATAAACTTCCATTGACCATGACTTTTTGAAATTTCTTTTCTCTCAAGGTATTCTTAGAAGCTGCGTAATTACCATGTTAAGAGAAACAAAACTACCAAGTTATACACAGCCAGTAAAAAATGTTACTGATGGCTTATTTAAAACAGTGGCAAGAGATATCTAAAAATCTTGTAGTTATCTAAACAACAATCAATAGGAGGAATTTGAAGACCTAATATTGTCTTTGAATGAGAAATATTTGAGCTAGGAAAGGGACTGTGTTGCAGGAAGGCCATGTCAGCAGTAACCAATGAATGGAGTAATTTGTTGTGTTACTGGTACTTGCAGTGAGGGATTTGGCATCTCCATACAGTCAGAACTAAATGTTCTGACCCTTCAATCAGAAGGGTCTAAATTCATGATTATTGTACTGTGTATGTCTTATGATTCCTGATTTTCCTCTTCTGCAACAGTTAGGAAAGTGGCTGAATGCAGTATTTTTGAAGTGCTGCAACTAACTGTGAAATGGAGGTCAAAGGATGGGTTAAAAGATGATAAAAACATTAGTAACTTTCTCTTCTGAAGCAAATGTCACAGTCTGCTCTGATGCATCATGATCAAAGACACTGTTCACATTTCTGCTGTAAAATTTAGGCGTTCCAGTGTAAGTCATACACATCATTTTCAGATAAACAACCCAAACAGGTCACTAAATGCTGAGGCCTCAGATCTATCGTTACTGAAATTAGCAACTATTCAAGCAATAATTGCGCACTTTTTATCTGGAAGCTAAATAAGAATTTTTGCAAAGATAAGTCTACTGGCTTTTGTCATAGGAAAAAAGAGGATCCGTCGAAAGCAAATGCAAATAAGAGGTATCCCAGCCTGTCTCTATGCATCCTGAGAGGATAACAAAGCAAGGAGTAAGGAGCAGCAGCCCTTGAGGAGTTGTCAAGAATAATTCGTCTATCTGATTTCCTTTATAAAAACGTAATGGGCCCTGCAGACCGGAGATTGAGTCAATGAAGCAGAAAATCAAGTCATCAGAAAAATACAGGAGAAGAGGAATAATGAGTTTGGGTCAGACCAAAGAGTCCACTCAGCCCAGTATCCTGTCTCTGTCATGGCCACAGCAGTTGTTTATGTAAGAATGTAAAACCAGGGCAAATGCATAGTGATAATGTCCTCAGTATGATTTTACATTGGGTTTGCATGGCAAGATTTTGGTAGTGGGGGGCTACTGGATGGATTCTGTCAGAAGCTGCCAGAAGCTTCCCTAATCGCCCACAGAACCAATTCCAGCTGGCTCCAAGACAGACCCACTGCTGGCCAAGGCTGAGCTCAAGAGCACCAGCAGTAGCACCTCTGGGATAACAGATTTCAGAATGGAAAAATAAAAATCAAAATTTAACTCTTTCAGACATTATCACACTGATTTTAGGAGCTGACTCTTTGCTGTTCAGGGTAGAGCAAACAAACAAGGATGGGAACTATCACGGCATACATACAGGAACTCAGCATAGGCTAAGTTATCTGTGTAGTGTCATTACAAACTTGCACGTATTCAAGACAGAACCCAGAAAATAGGACAAAAAATGATCTTGTTCCCAGAAAAATAGAATGGATTGTCCATGGGTAATCCAGTGGAGTAGAATCACCCAACGACATTACTCAAATAGATTTTGAAAATGAGAAAAATGGAAATGTAGCAGGCTGACTGTGCTTAAACTTCCCAGAGTACATTTTAGCCCCACAAGTCATACTCGGTGTACTTCTGAGTTTTAGGACCGTGTCAGAAGAAGTTGCAATTTCTTGGTCTCAGTTAATCATTTTGGCAGTGGGAAATTATATGAGTAGAAGATGCCAAAATTTTTTCACAAGTTGCTCCAGGGAACATAAGAAACCAAACAATGTTTCTTGCTTTACTAGAGTATGTTCCTTTCACAGGAAAGGTCCTTTCACGGAAGGTTGTTTATCATCTCTATATTGAATGAGAAAGCTAGAAGTTTAATATTTTTTCTTCAGTAATTTAATCCTACAACAACACAAGTGTTTAAGCTGGTTTTATTCTCTCCCTCCTGAAGAGTGGCCTCATGGCTCCTGCTGTGACCCGTTAGATTTCATAGCTGATCCCGAGCCCACCACTGCTCCTGCCCACTGTGATGGAGAACTTGCTGTTGTAAATGGTTACAGCAGTGCAAAGATCACTGGAAGCTTATCATTTAGTTTTTAATTTTTCCCCTATGGGCAATTTGTTCCAATTAGTACCTCAGCTAGAAATTATTTCTTCACAGACTTATTTCTGTTTGAACTGGCTGAGTCAAAGTTAGAGAATCTCTTGTGCGACGTAATATATACCCTGGTCTAGTGCTCTTGCAACAAAGAGGATCCTTGTCAAGGATGCTCTCTGGAAAAGGACTTTCCTCACTGATTTGGTTCTCTCTTCCATGGTACACAGGAATAATTTTAAACAGTAGCTTTCCTTTGTTGTAAGGGCACAGGTACCTAATGCATATGAGCAAAACAGCATGCACATATGTGCACAAATGACTTTTTGGTTGTTGCTATTGCTTTGTCTTGTCTGGGTGCTGACCATTTCTCACAGACAGGTCTCTCACTGGATCCAGTGGCTGGCACTCCTGGAGGGAGCATTGCACTGCACAGCACACACACGTGAGAGTTTCCCACACAGCATGCACTAGCTTCATTTCTTTTTTCCTGTTTTCCTAAGTGAGTACAAACCAAACTCAGAGAGTTATGGAATAGCTGGTTTTATCCCATATCCAAAAATCAAGATACATCAGTACACACAGTGAACTATTTCACCCCAAAGCTTAACCAGAATAGAAAATTTTAATGGTGTAATGTAGAAACAGTCTTGTCAGAACTTTGACACATTTCATGTTTCTGGCATTAAACAATTTATTTAAAGGAAAGGGCCACATGATGATGATGGGGACTTAATCATGGCTGGAAGGAAATGCAAATGAGAATTAGTCCTTAATCTCTTTGTTTTCCTAGGAGTAAGGTTATTCTAATCACCTGGCTGAAACTGAGAGAAAGCTCTCACACACAAAAATTGCAAATAGTCCATAGATTCTGGGAAAAGCTTAGCATAGAAAGAGATAGGAGAAAACCTTGTCTAAAAACTATTTGGTACCACTCTAAGGAAGTAATACACCTTAAACTAGCTCCTTATCATTCCCCGTTAACTTTCTCAAAGTTGAAACATTGGATAAGCATTAAAAAATTAACCCAAATTATGCATATAATTTTATTCAAAGAGGGTGGTTCTCTTCAAAATTAAGAAACCTGGTAACACTATTCACAAAGACAAAACAAAACAAGATGAAAAAACCCCCACATCCCTTTTGGAGCATGGGTTCCTGAGGACTGTCAGATAACATATATTCACACAAACCTCTGGGCTCATTTGTTTACTTACTTATTTGTGTAGTTTGGCTTATGGCCATACAGCAAAGGCACTAAATAATGAGTAACTTATATAGTCAATTACAGACAACATTAAAATCAAACAGATGTATACAAAATATAGAAATTAAAAATACATAGTCATCTTTGCCAAACACAACAAATAACTGGAGATGCAATCCAGGCTACAATTATCTCAGTCAAATTATATCTTATAACAGCTTCAGTTCTTAAACTAATTACAAGTATAATGTGCCTCTGATGATACTGTCACTGAAGATCTCTCTTGCAACAATATAGTTCTTACTTTTTTGCCTCTTTAACTTTATTAATGTGAAACAGGTAGGAGTAAATAGTTTTGCTAAGTAATACAGAGGCTGTGGAAAAAATTGGGTTACTTTTCTCATGTCATCATAACAGAGTAAGAAGTAAAGGTTATTATGCATGTTGCTTAATGCCTAGATGCTTCTGTCATGAGAATTGTGATCTATTTAAATGAGAGAAGTATTACCTTTTTTTTTTTTTATAATCTGCAATAATCTAAAAGGGTTTGGTTTGTCAATGTGATCACAGGACAAAAGTACTTGGCAAAAAAGTAAAAAGCATACCTGTGAATACACGTAGATATGGAATGCATTTTAGAGATCCATATCCTCTAGACTATGGACATGATTCCTTAGTATTGTGATAGTGACTGCTTTGTGACTGCATAACAATGCCTGTGAAGGTGAACAGAATTGCCTTGATTTGTATGGCACCAGGGTAGTTTGCCCGGATCACAAAATCTGCACAAATCTATCTACCCACACTTAAGATGCTTGCCTGGTTAGAAATATAAACCCCTCCTGACCACGTGTTCAGAAGGCATAAACAATGCTAAAGCTGGTTATGCTTGTACCAGTACATTACCATATTAATCTGAACCAAGTTTTGATTTGGTTGCACCATCACATGAACTGCAGTAAAAGAGAAATTAAGAAAATTACTCTTCTTCTCCAAAGAGGTGATCCCTAACTGTGTATGTATTTTTTGTACAGAGAAAATCTAGTGATTTGCTTAAACAAATGCATTTTTCTTTGAATTGAAATGGATCAGAAATAGATGGTTTCAGTCCTTTTCATACTGACATGACCTAAGTAATAAAACTCTATATATACCACATTAAACAATCACAATTTTTTTCAGTAATTCAGCAGTGTTTCGTCATTTGAGAACATCCTGAGATGCAAAGCTGCCACCCAGATAGGTCTGAACCAGCTCATATCTAAGTTTTGATTTCATCCTCCAAAGTCAGAGTGAGGTTGCAGAGTTCCCACTGGAGTATGAAGTTTTCAAAATACAAGGCTGCCATGAATGCTGGCAACATTCAGGCCCACAGTACCTTTTAACTTAGTGTCATTAGAAAAGAAAATTCCATGAGGTGGTAGACTTAATATCCCTGCAGGATGATGACAGTTCAGAGAAAATCCAGATGCATTAGCATGGGGAAAACTTATGTAAACAAGTTCTGCACTCCAGCAAAGAAATAAATGTCAAGGTAAGCTTGGCAAGCGACAAAAAAGGATGAGTCATATTCCTCCAATTTCATTCCAAAGATGCTATCTTTCACCTTCCTCAATACTGTAGTCACAAGACTGACAATGTTGCTGCTCCTTTATGGGAAACAGTATTCAAACATTGTGGATAAATGATTTAGTAGAGCCCTACCGTAATTTTTCATACATACTTTGTTTTTATTACCAAAATCTGGAAGGAGTAAGCCTCCATATGCAGCAATCAGTGTGCAATTGCCTATCTAATGTTTGTAAATCACTCCTCTTGCCATGCTTTTAGTTGATATTTTTCACATTAAAATATATAGCTTGAAGTAGTTTTATGACAAGCTTCTTGTTAAGCAATTAATGGAAACTGTTATGTCCATTTTGCCAAAGAAGAAATGGAGGCATCCTCACTGAGCCCACATTTCCAAGCAATCATTTCCTTTGAGCTGTTTAACTTCTGATTAACCAAACTGAGACACCTTGAGAGCCCATTTTTTAGACTGCTATGCACTTTGATAACAGTCAACAGGATCTGTATGCACCTAGCAGGTCTGAAATTCAGGCCAACTAATCAGAAATCAAGGAATTACAAATAAAAGGCCACTTTTGCAAAGATTTGCAGACGATTACATGTGATGTTTGGGACACTTAGCCCAGGACTAAAACCAGATGCTTAGCTCTCAAGCCAGAGAATCAGCAGAGTAATTGCCATTTCTGCTAATGCTGCTGAGTAGTATTATTATTTTCCTAAAAGAAGCATAGAAAGTAATTTTGTCTAGCTTATCCCTGTTCTCTACTGTTTGTTAATCTGACTCATTAATATGTATTTCTCTGGAATGATTAATTATTTTTACTTTAGGGAAAAGAAGTCAGTCCATTATATAAATATTAATTATTAATTAATTAATTATTGTGATAATAAATAGAGAAACCAGCCATTTAGAAAAGATTTTCAGCTGAGTTCATCAGTTGTTTATGCTAATTAGATCTCTAGGTGAAACTTTACGTATAATGGGTTCCTTTCCTTACCTAAAGTGTTGCCATTTCTGTTTTAAAATAGTTTTTTTTAAAAACTGAAATGCATAGAAGAGTTTATTGTTCATCAAAGAAATTCAGTTTTAATATTTTAAGTCTAATATCCCAGGATAGTGATTTTTTATACTGTCCAAGCAAGGTTTTTTAGAGAAAGAGATTCCAGATTGTTGCTCATTAAAAATTACATTTATTCTTGTCTCTATTCTCCTGTGATTACTCTTGCAAACACTGATCCTTGAAAATGTAGCAAAGTGTTGTAATGACACGGTGTTATCCTGTGTGATTAGCGTTGCAGAATACAGCCAGCTTCTTTTTTTATGTGGTAAATTTCTATCCTATCCAAATGATTTAATCCAAATTATATGTGGATTAGAAAAGCAATTGCGGTCTGTTGAATTCATTAGCAAGCTGGAGATTTCTAAATTTGTCAATTTAAGACTATATAAGTATAAAAAAAGCTCATAATTTCCAAAGGAAATGCAGCTATGATTTAACATGTGCTTGCTTCTTGCTTATGGACATCAATATGCATGTTGCTGCACAAAGAAGATGTTTAATCCCATGCCAACAAACAACACCAAACCTATTTTGAAAAAGCCAAGTCACCACATTTTTATTCAGTTCTGTCTGTTGTCAAAGCTTAGTGTAAGAAAAAGAAGTGTCCTGAAAAGCCATTTGGAAGCCTTATGGTAAACAATCTCCAAGCTAGTGATAAAAACGTTTCCATGACATGCTTCTTGGTGTTAGTGGTTCAGAAATCTCCCAAAACTGTGTTTTGTATTTCGGAGTGATTTCTGGTTTCTCTTTGTTAGGAAGAAATCAAAAAGATTTCTTGCAGCAGTAGTTCTGGGACCTTCAGTTGTACCATTCCCAGACTCCCTGAGCAAGCAGAGAGGTGCAAGTGAGAAATGCTAACAGCCAGAGGTGTAATTTTGGTTCAGGAAAACTCTGATCTTGTCTGCACAGATCCATTCAACCTTGCCTTCTTCATACTTAGTTATGTGATTCCTTCAGCTATATTGCTGCAGGTCTGTTAAGTGACTGGGGTGACAAGATCCCATAAGACTATCAGCCCCTGTATGATGACAACCAAATAAGATCTTCCTTTATATTTTCTGTACACCATCACCTTTTTTCCCAGCCTACCTTTTGTATATCTCCTCCTCTGCATTTCCTTATGTGGGTTTCTATCACTTCCCTTCTTCCTGCCAGTCTCTCTCATAGTATCTTTATCCTGGTTTTTTAAATGTTGGAAGAAACTGAATTTTGACCTGTCAGATTCATACATACTGCATAGCCATACCCTGTAACCATGAGATGTGTTTACCGTGTCCTCCCTCTGTTCCTTTTCCCCACTTAGTCTCAGATCAGACTTTCTGTGTCTGAACTCAGGAACTCATCTCCTGGCTTCAGACAGGAATCCCTGAGCCAGCTTCCCAGCTTCTTCTGTAAGGTTCTTCCTTACAGAAGAAAGAAATAGGTGCTTGGAGACATGATTTATCTCAGGCTTTTTAAATGCCTACCTCTGGATGAAACTACTTGAACCTTGTAAGATCTTCTTTCTCTCCTTTGACTAGAAGGGAAACCCAGATAATCAGCTCAACAACTGAGAGTCCTCCTTGGAACACTTACATTTGGCCAGAAAGATCTTTAGTAGCCCTGCCCCATGTGGCAGAAAATGGGGATTTGAAATAGGATTTGAAATAGGAAGATGGTAAAAACCACAATTCCAGCTCCAAACAGAAAAAATCCAAGAAATATTCAGAGCTAGAAGTACCAATAAACTATGTACTGTTGCATTGCTTTCAAGCACTTGACCTTTTTAAGATGGCAATTTTTAAATTATACATAAGATGAAGTTTAAAAAAAAAATCCAAATCAGCAAAAACTGTAATATCCAGAATGATCTGGTAGAAAAAAACTTCAACACTATGAGTTAGGCTTGATGCTTAAGATGTTACAGCTTCCACTCTTCATCCAGTTTCTGAACTATAAAGATGGGATTTATGGCCTTACAAACATGAAGGTGAGGAATCATAATAAAAATAAGCATACTGATTCACATGAAAAGTATGTGCCAAATAAAGCCTTAAATCATTTTATGCAGCTTGTCATTCAAACATATTTGACTGTCATCCAAATTGCTGGAATTGTCCTTCATACAGGAAAAAAAAACCCCACTGTTTATTTTTAGGATAATTTGAAGAGCAACATATTAGCTTCAAATTAATGAATAGCTCAAGTTGTTTTTATAAGCTTGATAATATTTTCCATTGTCCCTCCCTCCTTAACACCTATCTTCATTGCCTAATAATTCACATACTTTATTTTTTTGAGTTTAGGTGAGTCATGAAGTGCACATTATGATGATAAATATATCATCTCTGCTTCCTTTTAACGTGAACTCACTGCTGTGATTCACACCATAAACTTATTTTACTCATTCTACCCTTTGTTCATAACCTTGACTGTGTTAACATCAACAGTACTGCTGGAATCACATGTTTCTACTTAAAAGCTAACATAAAGGTCTTATCTGCTTTACATTCTATAAATTCTGTCTGACACATTTTTTTCCTATGACTCCAGCTATTCATTTGAAATCACAAACCTTATTGTAATGCAAGCTGGAGAAACTCACCTTAAATATGAAGGTGATATTTTCCCTCTATGATGCCATTTAACTGATTTGTTTGAGTAAATTAAATATTGCAAAGGGTATTAACAAAGCTTTTTCTTTCTTTTACAGCTTCAGTTCAGAACCTCAAGCTCTGCTGGGACTGTTTTTAAAGTTAGAAAATCAATACACTCTCTGTGTGTTGCCCAAACAGAATCCCACTCGGTGCTCTCTTGCCTGGCCCCGAAGACCTATATTCACTATACCTATATTCACACCATCCCTGATACCCAGAGAATGTACTTTGCTTCTCCAATTTCAAGTGAGTAACTAATGACTTTGCAGTAATTCTAGGAGTGCAGTGCTTGGTGATCCTGACTGAGAGCAATTACATGTGTGTCATTAAAGCAACATGTAGCTGAGCCATAATAATCTAAAGATAGTGATACACCGTTGTGTGTGCTGGTGTCAGAACACCGAGGGACATAAGATCTTCCTTAAGAGGAAGTTATTGGAAAGTTAAAAGCAACAAGCATAAGATGTTTTCTATTAAATCCTTTCAGGAGGCTCCTTTGTGACATTAAATCACTGATTGACTGTGTTTGTGTGCTCAGAGAAAGATAATGATTAGAAGCCGCTGGTTAATTACGAGGTGGAAAGAAAACAATGAGATCATTTGGAAGTGAACAGAAAAGCACATATACACATTGTGGGAGATTCTGAAAGCAGAAAGATTGGCTTATCAGCTTCCAGACCTAGAGAAGACAAGCAAGTGCAGAGACTGTTTCCTGTCAGGAAACAGGGGAAGTTTTGTTGTTTTTTTTTCCTGAAAACAAGTAATTTCATATAAAACATTTTGTCCAGGGTGAACCAATAACCAATGTCCTGCCTTTGCATTCAGGGCTGAATATATGCCAGATTTATTTGAAAGGGTCTTTGCAGGGAAAAGATGTGGGAGTATGTGCTGTGAAGCTGTGAAGAGGTGAGAGGAGTGAGTAGGGGCAGGTAAGGAAAGGTGGTGTAGGAGATTTGGAAGTTTCCTAAAGTGGCTTCCCCTAGTAAATCTTCATTTGTTGCTGCAACAGGACAAGACCTACTGCATGCAAATCTGCTAAGGCAACCAGATTGAATAGCTCTAGCCCATAGATCTTGGTCCATCCCTAGACCAGGAAATTGCATGGCAAATTGAGGAATATATTTTTCACTCAAGCAAATGGCAATCTTACTATTAACTTCCATGGGTCAAGACATGACATTTATTAAGGAACCTACTGGGATTTGCTTTTTAAACATCTTCTTTGATCACAGATCTTTGAACATCTTTGGCTGACATTTTGTTTGTGATGTTCTAACAGCGGTAAAACTTAATTTTCCATTTTCATTCAAGGCTGGAGTAAGTTTTGACATAGCTCAAACTCCTATGTCTAATTTTAATATTAAAGATTAAACAAGGAAGTGTTGTTCTACTTGAAAAGCTTCTTTCCATGAAAACCTCATATATAGCATAATGTTGAAGAAAGAGACCAGGGTTATCTAAACACTCACTATCCTGTTTACTATGGTTATCAGCTGAGGACTAGTGTATATTTATTACAGAATTGTTAGTTGTTCTGGTACAGCTCACCTATCTGGACCTTTTTTCTTCTTTTTTTCTTTCAGGATGACACTGCCTGCTTATCCTGGCTTGAGAGGAGTCACACAAAGTCAGTTATTTCTGTACCTGTGAGAGATAAACCACCCATGCAATGCCTTGCCAGCCTGTCCCACACCCTTTACCTTCCATCCTTCCTTCTTTCCCTCTCCTGGTGGAGACACAGCATTCTCCCACCCCTGGCCCTGGCTCCTCTGGCACTCGGCCACCATTCTGCAGCAGGTCTGACTGGATCTGATGTCTGCCAGAGACTGTTCTTCATCAGCCGGGCCCTGGAGGTAAGAGCAGTGACTGAGAAAGGCTTCTCCCAAGTAAAATATGACTTATTCATAGGAGCAGAGCACTTAGGGAGAAAAATGTTAATGTGAGATGAACTGATGTCTCACCAGAAAGATCTACAGGCCTAACTCTTCCTTGGACCCCACTTTTTGGATGGAAATACCCCTGAAGATTTCTCTTTTCTTAGCTTCAGAGCAGAGATCTTCTCTACAACAAGGCAATGTCTCTGTTTTGTGTGTTAGGGAGCTCCTTTTGCCAAGCTCGTCTGCTGAAGAAACTAATGGACATTGGAAACATTCCTGTGACTGCCCTGCTTCATGTACCGCATGCTGCACATCAGCACAAGAGGAGTCCCTGCTTCTAAAATTGAACTCTCTTTCTTAACAGCCTCATTTACCAGGACACTGAGCTGGCAAATCAGATGCACACGACTTGCCTGGCTGTGCTGCGTCCAAGCTCTGCCTCCCTACAACACAGGCTCTCCCCTTGACGTTCACTGCAGGTAATTTCATCTCTAAGTACTTGTAGGTGTCTGGCTATCTACTTTTTTTGTTGCTTATTGCACTTGGGAATCTGGGAAAACTCTTGAAACTATTTGTTTCTGTGCTGCTTTGAAAGACCATACCATTAGAAAGACACATGTAATATTCAAAAATATAGTGGAATGTCTCCCAATATATCTACAGTTGATTTTAAAACTGTTCAGAAATATCTTGGTTTGTCTTTCTTTTAATTATTACCTGGTAACTGATCAATTATTATATAATTTGCGCTCAAGGAGTAATCTGCAAGTATTTACAAATTCAGGCAAATCTTTTTATGTAGTGTATGTATATATATATATATATATATATATATATATATAAAACAAAATAAAAACACCTACTTATTTTTGTGTGTTTTAAAATTCCGCACATTTAATATGAAGGGCACTATCTACTGGTATAATCTAAGGAATTATTTTTCTTAAAAACAGTGACTGTGATCTTGGTTCAGGAAGTCAATGAAATATTTCAGAATACAGGCTATCTTTCTGAAGATAGAAAAAATTGGGTGGGACAAATATTTGCTGCATCTGGTATTACTTGTAGGTAGTAGTTGTGTTCCTTGTGTCATCAGAAATTATACAAACATGCATTATTACTTGCTTGTTAGCACACAGGCTAGCAATAAACTAATTATCTATTTAATGTATGCCCTTCCTTCTGGATCTCAGGTTTCAGCCCAGTGAGTTCAAGTCACTATCAGCTTTCAGACTATGAGTTGTCTCTGCTCCCGAAATGTCAGCAGGAGGATTGCCATTACATTAATTGGGATCAGGATTTGACTCCATGAGTATTTTTTAGGGAAGATCTGAAATGCTGTGTTAAAAATTCAAATAAGAGACATCTCAGCTTACAAATAAGTAAGGCATTCATTTCTTTCTTTATGTAAAATGATTTGGTCAATACCCAGAGGCAGTTAAATTAAGACCAGTTACAGCTTTTACTTGCTGCTAAAAACTCAGTAATTCACATCCAGAATAGATTTTTTTTTTTTTTTTTTAGTAAGAGAGAAACAGACTCCAGATATTTAGATTGTGACACAGATATGATTTATTTTAGAGCATGCATCAGTCTAGAGTAGATAGCTTATGCTGCCAAGGTCAAAGGCTGGCTGTCTTAGAAGCCCTTCTAAGTGTACTAGAAAGTTATATATCAAGCTATGTCTCGTTGTGCTTAAGGTTTTGTGGATGGCAAAACATGAAGATGTTTTTCCTCACAAAACAGATGAACACATTAGCCAAGGATTTCTTAAAAAGCAGTGTGTTGCTCCAGTGACAGCTGTAGTGTTTCTCGACTCAAGAAATTCAGTTGTGTCTTGAACAGGAAGATAAGTAACCTCTTAATTCACCCAGCAACCTGCAGCTTACACCAAAAATACCATAGGCTATGTGTAATAATTCACAGTATTTCACAGATACTATGTCCCTTACCATTAGGCTTACAAATGGGGCAAAAAGAAAATAATACAACTCACTATGTAAAAATGCATTCTTGCTATTTCTACATAAACTTTCCAGCACAAAAGCAAGCTCAGAGCATCCGAGTGGTGAAGGGAGTGCCCAGTGTGGCACCCAGGCTGTGCAAAATTTGCTTTAGTTCAACTTTATTTTCTCCTGGTTGTGGAACCCTGTTGGGGCTGGTGTATAGAAAAGAGTTTAAAGGCTAGTGTAGGCCAGCAGTCTCAAAAGGCTATTTTAGTAGCCAGGATTATTGGGGCATAAAGGAACAACAAAGCCCTTGCTCACTGACTGCCTCATGCCACTAACACACAGCAAGGGAGTGACAGAAGATGCTCATAGCACAGGAGCTTTTCACTGTCCTTTGGGAATATCTGTGTCACAAATTCCTCTGGCATCCTGGACTGATGCAGGTCAGCCCTGGTTTACTGGTGCACTGGTGTTACAGTTTTGGGGAGACAACCAAAGTGCTGAAGATTACTTTTTAAAGACATGATGCTGACAAATTAAGTTCAAAGTCTAAGCAGGGCCCTTCCAAGTGGCAACTCTCCAGGGCTGGACAGTTATAGCATTACTTCTATAAATCTTTTCAGGAGCTTCTTGGGCTTCAAATACTTCCAACATTTCGTCATTCCCATTAAACAAGGAAAATTGTGGAATCCTTTTTTGGAGGCCCGAATAATTATATTCTCAGAAAAGAATAATAATTAAAAAAAGAAGAGTTGGAAAACACTATATGTGTTGGAAAACAGACTATATGATAGAATTAATAATCACAGTAAATACTGGCAAAAATGTTAATGCAGTAGCTCTCTTGAATGTAGTCCTGGAAACTGATGTTGATACAAAAAGGTGCAAAGAGAACTTTTAAGAGATTTGTTTAGGACTCTTCTTTGTAGCCAGGGAATAGTGTAATTTCAGCTATAAAACCTCTGCCAAGCTGTGTACATGTCTCACTGTAAGGTGTTCGCCTCTTTATTTGCATGTCCCAAACAAAACCAACTGGACCGAATGTTTTTGTTACTTTACATCAAGTGCTTTTTCCTTTATCACATTTGTTTGCTACTTCTATTCCTGTTAATTAGCATTCTGGGATATTTGGGAGCTAAAAATGGGAAAACAAGTGTCAAAGAAGTCTCTTTAGCAATAAAACGGATCGCATTATTGCAGCAAGAAACTCACAAGGCCACGTGAGCAGTGTGCTCATGCAGCTGGATACTTCTATGAATGACTCAAATAAAGAATCAGTTGTTTAAAAATGAAAACCCTCCCATGAACTAACACTCTACAGTAAAGCCTCTAATTAAGGTATGCTTTATTTTTTTTAATGCTGTGACTAAAGTTATTGAGAAAAAATTTGGTCCACACTCACATCTCTATGTAAAACAAAACAAAAAAAAAGAAGTCAGAAGCTGGGACAATGTTATATGGATTCAGAGAAAGAAGAGACTCAAACTGATGAAGATTCAAAGAGAAAATGAAAGGAAATATCAGTCTGGAAAGCTGAATAAATGAGAAGCACTGTGTTTGGACCCTGTTGGACTGTTTCAGACTCTCAGAATACCTTTGCTTGGCAAGGCACTATACTGTCTATGACTTTTTAACTGATGCATGATGTTGGTGTTCACACATTTCTTAAATAAATTAATTCATCTGACACAGAGTCCTCTCTGTTTGCTACATGGATAGAAGGAAACAGATTTAGTGCCATTTATACCACAGAAATTGAATACTCATATAAATGTGCTACTGGATTTACACAGAGTTTTCAGAAAGTCACAAAAAGAGGAGATCCAAAAGACGACTGGATGCAAGAGACTTTTTCTAAAACATGAATTGTTGAAAGTTCATCATTTCGGTTTGAGAAGCATCTTTTGAATCCTGTATTTCCCAAGAAGAATTTAAGTGTTAAATTTTAGTAGTCAGCTGTTGAGCTAGAAACAACTTGGGACAGGGTTCAGTCGAAGAATAAGAAATTTTTTTTTTAATTTGCAGAAATTTTAAAGGCTTGATGCACAGAAAAGTTAAAGGTGCTGGAAAACTGCAAATTTCACAAGAGCATAGAGGGAAGTATGCTTCTGGAGATGGATTAATGAGGAAAATTGAGACAAAGACCTATCACTGAGTATGCCACTGGATGGTTGACACAGAGTGAGACAGTGGGGTCTGGTATGGCTGACCATGAGGCCATACTGTCATACTCTTGCACACAGACAAGTTAGTTAACAGGTTTAGACTTGCAGGCCAGAAGTATGCAGGCTCCAGGGGTTCATCTACAGGAAAGCTGGCTGTGCACGGGTGGCACCACAGGCACCGCTGACGAGGCTCCCGCTGCCGCTGGAGCAAGGAGGGCTCAGGCTCAGCGGGGCCCATCCCGTTTGTCACGCGCTTGTTTCTCTGTCTGGTTACATGCTGGGTGTGCAGGGAGGTGTGTCAGGGAAGGAAGGTTATCCTGTGTCAAGGAGAGCTGTGGCACTGCTCTGTCCTTCTGCACCGCTCGGACCCACAAGCAGGGCCAGGCTCACCCTTGGCATCAGGCAGGGCAGGGCCCCGAAACCAGCCTGGGCACAGGGGTGAGCTCACCACACCTGTGCTGAGTGGTGTCAGTGGCAAACCCCGAGTTTCACATCAGGCTCCTGCACCAGAACGGGACTTTGTCATGTATTCCAGTGGCTTTCTGAAAGTGGAGGCATCTCACACTAGCAAATATATAAAAGGTTATTTTCTAAACTAGATCTATAAATGTGTATAAAATATTTATATATTTATAAATCTAATAGAAATCTATTTTAAAAAGGAGGTTTTTAACCTAGGTACTTAACATCCAAATTTAATTTAAAAACTTATTTAAGTTATTTAAGATAACATATTTGAATATATATTATTAATATCTAATTTTTAAAATATGATTTAAATTTGTTAATCCAGGAGTAATGGGAATTGACAATTAGTATCCCAAAGCCATAAGTGAGTAATGACTTAGTTATGATTTTGAAAGAAGTCTGTTCCTAAAAACACTGACCACATTTTCATGTACATCTAGGAAGCTTAACAGAAAAAAAAAAAGGCATCAGTGACAGGACCCTGAAGTTGTTTCAGGGAGAAAGGTTCTTCACCCAGAGCATGGTTGGGCACTGGAGCAGACTCCCCAGGGAAATGGTCACAGCCTGACTGAGTTCAAGAAGAATTTGGACAATACTGTCAGGCACACGGTGTGACTCTTGGGGATGGTCCCGTGCAGGGCCAGGAGCTGGGCTCCATGATCCTGGTGGGTCTCGTCCAACTCAGCTTAGTCTGTGATTATAAGGTATTTTTATAATGGTCAATTTTTGCAAAAATGCCACACTTGAAGACTACATAAGGTTTTATATATGTTCTAGTACTTCCATAAGGCTCAGTGGCCACAAGAACAGCTTAGACAAGCTAAGTATTTTTCTAGCATCAGTACTTCACCATCTGTTTCCTCCTGCAAACATCATTCTCAGCAGGAGCCAAGCAGGGTATGTAGCAAGCAGTGAGAAATGGCAGAACTAAAAAGTAGGAAGACAGTATAGGAAAACATCTACTTATAGATGGAGTGTCACCAAGGGAAGCAATTTTTGGGGTTTAGTGTAATAAAACAAAGCAATTGTACCACACTGAACCTTTCCTGAAGTTTTAATACCAGATGCGAAAATATGAAGTACCTGATAATGTTTTTAAGTTAGATACAGTTTTTGACATAAAATTAGATTGGATAAAATTGTGATTAAATAGAACACAGCACTGCAGATTCATGAATTCTTTTCAAGATCAGTTAACTAAAGAAGAAATAAGTCATGCTATTTTCACTCTTCTCCTGTTTCTATGGCTACTGAAAACCAAGCTTAGAAACTGAATGATGCATATGTCTAACTTGGCAGATGAATTAAAGTCTAAATATCACTGTAATAGTGTAATTCTGAACATTATTCTAGCTTCCTGTGTTTGAGTTTCCTTTACATGAACTTGAGATGAGATAGAACATAATTACTTGTTAATTGCTTTTCATAGAACAGACTGCAAGAAGAGATATACAGCACAGGAAAAGTTAACAGACATGATAATATTGGTTTATATTCAAGCTGAATCTTCCACAGCACAATAATATATTTATGATCACTTCACATGAACTAAAGGTCCTGCATCTCTCTACCTGAAAACAGTGTAGGTCTCCTATAGATTTTGTGTTATCAGCTCTGATGGGTGGCTTAGATACTCCAGAGCTTCTTAAATAGCATCAGGCTCCCAAGTTTGGCAACTAAAATGCTCTCTCTATGACTGAAATAGCCTTCAGGCTACTAGAACAACAGCTAAACAAATTCTGGGTTTATGCTCAGCAGCAGGTAGTGAATTAAGGCCTTATGCTGGGACATGCAGATTGCATCGACGATTTAGTAGGCAATGAATATAAAAATTCATCTGGGAAGGAAACACATGAAAAGTACTTTGGGAAATGATGCACTGAACACAAAAAAGGAGACATGGGTTTTGTGTTCTGATAAGATCAAGACAAGTGATGTAACCTGCTTGCCTCTTGATATATCAGATCATACTGGTACAACTTACATGCACTGGAATGATTACCTGGCACATGATACTGGAAATGATTCAGTATTTAAGTAATGTAGCAGGCAAAGCTCCTTTTTCCTCATGGAAAACCTTGGCTCTCTGAATATTCTTTTGTACATTGACTTTGTTCCTTTAACGTGCTATGCAAGCCACTCTGAGACATCATTAAACATGTGCAATTTTTAGTTCATAGGAGCACATATAATTTCTGGATCCATGAAAAAAACACCCCAATATATAATTAACTGCTTAAAAATGAAGGCAATTTGATCTCCTCTGGTTTGGTCCTGCTCTTTGCTGCTCTTATCCCTAAAAGGCTGCCACCCATTATTTGCTGCACAGAGGTGTTCCCCTTGCTCAGCTCCATCCTTTGGTTCCCACATATTTGCCTGGAAGGACCTCATCTCTATTGGCCTTTTTGGGCAACTACACCACTACCACAGCTGCACATGGGAGCTTCTTCCAGTTCCATTCTGTTTTCTTACAGATAGCATATTTCTCCCTTTAGTAATTTCCAAGTTTCTCTTTTTCTCTTTTAGTAAACAAAGATGTAAGGTAGCCACATTTTCTCATTTATTCTCTCTCCCTCTCTTAGAGCTGTCTATTCATCATGCTGCAGACAGTTTCAAAGGCAAACAGACTGTCACATTGGTTTCCAGTTGGGATTAAAATTTAACTAAATGAGAAGGTCTGTCTGTATTAAATAACTTTTAAAAACACTTGAAGAAGTTAGTGAAATGCTAACTGTTTTGAGTTCTTTTGAGGGCAGGGGGATCTAGAAAAGACACATTTTGAGCAGCAACAATCTGGATCGGAAAAGACTGCCAGTCAAAAATCATATGAAAAGAGCGTGGTAAGGAAGCAAGAGAAGTCCTTTCAGAACAGCTAAAGTAATATAAATATCCTTGATCCTTCCAGCTTGTGCTTCTTACTCAGCTGCAGACTCAGAGAACATGGGAAGCAGCTGAACTGGTGCTAGTGGCTTCTTCCTGTCTTGGGGCTAACAGAAAACAGAGATTGCAGAGGTTCTTCTACCTACAGCTACCATTGCAGTCACCTTTCCTAAGCAAGAACAGCATTTGATGAGGGATCGGTACTTTTCCATTAAAAAAACCCCAAAAAATTACAGTTCCCTCTTTACTGTCAAAGCAATTGGCACCTCTGTAATCAAGCTTTCCACCAATGAATAGTCTTGTTTGGGTATCTTTCATTGGCAAAATAAAGCAAATGTGGAAAGAGAGTTTAACTAGGACACAGCCAGCCGATCTGGCAGTGGATATTTTTCTAAGGATTTTTGTCCATATGAGTTCTGAGCGCAAATACCAAATGACATTCAGAAGAAAAAAGATTAAGCTGATAAAACTGAAGCAGGGCTTTTCCTACTATTTTGGCTGCCTGTGGTACACAAATAACATTATACTTCTCGCTTGATTAAAAGGAAAGGAAGTAAAAGTAACTACTAACCTTCCTTTTTAATTAAACTGATTAAAAAGGATCATCTGATTGTTTGTCCTTTCATTTCATATTTCACTAGCCAAATGGGTTCTCAAACAGAGCTGTGCTGCAAAATAGAATATCTCTAACGAGGTAGCAACTTTTTTTTGCAGGTATCTACTTTATCAGGATGCCTCATTGTTAATAGTCTCCTCTGCCCAAGCAGCTGTGCCTGTGATATTAGAACAACATGTTCCCTCCAGGACAGTGTGTGGAGTTATTTCATGTCCAACCAGAGATAAAATGTAAGCTACTCAAAAGGAACTTACAAATCACCCTGTAAAAGGAAACTGCAGAGAGACAAGTTGCTGGTAAGAAGAGAGATGAAAGGGTTATGTTAGGCATGTACTGACCAAATTTCTCTTTCACCAAGCCACATTATGTAACCTGTCATGTGCAGAATACTTGCAGTTTTTAAGAGCTGAACAAATATTGCAGATATGTGCAGAGCAAATATCTCTATTGAAATGACATGCTAGAAAAATGAAGCCGTTTTGCATGGAAGTCAGGATGTAGAGGGAACAGGTGGCAGATACAGATATTTTGGAAAGGAGCATGCAAGAGAACAGATTTAATCTGCATTGTTACAGGGGTCACTGGATTATTTACACATATTTACTGAAAAGAGACTGAGACCACATGGTAATATATTTTTAATCTTAAGTATTCCTGCAGGGCAGGGCTGGACCTGGAGACCAGCTGCAGTGTCACAGGAGCAGGAACTGGTACTCCCAGGGGGTTGAAACAGCATCCTGGCTTGTGGGCAGCACAGGGGGAGCCCTGGGAAGGGGCCAGGGACCCCTAAAATAAAAAAATGGTTTGCAATGGGTGCCAAACTTTTAGTTGGCTACATTTAAATGAGGTAATCCCCCATAGCAGATCTAGGCTTATTGTGTCTAAAGAAATTTATTGGGAGACATTCTCACTAGCTGATTTGGAAATCTTACTTTCTTAAGTGCTTGTGCTTTCTTTACCCTAGTCCTCTGTCACTTGGGTGATTTGTGCCAGGCAAATGGTAACAGATGTCCTCTGCAGAGAGTTCTCCAGCAAAAAGGCATTAAACACTTTAGAATTTTCAGCATCATCTGTTTAGATCTTTCCTCCCCTCAACGCAGCAGACCAAAGCTTTCTGAGCCTTCCTCTTACCATTAGTGAAATTACAGAAGGATTTCCTGTTACTCCTTACAGGCACGGCCTTTCTGCTGCTCCCTCCCTAACAGTGTTTGTCTCCCTTGCTGTTGCAGCCATGCTGGGGTTTTTAGTGCTCTCCTCCTGAACCCAGGTGGGTAACAGAGCCTTCCACAGCAGCAGCTTGCACTCCTATCTTCTGGTCTCACAACTCATTTGTTTCCTTCTGACTTTACCCATCACCCTTTGAGGCTGGGGAAATCTGCTTATTTTGAGTACCTATAGCCTCACACTCTTTCTCTTTACAGAAATTAGGGAACTCCAAAACTTCAGAAGTAGCCCAGGCTTCCCCCATCATGATCTCTAAAGCTGTTGAATAGTTAATTCTTGTGTATTATTTTCCCAAGTAGTAAAAGTACTTCATTACCACTCCTGTCTTCTGAATGCAGAAATGTAAAAGCATTCAGAAATAATAAAACCTTCATATCTCTTGCTTTTTTGTGCTGAAAGTGTTCCTCACTGATATGTTAGCATATGAAGAGGTTAGAAAAAATTTAGTTTATTTTTAACAAATATAATTCACCTCTGATACAATATACTCAGATAAACACAATTCTCAGGCCTTGCAGTGTAATTGAGCAACCTGTTGGAAACATGAAAACTGCAGACAGCTTTTAAATAAGTTGTTTGTAGTTACATTTTGATTCTGTCCAAAACCGCAGAATAATTTAATACTAAAGAATCTCATCCATATTGCAATGAAACCAAGAGAGAATTTCTTGTACTCATTGTGGAGTTTAGCTAGAACTGCAAGTATGGAACAAAATGAGATGTTCGATGTTCTAAGTCAAATCTCAATAACCAAAATTGGGGGGAATATTTTTGATTGTTTATAACCATAATATTATTATGCTTAAGATTCCCATGTCCTATTTTATTTGTTTTATAGAAGCAGAGAGTGTTCTTAAAGAGCCTCATGTGCAGGGATTTTGCAAAATGCAGACTATCTAAAATATCCCTCTAAACCATAAATAATAGTATTTTAGCATTAGTTTTATTTAGCTTCACTGCTTTTTTGAGTAATCCATACTGCTTTAAAAGCTAAACAAACAAATAAAAAATTAAGATAGTCAACAAAATACCGAACTATTGGTATAAACAAACCCGTACAAGCATACTTCAGATCTAGGGAAAGATGAAATACAATCCAGGAAGTAGTGTGTCTAAATTTTTTTTCTCTCTTCATGGGCAAGGTATAAAACCACAAAAGATGCTTAAAAGAGAAGACAAAGTAGTAGTTTTATCTCCTGCTCTTCATTTTCTTGGCAGAAAAAGAATTACTATCAAAACATGGACTGACATCTCCAGAACAGCAAAATTTGGGTGAAAATTTTTAAGTGCAAAAGCACACTTTTCATAATGACTAATTGGATGAAAAAGAAACTACATCAGTATTTTTATGAAAGGAAGACACTTGACATCACAACACCGAGTGGAAGCAAAAGTTGTTTCTAATGCGCCATAAACTTTGCATCTGTAGATGTGCAGTGGGAGGATGTGCAGTAAATATTTTCAGATTTTTGCTTGTTTATATTTGGGAGCATTTTGCAGATGAAACTTGCACCATTCTCATCAAAGATAAGGCAGACTGTGGCCCTGGGATGCTGTACAAAACCATTTTTCCATTATTGGAAAGAGACACAGCATTTTTAAAAGACAAAGTGACAGACTGATAAGGGTTTTTTTCAGAAATCGCAGAGCGATGAGGCATGTCAGAGAGGTGTGCTTATTTCAACAGGTCTTGATTTAAAGCAGAGGGAAGCTGGAGGCTGAGCAGCTCGGTACCTATTCCTGTGGGACATGGGACATGACAGTGGACAGTGCCGACAGTGCGGGGTGTCGGCATTCCAGCAGCTCTTGTTCCCAGACAAAAGGAGCTTTCACTTAAACTGAGAGGTATTGAGTAACCAGCCCCTGCAGAACACAGCAAACCAAACACAACTGTCTCAGCAAGGCTCTATTAAAGCATGGGAAATTTGCCATGGCCTCATGATTTTTCATTTTAATTGGAATAAGAAAGATTCCATCAACAATTACAGAGCACAGCAGCAAGAAATCTATGTTTTTCTTTAGCACCAGTTATTGTGCAGCATAGACAAAGAGCCAAGGTAGGAACAAAACCCCTTTTCAGTGTAAACAGGTATCTAATCTGCAGAAGAAGATAAAACATAGAATCAATTCTTTCAGATACAAAATATATTGACGAAGCAAAACCTTGCCTTTGCCACAGCCCTAATATGGCTACAGCCAGTCTTCCTTACCTCTTATGAATTTCTCTCCTAGTGCTGCAGCAACTTCTCCCTGCTTCTTGGCATACTTGAACAAGGGTTTTCAAAGAGTCATTCTTTGACCTTCGCAGGTGCTGCTCATTTAGAGTTTCATTTTATAGGCAGTAAGTCCAGTAGGTGTCAATATGGACCACAAGCATTAAAAAACAGAATGCAGCTTAGGATGCCTCGTTATAGACCTGGAATATTCACTATGTGAAACTAAGCATTTAAATATTATGCCTCAAAGGTGGAATAAGAGGCCAAAATAATTAATTTTAAAGTTATAATTTTAATTAATACATATCATAGCTTACTGGCTATGTTTTCCAATCTCTCACAGCCTTTCTGAAAATGACATACTGTTAAGCAGAAGAGCACAAGACTCAGAGCAGGTTAATTTGATTCAAACAGGTTTTTGCTGCCCAAAAGACTATTAATGATCCACTGTTTCCTAAACTGAAGGTCACTATTCCATCCTCTGAATGCATACTCATTTCAGAGCAGGCAGTGTAAGATTTGGGACCTGGGCATCAGTGTGCAAAACAAACCCATGTCTGGAGGACAGGTGTCCACTTTAGGACACAGGGAGATGCATGTATCTCTAAAGGTAATCCAAAAAATGCCTAGCAGATATTAATCTAGAAATGCCTGCAATGATTAAAAGCCAAATTAAATAAAAATTTACGACTGTGCCACTGCAATCCAAATGTGAATACTGTAAGCAGTGGTAGGAATGTAGAAGTAAGCAACGGATACTGGCCAGCTCCTGTGTGGTAACACCATATGGATCAAATTTTTTCACATTTGAAAGATGCATGTGAAAAAGTTATGATGGGGACCTACCAAAAACTCCCTTGGTTGGGATTAAAAAGGTGAATAGAATTATTTCTTACAATAAGGGTGATGAATTAAATGAAATTAGTACAGAACAAACTGGAAACAAATATATTAATTCATTTTTTAAAATGCAGAATTAATTGAACTGAAGACTTTGGACTTAAAAGTTCAAAAGAGCTAAGAAAAATAGGTGAGATAAAATCACGGAATGTAGGTCCAATGCTGCTTATTAAACAGGACAATCCAAGTGCAGTTTATATGGGGGGAAGAGTTAATTGCTTTTTCTTTTTTTGTTGTTTCCTATTGTTGGAAATAGCATTCTGAGATGTTTCATTAGCTGTACACGAGTTGAAAATAAGAAGTTAAATATATTGATTGAAAGCACTATGGAAAGAGCACATGTTTATTTTCATTACAGTTAAGAGCACTGATAGCACACAGCTGATGAGCTATTTTGAGTGATGAACCATGCCTATTTTGTCATCCCATACCCTTTCCTGTTGTAGCACAAGAAAGAATAAGTTCTAATTCTCAAAGCTGAACTTACTGCCTAGTCCACATTAAAACAGTGGAAAAACTAGTGAAAAACATAATCGAGACTAATTTGATGAAACAAATGGCTTTTGATTAAATAATGTTATGGAGAAACATCAAACAAATTAAGCACACAATTTCCTAGAGTTGCATTCCTCTCTAGTCCTGGTAGAGATTGAATTTGAGTGTGCAATAAATCACGTTTAAATTAATTTCTGTTAATAATTTCATCAAAAATACACAGAGACTGGTAAATAGTAGGCTAAAGGGTAGGACACTGACAGTAGCTGTCATGGGTTTGCTAAGCAGGAAAGCAGGAAATTGCCAGACCTCCCTTCTTTCACATTTCTCCCATGCACAAGGGACAGAGAAGAGGTATCTTTTTTCCCATGGAAAAAAAAAACAGCAAAACAACTTAAATTCTAAACTACCTCCTACACTTTCCTGAGAGTTAAAACCCTAGCTGCATGTTGACCAACTCTTAGCTCCTCACAGTTACCCACTGTCAACTCTGAAATCTGTAGCACATTAAGAAAGCACAAGTTGAGGACAGCCCGAAGTAAAGTGAATTAAAATTATGACAAATATTGCAGAGGATATAATTCCCTTTTTATTCAGTGCTTTGGCAGAGTTTCCATTCTGAGATGCCAGAAGAACAGAGAAAAAAAACGGACGAATCAGGGAGAACTCATGTTAAAATCAAATCAAGGAGTGCACCTTGATTTGAGCCTTTATGATCTTCTCTTCAAAAGGCAACTCTGCAAACAGCAGGCAAGTATAAAGTGTAGTTTGAGAAAAAAAAAACCCAAACGACTAAAAGTAAGAATATATCACATCAGTCAATCTCTATTTCAGGAAGTGATGCAAGAAAAGTCCGCAGCAAAGTGGGCCTCCCAGAAATACTCTGCCACCCACAGCATTGTGTAACCTTCCTTTGGTGTGAAACACGGCTGGGCTTAGCTCCTGCTAGCAGCAGTCAGCTGCAGCCCATGCAACCTTGCTGAAAGTTAGAGAAACAACAAACGACCACTGTTATTCCCCCACTCTGCAGAAGTGTGTCTGATTAAACTCTTGTTACAAAGCCCTACGACAGCAGAAATGAGTCCTGCAGTTTCTGATGGGAAAACTGCCTGCTCCACATCCCACCAGAGGGAATGGAAAGGCTGGTTTGCTTGAGAGCTGTTCATGTTTTGGATCTTGCCTCTTTTTGGAGCTCTTGGCCTTCAACTTGATTGTCTGGGATTTTTTCCCATTTCTCTCATTTTCTCTCCCATCAGGTAATTTTCTTTGTTTCTTTCTTCTTACAGTTTCCAAAACTGAACAAACAAGGAAAATACATGGTCAGGTAACAAAACTCAACACCTGACAATAACATTTAATAACTCATGCAACAATTACAGCTGATAAATTACTATATCACATAATTTTTGATTTGGCTGCCACCATAGTAAGTCTTGCATACAGAATATCCCACTGCACTACCTCAAACCTGATACTTTCTAAGCATATCTACATGGACTATTTCCTGGCAGAGTAACGGCTGCCTTAAAACTGTTGACTAAGCAAAGTAGGACTAGAAGAGAGCACGTTATTTGACATAATCTATCCTGTTCTCAGGATATTTGGTTGGATTTTTTTCTCCCCTATTCCTTTGAGGCCACAACTTCCCACCGCTGCTGCAGCAACAGTTCATCTGCTATTGCTTTCTTGCTTTCTGAGCAGGGCTGGTGGCAGGAAGCCACAACTGCTCCTTGTGTTTATCTCTCCCCATCTCGAAGCCCTGACAGAGTGAGTCTATTTGGATAGCAAGAAGCTGTGGTAACTAAGCAGCCACAAAATTTAAAAGGGACATTTCCAGCTACTTGCACTCCTAAGAGTAAGTGCAACGCCAGTCTTTTATAATAGAATATTTTTTTAATGTGAATGGAATGAGAAAAACAAATAGCAGGTTTTGTGTGGGTGTTTTACTTACATAATCTTAAACTAAATCTTCCTGCTTAAGAATAAAAAGCTCTTCATCCTAGAGCTGGTTTTTGCTGACAAACATATTAGCAATAACGTCATATTCCAGTTACAATCTCTATGTATTTCATCTTGAGCCTTTCTGTGAGAAGTTCAGAGCCATGCACAGCCCACTCTTTCTCTAGAATGTAGCTCCCATTTCCTGAGGGAATCAAACAGCCAGACCCACTTAACCCCTTCCAGGAATACTTAACACCCTGCCTCTGGAAGAACTGTTTCAACCAAACAGAGAAAACATTTGAAGGGGTAGGTCTAAAATGCAAGCTTCAAGCCCAGACCTCAGCTTTGCCAAAGAAGCAGTGCTTAAATCTAGGACTTTGGTTTAAGGTCGGCCAGTGAGTCAGGAGTAGACTCAGAGCCCATACTGGGATCAGCAATGCTCCCAGTCCTGCCTCCTGTGCTTGGACTACTCCTTTTGTTTTTGTATAGAAAATAACGACTGCAACACTCTCCAAGAAAGACTAAGAGAATGGTAATGAGACTGCTAGCAGTAGTTATTCTTCTAGCTGGGTCACCAGAATTAAAGAAAATTTTTTTTCATCAACAGTGCTCCTGAAAAATAAGATTTGATACTATAAACATCACCACAGATTCCAGGTCTTCTGTGTTCACACATAGTCCAAGGGTTTGATGAGATCAGGGTGCAATTTTTACATCTCAAGCACCATTATCTTTAGTGGACTTCCATTGCAGACAATGAAAAACACATTTTAAAGAAAAGGCTATGCCTGCATTTTTGCAAAGGTAAACTCTGCCTAATTTCTGCACACGCCTGTCCTCTGGACACCCTGCTGCCAGCGTAGCCCTGCTGGACCTGAGGTGATGCTCAGTGCCTCTGCATGGGGTGAGGGCTGGTTTGAGGAGGTTTGTGCTTCCTTAGTTTTTCCAAATGATGGGCAAGATTTCCCAGTGCACTCTGCCTGCCTTTTACTGCTTCAGGGATTCAGAGTGGTCATAAAGTTTAATTGCTCAATTAAGCAGAGTTTACAGTTGCTCTGTGTTGCTGGAGTGCCACAAAGCAGATTTAGCAAACTAGTGAAGCTGGATCATAACTGTGTCAAACCAAGACACACGTATCTCTGTGTGTGTGTGAAAAAAAAAATTCAATACATAGGCTAAAGAATCCTAAATACAGAAGTGGGTATAGATTGTACAGGAAGGCACATGTTTCAGTGTTGTAGAGCAACTTACAAGCAAGAACCCTAATCCCCCCTAATCTCTTTACAGGCAGAGAGAGCCCCCAGTGTGCAAGTCAAGCTGGCACAGCCAGGGTTCTGTCAGGGCTGCAAGATGGAGGGGAAACACAACAGCTGAGGCTTCCTTCCATTCTACCAGGGTAGCAGAAATAACCTGCTGTGAATGAAGCCCAGGAAAAGGAAAAAAAAAATGCACACAAGTGTCTATGACAATTTGCCAATGGAGGAATCTAAACTCTCATGGGGAGTGGAATTCAGTGAAGGTGGCTGTAGGTGAGGGCTCAGACCAGCTCTGCTTCTCACTGTCTGCTTGTCCTTTACCAGCTCCCTTTGGCAGCCCCACAGCTTCTGTCCCCACCCACCCTTGGCGGGTTCCTGTTTCTTTTCAAGTCTCTTGGTTGTGGGTGACGCCGGATGCATGTGCCTAAGGAGAACACAGCAAACACTTTAGGGTGGTGGAGGCCTCTAGAGACAATTTCACTACAAATAAATTCTTCAGTTATCTTAATGCCAGTTAGTATTAATTAACAGTTCAAGCCAGTAAGTATTAATTTTGGTAAGTGGGTGTTGTGCAGGGCTTGCAGGATTTTCAGAAACAGACAAATCAAAAAGTAAGCCATGCTTGGAAAACCAAACTAAAATAAAATTGTGAAATGGACAATGACACCAGCCCCCAGCTCAGACCCCATAGGATGGTGCCCATTTGGTGAGGCACTGCCTGTGCTGGGGTCATGCTCAGCTCCTAACTCTTCCCTGCTCAAGGAGCTATTCCAGTCCTCCTGCTCCCTGACAAAGTCACATTGAAAACCATTGCTTTTGGGATCCACGTTGAAGTTTGCAGCAGTATTTTTTAAAGCATTATTTTTGAGTCTGTGACAGTAGTACAAATCAGCTGATTTCTAGTTGTTCTTTAGTACAGATAAGTAGTGACAGATTTGAGTTAGTACAAACACACTTCACTGTAGCTTTTCCACTATGTTTGAGGTGCACGTTTTGCTTGGTGGTGATGAAAAAGACACAGGAACATTAGCATTCACTCCCCATGGCAGCTGGCATTAGTGCCAACCAGTGTGCTCCCGCTCTCCATACCACAAGGACACTCACAGCTACACTGGGCTGCACACAAGCCAGCTTTGCCCTCCCCATCTCCTGCCACCCACACACATTTAGATCAGCACTGAGTCTGTTCCAGGCTGCTTGTCACAACCCTCTGACAAAGCAAAGAGAGACAAAGGGATAAAGGGTTCAGAGAGAATTAGCAAGGAGGTAAGAGATGGAAGGAATACATATGTGGAGTGGAATATGCTTAAATAGATCATTGACTGGGGTTTCCAGTTGTGTTTGAGGAAGCCTTCAGTAGAAAGCATTCTACAGGACTCCAAGCAGATGACAGAAGTTGCAAAGGTCACTTTAAGTGAACTGATTTCAAATCTAGATCAGATTAGAACAACTGGAGGTCTGATCACTAGATGGTTATGCAAGAGTCGCATGTGAAATCACCAACAGCTCCTTATAGTGTTGTTCAAGTGAAACCCTCTGCCCAGCCTTTCCTCTGGAAAGTTAATGCAGGAATAGCTGAAAGAAAATGCATTTTGAGATTTATTTTTCATTCTCAGAACATCCCATAAAGTAGCTGTTTCTTTTGGACATTTGGGAAAGAATAACTGCATACATTCTTTAAAGCAGTGTTATGTTGTTTGGATCACAGCTACCTATTGAACAACTGTCACATCATAATTCAGGGACATATGCCAACAAATTTGAAATCCAAACTCGCAGACATTAACAGGAACATGAAGAATTTAGATAAATTGTGCACTTCAACCTCTAAGCAGGCAAGCCTGCACTGGCATTGCTCTACATAAAGCAAGATTTCTGTTGCTACGGTTTCCAAATGGCCTCATTGTGAGCAATCAATAAAGGCACTGAATGAAATTGTTAAATTAAAACTGCAGCTCCTGATGCTGAAGGCAAGGACTCTGTGCATGTTCAGTCACAACTATAGGTTAGTTTGTTTAAGTCTTTGTATTCAGAGGATTTCATCACTGCATAGAGCAAATTCATGCATGCACAGCATGAGATCAAAGAGAAATGGTCGCTTTTTCTTTTTGCACAAATGATGGTTTGACTTTTGAGCTGTTGAAAGGCAAATCAAGATCATGACATACAACTAACTGCAGAATATTTTGTTCAAAATTATAAATTGCTGTATCACATTTTAGTATGTCATTAAAGCACATTAATATTATTTCTGTTACATATGAATAAAATTTCAAAAATTAATACAATACAGAAAATTTCAAGTTTTCTACAATTTTAGTGAAAAAGGTATAAACACTAAGTACAGTCAAATTGAACATCAAAAGATCTGAAACTGAATGCTGTCTATGGATAAAAAAGTATTTATATCAGCTCAATATGAAGAGACAAAACAATATAATTACCATTAAAGATCATTTGGGATGACAGAAGATTGTGAAAAGTTATGGTTTTGGTTTACCTATCGAAAATGCTGCTGGCCATGGAATGGAATTACATGGTAGAGATTATATGGGACCTTGTTTTCAAAATACTTTAACTCTTCAAATAAACAACTAGCAACTAAGTCCAGAATGCATAATAAACAGAACTGAAGAGCTTTTAACCCCAATCTTAAAAAAAAAAAAAAGGAAAAATGCTTATATAAGAATAACTAAGAATAACAGTTCAGAGCCTCTTTAAATCCAATGGAATACATTTTTTAAACCCTTAATACCCTAATGTATTTGTCCCAAGCACAACCCTGGTGTGTCTGTGAGATACTTGACCTGTTTCCTTTCAAACCCCTCAAAATAATAGAATTGGTAGAACAGAAAGGCTTACTCCCCTTAATACAGACAGCATGCTAGATGGAAAATAAATGTTCCAAAGATTTCAAATGATAATCAACAGAAGTCATAATTACCAAAGGCAGAGGTACTTTAAAAGCTTAACTGTTAATTAGATATAAACTATGAATCTATGTCCTTCTGAAAACAGAACTCAGGCTTCTAAGTTACCTAAAGGCAGAGGTTTTGTATTCCCTTGAGATTTAGGCATCTACATCTCATATATATTTTAAACATTTTTGAAATCTGGCATTCGTTTCCAATCTAGCCACTGATTTTTGTGTGGTATAAAATCACCAGAGTTTGTATTTCTATACTTACCTTACTCCAAACTCCTTCATGTGACAAGACTTTGCAAGCCAGGATCAACTGTGCCTTTCATGTGTGAAATGAGAGACACTAACCATAAAATCACAGAATCATCTGTGTCAGAAAGGACCTTTCAGATCATTGAGTCCAACTATAAACCCAATACTACCAAACCCAACACTAAAACATTTCCCAAGTACCAAATCTACAACTCTTCTAAACACCTCCAGAGACAGTGATTCTGCCACTTTCCTGGGCAGGCTGTTCCAGTGTCCAACCACCCTCTGGGCGAAAAACCTTCTTCTAATATGCAACCTAAACCTCCCCTGACACAACTTCAGGTCATTCCTTCAGGTACTGAAAGAACAATGGACTACGGGATGAGATTTTATTTGTATGAATGTTCCAGTCAATCATCATAGGACACACATATAATTATTTCACTTTGTGTGTGAACCCTTCTCTAGAAGAACAAAGTACCTTACAAAATGTGAACTTTGTCTTCATAAATAAGAGCATCTGGTTTGCTGTCTAACCATCTGGCTTGTCTAAAGTTTACAGTCTCCTGAGTGTTATTCACAGGCCCACATATGAGCAAGCCTCCACAGACATTTTTATTCAGTAAAAGCTTTCCCAAGCCCCTCATTTTTTCTATCTGTTTTTGATCTTGTAAAAAAATGTCACTTTAATACGTGTGTTGTAATACTGCATGTGTTTGTGTTTCTGTGAACTGTGCAGATCTCCTAGTGTGTAGATATTATGGGCTAGATTCTCTTGGGAACAGTGGAGGAATGAACTATGGAAGAATCATTTGAAGATACCAGACTCTACGACTTCTCTGCGGTCTCTGAACAAAGGGCTAGGTGAGGATGGATAGATTACTTTAAAATGCATCAACTATTAACATGTAACAAGGCATTGAGGATTGTTTCAGTTCAAGAGCTACAGCTGGTAATTGGTAACAACCACTTTGTCAATCCTACACCAGACAGGCATTCTGCTGCGTTTAACAATTCCATGACTCCTGACAGCATGCAGTGTCCAGATAAGCTAGCTGTGTTCAGCTCTGTGTGAATAAAATGTGTTATTATTTTCCCTTAATTCTACAAGCTAAACAGTCACTACGTTTCTGTCTGCTCTCTCTGTTTCATAAACACAAGATTTTCCATCCAGAGCCCTTAGAAAGCCTTGCCAAAAGGGTTCATTCTCCTTTAGAGTTCAACTGCTCCAGTTTCTGAAGAAAATGTCTCAGTTCTCTGGTGGGTCAGTAAGTACACAACAGTTCACGAGCTCTGATACTTCTGCCTAATCTGCTCTCTTACCACAGGCAATGGAAAATGTTTCACTTGAAACAACAAACATTCAAAATCAGAAATAGAAATTACCTCAGTAGATATTAATATAACTTCACAGAAGCCTATCTCTTTCTGCTCTAAACCATGACTGATGTTTCAGCAAAGTAAATGTGCGCATATTTTAGTCTTTTTCTGTAGTTCATAACAATGGTTGCACCTCTTTATCTATTAGAAGTCAGAAACTTTCTGTATATATTTATCATATGTGTGATTTAAAGAGAAGTACAGACCTATGGATTATGGAGTACAGTACTGTATTTGCAATCTGAACATAATTAAGCCAACTGGAGCAAAAAGCTTGTATTGTAGGTGTGAAATAGGTGTCTATTTCTACAGTCACTCTTCCTCATATTTCTTTAATATAAGAAAGGATCCCAATAGCCCTGCAGAAGTTAAGACCCAGGACTTCTCTTTCTGCAGAGGAGTTGAGAGAGGGCAGCTGGATCCCACTGGACCCTGCTGTGTTTAGTTTCTAAAAATGGGAACTAAACTGAGAAGCAGCCTCCAGGGGCAGCAAAATACAGCAGGAAGCTTGGAGATGCCGTTCTGTTCTAAAAAAATAAATTGTTTCATGAACGTGATTCTATTTACTTCTTTGCTTATTCGTGTAGCTTGGGGGTACTGGCCTGTTGCCAGGTCAGCTTCTTGCAGCTTTGATTCCTGTTGACATACTAAAGTGTGAGTGTGTGAGCTCACGCACACATACTTAAAAGCAGCTTCTGTGAATGCAGAGGAGAAGAGTTTTAAGTAATTCTAATCTGCTATCATAGATTTCACTAAAGCCTTGTATGCTGCAAGAGAGATCGACCATATATATTCCAAGTCTAAATCCTAGATCATTAATTTTAGTCTCTCTCATATAGACAGATTCTAAAATGAGCCATAACTTTCCATCTAGAAAGTTAGTGTGTTAACTGATTATACAAACTTCCAGCCATTGTAAATAGGATGCACGTTGCAAATTTAAGTCCCAACTTTTTTCAGATTTCAGCAACCACTCAGGTAACAGAGCTAAAACAGTGAGCCTTAATCTTTGTCTGTATGTTCCGATACAAGATGGGCTTTGTATTTCTACTGTTTATTGTACTGAAAGACCTAGCCTATTCATTCAAAATGAAAGTCAAGACAATCATTAATTGTGATTTTTCCCAAATAGCAATGCTAAGCCTGGTCCTAAGTAAACTATTGTATTGCTAATTATTTACATGCATTGAATTTCACTGTGAACGAGCCTATCACTGTGTTAATTTCTACATTACAAATTGTCTCATGCTCTCAATCTCAATGCAACATTAGCATTTTTAACCTGTAAATGGGAGACAGTATTCACACCAATCAGGATAATTCACATCCTTATGTTCCAGAGCTTATGCTACAGAGCTTCATTTGAGAAGGATAATTAAACCAAAAAATTTGCTTTAGATTTCAAATATATTTTTAAGAAAAAAATATTTATTGCTATGAAAATCTTGTGTGATCCATATTTGTTTTCAGAACATATTTCCAAGAGCTGGGAAGATTTGTTTTCTGGCATGCATCAAACATTTTTCCATTGGCCACAGCATTCTTGCACTAATTGAGTTTAGAAAACTCTTCAGCTGCTGCCTGGATGAATACAATCCGTGAAAGCAAGCCTCAGAAATAATGGGATCCATTAGCTAATTACACTTTATCATCAAACATGCATCAGTTGCGAAATGTAATATGAGAACTATATTCTGCTATCCTAGACCTTTCAGATTATAAAATCTACCATCAAAAAGGGATGTCAGTATCTTCTTTCCTGACATACTTCATACTTTCTAGTGAAGGAATCCACTGATTTTCAAAAGATACAAAAGTGTACAAGACCAACACGTCCTTCTGAAGAGATGATTTTACTGTCTGAAGTAAAAACTTTAGAGAATTTGCTTTGTTTATCACGCATGAAATCCGAACAAATCTGTTCCCTAGTTAAAATTATCCACTCTGCTAAAAAAACCACACAAAATCCTACGAAGTACAATCAATTGCAAACTGGGACATTTTGGTAAAGGCGTGGATCTTTTGAAATGTGATTAAGGACTATGTAGAAGAATGTTTCTTTTTATTTCCCCTAAATGTTCCTTTACTTTCACAATAATTTTATTTCCTATGACAATATATATAGAAGTAACAGATTGTATTTTGCCATAGGTCTTATCTTTCTATTAATGTTTTAGATAATACATGAGGAAGATAATGTCGCTATTTCTCCCTTTATTTTTCCACTGAGACCATTTTTTCTCCTTTTCAAACAGAAGGAAATTTAGAGCCACATTACAGCTGGCCTTGTTAACATACTGACCTTGACTCTTTGTTGTTGCCTTACACTCTTGGCAGCTACATAATTCCGTGCTAAGCGGAAGCTAAAATGCTGTCCTCTCTGAATGTTTACCTTCTGAACTTACATGTGAATTTCATTTCAAAGAGGACAAGATCTGAGCAGAGGAAAACATCATGACTTCACATGGAAGTCCAGTCACTTGCTGTTTTAGATTCCAAACTACATAAAATCCCAGAAAAAACAAATCCCATGGAAGCACCTAAGTCACAAAAATCTTCAATATATTTGACTCCCCTGTTGCCAAATAAAGTGTGAGCATTCAAGTAACAAATATGTTTAAATTTAAAATTCATGGGTTGGACTGCATCAGCCTGACAGTGTTGGTGGGCAGTGGACTGACACACGGGTTCTGTACTGCAGGTTTTGGACTGCAGTCTGGTACTATGCTCCACGCTGGCAAATTTCCAAAGAATCATTGCTGCTCTCCTCAGCCCAACTCATTGGCTCTGCTCAGCTCACCTCTGTCTACCTCCTGCCATTCCCTTCCAGCCCTCCTCCCTGTGGAGCCATGTAATATACACAAGGTTTGTGCTCCTGTCACAAAGTGAATAAACAACTGGAGATGCTGTCAGAGACACTCCTTACAGTGCTACATCCTGCTGCCATACCCTCACTGTTTCTAGAAAACTGAGAGAGAGGAGCATGGCATGTGGCTGATCTGTGGGAGATGAGCAGGTCACAGCAGCAGCTGACAGCAAAGCCTGCAATGAGGTCAAAGCAGCCCCAGTGGAGGAGGTCAGCTAGTGAGACTCTCAATCCCTTAAAGCCTCACTAAATGCCCATGTAAAAGATTTTGTAGTTGCAAGAATCTTGTTGCTACAAAGATACACAACACATAATCTGTGTAGAATTCGTAGAATGACTGTGAAATAAACTACTTAGATCTCTGTAAAATCCAAATAGTTTTCCTTCTATTAGGAAATAATAAAATGCCCTATATATAGATGAGTACAATCCTGCCAGCTTTTTATGAGATGCTCTTTCTGCTAAGAGAAGAGTGGTTCACCTGCAAACATGCTTAATTTCTCTGCGTCCGATTTTTCCCTATAAGAGTCCTCACACTGGTGCAAAATCAGGTTAACAAGAAAAAAAAAAGAAGGCCACCAAACAAATGCCTTACATTCCACAGGTGCAATTATTTCACAAACAAAAAGGAAGTGAACACAAGAGTTTGTAGGTGGTGCTGGCAGATTCTAACCATGTACTCCTTTTGAAATCTGAGATATATTACCATTTTAAAGTACTCTGTGCTCAGTAAAACTAAATAGGCATATTGTTAGTACTGGGACTTTTTGTAAAAGTATAGTATCTTACCTGAGGGGTTTCTTTTCCATTCTGGTATCTTTTTTTTTTCCGTCTTGTTTTGTGCTATTTATGTTCCAAATAACTCCTACAACGGTACACAGCCTACAACCTCTTAGCTCTTATTCCTGTTTTTATGCTAGAAAGCAAAGGGAGCAAGCAGCACAAAGCCTTTAACCTTCTCTTCCAGGCAAACTTATCACTAAATGGTGGTTATTGTCCTCTTTTGCTAATAGAAGGCAGAAAGATACATGTATGTAGGCATATCCCTGGCTTACAGGCTCCTCTAGGATGATTGCTTTCAGTTCCAGGAGGATCATGCAGCAGATGAACATTCAAATGAGGATGAATTTTAAAGGACCTAAGAAAGCATGCTTCCAAAATGTAAGTTTTATACATGTTAAAAATACCTATTTAATGGCATTCATATTAAAACACAGATTTTCAGTAGCAGACTTAGATAATACCCACACTGGAAATCGATTTAGAGTTGCTTTCTTTTTCTTTGAAAGTTCCCTGGTGTTCTGGATTGCAAGGCAGGATGTATTCTATTACCATCTGTATGGCAGTTGTCTAGGTGTTAAGTGGGCAATTTCCCCTTATCTCTCTCCCTGCGAGATCACAATCACTCCTCCCTCAGCAGGGGGCATCCCGTGATAAGAGGCTATTGAATGTCACTGCATGGCTGATAAGAACTGTAACATCCCATTGTGAGATGCTCCGCCCAGAGGGAGGAGCCGAGCATTGCTATCCAGATATAATCAGGAGATTCTGACACACCAGCACAGCTTCTCCACTGGATTCACCAGAGGAACAGCAGCTGCTTCTTCTTCCACGGATCTGCGGAGGAAGAATCACCCTTTTTCTACAGGACCCCCTGCTCCAACAGAACCACACCTGACACCTCAGGAGGACTGCAGCCACTTTTCCAACTGGACTGCTGCCAGCACCCTGACCAACAGGGTGTCAGGTTGAGTTCTGACTCTGTCATTTTAGTGTACTGCATTGTTTTTGTTTTATCATTTTATGGTTTTTCCCCCCTTCCCTATTAAAGAACTGTTATTTCCTGCTCCCGTATTTTTTTTTTTTTTTTTTTTTTTTGCCTGAGAGCCCCTTAATTTAAAATTCATAGCAATTTGGAGGGGTGGGGAGGGTTTGCATTCTCCATTTCAGGGGAAGCTCCTGCCTTCTTTAGCAGGCACCTGTCTTATCCAAACCAAGACAGATTTTTGGCGCCCAACGTGGGGCTCGAGGGCAAATAAACAAAAAGGGAATAACAGTTCTTGAGTAATCTAATTTTTGTGTGGCTATACAAACCTCATCAAGTGACACCATGTGGTCCAGTTTACCCTGGTTTGGGTGGCACGTGATCATGGCTGTATCTCTCCCATTTGTAGGCCCTTATCTTAACATGGGTCCTATAACCAAGGCTACTGTGGCTATTATCCGGTTTGTTTTATGGGTGAATAAGGTGAGGAATTCATGGATTTTTAACTTCCTCTGGAAGGCAGGCACATGGATTCACAGCTATCACACCTTAACTATGTGTTTTTGGGGTTACTTTAATAATGGCACCTGCTGTAAGGAAATTACACCAGGGGAAATTTTCTCCCAACCCTTTAATCACCTCTTTGGGTCCACCCCACCAGTTTTTGAAGGGTTCAGATCCAATCTAAACATTAATGATATCATACAGTGGCTGGTGTTGCTGATAGGCCTGTTCTATTTAGCATTTAGAGAGAGAGAGAGACTAACCTGGATAACTACCCTGACACCTGCATCAGAACCTAACACGCCACCAGAGTCCAGGGATGCTGTTGCCCCAGAGCCTACTCCTACCCCACAGCCCGTGCCAGATGTGAACCACCCAGATTGGGTGGGGGGTCTGGTGAAGGAGATGCGTGAGATAGGCCAGATCCTGAAGGAGTACACTTCCCCAGCTGGTGCAGAGCCCTCCCCCTGCTTTGAAGAGAGAGAATCTAATAGTGCAGCAGCAGAACCCACAGATGTTACAACTGTCCAGGTTCCAGCTGAACTGCAGAGGCAGTCACAGCCAGCAGCAGTTGCCCCTGTAGAAACAAGGAGATCTAAAACAAAAGCAGAGCACCCAGATAGGGGAGGGCCCTCACAACCCACAGGGGAGCCAGAGGTTGCAATCATCACCGAGTCCCTGACTTACGAAAGTCTCCGTAATCTACACAAAGACATTGTACGACGGGGACGTGAGGCTTATACAACCTGGCTACTTCGGGTCTGGGACCTTATGGGTACAGGTGTGCAACTGGATGGTGGTGAGGCAAGGAATCTGGGACCCTTAACTCAGGACTCCGGTATCAATCAGATTTTTGTAAGGGAGCCAGGGTCCCTTTCCCTCTGGGAGCGGCTTTTAACAAGTGTCAGAGAGAGATTTGTCCACAGGGAAAGAATGCAGGAGCAGCACCACAGAATGCGCTGGAAGACTCTTGAGGAAGGGATCCAACAGCTGAGGGAAGTGGCAGTATTGGAGGTACTCTTTGGGAGAGATGGACAGCATGATAATGACCCCGACCAGGTCAGGTGCACAGGGCAGATGCTGTGGAGTCTGGCAAATCTGGGGCCATCTCAATACACCACTTTCATTGCAACGATCAATGCTGATACCAACCGAGAGACAGTGGGTTCTGTGGCAAACAAACTTAGAAATTATGAAAGTATGATCAATGGCCCCATGCAAGCTCATGTCTCTGCCGTGGTCCAAGAACTCAGAGAGGAGATGAGGGAGATGAGGGAGGCGGTGAGAAGGAACAATTCCCATATTGCACCAGTGCGAGTCACAGGCCCCAGAGTTAGAGCCCAACATTTTCCACCTAGAGAGAGAGGGTACACCCCACGGGCTGACTTGTGGTTCTTTCTGAGGGACCATGGGGAAGACATGGGAAAGTGGGATGGAAAACCCACTTCAGTCCTGGCAGCAAGGGTGCGTCAACTCAAGGAGGGAAACACTAACCGAGAGAACTCCAGTAAAGTGAAGGTAGCCTCAACCTCCCATGACCGAGCTGCTGAGTATGATCCGTCAGATCCCCTTGAGGGTACCTCTACCATGTATGCCCAGGGAAGAAATAATAACCAGGGTTAGGGGGGCCCTGCCTCTAGCCAGGGAGAGGCACGGGAAAATCGGATTTTCTGGACGGTGTGGATCCGATGGCCTGGCACATCAGAACCACAAAGGTACGATGCTTTAGTGGATACTGGTGCACAGTGTACCCTGATACCATCGGGACATGTGGGGGCCGAACCTGTTTCCATTGCCGGGGTGACGGGGGGATCACAGCAATTGACCCTTTTGGAAGCTGAGATGAGCCTGACTGGGAAAGACTGGAAGAAACATCCTATTGTGACTGGCCCAGAGGCCCCATGTATTCTAGGCATAGACTTCCTCCGGAATGGCTATTACAAAGACCCAAAAGGACTCAGATGGGCTTTTGGCATAGCTGCTGTAGAGGCAGAGAACATTAAGCAGTTGAACACCTTGCCTGGACTGTCAGAAAACCCATCCGCAGTAGGACTCTTGAATGTGGAAGAGCAACGAGTGCCAATCGCCACCTCGACGGTGCACCGCCGGCAGTATCGGACGAATCGAGACGCCGTGATCCCCATCCACAAAATGATCCGTGAGCTGGAGAGCCAAGGGGTGGTCAGCAAGACTCACTCACCCTTTAACAGTCCCATCTGGCCTGTGCGCAAGTCTGACAAAGAATGGAGATTGACTGTGGACTATCGTGGCTTGAATGAAGTGACTCCACCACTGAGCGCTGCTGTGCCAGACATGCTGGAACTCCAGTACGAGCTGGAGTCCAAGGCAGCAAAGTGGTATGCCACCATTGACATTGCTAACGCGTTTTTCTCCATTCCTCTGGCAGCAGAGTGCAGGCCTCAGTTTGCTTTCACCTGGAGGGGCGTGCAGTACACCTGGAACCGACTGCCCCAGGGGTGGAAGCACAGCCCCACCATCTGCCATGGACTGATCCAGACTGCACTGGAAAAGGGTGAGGCCCCAGAACATCTGCAATACATCGATGACATCATTGTGTGGGGGAACACGGCAGTGGAAGTATTTGAGAAAGGAAAGAAAATCATCCAGATTCTGCTAGAAGCCGGTTGCGCCATCAAGAAGAAAAAAGTCAAGGGACCTGCTCGAGAGATCCAGTTCCTGGGAGTAAAGTGGCAAGATGGACGGCGTCAGATTCCCATTGAGGTCATCAACAAGATCACAGCAATGTCTCCACCAACTAGCAAGAAGGAAACACAAGCTTTCCTGGGTGCCATAGGCTTTTGGAGGATGCACATTCCCGAGTACAGTCAGATCGTGAGCCCTCTTTACCTGGTCACCCGCAAGAAGAACGAGTTCCACTGGGGCCCTGAGCAGCAACAAGCTTTTGCCCAGATTAAGCAAGAAATTGCTCATGCTGTTGCCCTTGGCCCAGTCAGGATGGGACCAGAGGTAAAGAACGTACTCTACTCTGCAGCCGGGAACCATGGTTTGTCCTGGAGCCTTTGGCAGAAGGTGCCTGGGGAGACTCGAGGCCGACCACTGGGATTCTGGAGTCGAAGCTTCAGAGGGTCCGAAGCCAATTACACTCCCACAGAAAAGGAAATCTTGGCTGCCTACGAAGGAGTTCAAGCTGCCTCAGAGGTGATTGGCACGGAAGCACAACTCCTCCTGGCACCCCGACTACCGGTGCTGGGGTGGATGTTCAAAGGAAAGGCTCCCACCACCCACCATGCCACTGATGCTACATGGAGTAAATGGATTGCCCTCATCACACAGCGCACCCGTATTGGAAACCTGAATCGCCCTGGGATTTTAGAGATAATTACAAACTGGCCGGAAGGTGAAGATTTTGGTCTTTCTGATGAAGAGGAACAAGAGCAAGTAACACGTGCCGAAGAAGCTCCACCATACAACCAACTCCCAGCAGAGGAAACACGCTACGCTTTTTTCACTGACGGTTCCTGTCGCATCGTAGGGTTGAACCGGAAGTGGAAAGCAGCCGTATGGAGTCCCACACGACAGGTTGCTCAGGCTATCGAAGGAGAAGGTGGATCAAGTCAACTTGCTGAACTCAAAGCTGTTCAGCTAGCCCTGGACATTGCTGAGAGAGAGAAATGGCCAAGGCTCTATCTTTATACTGATTCGTGGATGGTAGCCAATGCTCTGTGGGGCTGGCTGGAAAGGTGGAAAAAGGCCAACTGGCAGCGTAAGGGAAAACCAATCTGGGCTGCTGAGGAATGGAAAGAAATTGCCGCTCGGTTGGAGAACCTACCTGTGAAAGTCCGCCACGTAGATGCCCACATCCCCAAGAGCCGGGCTAATGAGGAACATCGAAACAACGAACAGGTAGATCAGGCAGCAAAAATAGAGGTGTCGAAGATAGACTTAGATTGGCAACATAAGGGGGAGTTGTTCCTAGCTCGATGGGCCCACGATGCCTCAGGTCATCAAGGTAGAGATGCCACCTATAGGTGGGCACGAGACCGAGGAGTAGATTTAACCAAAGACAGTATTTCTCAGGTTATCCATGACTGTGAAACGTGTGCTGCCATCAAGCACGCCAAGAGAGTGAAGCCCCTGTGGTATGGTGGGCGGTGGTCCAAGTACAAGTATGGGGAGGCCTGGCAGATCGACTACATCACACTGCCCCAGACACGCCAAGGCAAGCGCTACGTGCTGACCATGGTGGAAGCCACCACGGGATGGTTGGAGACCCACCCTGTGCCTCACGCCACTGCCCGGAACACCATCCTGGGCCTGGAAAAGCAAGTGCTGTGGAGACATGGAACCCCTGAGAGAATTGAGTCGGACAATGGGACCCATTTCAAGAACGGCCTTATCAACACCTGGGCCAGGGAACATGGTATTGAATGGATATACCATATCCCCTACCATGCACCAGCTGCCGGGAAAGTTGAACGGTGCAATGGACTACTCAAGACTACCCTGAAGGCACTTGGTGGGGGGACTTTTAGAAATTGGGAGATGAACTTAGCAAAGGCCACCTGGATGGTCAACACCAGAGGGTCTATCAATCGAGCTGGTCCTGCCCAGTCTGAACCCCTGCACACTGTAGATGGAGATAAAGTCCCTGTTGTACACATGAAAGGTATTTTAGGAAAGACTGTTTGGATTACTCCCACCTCAGGCAAAGACAAACCCATCCGTGGAATTGTTTTTGCTCAAGGACCTGGTTACACTTGGTGGGTAATGCAGAAAGATGGAGAAAGCCGTTGTGTACCACAGGGAAACCTAGTCTTAAGTGAGAACTGTGTGTAAGGATTCATTGTGATGCAGATGGAAATAGAATAAGGGGTGGATTATGTTCTGGATTGCAAGGCAGGATGTATTCTATTACCATCTGTATGGCAGTTGTCTAGGTGTTAAGTGGGCAATTTCCCCTTATCTCTCTCCCTGCGAGATCACAATCACTCCTCCCTCAGCAGGGGGCATCCCGTGATAAGAGGCTATTGAATGTCACTGCATGGCTGATAAGAACTGTAACATCCCATTGTGAGATGCTCCGCCCAGAGGGAGGAGCCGAGCATTGCTATCCAGATATAATCAGGAGATTCTGACACACCAGCACAGCTTCTCCACTGGATTCACCAGAGGAACAGCAGCTGCTTCTTCTTCCACGGATCTGCGGAGGAAGAATCACCCTTTTTCTACAGGACCCCCTGCTCCAACAGAACCACACCTGACACCTCAGGAGGACTGCAGCCACTTTTCCAACTGGACTGCTGCCAGCACCCTGACCAACAGGGTGTCAGGTTGAGTTCTGACTCTGTCATTTTAGTGTACTGCATTGTTTTTGTTTTATCATTTTATGGTTTTTCCCCCCTTCCCTATTAAAGAACTGTTATTTCCTGCTCCCGTATTTTTTTTTTTTTTTTTTTTTTTTGCCTGAGAGCCCCTTAATTTAAAATTCATAGCAATTTGGAGGGGTGGGGAGGGTTTGCATTCTCCATTTCAGGGGAAGCTCCTGCCTTCTTTAGCAGGCACCTGTCTTATCCAAACCAAGACACCTGGACACCCAACAAAACTGAATTACTAATGGCTTACCTTTGGGTTGATCATAAGTTTTAGCTGAACCTTTTTGTCTAACTGGGTTAATTAGGTATTATGTTTTCTCTTTTTCACCTAAATAAAGGTTTTATAATGTCTTAATATTCCAGCTCCTGCAGCTGCTTTCACTGCGCAAGTTAAAGATCTCTCTCGTGCCTTGTCACCTATTTTCAGCAAACACGCAAAACCTGTCGTGGTTCTGAAATTTCCACTCATCTTCAAGAACTAACTGAAACTGGCCAACAAGGAGGTGACCATTCCCCTTCCTCCCATGATAGGGAAAGACTGGATGATAGACATGTGTGAGTGCATAAACAGCGTTCCTTAGGAAACAGCCTTAAAGAAATAAATCACTGTTTGGATCACATGTTAAAGCTTTGTACAATTGAGGGTTTGAGATGTGCTAAATCTTACACCTTCTGCACAGTCCTATTCACTTGAACAGAACTAATCACTCAAATTGCATAAAGCTAAGTGCTTGTTTAAATCCTCACATGACTGATGACTAATGTTCAGTATTTCAAATCCTGTCCCAAGACAAAGGAACTGATTGTTTCATTTGAACAGTCAACTTTGTAATCATCATAGTAATTTAAATCTCTATCATTTAAAATGTCTAAGAAGCATGACCTCGCTTCATCAACAGATTCTCCTTTTGTCCTTCTAGAAAATTTCGCTAACTATATACTACTGCATTAGAAGTAAAATATTTTCAGTCTGAAAGTGACTTAAACTCCATGCTTTATGACAGATATTAAACAAGAAATAAACGGAGACAGAAGACAAATTTGATGGGGTTCCCTGGGTGCACTAAATCTAAAGAGAACTCTGAGTTGATTTTAAATATAACCATCACTGAGTATTTAAGTGGTTATAAGGAATTTTCTGAGTATGTGTCAGTGTACAGTGCCAGAAGCGAATACAGGGCTTACTGCTTCATCTTCTCCAGCTTCCCAGAGTTCAGAATTATAAAAGAAATGGAGTTTGTATTGTGGCATCTCTAGGAGCTTCAAAGAGCGGCTGTATGCCTTTGGGGCATGGCATCATTTTGCTCTCCTTACAGCAGAAGCCCACCTGGGTTCTGCTTTGTGCCTGGGACCCAGCAAAGCGCCCAGCGGTGCCGGCAGCGGAGCAGGCCGCTGGCGGGTGCCCAGGCTCTCTGGGCCCACCGCTCTCGCAGCGCTTCCCACTGCCGGGCCGAGCTCGGCGGGGCCTGCCCGCCGCGGGGCCGCAAAGCGCGCCAGCCGGGGCCGAGGCGGCCGCGCTCTCTGTCGCGCTGCCGGAAGTGATGGCACTGCGCTTTGCGGCGCGGCGCCCCTGATCCGAGGCCCGGAAACCCCGTGCGGCCTTTTCGCGGAGCCACCGCCGAAAACGGGTGAGTGTCGGCGCCCTCCGGCCGCCCGCTCGCGCCCCTGCCCGCGCCCCCGCCCGCCCGCGCTCACGCCGCTCCGTCTCTCTTGCAGGAACAGCCATGCCGGCCAAGGGTCCCCTGCAGAGCGTCCAGGTTTTCGGACGAAAGGTGAGGCGCGGGCATGGCGGCCTGCACCATCTGCTCCTCGCTGCCGGGCTGGCCCGCGCCTTTGGGCCGTTCGCGCTCGGGGTGTCTCGGCCGCACCTCCCTGCCGGGGCCGTGCGGCGGGGCTTAGCCGCGGAGGGCCGGCGGGGGGGAGTCCCGCCGCGCAGCCCACGTGTCCCGCTGCGGGGCTGCCGCAGCGTGCCGTGCCCCTGGTGCCCTACGGAGCTGTGGGGAATCCTTTGCTCCCCTCGTGGGTGGGTCTGGGCGGCCTCTCAGCAGAGTCTAACGGAGTGGCCGCCGCTGTCGCCCCAATCCACAGCGGCCTGGCTTCCCATTGCCGGTGAGGAGAGGTAAAGTTCGCCCTGTTGGGTGTAATGAAGCGTCTCGAATAATTCACGGTACCAATCTCTTGTGAGAAAAAGAATCACAAAACGACGGTGTTGTAGAACGGAGGGGCCTTTCTTTCGTATACAACTGAGTCTTGTAACTATAAATCAAACACTGAAACTTTTATTAAGATTTTGTTTTAACACTGATTATACCTGGTGGTATAGGGAGAGATGCTGTTTAGTTTAGTGCATAATGTTAGTCTGGGACATAAGACTAGGACTGTTCAATTGTTGAAATTAAATTTACGTTCCTGCTGTGTGTGCAAAAAAATCGCTGTGTTGATACACCTTTGGATTTTTAGAAAACTGCAACGGCTGTTGCCCACTGCAAGAGAGGAAATGGCCTCATAAAAGTTAATGGAAGACCTCTGGAAATGATTGAGCCCAGAACTCTGCAGTATAAAGTAAGCATCCTCCCAGCCTCTGCCCTGCATCCCTTTTTATACATGTAGTAACTTCACACTAGGGACAAGCGGCTTGTCCTACTGAAGTACCATATTTTTGGTTGCTTACCTGAAATACAAATGCTGTTAGGAACATTCAGTAAACTGCACTTCTGTGATGGGGGGTTTTGCTTAACAGGTTTCACTTAATATGAAGTATCTGTTGTACTTCCTATCCACTTTCTAAACAAAAATGGGTGACTTAAAGCTCTCATTTTAAAAAGGTTATTTAGAACTTTATACAGTAGCTGCTGAACAATGCTGACAGAATCTGAAACTATCTAGATAACTATAAAGTATAATAAATGGTGAAGAAAACTACCTACAAACTACTCCAGGTCTTAAAATTTAATGAACTTATTTTTTGTATGTAATTATGGCATTCTAGTTAGACTGTTCTCTTGTTCTTAATTCCCACCTACGTGTCCTTTGCTAATAAGATATTTGAAACTTAAATAAACTAAAGATTTCAATAAATATGTCTTATGACAGCACTAGTAGATGTCAAAGAACTCTGTGAGAGGTGTACTTGATCTGGGTGTGCTTTTAAAATCAAGGCTCCATTTTTTAGAAGATTCAATGACATCACATTTGGTAAAGCTACTACAAGCTCTGATCCTTGTTATGAATGAATTTTCTTTGTGTTTTGTCTCCCAGCTGCTTGAACCTGTCCTCCTCCTGGGGAAGGAACGGTTTGCTGGTGTTGACATCAGAGTCCGTGTGAAGGGTGGTGGCCACGTAGCACAAATCTATGGTAAGGTTTTTGGTGGGTTTTCTGGGGTGGGCTGGAATGGGTAAAGCCACTGTGGTGAGTTGACATTGGCTGGATGCCCACCAAGCTGCTCTATCACTCCTCTCCTTATCTTGAGGGGGAGAAAATAAGATAGAAAAACCTTGTGGGTCAACATGAATGCACATTAATAAAGTAAAAGTAAAGGCTGTGCACTGAAGCAAAGGAAGACTAAAGGCTTCCATCAGCAGCCAATGTTCAGCCACTTCCCAGGAAGTAGGGCCTCAGTACCTGTGGCAGTTCTTCCTTTGGTTTTACTGCTGAGCAGACATCCTCTGGTATGGAATATCCCCTCTGGTCAGGTTGGATATCAGCTGTCCTGGCTATGTTTCCTCAAGATCTTGCCCACTCCTAGCCTAGTGGTGATGGAGATGTCTTGTAGGCACAGCCTTGATGCTGTGCAAGCACTGCTTGGCTGTAGCCAGAACACAAACCAGTTGAGAGCTGTCACGGGAAAATCATCTCAGCCAGACCCAATGCAGCCACGTATTAATGAGGCTTAAGTTTGGAACAGTGACTTGCCAAACTGTTTCTCCACTATGCAAATGTAGTTGATTATATTTTTATGTGCAAAGCTGCAACAGAATAAGCTGAGTGAAGCAAAATGAAGTTTTGACAAAATGCACAGGAACTACCTTTACATTGTGAAGTGAAGGATTGTTTAAGGGCAGCTGAGCACAAAGATTTTAGGAAGGGTTTAGCATTAGAAGTTATATCCTTAGTTGTGTATTTCCATGTTGCTCAGAAGCATCTTTCAAGTTTTCTCCTTGCAGGGAAGGCTGGGAATATATTTGCATTAGCTGTTCTTATGAGTTCATCTTTACAAAAGATAGATTTGTGCTGCTCTTAATTTGAATGTAGTTAGTGAAGTGGAGCTGAGGCACCATTAAAAACAGGCGAATTTCAGGCCCAAACTCAATACCACTTGTTTTTCAGAACATTCATATTTTCATCAAAATCCTGATGTTAATATTTTCACAGTTAAGTGTAACAACATCCTGACAGTTTCTCCCATTCTCCTGGTTTGAGTTCTGATTACTTTTACTGTGTTAGTTTGTTTATATTTCCGTGTTCGAGCACTCAGACCATCCTGTTGTCCCTTTTGCATCCTTAGTCTTTGAATACACAATCAATTTTATCTTTGTTGAAAAGTATAGACATATCAGAGTACTGTGTTAGTAAAGATTTTGAAAGTTGACTGCTTGTATATAGAAGAAGAGCCTACATTAGTACTCGGGAGAGAAGGTGATCTGACAGCCCTTGTGCAATTTCTTGGCTAGCTGGCAGCTGTCAAATCCACAAATGAACTGTGGGTGGCCTATTGGCACAGATTTCTTAAGATTTGCCAAAGTAAGGGTCACGTGGGCTATGTGGGAGGGGATATTAAAGAGAGAAAGGACAATTTGGCAGTGAACAAAATAGCAAATTTCTCAGCTAACTGGCACTTTGTGTTTAGATTTTAAATAGATTTGCACTCTATACTGATCTTTTATCTTTGTTTAACAGCTATCCGTCAAGCTATTTCCAAAGCTTTGGTGGCTTACTATCAAAAATGTAAGTAACTTTGATTGTTTTATTAGCTTTAAGTGCAAGTGTATGGCTTTTGGTTGTTTTATTGCAAAAGGTATTAATATGAATTTGTTCCATGTGAAACTGCTTAAACTAAAGATTTTTTTTTCTTTTTTGAACAGATGTTGATGAAGCTTCCAAGAAAGAGATCAAGGATATTCTAATCCAGTATGATAGGACTCTGCTTGTTGCAGATCCTCGCCGTTGTGAATCCAAGAAATTTGGAGGACCTGGTGCTCGTGCACGCTACCAGAAGTCTTACCGTTAAAATTGGTCTCTAGTCATGTGGCAGTCAATAAACAGAAAGAATTTGATAATTTTCATGTTTCTAAATTGCCTTTTCTGGGGTGGGTAAATAGATTTTTTCACTGTGTGTTAAGATTGATATAGAAAGGGATTTGTATTACAGTAGAATCAGAGGGTTGATGGCAGTTCTTTTTTTATCCTTTCATAGTAATTCTAATAGGTAGGGTTTTAGGAATAAAGGACATCTTTATTCTGTTGAGGAAGGTGTGGTCATTCAAACGTTAGGAGTGCTCACATCCTGTATTTTGCAGGCACGTGGAACAACACAGTGTCCGTGGACCATTTCAGTCTTAACCTTTCTGGTAGTTTATGTTGTGAAAACCGAAATAATTACAGGGGCAGGGGAGGGAGGTGTGTTGAGCTCTTGCAATACCAGATAATGCAGAGACTGAGTCCTGGACTAGTACATCTAAATGTAGGAAACTTAAAAATACCTATAGTGTTTTGTAAAAATAGATAAGGGATTATATGTTTTAAGATTTGGTCTGAGTGATTAGTCCTTCAACCATATGTTCACGCAGTACAAGCCGAGAGGGAGGAACTGCTGATATGAGCTAGGTGAGGCAATTTGAAAGTCTTGAAGGAAGAAAGGGTGAAAAAAGTGAGTTGGAAAATAACTTTCAAAAATTTGGCTACAGGATGTGCATGTTAAATGTAGGAGAAGTTTCAGATCCTGTCCATTTACCCAAGGACAAAAAGTAAATTCTGAGTAAATGTGGGATGGGCCAACAAGAGTCTTACAAAGACTCATTCTGTCCTTTGGAAGAGATGCAAGTGATAGAATGAGGCTATGGGTACAAACAGTCCCAACTGGTGTGAGTACAGCCCTGAGCTGTTGTTTCATGTGTTTGTAAACCTGTTTGGAGCTGGAAGAAATACTGGAGATTAAGACACTGAGAGCCCAGCTACTGCTCTCCAAGCCTGGTATTTTAATGTCTGTGTATGCTTGTATGGTATTACTGGAATTGTTGTAGGAGCACCTTGGCTTGAGATTAAATGTTGGGCTTTTCTCTTAGCAAGTTATTCTAATTTGCTTAATGGGAAATGTTTTTTTCAGTGTACTCAGTCAACACAAACCAGCTTCCCTTATGTGTTGGGGAATTGGAATGAATAGTAAAATCCACCCTTTTGCTCTAGTTTAGCATTAACAGGTGGTTACAGCTTTTTATTAATGTTAAACGTTTGTCATGAGGTCTGCTTTTTCCGTAGAGGAGTATTCAAGGTATCCTCACAGTTACTCGAGAGTTAAATGCGTAGCAAACAAATTCCTTCTAAAAAAGGAATTCTACATCCATCTCCCCCATTTAGCTGTCAGTTTCTGCCATGAAGGAACTACATTCCATTATTAGAATAGAAGTGCAATGCTTGTATTCAAACCTCTCATGCTCCTGTTGAAGCGGAGGAGACTTGAATGTTCTATCACCAATTTACATACCAGGACTATTTGGTTTTACAAAGCAAATGGGATACTCCATCCCAGACTCCTGTCTGGCAAGATGCATGATCTGCTTTCTTCAGTTCCCCTTTCCTGCACTCTAAGCTCTTGAGCTGCTGAAAACTGCCACACTCAGCCTCCTGGCTTGGTTTTCCAAGGAAAATATGCTATGCAGGGCTAACTTTGAGTTTGATTGCTTGAATTCCTGAGTTTTGTGAAAACTTGTGTCTTGGTGTTAATTAGCTTCAGCTGAGGGAAAATAAAGTCTTTAATTGTTTGGCTGTGTGACTGAAAAGTAATGGCTCGCTCATTGCTTAGGAGATGCTTCCAGACCTGCCAGTTGGCACATACATACCCTATGCTGTGGCTTGTCCAAAACTGATTCTTGTCTGGCTGTTAGATCTGTGGGATGGAGGGGAAAAGAGATGATGCAAAGTTGTGCTGGTGTGAAACTTAATGAGGCAGGGGGAGATGGAATACCTGATGCCAGTAACCTTAGGGCTGGATTTCACAGTTATGAGGAAGCCTGATGAATATTTTTCTGCTCACAGAACAGCTTGTAACAATTGGGGATTATTGTTTTGCTGTTCTTTTGTGGAAAGGCTGAAAATAAAACTTGCATTGCTACTAATATATTCAGAGATGATATCTGCATGTCATTTCTTCAACCAGAAGACTCTTAACGCAATAAAAATGCTATCTGAACAGAACTCTGATCCTATAAAAATTCCCCATTAATCCTGCAGAGTGATGTCATTCCCACACACTTGCTTTCTAAATTAGAAATGTTTGTAGTATTGGACTGCTGTCTTCCTGGATGGCTGAAGATTTTTATTCTGAGAGATTGCTTACTGACCACCCACTAGATGGCTTAACTTCATTGGGAAACTGTAACCACTGTAAAGTTTGAAGGTGTTTGTAAAAATGTCTCCTTTTCTCCTGCCCTGAGTCTTCAGGGATGGTAATCAAGACTTGTCATTGAGCACCGACTCTGGTCAGAGAAACACATCCCTCCGAGAAATAGCAAGACTTTGATCTTCAAACCATTAGAAGGTTCTTGAGCAGCTGGGGAGGTGGTTCTCAGAAAAGAGGAAATGCACCTCAACTTGTATAGTCCGGCTCTTTCATTAGTTTCACCCACGCTGATAATTAGGAAGATCATCTGTGCACAACAAAATTGAATTCTTCATTGAAAATACCGTGTTAACGATGACAGTGAACCCCCTTTCAAACCAGGGTAAGCTTGCCAGCCCACGGCACAGAAGGCAGTTATTTCCTTATCCATTGTTTATAATCCTGATGAACATTGTGATCTGTATATAAATTTGAGTCCTCTGAAAAATTATGCTGGAAACTTTGTAAAAAATTTATTTTGACTTCAATGTACAAATATATTACCGCTTAAATGTTTAAATTTTACTTTTGAAGAAAAAAATCTGGAACTTAATAATGTAGCACTGGCATTTTTAAAGTGTGGACAAGTGTGATCTGTATTGTGCTTGTTTTCTTACAAAAGCAATGATTTTCTAGTGCATTTTTTTCAAGTTTTTCAGAAGTGCCAGTCTGTTAGTATTCTCATACTTGTGTAGATATTAAGTGTTGTTGACTTGATAAAATTTGATTTGATTTTTAATCTCTTTCTTAATGTAGTCCTTCAGAGTACTTGGTTGAATAACTCTTTTGCCTTAGCTGACATCCTTAATGTGCTTGGGACTTTGCTTTTTCCTCCTTGCCTTGGGCTGAGATGCTTAAACTTTATGAAGCCTATTGCTTTAACTCTTGCAAAGTACCTTTGCAGATAATAAGGCTTGGCCTATTCTTAAATATTAGAAGTTAAACAACTGTGAAATACTACATATACCAACTTTGCTATAGAAAAATTGTTAAAAGACATCCCAAAACCAAACAAAACTCACATAAATGCTATTTTGGATAGCTTTTTTTTCTTCCCTATGAAACCAAAACAGTCCATTTCTATTAATATTACATTAATTTAGTTGTGAAACTGCATATGAAGCATAGTGAGAAATACATTCTTGAGTAAGGGAGGAATCCCAGATCAGATTTCTCAAAGGAGCTTGAGTTTCCAAAAGTTTCTAAACCAGACTTAGCTTGACAGAAAGATAACAGAGATGCTGGTAATGGTATCTGGAAGATGTAATGCTTGGTTTCATCTCATCTTGACAGCAGTCTTGAAAGTAAGTTTATGCGATGGTGAAAGTCTATTTCCTATAAGTTCTCACATAAGAGTGAAAAGTCTGTGAGTGACTACATCAATGTTTCCATATGGTCTAGGAATTCACTTTTTTGCTTCTGTTTGTGGTGTGGAGTGGTTTTGGATCACATATTGCAGGTGCAGCTGAGCTGAGAGATGCAGTCCAGCTGCCGACAAACAGCCAATCTATGGGAACAGACCATAGCTACGCCCATAGAGGTAAAAACAAATCAAAAAACTCTCTTGAAACGTAACTATGGGAATGTCAGCTTCTCAGATCCAACATAGTTCTTAAAACTAAAACAGTTCTTAAATACTCCACACAGGGCATAGTATTACACATCAGTTTCCAATAAGTACCCTTGTGCCATCAGTGATCCCAAATCTTCACCAGTGCTGTTGGCTGCTGTGTGGACACAGGTTTTTGTTCTTTTCTGTGCTTGGAGAGGCCAAGTTTTCATTTGCTTTCTCTGGACCATCTGGTGAGCGGGAAAGAGAAAGGGCTAGAAGAAAGGATGAGAGAACTTTTTTACCCAAGAGAGGTCATCAACTTCTAAATTTTTTTGGGGTTCAACCACACCTTCTGTAGCATGCTCAGAGGGTCTCTCAAAGCACCTCCTAGGAAGAATAGAGAGTAGGCAAAAGATAGGCTTTGCAAAATAAAATGATCATCAGCAATTTTGAGTAGCATTAAAAGTGTCTTTAAAGCTGTGCTTTCCGATGATTCTGTTTACATTATGGTAAAGCAGGTAAGATCCTTTTATTTTAAAACATGATAATTTTCAATTTTGGTAAAATTATGATTTTACATTTTAATGAAAATTAGAAATTAAACCCTTTGGCCCTGTTGACTTCTTTCTCCTTTTTCCTAATGTGTTCATAACATGATTTATTAAGAGCAAAATATAATTACCCTCTGAGAAGCCTTCTTTTGTGCTATAAGCAAACTATACCCAGAAGGCCATCCAGAATATTCTTAAAAAGCCAGATGTATTATTTCATAGAAGTTTATCTCTCTCCTTTCAGGACAGAGAAAAAACATTAACATGTTAATATGTAAAACCATGTAGTTATAATTATACAATGGTATTATTTCAGGGTCTTGCAAAAAAATTTTGCTGTACTAAGGAGTAGAGAATAGCCCTCAGCTCAAGCCTCAATGCATACAAAGGTGTGTGACGACAGAAGGATCTCTCAAACCACCATGACATGGCAACATTTCTGTCATTGTCTGCTGTGTTATAAAGGGCCAATTCAACTCAACAGGGGAGTAGTACTCGCAGATCTGGTGGAAGTGTAACTAATACAGACTGTGCTGAGGAGCTACCATGCATTGCTAATGAAAGACATGCAGCCAGGAAGTTGTACGCAACACTCGCAAGGCTCCTGAAGCTGTATGTAGCTTCCACACTTTAAGTGTCCTGCTCTTTTCCTCTTTTGCATTGCACTATTTTAAATAATGAGTCCAATTTCTAACCTCTAAAGGATTTAAATACCCTGTAGAAATACACGGTTGTAAGATGCTCTATAATCAAAGACATTAATTTGGATAAATTCCCTTTTTCCAACTTATACTGAAATGAACATTGTAGGAAAGCTCAGTTTAATGATACCGTGGAGTATATTCTTGCTTCATTCACTGCTGTCCATTTTGCAAGGTAAGAATTTTATTCTTTTTTTTGGTAGTAATACTAATTTTTCTAAATTTTTCTAAATTTTTCTAAATATTTTAATATTACAGCTAGTTATTTTTTCTATCTTTTTTTTTGACTTTGCTGGAATTTGTAAATGCAATTTAAACAAGTATATATCATTCTCACAGGTGCAGAAACGAAAATATAAATTCTTTATAAGAGTCAATTTTTACATCTGAATTTGTTAGAAAACAATTATTTATGAACAAAGTCTAGCTTTCTTGTGTTTCTTGCTATTATTGTCAGATGAGTAGCATTTATTGGTTTTCAATAAAGTAAGATTTTATCTGAACAGACTGCACCTGCAATTTTTTAAAAAGTTTTTAGACTGCTAGGGTAAATAATTGCTCTTCTGGTTATAGAAATTATTTTATTTTCCATATAATGCATCTGGATCGTATATATAGTTTCCTTGCTACAATTATAAATATTGCTAATATAATATAAAAAGGATTTTTGTGGTTTTGTTTGGTTTTGTTTATTTGCTGGCTTGTTCTAAGCATGGACTCATTTAAAATGATTTACAATTCAGTCTTACAAGCAACAGTCAGAAAATTATTGTAACCCTGGAGATTTGATTCTGGAAAGCTCTGGGTACCTGTTCTATTTTACCTGTTTACCTCTTCTGTTTTTTTGTTCTGAGCCTCTAAAGAACTATGAGCTCTTTTTACTTCTTCATGGTAGCAGGTACCGGCACCACCATCATGAAAACTGCAGGTAAAGACTGTGTGAGAGAATCAAATTCTTAGGAAGGAGTGCATATAGTGCTACATTCCTTGGATACAGAGCTTCTACAAAAGTGCCCTGGAAAACTCAGGATTCTTAAACCCTAAAATTCAATAATGTTGTTTTAAACTTGACGTTGCTTGCCAAGGGCAGAGTGATGCTGTAGAAAAAAAGTTTTACTTTGTGATTGTTTATTCTACAGGATCTTATTGCAAGCTTCCTCTGTTGAGAAGAACCTTGAGGTAAGTTTTTATTCCTTATTTGTCAAGTCCTACAAACAGAACAAGAATGAGCAAATGCAATGAAGTGAAAGTTAGAAAGTTAAATATAGCCTTGAATTCAATGTGCAAAATGTCATCTGCATGTAGATTGGATGTAGAACACACTATCAGAATGTTTACAACTCTTTCCCAAGTATTTACATAATGGGCATGGGTCCTCTGTTTGAAAAATTGAGGTCCTTATGAAAAATGATACTTCTATGGTCTCGAGAAAGCTTAGAGGAATAATGGAATGAAAAAAGCATGAGATCATGATTTCATGACTGGAAAAATACATTAAATGAGTATCCATCTACAGTTTTAACTGCATGATAAAATCCTAGCTGCTATTTGAAGCACAGAGAAGTAAGTACTATACAGCCTTAAAATAAACATTTTCAATACTAATTTTCACATAGAAGCTGAAATCCAAACAAAACCCAAACTAGGCAATGTTCCTGATCCCATTGAATTAAATGGGATCTATGCCATCAATTTCAATGGAAGCATCAAGCTGGATGTAGCTTTGTGTCTTATGACTTCTAATACATCTAGTGGACACACAGGCATGTCAAATGATATGCCATCATGAAGTGTTGATAGAACTAAGTGTGTTTTATAGTTTGATGCCCTTGTTTCTAAACTTAATCACAAATTAAAGTCGGCTCCAGTTCGAGAGTCATCTCTTGCTATCAAAAGTACCATCAGAGTATATTCAAGCAACACTCTGGGGAACTTGTAGCCACTGACATGCAGCATGAAGAAAATGTGAAGCTGGTTTACAATTTTGTATCCTGTTGTGTAAGTCTGTTTTGCCTATTTATGTCTCCCCAAAGCTCCAGGTACCTCCCTGTCCAAGCAGAGACTGTAGTGCCTCCCAATTCTGTAAAATGAGACACTGACAAAAAAAAAAAAAAAAGAATCACCTTTTTAAATGTTAACCCAAGAAAGACCTCTTTGATAAAGTGATAGTAATCAGAGAGAAACACTTCTCTCTGGGGACTTGCTTATTCAGGTTGCTCCCGGGACCTTTGATAATACAAGATCCTTTTTGTTTTCTTCCAGAACTGAGTCTAATGCAACTCGACAGAAAAGAGATCTTGTAACAGCCGAGGTAGGTTATACCTCCAAAAGCAGGAGGGTGGGGAAACCCTCCTCCCTTTTCTGCTCTGGGCCTTTGCCATCCTTACAAATGACCCTTTGTGGGGAGATGGGCTGCGGTAACAGGAGGACAGTGAGGAGGAGCAGCTACTCCCCACCTGCTCACCCCTCCTGAGCCGTGACCTAATGCCTTCATTCTCCCTCAGCAAAGCACTCAGTGGGCGACCTACCCTGCCAAACCAACTGACACACACCATGGGAAATAATCCTGGGGCATCTCTGTGTTTTGTGGGGCTGAACAGGACCTGGAAAGCTGTTTGTGTTTGTGACAGGCACGATGGCCGTGCTGCTGGCAAGGCTCCCTCCTGGACATGGTGCCCCAGCGGCTCCGGCCCAGCCCTGGTTCCCATCGCCCTGGCCCCACGCTGCCTCAGTGCTGCATCCCAGCAATGTTGTGCTGAAATTCAATCCTAAATGGAGGAATCTTGTTCCCCCACTTGTACACACATGGGCTATGGAGCCCAGCCAGGGGTTATAACCCCTCTGAAGGGGGTAGGCAGGACGCCAGAGGCCGTCCCGCCTCAGGGTGCTCCTGGGAGCCTGCGGCCGAACCAGGGTGATTTTCTCCAAGACTCTTTGAGATGTGTGTGCTGCTAGGGAGTCAAAGGCAGCTGGTGTGGAACACTGCCCTGAGGGTAACCGAGCCTCTGAGAGAAGCAGGACTGGAGGTGTCCTCGGAGGGCCCTCAGCAGGGCAGTGCTGCTGCACCAAGACGCTCTGCGAAGCGGCGCAAAGGCCAAAAGCAGCTTTTGTGAGGCGGGCGGCTCGGAGTCGCTGTCAGAAAAAATGGAAATGGGCCTTGTTGTGCAGGGAGGGAAGGGACCCTCTGCACCTAGCAATGGATCATGGGCACCAGGAATCATTTTGGTGCAGGGGGCCTTCCAGGTGGTGATTCAAGGAAATCTATTTCAGGTTGATTTTAAACAGGTTGTACTACTTGGAAGCATCCCACAACATATTTCCATTTGGAAAAGGGAGCTGTAAGAGGTGTTGGCAAGACCAACCCTAAAATGTTCCTTGCATGGTGTTGTTAACTTGAGATCCATCAGTTCAAACTCGAGATAGGGAGAATGAGTGGAGTCAGGAGGGAAGAAGGAAATAAGCTTACAAGCAAAGACTAAAAAAATTTCTTTACTTAGTTGTACAGCTGAAGGATGGCACTTAAGTCTGTGGGGACTGCAGAAAGATAACTTGTTTTTTCATAGAACATCAGATAAGAAATAAATAACAAACAGAGGAAAGAAGAGCTATTTAAGCAAAAAGGACCAGATTTATAAAGAAAGATATTTAAACTGGCCATGAATAAATGTAAGTGGGAAACATTTAAGTGCTTAGTACTTAAATCCTGGTAAACTTTCCAGTCAGACTAGTGGGGGCAGAAGCCCCAGAGTACTTGCAGTCTGGAATGGGATCAGTTCTTGGAAGGGAAAATGTGATGTGACAACCTGCTATATCAGAGTGCTGGGCCAGATGCAGGGCTTCCTCATAGCGTGTTCCTAAACAGGCAGATCAGGCAGATCTGATTTCTCTTTTGCTTGGGATGAACCAAAATGCAGTTCTGAAGGATGTCAAGGAGAACACAAAATCCATTGCAGCTAGACTGGCTATAATGGGTGCAGCATGGAGTATGAGACAGGGGAGTGGAAGCAATGGAGGGAACTCTTCAACTATGGGCATTTGAGTGAAGTGAAAAAGGGAGATTGCACTCTCTCCCCTTTCTTTTTGTTCCAAATGTGAATGCAAAACTTCCCATGTGGAACCTTGGTGATTCACTGGCATGGATGAGAAGCCAGTAGTAATCTCACATAGCAGCTGTATCTTTCCCCAGCCTCCTCAAAAGACACTGTGCTTCTCCTTCCCAGGCTGCCAATCCCTCCAGCAGCACCCATGACTGTGCCATGCCCTGGCTGAGATGCAAATTGCTCTGTATTTGAAGTTCCAGCCCAGTGTTTGAGTGCAAGGCCTCAGGTTTTATCAATTGATTTGTAAACCACAAAACCCCTGATTTTGCTTTTATGTTTCTCTGACAGGTTCAATCTGCCTCTCGGTTGCACCATCATGGGCCCCTGATGCGGAGTCCAGCAGGAGGTCAGTGCTGTGCCCCTCACCTGCAGGAGGAGAGAGCTCTAAAATGCTGTCTTCCTCCTCTGTGTTACCATGGGCTGTGGAAGCCCTCTTCTTCATGCCACTACAAAACTCTGTCCTGCCTCATTTTCTCATTTTATCCATGTTAAAAATTAAAAAAAAAAAAAAAAAAAATTAAAATTGTACTTTCAAAATAGGGCCTTACAACCAAATCTGAACAGCTAAGGAAGCCAATCTTTTGAGATTTTGGGTTTTTTTAAAATTTTGTTTTATTAAAATTTTTAATTTCTGCCACTTTTTTCTGGCCTTGTCAGAGGATGTAGGTATATCAGAGGTTTATAATTGTGCAAAGGGAAAGGAGTGCTCAGGCAATGAGCATGAAGCTGCTCCTGTACGGATTTAAGCATTGGACAAACATGTAAAGCAGGCTCAAGTTACAGAAATTGTTTTACAGAAAAGTTCACTGTAGGTAACTTCATTTGAATTTTGGTATCCTTCTTGGAAAATGCCCAGGGAGGTGCCTTCTTTTGCATTTTTCTATTTAAAGGAATATATGCAATTTTACAACTCAAAATTCTGTAAACAGCCAAAGATTTCCCCATTCGTGCTGTTATAGAAACAATGGTTTTTGCTTTGTTGGTATTTTCAGAGTATCTACGTATATTTGGAAAGCAGTTCTTAAATGGAAAAAATTCAAGGCTAAGCATGGAAAGGAATTTTCACAATGACGGATGATATTCCTAACCACTGGTAGCTTTTGTGTCCCTTTACTGTAAAGGTCTCTTTTTTTTCCCCATTTATTGTCACTAGCAGCTTTGCCTCATTGGGAGTGGAAAGACCTGTTTATTTCACTTACTTCCTGCCTTGTCCAAAATGCTTTTTTAATCTTCATCAGCAACACTGGAAGTTTTGTATGTATGTAGAGTCTTAATCCTACTCCATGAAGGGAAGTAAATATCTGCAAAAAAACTGGTGCGGTTTTGCTTTTGGACTAGCTTTTTTATCCACTTTTGGGGAATGATGATTTAGACCCAACTCAGTGAATGACTAGTAAATGACAAGAAGTTCATAGCTTTCAAACAGACTATAAAACCGTTTAATGCTTTTGGAAAAAAATTACTAATTATAACATGAGCCATTCCCATGGAATATAAAGTCTGAGTCCAGTTACCTCTGAAGCAGAAATAACCTTTCAGCTGACTTTTATTTTTGAATGTGGGAAAGGTTGTTTAGGACTGGTTTTGACTCTAAAATATATATTCTGGCCTGTTCATAAACTGAATGTATCCTTTGCAGTAATGTTTAGGAGGGAGAAGCTGAATATATGTATAAATTATGCTGAATTTAGAGAATTAGAATGCTGTGTGTCCTGTATATTTTGAGATCACCAGGACTGGGATTTGATTTCTTTACATGGGAACTTGACCTTTTGTTTGCTTGGAGGAGGTTGACCTTTTGCTCCTTTGTTAGTTTATAAGTCTCAAACCAAATGAGAACCTTGCTTCTCTTTTAACTAAGGAACATGAAAGATTAAATTAAGCATATGTTAAAATATTGAGATAGTTGTTGGTTAATTTTCTCAGCTAATATAGCGGCTCATGATTTAACAATAAAAAGACTTGACTGGGATCTCTCAACCTCTTTGCAAAATACTCTATCTACTAAAAGGCTGGAATGCTTCCTTGCAGGTTCATGTCCTCAGGAGTGCCTTAATGGAGCAGCCTGCACAGAGGCAGGTGACTGTGACTGTCAGTTATTTCAGGCTCAAGGAAGCAGGTGCCAAATTGGTAAGTTTTTTTAGGCCAAAATAGTTTAGTATCAGCTTTCAGGAAGATTTAGGATACAGATTTTGAAAGACTACTGTTACCAGCATATTTGTGATTATTCTGTTGCAGGACTCTAATTTGGCCAGTAGCTAGGAGGATTAAAATTATATGCATTGTTAGGGACATGTAGAAAACAACATCAGAAATGCCTACATTTTGCACTTGGGCTGTAATGATATATAGATACCATAACAGATAGACCATTGACTAGTATTGTCTAGTAGCCAGACAGCAAAAACCACTGCATTTCTTTTAACAAGCAGTGGTTTATTGCAAACTAAATTACCTACTATTTAAATACACTAGTTTCTGGAATCTGCTGTGTGTAGGGATCAACAAGAATTGTGTTCCAGGATGTGCAGAATATCTAAATCCCTTGCCTCTACTTGTAATTAAAATGTCTCCACTGAAAAAAATAGAAATTTAATGATCATTGCACATGGGTAAAACTGCAGACTTAAGACTAAAAAAGAGTGTGACTTTATTTAAAGTTGAAGGCGTAAGTTTATCTTTTGTACTTGCTAATTTTTCATGATCATGCTTCTTGTAAACTCAGTGTGTTCTCTTCAGTACCTAACACTGGCAAGGACCGAGATGGGATTTGCAAATCGTGGGGACAGTATAATTTTGAAACATTTGATGGCATCTACTACTACTTCCCAGGGAATTGCTCCTATATATTTGCAAAAGACTGCAGTACTCTGGAACCCCAGTACACTGTTTGGGTAAGTATGTTAACATACATTAGAAGTAAGTATGTAAGTAAACATAAAAGTTAATAAGTAAGTAAAATAAATAGAGAGACAATAAATGTACCAAACTGAGCATTAATTGCTTAAATATAAAACTGTGAAAATGTTGAAAACTTCTGGAAAAGCTTAAACTTATGTGCAGCAACTCCAAATACTAATGAAATTATAATCAAAAGAGTCAGTATATTAAGAATAGTATTTCTTTCTCCTCTGATCCTTAATGGGATATCTGCTCTCTCCCTTCTGGAAGAAAAAGTGGGTTTTAAACAAGACCCCAGAAACTTTAATAAACTTCAGCCACCAGGCTGTAAAAAAATATTGAGCTGCTGAGTAAGTGCAAACAGCTATCACTTGCCTGATAGTGAGGAACACGAATGTGCTAGGCCCTAATTCACAGCTATTGGCATGCTGTGAGGATCTGTTTCCCTGGGCTCTGTGGGATTTGCTCCACATCTTGTCCCCTCTAGGGATTTGCATTCTAATTTTGGATTACCTCTACGTCATGCAGAGAAGATTAACTGCTCAAAGGCTTTCAACTTGACCTATGTATGGAAGGCACTCTTTTAAGTAATTTCTTCAAATTGCTGAGTATCCATGGTTAATGACTGTGGGTCAGGGAGAGTTCAAATCTATACCCTCTTTGAAGAGAGATGCCCTATTTGTCAGGCTGGTTCTTACTGTGGGGAGAGGATACAAGATCATTCTATTACCTTATTCAAAATGGTTGGGATTTGGTGCTGATTGGGCAGGGAAGAAGTAACAAGAGAGGTCCTCATTTTGAGCCTGTGTTTGTACAGTACAGTGGTTGTAGGCATGAGGGCAGATCTAGATGCTGATTTCTGCTCTGAGGACTGTTTTTGAGTTACAAACAAATGACCTCTCCTTCCCTCAGATAACAGCACTTAGAGAAGATAAAGCTACCATTAAAACTGCCATTTCTACCTACTCATGTTACAGAGAGACACAGTTACACCTGCCTTTCACAATTTCATTTTAATTATTTGGATTCTATATGCAGCCTCTTAAAGGTTTTCAGAAAGTGCTGTAGCAAAGTTCAAGATTATATTAAAATCTGGAATCAATATGTCTGTGGATTCCAGTGGCTCTGGAAAGAGGGAAAGTTCTATTCAATTACTGGAACAAATGTCATGTTTTACTAAAAACTGAAAATGTTTACTCAGCAAAGTCATAAGTAATGTGAGACTGTAGACAGACTGGGCAATGGAGAGACAAAAACCTTGCCAAATCCTAATGTTATGGTCCTTCTGGCTTTAATAATCCACCCCTCAAGAGGAGAACAAAACATAAGAATTATTTTGATTTTCCTTTATTGTGTTTCTGTCTTGGGAAGGGCTTACGTAGAAGCCATTTGCCAGGACTAATAACTTTTATGTTGTCTTTAATTATGATTATCTTTATACATGTACAAGCTCCTAATGCTTTTCATGACCTAGTTTATTTCACCCAAAGAAACAGTAATTGGTTTTTACCTCCAGATTTAGTGTCAGTCAAGGAAGAATAATTCAAGTATTCATGAGCACTGTATATGTTTACTCACAGATATTTTCTTCACAACAGTTACATTTACAGCTTCCACCACTATATTGGTAAAATGTTCCCAATTACAAATTTATTTAGTTTACAGAACTGTCAAGTAAACTGGTAATGAAATTCCCATCCTTCTCAGAGAATGATGACACACAAAGTAACATAAGTCATATCTGAGCTATCTAAACTCTGTCTATATTTTAATCCGGCTAATGATAGGCATCTAAGATGCAAAACACATTCCCCTCTCCCTTCACTGGTGTCTAAAATGAGCTCATGGGCTTTTGGAGCACATTAGGGCATCCTACAGTTTTGGGTGGCTCATTCCCCCTGAGATTAATGAAAACTGTGTAAGTTTTGCTCAAGCACAAACCCACAGTTTTCAAGTCCTGAGAGTACTGTATTTGAGCAAGATAAGCTGATATGCGACTAAGCCAATCCCCTGGCTCATATTTGTAACGGAGAGAAGCACACTTCAGAAAAGTCTACCTTTCTCCATTAGCAGGGCTGGAAAGCCAGTGCAAAATGGATTCTAACAGATCCATGTCACTTAGATGCCTGCTGTAATCTGTGGGAGCTCTTCAAAATCTCAAGAAATCCTGAGTGGTTCAGGAGGGCATGCTGCAGTTCAGCTTGTACCAGTCTCAGCTAGCAGGAGAGTGCTGCTATTACACTGAGGTTCTGTATAGTTTGTAATCCTATTTTATAGATCAGATCTCTAGATACAGAGAAATAGGGGTGTTTGTTCACAGCAGGTAACAAGCTCCACCTTTGGCCTCTATAAGCTAACTCACTACAGTGTCTCTGAAGTTTGTCAATGTAAAATACCTGACTCCTTTATCCAGTATTTAGACCACTGGCCTGTGATGCCATGCACTATTAAACAGTTGTATTTCTCAGTAGTATTGTGTAGTGTGAACTTTGAGTTTTGCATATCTTTGTAATTGTGACTTTGCAATACTCTAGGTATTTATTTTTAAAGCTATTTCAGTCACTAGAGCATAAAAATGTAAAATATCGTATATGAATTTAATAAAAATGGTGCAAAATTATTGAGGACAAGCATTTACTCTCATTTTGTCTCTATTTTTTCCCTCAAAGGTTCATAACAGTCCCCACTGTTATGGTTCAGTATATACTTGTCATAGGTCTATCAGCTTATTTTTTTCAAACCAAGAAGAAATAATGATTTCAGGACATGAAGTAAGAAAAAATGGAATCAGGTAAGTGTTCTAATGGTGAGTTTTAATATTTTATTGCAAAAAGATAAGGTGGAGTTTGGGAAAATGATGATTCTTGCACAATCCAGATGAAATAATTTAATCTGTACCTTTATTGATCCCTTGCTGTTCTATATTGGGGCTGATAGTGCTCTAGTGTGAGCAGCTGTGACAGTACTGATGTAAAACACTAGTGGGGATAGAATACACTGTATTTACTGTGTTCAGCTTCTCAGCTGTAACCTAACAATTATTTATTCCTTCTTTTTACAGACAAAGTCTGTGTCAGGCAGTCCCAGCTAATCCCTGGTGCATCCTGATAGCATTTTGAACAAGTCAATCATTATTTATTCTTGGTAGCTATAGCTAATATAAGACATGATCGTCTTCTAGATGAGTCTGAATTGGTTAAAAAAAAAGATCTTTTGCCCCTTTGGGGAAAAAAACTCCACAAAATATCTCTGAGGTACATCGAACCTCCAAATTTACCTTTCCTTTTGTAAGTAAAAAGATGTGCCTAAGGCTATCATAAGTGTATTTTACTGATTGTACAGAAATTTTAAGAAAGTTGTTGATGTGCTTTTGCCATCCCCTTTGTAATGCCTTTAGTATCTGAGAATGGTAGCTCTGGTGATATGTTCGACCCAACAGAAGCAACTTTGGAAGACTAGGATTACATCTGTGCTTATTATTGTCCAGTGGTCTTTCACCAAAGGAGGAAGAGGTACAACTGTTTTGTCAGTGGTGTTTTCTCTACTGCAAGCTCCTCCTTTTGCAGATATCTAACCCAGTGATGACCCAGTGCCCAGAAGGGCTGCTGGTGGTTCCTTGCCTAGTGCAGTGTGCTCGTGAACTCGAGTATTCCTCAAAGTGGAGTGCCAGGCTTTGAAAGCAAAGATGCATTATTCTTCAAGACTATAATTGATACAACTAATAGGTGTATCCAGCAGAAAGCACTCATTCTTGATGGTTGATATAGAGAAGTAAACATAAGATAGTAAAAACATGATGAAGAATTGAATGGAGTGATGGTGTACACCCAGGAAAAAGTGCTTGTTGAGTTAGAGGGCAATGTTTTATGTGGTATTTTTCTAGCATGAACCTCATTTCATCTGAGATCTTTGATGTAGACTATATTTTTCCAGATTAATATTGCCTCAGACAGTTGGAAATGCTTTCGTTGAGAGACTGGCGGACTATATTCTGGTGAAGACTACCTTTGGTTTTTCTCTTGCTTGGGATGGAAACTCTGGTATTTATATTAAGCTGACAGAAGATCATAAGGGAAAATCTTGTGGCCTTTGTGGAAATTTTAACGGCAATAAATATGATGACCTGATACTTCAAAACAGTAAGTAAATATCTTACCCTTACTTTGTGTGAACAGTTTCCATGTTCACTTTAAATACACTGCTGTATAAGTGTAATGCTGTAAAAAGGCAGTCCTGTTTTAATTATTTCAGTAAAACAGTATATATTCTCTACTTTTACTTCTCCTCGTCATTAAAGATGGAAAGGGAAAAGGTCCTAGTTCAAGAAAGTATTTATATGTGCATTTAAACATCTTGCTCAGCAAAGCACTTGGGGTATGTTTATCTTAGCCGATGAAAATGCCTTCAAACAATAAATACATAAACAAATGTTGATGGTTTTCTCTGTGTTTAAAGATGAAGGGAAGAGTAGCATCTCTAGTCGATCTTTAATAGCAGCATCATAAAAATCCTAGTTAAAATAAGTAAATTTCAAAGGTGTTTCCTAGGAGTTCCTTGTATCCCCTTGTTGGTATGGTGGACTAAGGGCCTCTGACTACTCTCTGGGATGAGGAGCTGCTTTGTGCTGTGTCTGAGGCAGAGATGACTTTTTAAACTTGTATTCTGTAGCCTAGATAAGGAATACTCCAAGTGGACTTTTGTCCTACTTGCAACTAATATGGGAAAAAAAAAAAAAAAGGAACAAGAATGAGCTTGAAAATATGAGGATTTTTCTCACTCCCTTATACAAACAAAGTAAGATTATCTTTCTGTTACCATTAACTGCTGAGAGAATCTAGTCCCATGGCTCTGCATGTTCTTAAGTCACAAAAGGTATCCCACAGTAACTTTTTTTCTTTTTTTTTATGGTTGGTAGTGGAGCTTTAAAACTTCCTTAGGGAAGGAATGCTCACTCTACATATCTTTGCAGAATCTCTAAAAATCTGCCTGGGTATACATTTTTCATCTTTTCTGCCATGAGAGCAGTAAGTTTTCTGCAGTAACTTCTGCACACCAGAGTACAGTATGCTTAATAACCAGTTTAGTATGGTGATGTGTAATAATAGCAAAAAATAATATTTGGAGGAAATAATGAATTCATGTGATCTCTATAATTCAGTAATTTCAGTATCTTTGGATGTATTATTATGTTTAGATGTATTCTGTTATAAAAGATTTCCTGCTCATACCTGTCTTCATTTTCAGAGCTAAATTTTTTCACCATGATCATTTCATCTAGCATTTTTCTTTATCAGAAATGATAGCATTATTGCAGCGTACAACTGAGAGCCAAATGAATTACTTTAGCCTTGAACCAGTTGTATAACATGGTGTCTTGATTCTGCAAATACAAAGCATGAGATTCTGAGATCTTCACAAGAATAGACTGCTAATTCAGATACCTTCCAAGCTGCAACATTTTCTTAAGAATTTCTAAGTCTTATCAATCATTTGATATAATGATTTCTCTCTTCCAGCTAAACAACTTCCCTGAGTAGTGTAAAGGTAACCCTTAGATCTATCCTGAGTCTTCCAGAATCCAAATGCTCATTATTTGTCATGCTTAAATAAATAAGCTGCTGAGAAGCATATAATATACAATTTCAAAGTACAGTTTAAAAGCAAACCCATTTTCTGTTTCCTTATCTTCACCTTTAATGCCATCTTTGTTGCCTTAATATGAAAGACTGTGTCTGTGTACAAAACTGTTTCAAGGACAATGATTTTATTTTGTGGTATTTTTTAAAGACTTAGAAGTTTTTTTCAAACCATGTCAAAATGTACATAAAGTATTTTTAATGTTTTTGTAGAATCAGAGTTATAACAGCAGGTTTATCTCTAGATTAAACCCCAGCTTTTTGTGTTTGGGAAAGGTCTTCTGCATAAAGAAATACTCTGTCAGAGAGGAAGAAATATTTTAGGTTTCCTTTGCTCTTAAGCAAAACAGACTGATGGTTAGTCATTTATTTGTGGAGGTCCAAGTATCTCATTAGTGTGCTTTGTGGCTTTCCACATTGCAGTGTCCAACTTTGTACCTCTTGTGCTAGAAGTTGGATGAAATTTTCTATGGTAGAGCTCTGTGAAAAAAAACCCCTCTAGCTGATTTCATTTCAATATCTTGTCTCCTAGCCATGCGTGGATATAGATAACCATAGCATAGACAATTACTGTCAGGTTCTTCAAGGTGGAGGCAATATACCCTTTTTAACCTAATAAAGAATGTAGAGAAAATGCAATATTTAGTTCTTGCTGCAAGTATATGGGAATTTTGTGTCTGTTTTTTTACTGCCAAACTTCTTGTATGTTCCTGTATCTAAGCCTGTTGCCATGACTTCCAGTCCCACATCTTGTTCATTAACTCTCCCATGCTTGTGCTGTGAGAAGAGCCTGGCATTTTGTGCCTCTGTGTTGTAGGGCTTTTCTGCAATAAGGGAAAGGGAGGGAGATAATAGCACTAACTGACCTTTGTGAAACGTGATGAAAGACTTAAATTGCTTCAAAGAAATGTATTTTTTCTTAAGTGTTCAATGCCTTCCACTTGTGATTATTTGTATATTTATTATGAAATTATCAATGATTGTGCTTAAAATAAGCCGACACCTTGTCATGTATTTTTTCAATATTTTCATTTAAATGTAGTATAAAATACAACCTGAAATAAAAAGGGAAAGATATTACGTTTCTTTATGACTCGTACTCTGAAATCATCTGTAATTGAGGTAATGAACACATTGAAAAATGACTAAAATTTTCAAAGTTGTCTTATGTGTTTGTGTTGACAATTTTTTATTATTGCTCTCCCAATGTTTTTATGCAGTAGGTGAACATACAGAAGACATTGCTGAATTTGCGAATAGCTGGGCTGTGCAAGCCTCAGATGATATAGCTTGTGTTCCTACTGCCTCAGATTTTCCCAGTCCTTGCTCAGCCAATGCAGAATCCACTGAGGTAAATTAATTATATTTTACATATGTACATAGATACATGTATTTTCTTAATCTTCACTGCCTACTGATGGTACAAGAATCTAACAATATACACAATGTTGAAAAAGCCTTAAATGCATTGAAGCTTTGGGAAAGATTCAGATCAGGGCTGTTACTAGGGAGTGCCTAAAGTTCTTCATATGTTTAGCTTAGAAGTACAAAGGCTCAGATTGGATGTGCCAAGTGGCACCAATCTGCTGGCAGAGCTCTTCATTACTGCATTAAACTTGGGTTCAGTTTCCAGTTCTGGCATCTTGCACCTCATTATTTTACCAATTGTGAAATACTGCAGAAATAGTTGCAGGTCAGCTACTGCATTGACACAAAATTCTTTTCTTTGCCATTTCACACTTTTTCATCCCAGGTGGTTTAGGACCAGCATGCAGTCAAGCAAACCTAGGCACAGAGGAAAAATTTTAGGAAGAATAATGAAAGAGATATATAAGTAAATTAAGACAACACCATGCTCAAATTTTAATGGGGATATAAAGGACCTTAGACTAGGGAAACAAAGCTAAAAAGAATGATGCCTATTCAGAAAGTGTTGGCTAACTTCCATTTACTGATTCTCCTTAATGCACAGGACATATTCTTCAAGTGCCAAATATTCCTACAGTTTCCTTTTCTCAGCTGTCATGAAAGTATAGATCCGTATTCTTATATTTCAAGCTGCATGAATGATCTTTGCAGGTAAGTACTGAAATTCTTGTATATTTAATCTTGACACATGAAATGAATGCTCAGTCTTTTGTGTGGGACCAGAATGAAAGAACATTGTGGGAAGTTGGGAAGAACCAAGCTCAAAATGAAAGAGATGGGGTTTCTCAGGGGGTAATTTGTGTGGGAACAAAAGGTACAGAACCATCCTGACAAGGGATATTTGATTGCTGAGGGCTTACGTAGATTCAAGGAAACATTAGACAAGTAAGTGTAAGGTAAATTCATGGAGAATCACTCATGACAGGAAATGAGTTGCTAATCACAAAAAACCCATGAAACTTTTATCTGGAGGTCCAGAAACAGAACTATGTGGAGATGATACTAGGAAAAAATATCAACAATACTGGAAGGGCTGGGCCATTTGTCAGATGAAGCTGGACTATTTTTTATGAGTAACTACTATCATTCAAATTAGTAGAAGTTTTACAAAATGGTGCCATTTACTTAAATCCAGAGTTGCCAAAAGAAATTGAACTCATTTGTTTTGATGGCAGACACCCCCCCCCCTCAGCTGCTGGCAGTGTAGGAAACCTGGTATCCTAATTAATTCTAGTTATCCAAGTTAAAATTGTACTCCAGTAATTGAAGACATAATTGGGCAATGTACCACTTTCTTTTTGGTAAGGTTTCAAATGAAGAAGCAATTGTCAGAAATAGGACGATTTTTTCCAGAATATATAATTCTCAGAGTATCATCAGTTTAATTAAAAGCACACAGAAAGGATCACAAGACTAAACATTATGATCCCTCAGTATAATCCATTTAAACTTGTTAGTTCAATTTTTGATGAATGTTTAGTTTTCTGATTTACCATATAGTCAAGATAGAAAAATTTGTGTTTGTAGGCAAACACTGGTGTTGCTCAGAAAAGAGTTGCCTCTGTATGGTCTCTGTGTAACTCAGGAATTTATTGTGACTTTTGAAGAATAATGAAAGCCATTTCTTTTAAGTAGGCTATTGAATCAGTGCTGTGGTGTTAAGGAGGGTTGGATTTTTTGTGAACAATCTGATTCGTGTTGATGTGAATTTTGTGAATGTTAAAAACCTTGAAGTTTCTAAGTCTCAGAAACTCATTAATTTAGGCTTATTTTGTTTCTAAAAGAGACCTCTCTTCTTGTGGCTTAGTGTCAGTTTATGAAGGTTTTTTTGTGTGGCCATAGTATACTCCAAGTATTCTTTCTATTAAGACCCATTTAATTGGATTAGATAAGGAGAGTTGGAGAGACTCTGATCTCTGTAACAAAGAGTGCAGTGGTGTTTGATTTGATAATAGATGTGTTGAAAGCAGAATACAAATACAATATAACATATTCTTAAGACGATTAATTTTGGAAGCATTATCCGGTGTGCTAAGGGGAATACTCAGTTGATCTGTCATAAACATGCTTATAATAGAAATGTCATGTTGTGACTAGTTTATTTTGGCATCAGATCTTCCAGAGCAAATGTTGTGAGTTCAACTTTCACAGTAACAAAAGTTTGGTGGTATTTCACCATATGTGACTTACATCTGAATAAAATTTGAACTTGCTTAAATATTAATGAATGTCTTTTTACTCGATTCTGGTAAAAATGCACTGTACAGCTTTTTCTGTATGGACTAAGGCAGAAATCTTGACTTTGCCCAAGGCTCTGCTGCCCTGAGCCTGTCCACAGTATTCAGTGGATAACACTTCTGGCTCTGAGAACTTCAGCACAAAGGATTCCACTGATACGGTTCTTCTTGTCTAAGTTCAAGGCAATTGGAGACTTGAAGTTCTCACTTGAACCAGAATGTCTTTTATAAGTGTAGGTCAGAGTTTCTATGTCATGCAGGATGGAGAGGTCTGAGATGGGGATCTCGAGACTGTTGAGCTGTCCATTGCATTCAAGAAAAGGTCCTGTTTCTCTTTCACTTCAGGCAGCTCTTTTTAAAAATAATAGATTAGTGGCTTTACTCATTGTTGTAGTGTTAAAATGAAATAACTTTTAGTGAGATCAATGATAAAACCACAATGTGTATTCAGTATAGCTTTTTCCTTTTTATATTTTCCCTGTGTGCCTTTATGACCGAGTGGTGTCAGCTATGCGTGCCATGTCACATGGCAGGAATTTTTAGATGGGATTTTTTTTCCTTGATTATTCTCTTATTTTATCATTTCAGAGTGGATGATGATGAAACATACTGCAGGGCAGTGACAGAGTACGCTAGAGCATGTTCTCACGCTGGGTCCCCGGTGCGGGACTGGAGGGATGACTTTCCTGCCTGTAGTAAGATTCTTCAATAAAGCATGAACCTTTGAGATATCCCATATATTCAGTTCAAATATTCCACCTTGACAACATTTTTCCTTGTAGAACTCAAACCTAATACTCAAGCTGATCAGCCAGTTTCACTCTTGCTGGCAAACAATGAAGTCAATGACTTGACCAAGGAATATTTTAATTGTGCTAGGATTTAGATTCATACAAAATTCATGTTTGTTTGGATTTCTTGAAACGTCATGTGTGCTGATCATATTCTAGGATAAAGAGCAAACACCTGTGGAGATTTGCCGTTGCTCTTTGTCCCAGAAGACCTCTCAGCCTCTACTGGCCCTATAACAGAATTAATGTAGTTAATCCAGCTCCTTCTTGTTATCATTACCACCCATCAATTGCAGCACATTCTCATGCACAAGGCTTAGAACTGGCTGAGATATGTAAGCATTCACAGAATGTCACAGAAGCTATAACTTATTTTGGAGAGATGTTATAAGGATTTGCTAAAGAAAGACTTAAATATTGACAAGAGCTTCACCATAGCTCGTCAGTTAAAACTCCTCCAAAACATGCATTTTACTTGATTGGATTACCTATCTATACCAGAAGAGCTGCACAATGTTTATTTGACAGAAATGGATTTTCTAGCACGGAAAGAGAAATTGCACTAATGTTCAGTATACCATGGGTTTTTTTTTAGCTGAGAAGTGTGAAGACACCTTTGTTCACCGTGACTGTATCAGTTGTTGCCCACCAACTTGCACATTTGAAAAGGATTGTCTTGGCAGCAATCTGCACTGTTTAGATGGCTGTTACTGTCCAGATGGTAAATATTGTCAATGTTATTTCAAAAATATGTGTAAAGCTACTATCCAACATCATAATGATGTCTAAATAGACTGTGGTTAAAGTTAATGCCTGGAAACTATGAATATTGTAAATTCTGCCCTAGATGTTGTTATTGTCACTGTGATTCTGCCCTTTATTGTGCGATAAACATTCATCTAGAATAAAAAGGTGTCTCAGCATGCAATGTCAGTTAAAATCTGGAGATGTTACTAGTTCTTCCTACAATAGGATATTGCACAGATTTAGCCCACTTTATTTGAATTATTCAAAGATCTATAGAAATTTTGCTTTAACATGCTCTGTACAAGAAACCAAAATTTCCGAGACTGTATGGGACAAAAATTATTGACTGGACTATGAACCATCCTAGTTCTAGACAGACTAAAGATAGTGAGATTTCAGAACCTTTTCATTTTTGAGTCTGTACAGTTTTACATGCTTAAGGCAGACATTTTTCATAAAGCAATGATTCAGAGTGACAACTTCTTATTAGGGAGCTGAGCTCTGAGCTCTCTGCACTTACTGGGCAAATGTTTTTGCTGGTCCTTGTTTAAGACTGATAACATCACCTCCTGGGAGACTGGAAAGTTTGAGTCAGATGGGGGAAGAGCAGTGATCTGGGTAGGTTAATTTGTTTTATATCCCATTAATTAACTTCTTTCCCCACAGGTCTCATTATGGAAAATGGAACTTGTATCTCTTTGTCGAATTGTCCTTGTATTTATCATGGAACTGCTTTCCCTGTAGGCTCAAAAATTGAACAAGAATGTAGCAACTGGTATGTGAAAGCCTGTGTGTTTCATCTCTCAAGGACTACTGGCCATAGTTAGTTTAACATGGTCACACTCAAATTTTAAACAAAAGATACTGTTTATGTTTTACAGTCTGAGGCCGGTATGTCACTAAAATACACAGTCTATTCTGTGTGAATTCAAGGCATATCAATTAACTCAAAACTACTTATTTTGCTAACAATCTGAACACTATTACTCTATTTTGTGATTTTCCTTTTTAGTATTTGTGTTGGTGGCATTTGGAACTGCACTGATCATGACTGTCCAGGTATTTGTATTTCATTACTCTTTTCTCACTTCATAACAAAAACGATAAACTTTTCTAAAGACAGCAGGACCCTATATGATCCAAGGCTTTTGGCCACCAGTTTAGGCAGAAAGATTAAGCAGGTGTATATTGACAGTAGCTGTGGGCCAGCTAGAATGAAGCTGTTATTTGCCTGATCATACTCATCCTGACTTTTCTCACATGCTTCCCCTACCTCTGTGCTACATCCACGTGTTGTTTTCTATCTCTTGTTTATGTTTAGTGTTATTTGCCACAGATGGTGTATTTTTACTGCCCGTGCAGTACCTAGGCCAGGTATAAGAATCTCCTCACTTTCAGGGGCAACTTTATTGCAAGTAATAAGAAAACCATCATTACAATACTGTGGGCTGCATTTTCTCTCTTGTAATAGCAGTTTATGTTTGAATAATCATCCTTATCTTTAAAAATAGCATGTCTCTGTAATGAATTACACAGAGGAACATGGAGCAGGCAGATGGTGAAACTCCCTTGATAGTTCTGTACCTCATACGAGATTATAGTATGAAGCTTGTGAAAGTGAGATTTTTTTTTACAAATTAAGGAGCCCTCTTTGAATGAAGTAATAAAGCTTAACAGTTGTTAAGCAAGGCTTGACAGTGTGGATCTGTAATTGAAAACAATTGCCATTGAGAAACACTCCCTATGTCTTATGTGTGTTGTGTGTGCACGTGAGGGGTTTATTATAACTACTTTGCCTGGTCCTAGGGAGAGAGTTGCTGTTAGCAGTGGGAGCAGGTTAGATGTGCTCCAACAGAGTACCTCCTGCAGCCAAAATGGATCTAGTTTGTGTGCTGTGATGCTGTACCATGGTGTGAATGAAAGTGTGGTGAGTGGAGATGAGCTGGAGACTTGCTTCAGCAGTGCATTCCTGATTTGAACTGGAAAAAGTCCCAAAATGTGTGCCCTGATGACATCTGCATCCCCTTCATATCTGTGGCAGCAAGCAGTTCCATAATACCTAGAAGGATGGAGAAAGAGGTCCTCTTTCATACTGAGTCATGGGAAAAAATGACAAAAAGGTTCTAGGATACTTCTGAATTGTAATAAAGAGAAAAGTCTATTGTGTTTTAGTCATAGGCCTCTCACCTTGTTAGAACCAAAAGATGCTGCACATGGATGTGTTCTTTATGAGATGGTATCTGTTGGAAATAGATGTTTCTAGCATAACTTTTTCTAAACGCCATTACTATTATGTAGATTAGTCTCCTAGAAATCAGGAGAAAATTTCTTGTTATTCCTCTCTTACATAATTTGCAGAATAATGCTACATTCTTATGTAAGTGAACATTCTTTGTACTTTTTCTCTCAAGCTGAGTGCTCCATCACAGGCAGCTCTCATTTCACAACATTTGATGGACGTCATTTTACCTTTCTTGGGATTTGCCAGTACATTTTGGTAAAAGGCACTGGAAAAAACAAATTCACAATCACTTTACAAAAAGCACCTTGTGGACAGGTAAAATACATTTTTTTGAAATGTTGAAACAATCAGGTCCATCCATATTTCAGGCAATCTTCTATAAATTCTACTGTAAACTACATGGTAATGTTAAATAGAAAATATAAACTGAAACCATCTAACAGTTTTTTTTTTATTTTTTGTATTGTTACATGTTATACTGCCCTTTGTAAAAGCTATTGCAACTTTAGAGGGATCAAGTCTAAAGAGTTACTAATTTATGCATATTGAAGTTGTATAAACACCTTTAGTTATGCTACCAACAGATGTCAGGCTTTGAAAAAGCTGCTGTTGGCAGAACTATAGGTTTAATACATCACTATTTAGGCAAGAATTTTTTTTTTTGTAGATTTAGATTTCATTTGATATGTTATAACATATTTAATTTGTTGGAACAGTGTCTTTTAGAAAACCATCTATGAGACTAGGCACCACTTATACTTGTTTTAAGGTATTTTGGCAGACATTCCACAACAGGCTTTAGGAATAAAGGTGCTTATAAAGTGTGCTTACCTGTGGGAGTGGATTTCATGATGCTGTTAGGCTCTCAGGAGAAGGGGCCTTGAGACTGTGACTCACAGCTGACCATGTGCTGAGGACAGGGATGTCTGAACACCTCAGCAGGGAGCAATGCCCTACTCTGGGACTGTCTCTCATGTCCTCCTTTCAAAAGCTTGATTAGGAGCTGATGCCTCTCTACCTTCCTTGTAAGCACCTTCTTCTCCTGCACAGAGGTTGAGACAGCTGTTTCTGCATTTCAGGTGGCCTCAAGCATGAAATGGTTAGTTAGGTATCCACTGAAAAATAAGGTTGCCACAGGTAATAATCTTTTGTAGAGCTCTAGGCACCTTGAAAAATTTCTGGATGAAAACAGAGGGGTCCCTGGGGAGCATAAGATGCTTGGTTTCAGCTAATTCTGTGTTGGCTTTTGTCCTGTTTTTAGGTTCATAAATTCTGCCTGGATAGTACACTAAAATGAAGTGTGTGACATGGTTTATAGGCCACAATTTTTCAATAGTCAGATATTTATAAATCATTGTAATATAATACTGGAGAACTTATGTCCTTTTTGTCTATAATCAGAGATCATCACTACATTTTATGTGTGACAAAATTTCTTTTTCCTGCATTGCTGCATTTGTGCTCTGGTTGCAGCAGCTTGATTTAGATCAGGTCCAACTCTTGCTCTACCAATGGTTAACCCATCAATGAGCTGTACCCAAGGTGGCCATGCAAATGTGGAATTTTCAACCCAATATCAGTAGCTGGGGACCTCTGTCCACTTACTATAACACTATAATACTGCCATAATAGCTAAAATGCATTCTCCTAGCATATGAAGATTATGCATAAGCAATGTTATATGATGTTGTACATACAATTTTGAGTGCCTTGTTTAATGCTTTGAGCGATAGTTTACAACTGATTTACCTGATGATAGTTCTGATATTTCTTTTCTGTATGCTTTTTTCCCCCCCTGCTTGTTTGGTTCTGTTTTCCATGGTAATTTTAATGTCATTGCCTGTTTCTGATGGTGAAACTTGTTTCTACTTAGAACTTTGACCACGCCTGCATTGAGTCTATAACACTGGTTCTTGAAGATGATGTGAGGAAACAAGTAACTCTCACAAGATATGGTCAAATCCAGACTGTCCCTAACCAAGTTTTTAACCTCAATGGTAAGAAGTGCATGAAGAAGAATATTACCAGAGTTCAGAGTTATTATTCAGAGTTCTGTCTCTTATATGCTCCAAAAATTTTTAATAATAAAAAAAAAGAAATTCTTTAAAAGAAGGTATTTCTTTAAACATAACTTATAAAAGCATACAATCACTTGCTTCTCAGAACATTAATAATAGTTATAGAAATTTACTTTTATCGTCTGTAAAACAATCCTTCATTATGCCCTCATTTCTTTGCATTTCTTATCTTACAGAGTACCTAGAAATTCCACTCATTTTGTTTGTGTTTAGGGGGAGAGAGGTAAGATAAAAAAAGGAAGTGAAGAGACCTTGATGCTAAGGTCTAGCTTGTTTAAATCTTTTTAGACTAAATAGGATGGAATAGAATCCATGTGCTCCATGGGATCAATTATATTGATTTCACTGCTAACTTATGTTGTGATTTCAGAGAGGTTACTTCACGGTTTTGGAAAGGCTAGTAAAAGAAACTGTGCTTAAAAGCATATTATAATATTAAACACTGAAGGTAGAAATTATATTGCTAAATTTTGAAATTTACAGTGACCAGTTACTGAAATTTTAGTCTCCTTCTAAAAGAGTAAAGTGAGAATAAAGTTCTTCTCCAGCGTTCAGCAAAACAAATTTTAAGGAGTCCTGCGCTGGTGATTGCGGCTATGTCTTTTTTTCACTGAATTTGTCTACTCACAGTACTGCTTTTGGCATTCACAGTTTCCTGTGGCAATGAGCTTCATAGCTCAGTTATACTCTATGTTGACAGTTCTGCTTTATAATTTGATTGGTAACTTCATTTTATTTCTTTTGAATTAGTCCCTACTCACTTTCTTGTCTCTTTCCACAGTCTGCAACAAATATAATCTATGAAAAGTATTTTGGTGTCACATTCTTGATAATTGTGTGTTTCTAGTAAGTCTGATCCCCTAAGGAATCTTTAAGGATTTTATTTTCCTCTCTTGGTTTATGCACCTGAGTCTGTGTGTGTGCATGTGTAGAGGCTGCTTATGAAGGTAGATCTACTTTAGGCTGTCAGCTGCAAGTAGCCCAACTGTGTGTAGTAAATGAATGCTGTGGCTGTGAAATTTCCATTTCCTCACATAATGGATTTGCTGAGAAGGAAAGCTGGGAATTTGATAGGGGCTCAGTTCACATACAGTCCAAGGAAGGAGCTATACTGGTGTCATGTCAATAGTGGTAAGAGAGAACCTGCCATCTAAAGATTCAATACACTTTACAGACATCTGTTACTTACTCTTGTAATATCACTGGAGACTAAAAGACAAGGGATTTCTTGTCTTGCCTTCTCATTGCCAGAGGCTTGCAGTTGCATTGCTTACTTCTAAAATAAAAAAAACCAAACAAAGAGAGGTGCAAGCATGGTTTCTAGATAACTCACAGGTACAGAAAGGTATGACATTTTAAAAATGTCAACAGTAGGTAAAATTCCTGATTTGTGTTATTACTGGAAGTAAGCTCAGAAAGAGAATGGGTGAGGCTATTTGGCTGATGGTGAGGTTGTGCACAGTTTTTCATTTTTTGTCTGTTTTCAAAATTTTTTTTTGCTTAATGGGTAAACCAGTACAACCTGGAAGTTGGGTTTCAGTGACTTTGTTTTTCTTCTTCTTTTGCTATGTTCAGGGGCTATTGAAATTCAGAATATATCTTCTTTCTTTGTTCAACTGAAAACTAGTTTTGGTTTGAAGATACTGTTTGCTAAAGATGGAGAGAGGATCTATGTTCAAGTTGATGTCAGATGGAAGAGAAGAACATTAGGACTATGTGGAACTTACAATGGAAATTTAAGAGATGATTTTCTGTAAGTTTCATGTTGTGCATTTATATTGTGTTTAAGAACAAGTGAAAAGTTTTGTTGAATATAATCATCTGATGATTTGATTTCATTAACATGCTCAAACTTTATTAAACTAACCAATATAAAATGTCTTAATTAAAATGGTAGTCACTTTTATAAATATGAAAGTCAAAAATTTATGCATTTTAAGACATTTTGTTAAGTATTTATAGAAAGCTACCATATTATTTGTAGAAGTTTCTGGATGATGATATTATTTGAATGTTCTTTTCCCTTTATTATTGCTCCCTTATCTTCAGAGCAAATATATGAGCACTGAGAAAAAGAATGGGTGATAATACTTGTATCATCCTCACATGCCTGACACTTACTTCCCCTTGATTTTCCTCCCCACATCAAGTTCAATGTAAAAAAATGTAATTCTGAATCACAGGAATATTTTAATTAGAAGGGCACACTTTCCTTACTTTTTAACCTTATTTCCTCCAAAGTTCCTCAAGATATAATGTCACAAAATTTGTCTGCACAGCAGACTTGGAATATAGGAACATTTTCACAGGAATAAAATAATGCGGAAAAAGTTTCATATGCCCTCTCTTTTCTATACCTCAGAGATGGAAATTCTTTTGGCACGTTGACTGTTTAATGTGACTATGCATCTAAGCCTTTTTAATGAGCTTGCATCCTCACCCATGTACACCCTGAGGTCAGCAGGATGATTGCAGTGTTGGTATTTTCCTTTTCAGATCTCCAGCAGGGATGATAGAAGGGACCCCACAACTTCATGCCAATGCATGGAAGGTTTCCTCAGCGTGCTCCATACCTATCAATATTCCTGTGGTTGATCCCTGCAATGTGAATCAGCAAAATGGTATATTTTCACACGGGAGTCTGGACTTAGCTGTATCTTCTTATTATGGGACAGTTTTTTTTTTCTCTGTGAAAAAGTTGCACATACATGTATTTCAGTTTCAGGTTTGGATGTGTACTTTTTTTTTTTTTTTTTTTTTTTTGCTTTGGCAATGACCATTTTCCCATACATTTTTTATGTAAAATGAAGTATGTACTAGATAAATGAAAGCTAGTTGGTCATTTAGTGCTGGGTGTACTGGGTATGAGCACTAAATTCTGCTGTCTACTATACATGCAGATTTTTCACTATCTATGGTCCTGTAAATTCTGCCAGTTGAGAGGAAAGATTGATGCATGATTGTTAAAGAAAGTACAGGAGACAGTGTTGAGAATAAAGGTCCTGTCTCTGGCTTCTCCAGGCTTATTGCATTAAAAATTTCTTTATCCTCCATCTATGTTCTCTGACAAAATCTTGCAGACAATCTGAGAGCCTTGAATTTGTTCAAATTCCTGGGCAAAGATTTAGTTTTGGCTGGTTGGCATGCCTATGGTTTGTGTTGAACTTTCACTGTCTCCTTTTTGCATTGCTGTTCTTTTCAATTAATGAAGACAATGGGTAGACTGTAGTTGCCAATTCTGACAGAATGTAGTCTAATATTTTTAATATTTCAGACATCAGATCTCACTAGGGATGTGGGATTTATCCATATATAAAGCCCGCCGAAGCAAGGCTAGAATAACAATAAATCTCTAAAAAAGTGGGGAATTCTAGGAGTTTTTATACCCTCCTTGTTGTCTGTCTTCTCAAGACAGCCAGATCAGCTCGGAGCCTTCATGCCTCACCCTCAGTTCTGTGCTAGCTCAGTGAAGGTAGAGTTTGACATAACTTTGAGCTGCTTAGAGCAGGACTGCATGACTTTCTGAGAGTCCTTTTCAGCCTGAATTTTACTATGATCCTCTAATAATCACTGTGAAAAAGCAGTGGAGAGTGAAGTGATTCACGCCACACTACAAGCACAGCCATCATTTCCAGGTCTGAGATGATAGTGACCTGATTAACAAAAAAAAAAAAAAAAAAAAAAAGATTGTTTGTTTGGTTACTTATTTTGTCAGGTTAATTTTCAACTGAGTTAAGTTTAGTCCTTGAATCTAGTTTACTGAGAGTCCAAAAAATATGAAATTCTTCTGTCAATGTGTGTGTGTGGAAATGAACATGGAAGTTGAAGGAGAGGTGCATTTTTTTAGCAGCAAAAGTGGCTCAAATATAACCCACATCACAGAGTTCCTTAGCTATTCCACCACTTGTGGTGGTAGTCTGCTTCAGTGGCCGGAGGGCTGGAGGAGGATTTGTTGCTGCTGGAAGGTGTATGGCCAGTTTGGGATTTGTGTGCCCTCAAGCTCTGCTTTGTAATACTTCCTGAGACCAAATGCCAGGAAGTACATGGCCATTGTTGGTGTTAAAGCTAAATGAATGTCAAGTAGGAAAACCATATTCCAAGCTTGGAGGGACTTTTTAACTATTCTTTTGAAATATATTATTTTGGCATTTAAATTTCCTCTGTTATAAGAGGAAGGCATAACTTAGTATTTAGTTTTAGTAAAGTTATTTTTGTCTTAAGTGGAGTTTGCTGTAGAGAGATTTGCCTGTAATATCAATTTTAAACTGTAGAATTTTTACAGGAAGAGATTGTATGCAAGTGTTTATTGCACACCTGGCTATGTTTGGTTTTAATATTGCGTGCTATTCATTTGACTAACTGTTAAGTTAAAATGGACCTGGTTAAAACAATGTCACCTTCTCTTAGCTGGGTATGCATCTCACTGTGATATCATCAACCAAGACGTGTTTGCTCCCTGCCATGCCTACATCAGTCCAGGGCTGTACTACCAGCTCTGCCGCTTCGACGCGTGCAAATGTGGAAGCAGCTGCCTGTGCAACGCTTTGGCGCACTATGCTTATGTCTGTGGCAAGCACGGCGTCGTCATTGACTTCAGAGCTCATGTTTCTTACTGTGGTGAGTAACAGTTCCATAATGGAATATCTTTTAGAAACGTGTAAAACTCTACAGATTTCAATCACTCCACAAAATGTAAGGGTTGGCTTCTTTTTCCTGGAAACTAGAGTTGTGCCATGGTGTAATGATGTACTAGGGCAGAATGGTTACAGCCTTTACATCAGACATCAGAGTTGGTGCCCTGAGCTGCCTCATGTGGATGTCTGCCCTTTCTATTGGTCACAGAGAGAAACTGAATTCTTTCTTTGATGCCCCCATTAGGATAAAGGAGTCAGGGAGTGGCAGGAGTGAAGCCATTCCCTAAGGGAAGGCAAGCTGGGCTGGCCGGGTCTCCCTAGATTGGGCAGGGCAGGGTGTGTGATGCAGTAATAATTTAAAACAAAGCATTTCACATAATCCTAGAGTATCATGAACTGGAAGGGACCCGCAAGGGTTACTGAAGTCCAACTGCTGTATTTCTGTTTCTAAGCTATATAGCAATGCCTCAGTCTTAGCTAGACCATTCACCTCTTGGAAGCCTGAATTACTAGATAGATACCGTATTTGACATATAGAAAGAACAGAAAGCTACTGTTTGCAAAACAGATTATTCCAGTCAAAGAATTATTTTAACAAAAACCCACCTTAATCTAAATATTTCTAACTTAAGAAATTGGTAAAAAGGCATGTTTTCCTCATGCTTTTCAACTAAGCCCAGTGCAACAAGAGACCACTTTTCTTTGATTTTTTTGAACTTCCATGATACACTACTTTGTTTTCCATTTTTCAGATTTTAAGAGTATGCTGTTCCCTCTTTCCCCCTCTTTTTCCTCCAGCTGTGATGTGTCACAGTGGTATGCTTTATCATCAGTGCTCTTCTTTTTGTAAACATTCCTGTGCTTCACTTTCTATGGCAAATATCTGTGCTGATGACTGTGCAGAAGGATGTAATTGTCCTGATGGGAAGTATTTTGAAGAGTCAGTCAACTTTTGTGTATCAATGTAAGTAATAAAAAAATAGAATATATGTATGAGCACATTTTCCTCTTTCCAGCAAGATTTAAAGTAGCTTTTCTGCTGTTTCCCTCAAGATGCAGACTGGCTAGAGAAGATAACAAACAATATGTGAGATTTAATATTCTGTTTTACTAATCAATAGTGAGGCCTCATCTGTTACTGTGTGTACATACATTGGCTTCACTTTAGAGCAGATGTGCCAAACTGCTTTAGAGAGGGGTCATGAAACGTTTTAAATTCATGTGATAGCATTTTCATATGAAAACCTTGGTTTTAGCACTTGAAAAAAAAAGTGAGAAGGAATCCATAAAGCAACAATCCATAAAGAATGGGATAGTATGGAAAGAGTGGCTAGAAGTGTCTTTTTTCTGTCTCAAAATGCAAAGCTCTTCAGTTAAATGGGAGGAAATAGTCAGTGAGAGGAAACAGTTTTTTATATTACACACCCAAACTTTTACAGCTTGGATAGTTATAGAATTATTTCTGTTCATTGCAACATATATTTTGGAAAGATCAGTGAAGTTCATACTGTAGGGATAAACTGTTTGAAACTATCCAAGAGTGTGAACTAACTTCTTTTTCACATATTTTTCATGGTTTCTAGGTAATTTTGTTGCTACTTCTAGCCTGTCTGGCTCTTTTCACAGAGTTAATGGATTTTGCTATGATAATTGCTCTACCTCATGATTTTAACAATACTTTGAATGGGAACTGCATATTTTCATTCTACTCCCATAACTGAGAAGAAAAAGTCCTTTCTGTTAGAATAATGCACAGAAACAGCAAATAAAAAGTACAGAGATTGAGGGGAACCCTGGCTTTGTTGAAGATGATATAAGTTTTGCCACTGACTTCAATACAGTCTGAGTGTCATCTTTAAGTTTTTGTCTTTCAACGAATATTGTACATATAAGGATTGAGTTAATGAATTACGTTAATGTTATGATGAGACCTGCATATCATAACAGCTTGATAAATAGAGGGCCCTTAAATCCCATTTCATCTTGCTTTTCTACCTGAATGCATGAATATTCTTTTTACAGATCTGGCTGTCATTGTCATTACAAAGGCAAAGCCCTCCAGCCTGGAGAAATCCTTCCTACACCAACAGGCTCCTGGTAGGTTTGAGCGCAAGAATTATGTCTTTCTTGTACCACAGTTTGGACACTTCTTTAAGTGGTTTGAGAATTCTTCTCAGTTAGATTGAAAGTTTATTGTATCAAGATTTTTTTTTTTTTGGGCATACTTAGTAAAAGAGGGCCTAGTATAAATTGGATTATGTACCTGATAATTTTAACAAAATACCTGGAAAATTCTGTAAGCTATGGTGGATAAGGTTTTGTGTTATACTGCCTGCATCCTAAATCACCTGGCCCTCCATTCTCACAGGGGTTGATATACTCAGCTTTTTTGCTTTTTTTTATTTCAGTGTAAGTTAGGAAATTACATAGTACATAAACTATGAATTTAGGCCCTCTCTACAGATCAGGAATTAGAAACTACCATGAAAATATTGAGCAGAACTCAAGCTTTTGGATTTTAATCCTCTTTCTCCTCTTAATTTCTGTTGTTTAAATTAGGTTGAATTGTATAACCTTTTTAACATGGTGGTTACAAAGCATTTTCCCCTTGAATAAACATGGGTTTCCTTTTCTTTTCTAGTCAATGTTTGAATGGAACAGTGAAATGTATTGAAGCAACTACAGAAAACATAGGTAATTTACAGTCTTAAATATAAAAGTTGCACAAATAGAGAATCTGATATTGAATAGTAATTTGGTTTTCTCCTCATAAGTATGTAAATGATGAGATACTTTATATCACAAAATATTTAAAATAGGTTAGGAGCACGAATAGTCTTGGGGGTTTTTCCCTCTTTTTCTGTAGCGCAAATTGTACTAATCAGTCACTGGGGAAATTAAAAGAAATAAATAATTGCATGTGACATCTAGGTCAATGTGTTCTCATGGGAATACCTATAATTAGGCTCACTGTTCATGTTTAGGAAGCTTTAAGATCTTGATTTCTAGAAAGTAAATTTTTAATGCATTTCTAATGGATTTAGAAGTATCACAGTAATTTGAAAATTATTGCACTTCTAAGGATTTTTTCTGCCTAAGGTGTAAGGGCTCTGTCATTAAGAATGGACTAAGTGTGAGATCCAGGACACATATATCCAGATGCTTAATATTATTGGTTTTTTACATTAGAAATCATATGAATTTTATGTGTCTGTAATATAGATTATGTCATAGACTGGTATTCCAATTGCATTCTTATATGAACTGTAATGTAACCTGCCTTTGTATCCCAACAAACAGATTGTGAACAAAAACAAATAGAAAACCTTCAGTGTAAAAGAGCAGTTGATCTTATTTAACCTTCATTTTGCATTTGAAGTTCACATATGCCCTGAAGGAAAAATCTACTATGACTGCAGATCTCCTGTGCCTGGGTTACCTGCAGCGGGTGTGAATTGTGGCATCTCTTGTGCGAACCTTGCCATGAACTTCTCCTGTGTCCCCTCACCACCCTGTGCAAGTGGCTGCATTTGCCCCCCTGGGTAAGCTTTGATGGAACAACCTGGAGCACAAGCCAAATGCATATTTTCCACAGTTCAACTCTGCAAATTTTTTTTGCCTGTTAAATTCCAGTGGTATCACACTTCTAATTTTGAAACTATTGTTCTATAAATTGTCACAGATGCACAGTAACAGCTAAAAGGCCATCAGATATCCAGCTTGCTACCATTCCAATTGGCTGGTATTTGGGACTATCTGGACAGGAGATGACTTCCACCACTTGCACAGTGTAGTTTATTTGAATGTAAAAGCAAACATGACAAAATATTTTGATGGAAACCATTTGTGCTCCTGCTTATTGCTGCCTAAGTCCTAGTCTCACCTAAATTTCTACTCAGGCTTACATTGCTGGTGCCCAGCCGGGGGCAGGGAGGGCAGGTGTATGGACCGGTTTCTGCCCTATTTCCCTTCATTCCCTCTGTCCCTTTTTGTTTTCTCAGCTTGTGTGTTTGGATTTGGTGCCCAGAAACAGTCTGCTGAACTTGGGAGGGGTCAAATTCAAGCATAAAATCTATTTGTGTCAGGATCAATCACTACTTCTTCCATTTGTTTCCATTTCCTCCCCTGACACATCCTGAGTGCATTTTCAGATTGAGGATTGAAATATACTGTGCAAGGTGCTGTAATTGCTGCTCATCTCAGGTGGAGTGCTCCCTTTTTTTTCTCAGCTTTCCTTTTTCTTTCACTGTGTGTGTAGCCAGTGGTCTTCTTACAGTGTATCAGTTGTACACAGATCAGAGTATAAATGAGACTGTCACCATTCCCCTTCCAGCACCTTGTGATGTTCATAGATGACTAAGCACTGGTGAAGGTAGAGATTTCAGGCAGAGCTATTTAAGATTTCACTAGCTTATGTCTGGTATTCTGTAGCCCTCTAAAACCTCTGCCTCAACTGAAAACTTAGCTTTCAGGACCATTAGTTTTATGGGAATAAACAATTATTTTTAGCACAAAACGTGCATGACTGTAAAAGTACTAAACTGGTAACAAACTGAAACATCACTGTGATATTTACATGAAATTAAACTAGCAGTATTGACTTGAAAGTTCACTTGAAAATTTGAAGAAACTAAAATAAAAGTTAAAAAAAAAGAGCTAAAGCCTTGCCTTCACAGTCATACCATTTCAAATTGAGTATTACTTGATTATTTTCTGAAGTAAAACAGGAGTACAGACAAGCCAAATCCTAAGTTTCTGTCAAATAATAGAGTAAAACACATGAATTATTTTTATTACATAAGAGAATAAGCAGTCTTTTTGCTATGAGGTTGAAAAGTAAGTGCATAACACTTAGTGCATTTAGTAATGTCTTTGTTGTTAAATTGCACTTAATTATGACTTTCAGCCTCATGGTTCCAAAAAGCGAGTATGGCCTTAAATAGGAAGGAGCCAGCTGTATTATCTTAAAAATTAGTTTCAAAAGGTCTCTTTTTTATGCAAGAAAATGTTAAACATATATCTTCTGCTATTAAATCTAAGTGGACAAGTCATTAAAAACTTGTGAGATATTTTACTGTAGTGTGGTTTTTTAAAATTCTCTTGAGTTGCCTTTCTTCTCCTTGATTCTCCTTTTCCACCTTATTTTTACTACTACCCATTATTTGACTGAATGACCTAAGCTTTTGGGGCAGAATCCTGAATTCTCCTGGAGACTGGCACCTTATTCTAGCACCCTGGGTATTTATGGGGCTTGTAAAGTGAAGCAGTTTGTGCATGGTATTGAAACCCTTTCCTTTGGAAAACCATGAAATGATGGACTCTAGTATGTAAAAGAATGGTCCTCCTAAAGTAAAAAAGGTTTACATTTTCTATTGTTAAATCTCTTGCACAACACTTTGTTGTTTATTCAGTAGTTGAAGAGGTGACAAAGAATTAGAAACGCTGGAAGTCTCTGATATACTTTAGAAGTTGCATAATGTAACAGCCCAAATTTTCATGAGGAAATTAGGTGAGGATGACAGTAAATTCAAAGATAACCAAAGATAGACTGAAAGTCACCCTTACACTGAGCTGGAGATATGGGGCTAAACTGAGTTGCAGAAGCACAGAGTAGTGTGGAAAAGGACTCCATGGGGCTACATTCACCTCCTGCCTTTAGGCAGAACCAGCAATACCAATTTTATTTTTGGGAGACATTTCGCTTCTATTGACAGAGACTCAGTACCTTCCCAAGCCATCTGTTCTGGTGATTTCCTATCCTTGAGAAATTTTCTGAGCACTTGACTCTTTTACTTAGAGCCAATTACTGTTTAATGAACTAGTAAGGGTGTGAAGAAAACAAAACTGTGTATTCCTTTCAACTTCCAGTGAAACAATCTCTAGATTGTACTTTGAGCCATGAGTTGCATGACAACTCCAGAAGTAGCTCTCCTAAAGAACAGCACTAGTAGTGTCAGTAACGTTTTTGTTAAGAAAGTTAAAATTGCTAAATAGGCGGAAGTGAGATAGCAAATGTGTGGTTGACCATTTATCTGGGTTGCTTATTGATCTAATCAGATTTGATGCTTTTTGCATTAAATGCCTGTTTTGTCTTAACTTAGTTAGTTGTTTCAGCTTCCCTTGTGTAGGCAAGCAACCTCCACCATTGCTCTTCATAAACTGGGCAGCAGGTGCCATTGGGCAACTCACTGTTGAGCACTCAGAACAGGACAGGCGCTGTCTGTGCAGAGGAGCAGCAGCACTCCAGTCCAGCTGCTTTCCCAGCACAGCAGGACAAGAGAGCAGCAGAGATGAAAGGGCAGTCTGACCACAGCCTCAGCAGCTCACATGGTAGCCAGATGCTCCAGAGTTTTCAGAGAGGAATACCTGTACTACTGGCACTCCTGCATGGCAGCTGCAGCCCACACCAACACATCCCTTTCTAGATAGAGGGAGAGCCGCAGCTGTGGGCTTGGCCAGGTCTCCAGTTGTGAACAGTGGAGATCATTTGATGTGGACAGCTTTTGCTGATGAAACAATTTTCCTTAGCTGGGTGGAAGACTGGTTGCTCTTTCAACAATACACTACACATTCAGTTACATTGATCTTTTGGATTTACTCTTTCATCTTAATAAATTTTTTATTTTGAAGGATGGCTGAGCACAGAGGGAAATGTTACATTCCTGACAGTTGCCCATGCACCTGGAAAGACAGAGAATTTCTGTCAGGAGAAGTGATAGCTACTCCATGTTACACCTGGTGAGTTCATTCTGCATACTTTCAAATAATCTGGATCTAGACCTAAAGTGCAACTGATACAGAAAATATATTGTATGCTTTGAAAATCAAAAATACATATGCTTGTTTATAGATAGTTAGAGGATATATCTTTTATTAGGCTTACTGATAGGCTTGGATAAGTAGGAAGTTTTTGGGGTCAGTGCCTTTTCAGATCTGAAAAGGAAGCTGAAGATATCCAAGTTAAAAAGCAGTCGAGAACAAATGCTTAATTCTACACATATTTGTTAGTCTCTGAAATGAAGATGTGGCATTTTGTGGGATAGAATATAATGAAAGGCAACCAAGGAGAAAAAGAGAGATATGCTACTTTTCTAGCCAAAATATCTATAATCAGTTAAGTGTATATTTACTAATGAAAAAAAAATTGGCATGGCAGTTTTAATCAGTTAAAAACCACATTGGCAAATCAACTGAGGATTTACATGTACACAAGCAAAAATAGAGGATGCCAGTACTACTTTCATATAAATTTGTATAAGCCACTGAATGTAGCTGACAGGAAAAGTAATCGTGCAAAATATCAGCATTAATTTCTTAAACTCATTCCATATTTGTCTGTTATCCTGAAATCTTACAGGCAGCAACTGGAGGTATTTTCCTTTGAAAATTTGCAGACCTTAGTCAAAAATTTAGAAAAAATAGACTACTGATATCTTATGAGTATGTTGTGGCAATGTGCCTTATCTACACTGGCGGAAGTGATGGAAATATTTGCATAAGTTCTGCAAAATTTGAGATTTGGCATTTATTTTTAATGTATTTTTATTGTACAGATGGGCTAATGGCAAAATGTTCAGCACTTTCTTGCCATGGCATCACCAGTATCTTCAGAAGCAATTCACAGTATAGCTCTCTGTTTCAAGGTCTGGGAATTTTATTTCATTCCTGAACTTCTGTGTGATTTGAAATAAAGAACACAAAAAAGCATTTTATTGAAAATATACAGCCTAAGACTGCCATTATGAGGAGATACTGATTGCTGGTTTTCCTTGCAGTGTTTGTCGGAGAGGCGTCTTCAACTGCACCAGCCACCCCTGCCCTGCTGTGTGCACCATTTATGGAGACAGACACTATTACACCTTTGATGGGCTGGAGTATGATTATGTCAGTGACTGCCAAACTTACCTGCTAAAGGTAAGTCATATGTTTTCTTGTGTCCTCGAGAAAACAAGTATTTTGAACATCAGGAGTTGATCTATAGAAACCAATGTTAAGAAAACAGTTGTAGAACAGATGTGACAGAACCTGTACAAGGCATTTTGTGATCATCTGTTTGAAAATGGTATGTGGGTGTGTTCTTGCTTATCTCCATGGTTTAGAGAAAAAGAAAAATCAGTGTTTTCTGTTCTACCTTAACCATGCTTTTGTCACAATGAGAAAGAATAACACTATAAAAACCGTAAAAACTAGGTATAATCCACATAATTATTTAATAATTATCTATAAACCCTGCTTGGCCCAGGGTTAGTGATGAGCTCAGGCTGCTTGGAATTCTTCTTGACCATGATCTGCATCAGATATGGATTGTATGTGTATAATAATATCAAACACAATGATTTCATAATTCAACAGTGAAATCATTCATTGAGATTGTCTGGCAGCTATATGCTTATGTTTCTCATAGCACACATTTAGAAAAAAGTGCTAGCTTTTTGTTTAAAAATACCATTACTGACATTTAAAAATATAGTCTATTACTAAAACCCCTATTGTTTATTATAACTGTTGCTATTTTAAGATTGTCTGTGTTCTCAGTTACTGTAATATGTTTAGAAGAATACTCATTTTCCTGACTGCCTAAGCTTAAGAATAAAGCATAATTTCTCAACAAAGACTACTTCAAATAGTTTATTTCAAGTATGTTTTAGAAGAGTATTCACATCTGTGAAATAAAATACATTGGTTCCAGATTTTTTGTTTGTTTAACAAGAAAAAAGAGAGATTTGAAAAAGAATAATACCTCACAGCAAATTCCTATCATGTATCATATATGATCAAAGAACTCTTACTCTTAGAGATATATGAACTTTTGTACAAGCCTTCCTCCTTTAAGAAGCAAAAAATAGGGGTTACCTTACCAGTAAAATCATCTTGCCTGTATGATGATGTGGAAAGGTAGGCTATAATTTCTTAATTATTGTACCATTCATTCAAATAGGTTTGTAAGACAAATCTGTGCTCCTTTTTCAAACTTTAGTATGATACTGGAACGTTTGGCTTTTACAATCAAATATCACCTGTCACTCTACTGTGTAAGAAAGAACCTATCTGGAAACAAACCATGGGGAGCATTTGGCCTCCAAGAATAACGTTGGCAGCCAGATCATTAAGGCACCTGGCACACTGCCAATGGGCCATTCTTCAGGTGAACATGACACAAATGATGAAAATGCTGCCTACACAGATCTGCTTTTCAGACTTCTCAGTCTTTTTTCATCTTTTCAAGCTTAATTTTTTTTCCCAAACTCAGCTAATGTGAGAAAGTACAGTCTAATTTGTCCACAATTTTTCTTTCTTTAGTATATGGAAAGCTTTCATGGCCTATATTTAAGGATTCTTTAGTACATATTAGGCACCACATAATTGTGTCTGGAACGGAAGATGTATCTGTGGGCTGATTTTTGACTGAGAAACGTTTAGAGAATTTTTAAAAGGGGAAAAAAAAGAAAAAGAAACAAAGGATGGGATTTTATGGCAGATGCTCCAGAGTTTTGAGGGAACTAAAACACACAGCTGATGAACTATGTGATATGCAACCCTGGAATCAGAGGAATGGAAGATGGCAGGGTAACCAAATATTTTAAAAGGAATTAATGGTTGAATTTTACAGGAACAGAGCAATATATCTGATCTATATATGAAGGAACTTAACAGAAATTTTAATTAAGAGAAATTGCAATGGTGGGAGTGTTGAACCACCCCTTTTTTTTTTTTTTTGTTTTAATAGAAGAAATTCATGCATGATGAGTCTTCTGAGTTATTCCGTGAAGGTAATATATGGATAAGGATAATCAAATTAATATACATGTATTTTAGCTCAAAGACCTTTTGGAGAAAGATTTCAAGAAATATTTTTTGAAACTACTCTCATATAGAATGAGAATGAATATTCTTTGAGACACAAATTCACAAAATCACAGAATGGGTCAGGTTGCAAGGGACCTCAATGGGTCATTTTGTCTAATCTCTGCTCAGGCAGGGTCATCTTAGACCACATGGAACAGGATTGTGTTCAGACAGTTCTTCATTATCTCCACACCCTCCCTGGGCAATCTGTTCCAGTGCTCAGTCAACTGCCCAGTAAAGAAGTTCATCCTCATATTAAGCAGAACTTGCTGTGCATCTCTCTCTGCCCATTGCCTCTTGCCCTGTTACTTGGCTGAGAAGAGCCTGGTTCCATCCCCTTGGCACCTTCCCTTAGACTTTTATAAACTTTGATGACATTCCTTCTCAGTCATTTCTTCTGGAAGCTGAACAGGCCCAGCTTTCCTCATCCTTTCCTTGTAAGAGATGTGCTCCAGTCCCTTCATCATCTTTCTTTCCCTCTGCTGAACTAATTACAAGTCAGAGGTTGAAGCACAAGAATAAATGGCGGGTGGCTTTGTTGTTGTTGTTGTTGTTGTTGTTGTTTGTTTTTTTTTTTTTTTAAGAAGGGAGAAATCCTGGTGAAATCCTGCAGAGATCCATGCTGAGACCTGCACTCAGCAGCAGAAACAATTTTGAAAAGGTGATGTGAGGATTGAGATTGAATATTCTGATGATAAATATTCAGTCTGAACAGCTGAAACAAAAGCTTCAGGAGATCTTATGGCAGAAAACACTGCATAATAAAATAAAAGAGGAAATTCAACAACAAGCAAATGCAAATCAATGAACAGGAAAAGACCCCTGTAACTGCATTAACATGAAGTTAGGCACTAAATTAGCTACTATTATGCAGGAATGGAATTTTATGTGAGGAAAAGAAATTAAACACATGTAGTGGACATCTTCATGGTGGCAGCCTGAGTGATAATCACATTTGCTTTTATTTGTATATACACAGTTACACTGCACTTGTACCACATCCTGATGTGGTTAAGCTGCATTATATATGCAGACATGATAGAGTGTTGAGGCTGCTCTTGTTTGAAGTATTCTTTTTTGTTCCTAGAGCAGGGGTTTCCATGTCTCTCTCTCTGTATAATCTTCTTCCCATACATTGTGACATTTTAAATAGTAGTATATAAGTAATGTGAGTCTTCCTTGAGCTGCTATGTGAGCTACTACCTTGAGCTACTACCTTGAGAAGGCATGTAGGAGGGCCTTGTCTCTTTTAGCCTGTTATCCAAATAGAGAAGCCAGATGAAAAGTGAAAAAGTATATATACAACTGCAAAATTTAAATTCCTTGCCTAACATCTTGACAGGCACAGCTATCCAAAGCAGTAGCACCTAGCTGTGCTACCTGTTCTACAAACAATCTTTTTTCTTTTTAGCACAACCACAGAATCACAGAATGCTTTGGGTTGGAAGGGGATTTTAAAGGTCTTCTGGTCCAAACCCCCTGCCATCAGGGGTGTGCTGTGTGCTTCAAGTTTTCTGCCTGTAAGTTAACACAGATCATGGATTTCACAGCTGCTAATACACATTCCATTGATTTAATGCTAGTTTGCAGAGCTGTTGAGAGGTTGATTTTTATGGATAACATGAAATTCTCACCAGACTCCTGAAATTGAAGCAGCTGAAGTGAATGTAGTATTGTATATACAAAATTGTAATAAGTTTGTTCTTTTCCTCTTATCTTTTATCCTTTATCCTTTAATCTTTTTCCTGTAAGCAGTGGACTGCTTTCTTTCTACTAACAGAAGTGCCCTAAAGGTGTTGTAGCAGGGCAATAAGAAAAGTTATTGCTACAATCAGTTTGTTGGCATATGAGCTCTTCCCAGATATAGAACTGAGTGCAAGAATTATAATCTGAATTTTCATCCCCAGAGGCATGATAATGTGCAGTTCCCATCCATGTTACCAACCCTCACTGTTTGATCTGGCTGTTGGCCTTCCTAAATCTGATCTGTTTGAACGATTCTTTAATTTGTCATCATATTCCACTGTACCAAACAAAGAACTCATCCTTACCTTTATTATGTTTTTAATAAGGAGGCCTTGTGCTCCTGTGGGAGAAAAATCCAGTATAAGCTTTCAGCCAGTTATGAAACTTACTTGTTTTCAACATCATTGTCTCCTGTCAGGCCTTTTTGTTTAAGGTGACTGTAAGTGTATGAAAAAACCCTTTATAACTAGTTCAACAGATTTGTCCATTGGGGAGAAAATGACAGAAAATATTTAGATCAGCAATTAAGAATATTAGGGCAGTAAGTTCTCATGAAAAGATAAATTCACTTTTATAAAGGAATTAGGAATTACATTATACACTGGATGTAAAGTCCCTGTATAGATGAATGACATTCACAGAGAAGACATCAATATTTTTTTTTAAACATTTTAAAATCTCAATTATTTTGAAGGTTAAAAAAAATTTTAGCAGACAAACTCATTTATCAGTGTAGGTCATGTAAACACTTGATTTTGCTAATCTAAATATGAATTATAAAATTAAATTCAAACAGTTTCTTACTTGAAAATATTTAAATATCTTTTTTCTTTCATTTTCTTGCTTATTGTCTTATTTTACTGTGTTTCATGATGCTACATTCTTTCCTCCAAAAAAATGCTGTTATTTTTCTGGCAAACTTTTTACTAGTTGCTGTCTGTTTCTTCCACTTACCTGTTTCATAGACTTCTGCTCTTATGATAAAATTAGTGTCTTTCTATGGCAAGTGTTGGCCTTTTTTATTTCTGTGGTGGTTTCCAGTCCTGCAGCTCGGCATTTTTATTAAGGCTTGTAAGGTCACTGCACTTGGAGCCCCTCAGACATGTTCTCTTCTGTGAAACAGAAGAAAAATTTTTCTCAGAAAAAATATTCCCAAAAAATTATTAGCATTTCTCAGAAAAAAAATTTTCTCTGCTTTGGGGCAGATTTCAAGCAGGAGTTCAGAGGGATAAGCTACCCATCAGAATATTCTCAAATGAGAGGGCGCTCTGTTGCAATGCTCATCTGCCTTTTAAAGAACACCCCAAAATCCCCACTGAAATATATTCACTAACCTTAGGTTTCCAATAACCTTAGGTTGTCAAGAAGGTCCTAAAGCACAGAAAGGGATGGACTGTTTTGTTCCTATATCCTGAAAGATGAAGGTCAGTGTAACTAAGGCCTCATCCTCAAGTGTTACTATTTAATAGATTAGACTTCAATTCGAAGTATGCAGTAAAAATATTTTCATTCCTTTTCACCTGCCATTGGGGGTTTGAGTATTTTAAAGTGACCTTTTAAAGCTTTTTTGATGCAGTAATGAAAACTCCTTTGAAGCCAAAGTTGGAGGACTATGAAAGGACCAACCATTTTGAGCCATTTGATGAAATAATCAAGTCGCTATGCCAATTGGAAGCACAGATGTAACTCTTTTGGATCAGCAGACATTACATAAGAGCCCATTTGTTAAGTTCATTTAACAAAACAAGTATCAGCTCAGGAACCACCACTATCATTTCCCAAGTGATTCTCCTATGCTGAACAGTCCCCAGAACTAGATACCTGGACTGCTCTGGGGAATACAGCCAGGGAACTCTTCTCTTGCATTCCTCTTCTTTTGTAACTTGAAGCAAGTTCAAAGCTCCTAGTAAATCAAACTTTTATTAGAGTGCTTATTACAGAGGTTGTTTGATGTACTGATAATTTTTTAACCATTATTTGCTGATATATTTATCTTGAGTGGTAAATTTTTTAGATGATGACCAGGCATAAGCTGGAGCAATGACACAGAAAGCAACAACTTTTCAATTACTCGTTTGACACATCTGAGGAGTAAGAATATGGATTTATCCGATGAGCTCTTATTGAATATCTGTAATTTTTTGTGCAGCTCTTTTCAGCATAATTTTTACCAGGTAGCCAGACTGTAGATCCATGAAATTGGCAAAGCTGTAGAATTAAATATTTGGCATGGTCTCTCTCATAGCCTATTTGCAAAATAAATACATACTTCTTGCTGTCAGTCACCCTATAGAGAATTAAAGCTGCAGGTTCATGGTTAATCAACATTGTCAAGCTGACTATTTATAGTTAAGACAAATAGTTTATTTTAATAGATTCTGGAAATTTTAATGGGAAAGTAAATAATGCTGAATTTGAAATTACAAATGTTTAAAATTGGGCACCAAACTCTAAAAGTAATTTTCTTTTTTTCAGGGAATAAAACTGTACATGGTGTTTCAATCAGAGTGCCTTTAATTCTTTAATTAACATATCTAATCCTCAAGCCATATTCCTATGTGTAGTTTCATGAGTAAATGATGTACCAAAATATTTCCACCTAAAACACTTGTCAAATAATTTATAGCAGCAGTAACTGTGTAGAAATAATGATGTGTTGTGTGAAAATTTGTGCCCAAGAAAGAAAGAACCACATTTCAGTGAGAAAACTGTTTACTGTGAATACCTTGCCCTCCTGTAGTTGCAAAGAACACCAACAGTTTGCTTTTCATTAGTCCCATGATTTCAGAGGAAACCTTTCTGGATGTCCTCTTTTTTTCTGGGTCTCTGGAAGTCCTGTAAGGGTGAATAGCAAGCTCCCTCTGGGAGACATCCCTTTCCATCCTGTCTTCAGCTGTACCTGTTTTTCTATTTGTTCTATTCCTTCTGTGAGCAAAAGATCTGATTACAGTTGGCAATGGATTTATGCTCTGGTTCCATTTTCTTCAGATCAATGATTTCAGACTCAATTACCTCTACATGCCTTTCCGCCTCCACCACCTGATTCTCCAGACCATTAAATTATGCAGTGAATGAATCACTTTTATTCTCCAACAAAGGAAAGATTTCTTTCAATTTGTGCAGATTAGCATGGAGGGCTTCCAGGAAAGGCTTGGGGAAAATTTTCTTACCATGAGAATGGCAATTTGGAGGTGGTGTGTGCGTAGTGTGATTCAGAAGCTGGATTTCCTTACTGAGGACTTTGCTATTTAGTGACCTTTTACCTTGAATTTCTGATTTTGGGTAATGCTCATCATCCAAAAGCCCTTTGGCTTTACTGACTCCAGAATATTTTCCTCTTATGGTTGCCTGAAAAGTCAGTTCACAGAATGGCTGCTTGAGTTTGAGGGCCTCTGGTGGGTTCAGTTTCCTGGACTGTTGATGATACAGCCCAGAAGAAGATGAGCAAAGCCCCAAATGATGTGCTGCTGTTTCAGAGCTGTGTGTGCAGCAGTAGCACCCAGCCCTTCTCTGTGTTTGGAGGGGTGGGATGCTTGAGTCAGTCATCTGAAGGTGCTGCTTTGTTATGGTCTCTGACTCTGAGTGTTGGTAAAATATGAGAACTGTGAATTCAATTTATTCTGATTAAGGTCAGGATACGAAGTTTGCTTTTTCTGAATATATAAAAACTAAACTTCAGCAGTGTAAATGAACACACAGCTTTTTTTTAATATTGAAAAGCATAAAAGCTTTGTGCCAGTCTTAGCTTTCGAGCTTCTGCAATCGTTTGCTGGAGCTTTTGTCCTTTATTTTCCTTTTGCACTTTATCATTACAACCAAACACAAAATATTACCATTTACTATGCACTTATTAATAAAACAACACTAACAGGTCTCATGTAAATACATGTAAATACATGCTTAGATTTAGAATAACACCATGAACTGTGCTACTGATTTGTAATTCAGAATAGTTCATATTACAGAATGTGTCACTTGGAAACAAAAAGTCAAATGTTTCCAAATCTTCAGTCTTCAGAAGGTCTCATTTTTAATTAGAAAGGGATTGCAGTAATATGACCTGTGCAAAAGCTAAATCTGGCACACAAGCAGGCAAAGTTAAGTAAATGAAACAAAAGGAAATCTGCTTTAAATGATTTTTTCTAAAACCTTTTAATATAGTTCTCTTAAAATACAAAAAAAAGAAAATCAAAACTTTTTCAGTGATCTCTCTGTAGTGTTTTCAAAATTAAGAAACATGGAGCTAAAGCAAGTTTCTATTTTAAGTAGATAAAGTAAAATATTCACTGTAATGTATTTTCATTATTATTAGATTAAAAAAATTGAATTTTATTGCGGACAAACCTTCAGAACACCCAACAGCTCTATATTGTAGCAAAATCTACTAGAAGAAAACTCAGTGTTTAAAGAAAGTATTATATAATTATATGTTTTTCCTGTTGCTTGTATACACACATACATACACATATGCATACTTGTCATGCATCTTTTTGGAGTTTTAGAGAGTTTGTTCTGCCTGAGATGTATCCTTTTCAGAAGTCTTTTTTAAAGAAATAGGAAAGAGTTATCATGGCTGCATTAGAAAACATCTGGAAGTTGTTTGAGGAAAAGTCAGTAGCTGGAATAATCTCACTTCTCTTGAATTTTCATCAGTGAATCTGCTCAGTCATGTTGCTCTCCTCCTTTTCTACTCAACTGTGCTTCAAAGCTAGAAATATCTCATATCTTACATGCGTACTGCAGGCTTCTCTGCCATGTTTTGAGTGAAAATAATGTGCATTTGCATGAGAAATTTTGCTCTCAGGTTCTTAATTCCTAAATGGGTTTTTTGGTTCTTTTTTTTCAATAGTTGTATGAAAATAGCATAACAGTGGTTGGAAAAAAAGTGCTATTACAATTCCTTTCCTCTCTGTTCTCTCTCGTGTAAGAGGATCATCCACTATATTTCCCACAATATTTTTCCCAGCTTTCATGTAGATTTCTTCCCAAACTGAGACAGTGTGTTTCAGTGCCATCTCTTGACTCCAAGCAACATTGTTCCATTGTTTTAATAACTGTGGGGAAGAACATTTGCTGATACAAATTAGTATGGTATGCAAAACCATGGATCAAATAAAGCTACATGGACTGTATATATAATTCTGGCAAGGTGCAGAAGAAATTAGATGCAGCAGCAAAACAAAGAAAGCTTTTAAATAAGAGATGCTTCTTAGTGTAAATTAAAATGAGTTTTGCATGATTAATGCATTTTCACTGATTATCTGGAGATCAAGTCCATAGAAAAATGGCACAGGAAGCTGATAGAGCAAGAACAAGTTAGACCCCAAGGCATTTGTCTGCTCCCCAGAATAACTTATATATTTATGCCCAAATGCTCACTAAATCTGGGCTAAGATGTTTTACTTCTCCTAGATCAAGCTCCCTACAAGTAATAGTTTCAAATGTTAAGTTCCTTCAGAAGAAACTCAGAGCCAATAAACCATGACCAAGCTAATTCTGACTTTCCATAAAATCCCCTGAAATATTAGATGTGAACAGAGCTAAGGAATCTCTCTGCAAATATGTAGGAAGGAGAAAGTTTTTCTACTTTTTAAAATACTTTATATTTTTTCAATGTTTTAAGAGCTTTTTGCACTTCTTTTTGTGTCTATATATGAAAACACGTAAAATATCATTAAAGGAAAGGAAGATAGGCCTAATCTATCTCTATCCCTCTCCCAGGATGTCCTTATATGCTTTTATGGCCACCCCAGTTTGCAATTTTGTTGGGAATAAGCCAAAAGTAATGGGTAAATCAGGATATTGAGGAAAAAAAAAAAGAGTCTTTACGAGGAACAGTTACAGAGATTTTATTGAAACTTTAAAAGAAATGAATATAGCCAATTAAATTGTCTTCTCCCAGGCTGCATTTTGATGATATAAGCACACTACACAGAATTGTTATTGGTTAAAAGGGACAGAAAATTTCTAACAGGATATTGAAATAGAAAGTTTCTAACAAAAATAAACTCTAGCATTCCCAAGCACTGCTAAAAAAAAAGCCAAAACCAACACCAAACCAGAAAAAGGAAAGCAGTGCTTTGCTTTTTTGACTAGGAAGAAATATGGAAAAAAGTGCAGTGAAGTCTAGAAAAAGAATGTCCTGAGAAGTGGGACTGACAATGAGGTTTTGACTGACTGCCCAGAGCTGTGACTCTGCCTTTTCTGTTGCTTGGCAACTCCATGTTATCACAAAGAAACTGATATTAAGTTGGAACAGGCTGGATATGGTAATTTACGTGGGAAGATACTCTTGCAGTGGGAAAACCATTTTATTTCTAGTTTCTGTCAGCATAAGTAGGTTTCACATGATGAACTGTAGTACATCCCCTGCTGGGTGCATTTTACCTAAAAAGGTAAAGAGTGACTCTGCCTTGGAAAGAGGCTCTGCAGAAAAAAACAAAACCAAAAAATCCCCCACCTTGTTATTCATTAGACCTGCTCCTAGTGTCTACTCAGACATTTCTTCTAGTGGTAGTGACAAAAGCTTGTTTTCATATTTGTGTGGATTTAGTGCAGATTAGAGGAATGGAACTCGATCGTTATCATTTATACCATCACATTCCCTAAGAACTCTTGAGATTTGCTTAAGACCTCTCTGTCTTATATAAACATCAGAACATGATCCTTGCTTTATCTGAATCGTCTTTTCTTTTGTAATAGTTAGGTGCTAAGTTTCAACTGCACTTTATTTCTTCTTTATTGAAAGAAGACACTGCATGTGCAGTGGCTACTGAATAATTTGAAGACTGTGATAGAAACTGTCATTCAAGTTTGAATTTGTCTAGTATTGTATGGCTTGAATTTGTCTAGTATTGTATGGCTCTATGTCTATTGAGCTATATGGAGAGAACAGCAAGGAAATAATTTTGTAAACATATGTAAAGCAAATAATTTTGTAAAAGCTTAGAGCCAAAAGAGACATGTAATCCATAATGATATGTTTAAGTTTGGGTTTAGGTCTAAGATTTAATTAGAAAAAGAGAAAGCACAGAAGATTTAGGATTTAATACAAAGCCCTTTTTTCTTAAATGTCTGATTTACTCATAACTCTATTGAGCTACTAGCACAGTCTCTCTGCATATCTGTCCTGCATAATTTCTAGTAATTTAATACCATCATGCAGTCCTACAAGTAAGGAAGTACTTCACATGTCTTCAGGACTCCCTGTTCTGGCTTTGGTCAGCAAAATACTTCCTGGCTCCAGGCTTCTCTGTACTGCAGAGTTAATTTGAAATATAACTCAGTTTGTGCTCTTGGCTCAAATCCCAACCATATACAAAAACTTCTGACTTGAGTATGTTGTTGCTGTTCAGCTGAAGGGATTGGCCTGAGCTGTCAGAAGGCACAGGCAGCAGCTTCAGTTAGCATAGATAATATAGCTACCCGCTGCTCCCTCAAGGACTTGTCTTCATTGCCAAAAAAGGTGTATTTTTACTGTGGGATAATTAGCCTGATTTAACTATCCTAATTTAAAATCAAACTCTTAATTTCTTTTCTTACAGGGAAGACATTGCTTCCCTGTTAGCTCAGAGTGTCCCTTTTTGCTGATATTAAGGTAACTGAAAAGGAGTGACCTGTGCAATGAAAAGAGCCCTCAATGTCCTAGGCACCAAATAGACCCAGAGACTGCAAGCCAAGTCCTTCTCTGCACTGAGCCGTGGTGGGGTGTAACTCCTTTTCTCACTTTTCAGTTGCCCAGCACACAATCTATCAGCTTGCATCCTATCTACCAAACTAATGAGATTGTCTCCTTTTTAATTTACCACATTGCATCCAATAAATCAAAAAATGCTCTGGGCTGTTATCTGTCTTGGAGGGGAATAATTGGTATTCACTTCAGCAGCAGGCCTGGTTTAATTAAAACATAGTGTATTTCGCAATAAGGTAGTGACCAATTTAATTTTGAGTGTAACCTAACACAACTTTACAATAGAATGGAACAGATGAACTTTACTTTACCTTGAAGTTTTTGATACTTTTAAACTAAGTTCCCTTGCTAAATCATCGAGATCTGATTTCCTACACCCCCTTACAACTAAGCAGTTTGTGAATAACTTTACCCACTGTAGCTGTTGCCTTCCAAGCTTACTGCTGGCAAGTACCATCTGTTTCCTAATCCGTGGCATTAGGGTAACATAGAGCTTGCAAGCAGTGTCCTGTAGATTGTGCTCATCACATTCACAAGCACTCGCTTGCTGTAGAGTGTTTTCTATGCCAGGTAGCAGCATCCTCTGACTTGTGGGCCATGCTAGACTAAGGGTAGCAAAATAGTAGTACCTCCTCTGTGTGGCAAAAAAATACCTCTATGCTTTCCATCATTTGGGGTAGGGTTTGTTTTTGATTTTAGATTGAAAGCGTTCTTTAAAGAGTTTGGTCACTATGACTTTTATTAAAAAAAATACACAAACTGCTTCCTACAGCATGCATGCAGTATTTCTCACTGATGAGGAAAAATTACTGATTTGTTTTTAATTCTTGAATTCTGATGAGCACAGAATAAATAAGGGTACAAATGTGAGACAGGCAAGGAGTAAGTAGCCAGCAACTTCTAGGGGTACGCTGAGCAAGGCAATGGTACATTGACCACAGGAGGGAGTGAAGCTCTGGGGGAGATGCTTTGGGTGGACACCAAAGCAAGGGATGCCTCCTGTTGTGGCCAAGTGGAGCTCTTCAAGAGCATTGCTGGGAGCCAAGAGTTGTTCCCAGGACTACTGGGGAGATGCTGAGAGCCACCATTTCCATCTTGCACACCATGCCCATTAGAACCTCCACATGGTTTCATCTAATCACAGTCTCAGAGAGTATGTTCAAAAGAGGGTGGGAGCCAGAAGAGTTTTAACAAGAAGAGAACCTTTTTGTTCCTAACATTACCCAAGTGTCCCATATAAGACTAGATTAGTCAGTGGGTGCTGCTTGCCACTTCCAAGATTCTTATTTCATGTCTGTCTCAGGTTTCTGATGATTGTAGGACTGAATTTACTCAAATTTTGAACCAGATTCAGAAACATAGTCTCATACTAATATTAACAGTGGCTCATATGAATGTTATGAAGTTAACTTTCTCAAGTAATTTCTATAATTATGACTGCTTGTTGATTTGAAAGGATTGGTACAGAAAAGAGCAGGGAAGTAAATTAAAATAGGAAATAATAGGAATAACTCAACTTCATTTTTTTTGGTGGTTGTGTTAGCAACTGAAATGACAGTTCATCTCCTTTGTTCAAGTAAAACCTTAGCATGGGGAATTACAAGGTGTGTGTGTGTTTCCCTCAGGATGCAGAAGAACCACAGAAGCTGTAGGTAAATAAACAGATGTGTTGAGCCAAGGTGCAAAGGTGATTTTTTTGTGCCTAGTATGCAAAAGTAATGAATGGGCTGTAGAGCCAAAAGGTGTGGGATTGAGAAGACAGTACCTTTGAGTTTGAAGTACTAAAACACCAATAAATCAGGACAACAAAGTATTCAGATCTTCTAAATGTTAAAATAACCCCACCCTACAAACAAAAATATTGGCAGAAACCTTTACCCCCCTCCAATAACATTAAGTATGACTCATGGTTTTGTGAATTTTGGTGTGTGGCACAGAAACTGTTCTATCTATTACTGACAGATGGAAGGTTTCTTGGTTTTAAAAACATGAAAACAGCTTGATCTCATGTACCTTGGTTTAAAAATAAAGCTCTTTTTATAGCATGTCTCAATTTCGACAAGCACAGTGTGCTGTAAATATTAGATTCCAAGTATAAGCATATTTTAAAAGCCTAAACCAGACTCTTATTTTAGGGATAGCTTGATCCTTTGAGTTTGTGAAGTCTTTGGCAAGAGGAGTCACAGCTGAACATAATGGCTCCTTGTGTTTAGCTCTAAAGTTTGTGGGTTCAGTTTTGAATTTAAAAAGGCATTTCCTGATTTGGTAACTTGCTTAATTTAATTTCAAATGTGTGTAAATTATAAAGTATATATAAATTTTTTTTTGTGATGGTAAGCATAGAATAAATCTGCAGGAGTGAAATACAATTGAATATATCAGTAAAATTATTTCTTCTTAATGTTGCAGAGCACAGATAACTCAAATATAACTATAATTGCTCAGAACAAAAAGTGCTTTGACAATGATATTGTTTGCTCAAAGAATGTTTTCATCACTGTTGGAGACACTGAGATTTATTTTAGCGAACCTTCTGAGAAGCAGGTTAGTTATTTTCTTTCCTTTTTTGGTTGCCCTTTAAGATAAGCACTGCAAATTTACAGCTCTAAAGGAGTATGTTTTTGGAAAGCATCTCTCAGTCTGAGTTAATGTAATACAAGTGTTTAGGCCTGGATAAAGCAGCAGGTCCCAGGACACACTTTTTTTTCCCCCCTTTTTTTTTTTCAAGTTCAATTTGTCATGCAAAGAAGATTGCCCAAAAGTCTCAAGGAGTTGAAACATACTGGCATTTATGAGTTTCTTTCCAGTTGTTTTCGAAAGAGAAACCAAAGTATGAAGCAAACTTCAAAGACTGAAAGGACAAAATATCAAAGTATTAAACAACAGTTCTACTAATATTATTGATTCAGCTGTATGCTAAAGTATTCTTATATATATATACTCTGCTGTTTTTTAGTAGTATTACTTTAGTAGATCTTAATTAATATTCATTTGTGTCAGAAGACCCTAGGGGCACAAGAAAACAAATCTAACTATCAGCTCTGGAAGGCTGGATATTATACTGTGATACACTTTCCAGAACAGGACATTACAGTTCTGTGGGATAAGAAGACAATGATACATGTAAAAGTTGGACCTCGATGGAAGGTGAGCCAAAATATAAACCCAAGATTTTGTGTAGATTCTCTATATTCCTGATGTGATCTGTTGAATAACTGTAATAGTCTTTTCTTCAATACTGGCTTTCCCAATGATACAGCTTGTTCAGCTGCTAGTATTTCCCAGGTAAGAAGAGATGGAGAAAGCAGCTTCTGAAGAGAAGGAGTGTATGGTTTCTACACCTACGCTCACTCTGTTGCTCGATACATGTAGCTTTGGAGATACGCAGTGATTCAGCTCTGACTCAAACATATCTTTGGGGGCTGGAAGGGAGGGGTAGTTTTTGAGTTACCCAATTCACTGCATGTTTTCATTGGCTAGAGCCAATGTAAAAGAAGCTCCCGTGCCCAGTGACATGGAGGATGGCAAGTTTGTAGTACAGATTGCATTAGACTGATGCTGGAACTGCAACCTGGGATGTAGTAGAGGCTTCTGGGATGAACAGATGGAGTTGCATGTTGGCTTTAATTAAAAAAGACAAAATACAGAAAAAGAGCTAGAAAAAAACTTACATTTAAACCTAATGGATATATCATGACAGGATTCAGTCATGATGCAAGGAGGAATTCAAGGCTCCTTTTTTTCCCAATTGCTCTTCTCTTTTCCATTTCTAAATCATCTAATTTGGTGTCTCTGCAACTCAGTCATTGGGTGCTAGCAGAGTAACCATATCAGTGCAATTCAGAATTACATTACTCTTTGTCTCAAACATGAACACATGTATGAAGATGGGGCTTATTCAGCAAAAGAAAAAAAAGCATGCTAGGGTAGAATACAGTATCAGATTTTTTGAAGTCTAAGTCAAAGCTATAATGACCATCTAATATGGTTTTAAAGAAAAATTGTTATAAGCTTCTGTCCAAATAGCCATAAAATAGTTAATTCACCAACAACTTGATTTATCAGCCATCAATACACATAGAGAAAAAAGTAGATTGTCTGTTTTTGAGTAAGCTAGCAGGGAGCTGAGTTCTACAGGTTGCATTTAAGAACACAAATACTTCCAGCTCTTTCTGTTTCCAATGACTGTTTCTTCCAGAGCCTCCCGTTGGGTAAGGTGTCTGCAGCAGACCTTAAGAAAAAAGAACTCATTAGTGTGAGCCCCAACACCCTAAAAATCCAACTCTTCTTTTTATTGTTGTGCAGGAAGGTTTATTTTCCTACCTATTTATATATGTATGCATGTATGCATAGTTCTTCCATCAGCAGCATATGCCCAAGAAAAGAAAGTTGCAGCTGTCTCTTTTATAATTGCTATTACAAATGCTCTAGCTATTGTGAACTAAAATTAGAGACAGCAAGTTTTAATGACAACAACTAGTCCGGCTTCACAATCATGATGTAATTCACCTGAACTTTTGACTTTTGGACTGGAATCACTACTGAGTTTTCAGAAAAAAATATATTACTAGATTCCAGTCCGTTTTCACAGGCAGGCAGTTAGAAGAAGTTCTGGAAAATAAGAAGAAAAACACTGATTTCTGTTAAAAGATATTTGCAATATGGAACTGCAGGCATAGCAGTGTGTCAGATATTTTCAAAGGATAAGTCAGATTTACATTCACCCTTTTTACGTAAAAATTTTTCTATTCCATGTGTGTGACTTGTGCCAAATACTGACTGTAATTTTATGAAAAAAATTCTTTTCTCTTTCAGGGCAAACTGGCAGGCTTGTGTGGAAATTTTGACAAATATACTTCAAATGATCTGACTACATCAAACAACATGGAGGTGAGAAATGCGCAGGTATTTGGAGACAGCTGGGTATTAGGACAGGTAAGTCCCATGTCCAATAAAAATGTAGAGGAAAAAGATTATAACTTTAATTTGTAAATGAGCACATTATAAGTGCATGATGTGCAGGTATTTTCTAAAATTAAGGTCACTGTATAAGAAGATATTTTAAATTTTGTGTCTATAGATATGAAATGTATTAATAATATCATATGTCATAGCAAACAGATACAAAATTTTAAATGATACCAAACAATCTCTTTAGGGAAGGATATCTTTTTCCTGTGTAAGGCAATTATAGCTGTCTGCATTTCAGTGTTCTCCAAAGTTAGGTACAGTACTCGTAGTATTTTTGGTTCACCCCAATTTTAAAAACAATTGTAATTTCTCTGGGGTTGGAGGCATCAGAATACTGAAAGTAAACAGAATCTGAATGCTGGAAAAAAGAGGCCTGGAAGAGTTTCATTCTGAACACTGAAAATAAAATTTATTTTCAGATTTATTTTTGTGGCACTTTGTAAACAGAATAAACTGACAAAGTCGAGGCAGCAAAGGGATGGGCAGAAAAGGCTCAGAACAGAAACAGGCACAACCCAGTATGGAAACTTGGTTTCTGAGGAGAAGGTAGGAGGATGCTGTAGGGAGTGAATGCTTTATAAATGGTTTATAACACACATTTATGGTGCAACTCTGGTTTATAACAGAGGAGAATAGGTATTTCATTAATCCGTGCTGAGAAGATGTTAAATTTTATAGCCTTGTGGACCTCCTGAAAACTCATTATTTGTAACCCACTCCCTTTGGTTGTCTGTCAGGACCAGTTTTTAATCTGTTCTCTCCTTGACACAGCAGGAAATTGACCAAATACCTCTCACCTCATGGAAGAATGCTTTGTAATAAAGATTTTGAGGCTTCTTTGCCTCAATATATCCCTTCAGATATATTTTATTCTACATAAAATATTTAAATTTCATAGGCAAGCAAGGCAAGTGCGTAGAGTTTACTGCTCATCTAGAAGGTTCTACATAAACAAATGTGTGAATACTTTATATCAAGTTGATGAATTTCTCTTTTTCAATTTATTGATTCAGCAGCTCCTTTAGAAAGGTGTATGGTGTTTGTATAGAACATTGACTTGTAGGATGTTATAACTTTTGCTTATGCATCTCAGACTTGGACCTTACTTTTTGGTGGAGATACATATCTGTAAAATCTCATGTAATCTCCTGATCTCTATGTCTGCTAGAGCGCTCAGGATCTAAGTTCAGCCTTGTTCTTGCTGGTTGGCTGTGCTCAGACAGACTTGGCACTTATCTGCCCCTGCAGTAGGCCTTCAGGATTTTTTCAGAAAGGACCTTTGGTCTATTGTAAAGATGTATCCTGGTCACCATTTCTGAAAAATCAAAATGCTGTAAAGGAGTATTTGATAGCTGGAGGCCTAGAACCCAGCTCTGCTACAGGGGAATGTGCTTGTATTAGCACTGTGAAGCAGGAGATGCTTCCAGGGCTCCTCCTTCCTGGGGGTGGCAGCACATATCCTCAGTAGTGTCTGAGCACCTGCACAGGAGGGCAGCATAGATGAGTGGCTGCACTGCAGCTGAGGCTGCTGTGGGACACCCCGACAATGCCTGTGCATTCATTGTCACACCCTCCTGGTGCATTACACCCACCTTACCTGCTGCACCAACACAGCATGCTTTCAGATGAACTCGTGTTTTCTGAGCTGAGTGTCCCTTTCCTATATTTTTCTGTCCTTTTTTTTTCTTTTTCAGAGATCCTAGAAGTGATGTAGTTGTATCTCACCCATTTTTGACTTATCATTATGATCTTTGACTTTATATTTAATGAGTTGTTCCCTTCCTACCACTGCTTCTTTATTTGAACTTACAGGGCTAAAGCCATCTGTAGTATGACTCCATTTAAAGTCAGTGAAAACCACCCAAGATGGATTTGGACCATGTATTTGTTTGTGATGTTACACTTGGTTGCTCTGGTAATGATTATAATGTGTCACAAAGAAAACATTTTGTCTTTATGCACTGAGCAGACAGCAGGAACGTTTTAATGCTTTAGAAAAAAACAAAAAGATTCTTTTTTGGTGCAAATATTTTCAATTACAAAAACAAATCAAGGAAAGAAGATGAAGAAGATAGAATTGCTTTTTTTTATTTTCCGATTATGAAAGTATTGAATTATATGATACTATGGTGTACCTGAGTCTGTGATAAACACACCTACCTATAAAATATTTGTGGGTTTTGTGTTTGTTTTCAAGTGTAAGAGCCCAAATGAAACACTGAGACCGTGTGAAGTACATCAGAGCAAGTTCCCTTATGCAAAAAAGGAATGCTCAATCTTATACAGTGATCTTTTTGCACCTTGTCGCAATGTGGTAAGTTTATTAAATATCCAAGGTTGCTCTCATGAAAATAATAAAATTCCAGTAACTAATTTCTTCTTGCCAGTACCCTCAGTCTGAATGTGAGGATGCAGAGTAAAGCCCTGCAAGTGGCTCCGTGTGGGTGGGCTATATTTGTGCAGAGCTCCTTGTTCCTCTCAAGACTGGAATCTAAACATAAAAGTGGTAACAGAGTTGTTACCACTTTGATTATTCAGTTATTCTACTGAATAATCAAAGTTCTAGCCTCTTTAGCTTTTATCAATACCTTTTATCTATATAGGTAGCTGACTTTTAAAAATTGTAAATTTGTATAAATTGAGGGATTCTAAAGTAAGTGTATGTGTAATGCACCTACAGCTTACTTCAAATGGTTTTATTTTGTTGTGTCCAGCTTTATATAGAAAGAAACATGAGAGAACAAGATTTCTGCTTTTGGTATTTTTTCTGTTTTTTTTTTTTCTGCTATTGGTATTTTTAATTGTTTGGCAGCTTATCATCTGGTTTTATCTAAACTCTGAGGTTTGGTATCTTTGTTTTCCCAATACATGGCTGAGTATGAGTTAAAAGAGCTACAAGAATGTCCTTCAGTTCGGTCTAGACAAGATGGGGACAATACTATTTTGTGTGGTAACCTTTTATTCCATTTTAATCCACCCATTATCAATACAAGACATGCTTTATACATTTTCCCTATTTCTGATTTTAGCCTCTCAATGGTATTTAGGTGTTTCTTTACACCTGAACAAGCAAGAACCACTATGACATTTTGTCTCAGTCTCTTTATTTCTTCATGATTATTGATACTAAATGAGATCATTACCTGTCTCAGCTGAACCTCCTGAGCTTCAGGACTGAAGCTGGATATCAACATGGTTAGGAATTTGCCTGTGAAGGAGGTTGCAGTAGCTTAACCCAAGAGATTTATTAATGTTGACTTAAGTTACTATGTAAAGAATTTTTTGAGCATGTGCCTGAGAACACAGTGATGAGTGTATTTTCAAAGTGGCAAATAATAAATAAAAATGGAACTTTTGAGAGTCTTTAAGAAACTGTATTATTATAACAACTTGGACAGATCTTTCCTCTTGAACATTCATTTTATATATCTTATCCATGCTGTGATTAGAATTTGCAAATATTATGGCAGAAATTTAGCATAATTATGTAAAAAAATCTATGCCAGGTACAAAACATGTGATTTAACTAGTAGTCAAGTATTTCTGCACGTATGCATCTATCTTGTATGGGAGAGTCTGTAAAGCAAACATCTTTCACGTGTTTTTAAAACCCATTAATCAGCATGTGAAAGTACAGCTCCTGCAAATGTAATGTAGAGTGACCTCCTATCAAGGGCATGTGCAGCTGACTGCTGGGTGGGGAGCAGAGTGCCAAGAAAAAAGCTTGAGCAGAGACTGACACTGGGGGCAGGGAAAGAACAGAAAACATGGATGGGGGTTTCCAACTCGCTTATTGTTGCTCCTGCTGTGTGGGTGGAAGATCCTGCAGTGCATGCAGGCAAGCTCCTGTCTGGGGGACAGGCAGCCTTGCAGCTCAGCTCAGGCTGCAATACCAGTTTGCAGGGAGACAAAATATTGCATCTCTGCCTGGCAGCAACTGATGGATTGTAGTTGCCCGGATAAGCACTGAATTCAGCAGGGTCTGCGGAAGGAGAAAAAACTGCCTTCCTCCTAATTCCTGACCTCAGCAGGAACTTTGGCCAAAGGCTCCCAGTTTGTCAGAAGAGCAGGATATTGCTGACCCATGGAGAGATGCTGTTCTGCAGGCATGAGAGACAGATTGAGATATTTGGAGCCAGTTTGCTGTTAGGTGATTTCTACAAAGCTACTACTGTCACTTTCAATGGAGCTAGTTCTCATGTGTGCCCCCCACATCCCCAGTGGTATCCCTGTTTTCAAAACAAGAGAAAGAATGAAAGCACAATAACATCCCTCTGCCCTTGATCCAGTCCCTGCCAGCTTCTAGCAACTGCCAGCTGAAAAGCTGTCTTCGTCTTAGATAAGTAGTGCTTTGTTACTGGGGTGGTATTTCTGTAATCTGACATGTGCCATTTGAGTGCTTTACAGCTGAGCTAGACCAGAGGCTAAACTGAAGAGAAGCATTGCTTTTAACATTCCATGTGTTGAGTAAGAACACTGTTTTGGAAATGTTGCTCAACATTACAAAAAAAGATGATTTAAACTCAAGAAATAGTGTATCATGTAGAATCGTGACATATTGTGACAGGATTTTAGAGAACGTGGATTTCTGATCTAATGAAGTTTTGTGGGCAAATTATATTAAAATCCTGATAAGTGCAGAAATATTATTTTTTTCTGCGCAATGTCAGCAGTGGTCCCAAGGTTTCTTCCCTTGGGGAATCTCCCCTCTATAAATTATTACTTTAATAACTTGGTAATCAGAGTCACAGCTCTGATTTTGTTGTTGTTCATGCAAAACTGGCAGGATGACTACAGATGGCAGTATTTGCCTTATAAAAGCAGAACTGCCAGCTTCAATAATTCTTTAAAATTGACGAACAGCAAGTGTGTGGACAAGCATGTTTGTTTGTAATCACTGACTGAATTTTTCTTTTGACTTTAACTTAGTAATAAGCTGTTCATTTGAAGTGTATATGTAAGTGTGTAGGAATAGGCCCAAACTTTGGAAAATACCTTATTTTTGTGTTTAATCCCTTCAGTCAGTCCAGAAGTAAAACTCCTGCTGCAACTGGAATTTGTACAGTGCAATTAAGCAAGCTGTTTTTGTTCTTTCCCCTCCCAGATTGATGTGACTTCTTTTATCAAAAATTGTCACACAGATACATGCAACTGCAATCTTGGTGGGGACTGTGAGTGTCTGTGTACCAGTATTGCAGCGTATGCCCACAAGTGCTGCCAGCAAGGAGCAGCGATTCACTGGCGATCTCCTCTGCTCTGTGGTATGTACCTGGGCTGGCCACGCTCCAGAGCTCATCTCACAGGCATCTCTGACTTTTTCCTGCCCAATTATACAAAGATGACAGAAGCAAGTGGATGATAAACATAGTTCACATCTCTCAAGCTGTTTCTGTGTTAGCTGTGTCATCCTTATACACCCAAATTCACTGTCTTGCTGAAAAGGGCTGCCTGTGCTTAGGGTGTGTTAGTGCAGAGACTGTGGGAAAGGCACTGCTGGCCGTCTGTTTTTCTGTGTAGGGCTCCAAAGAGAACCCAGTCTGTTCTTTTCTTTGACAGCAAGAAGGGTTCTTAGCTGTAAAATAATTCCTGCTTCAGTTCTGCTGTCACTGGACAAAAGTCTAAGAAAATAAAATCATTAGCTGAAATATTTTGTGAGACATGAAACTTTCTCTCCTGAAAGTGAGCTTTACATTTTTAGGGTGCAGAAATACATGGATTCTCTTGTTACTACTGATAATAATTACAATAGTAATAATAATAACAATAATAATAATATGCTTCTTTTCTTTTTCTTTTAGCTTATGATTGTGAATATTACAACCAAGGTTTGTACTATTTTATATTCTTGTTTAAAAAACTCGATTAATTTAGGGGCTTTTTGACTTGATGTATGTAGTTTTAACATTACTTTTATTTTTAATGAATGAAGGTTAGTGGCCCAGCTGGGTTGCATGATCCTAGTAATCCCTAGTGCCTCCATTAATAAGTTCATAATGTTAAATGTGGGGGCGGTGGATTGATCCATCATCCTACAATATATGGCAGCAGTCAGGGAGAAGCTCTAGAAGGACATTTCCTTGTGTTTGTACTGTAAATTTCAGAGCTGGGACCTACAATATTTGGACATTGATGGGTTATGGGATTTTGTGCACAAGTCTCACAATACTGTACTGTAAAAAGAACAGTACCTTAGAATGAGAGTGGTATTCATTTCACAGAATGAATTCCTGTGCCATCCCCTCCAATATTTGGATACTGTGCACATACTTTATAGGGAGCAATAGATACTGAAAAGGGAAGCTTGACTAATTGCAATGAATGAATGAATCTGAATTTTAATGTGTCTTTTTGATGACAAGGATGACTTGCATCTTATAATGAGGATCATTATAGAAATTATTTTTTTCTCCTCCAGTCTGGAGGAGATGCCACAGTAGTAGCATGTACATCTTGCTAGGTATAACTCACTTCCCACAATTACTTTGTAATAGGGAATTTTATCTTACTCAAAAAGGTTTGAGGACATGGCTTTAATGGTGAACATCATGGCAGGGGTCTTAAAGGTCTTTTCTAACCTTAATCATTCTATGAAAAAGTAGGAAGGAGTACTGGTTTTGGCTAATTTTCTTCATATAGTTAACACAAATTTAATAATATATTTTGTATTTCTGATGACAGTGGTCTTTTAGCTACTGCTTACATAGATCAAGGCTTCTCCCAGTTCTCATCCTAATCCACCAGTAGGCAAGCTGGGGCTGCACAGGAGGTTAGAGGGGACAGAGTTGGGACAACTGACCCCAGCTGACAAGAGGGATGTTGTAGAACACATGATATTGAGTTCAGCAATAGAAATTGCAGGGGAAGTTTTCTGGGACTGGCATTGCTTAGGGTTCATCTAGATGTTGGTCAGCTGATGGTAAAGAATTTTGGCTATTTTATCACTTTTCTTTGGGTTTTTTTTGGCAATTGTTTTCTTTGGTTTCCTTTTCTTTTTCCTTATTTCTCTATAAACAAAACTCAAACCAAACCATGATTTAACTGTCTTTATCTCCACCCATGAGGTTTTTTTTCAGTTCTTCCCCTCTGGTTCTTTCATGAGGTGTGTGGTGAGTGACCAGGTGTGTGGTGCTTAGCTGCTTGTCAGGGTTAAAGTCAAGGACAGACTTATGCATGTTTCCACTACCAAGTGGAACCAAGTAGAAAATCAAGACTGAAGTTTTTTATATTATGCAATAAAAATTTTTCTTCCCGTAGGTCTTGGTGAAGGACCCTATATTTTGGCAAGTTTTGGAGTGAATGACACAATTATAGGGGCTAATGTGTCCAGCAGAAGGATATTTCCCTTGCCTAGAACTGGAGCACATGGAAATGTAATTTTCAGTTTCATGATAACTCCAGGTCTTTTCAAAGATAAAGATTTATGTAAGTGTTCTCAGCAGTTTTGCTAATGGTGAGATATATATATATATCAAACTGTATGAATGATTTTTGCTGCATCTTCTAAATGTCCTAAAGTAGGCTAGATATTTTTAGGTTTTGGAATAAGTGGCCAATTTCAAAATGAAGGAGGGATTTAAATTTTAATTTTTTTAATATTAGAAAACCTCACTTCCAGCTTTAAAGTTGAATTTCCAAAAATTATTTTAGAAGTATTGATACAATACAAGTGAATAGAGTAACTTTGTGAAAAAATCCAATTAGTTTGTAAAACTGGAAACTGGTGAATTTTTCATAAGTGTCTAGAAAATATCAACACTGAAGGTCAATGCAGGATATTTTTGTCTCCAGTAAAATTGGTTCTACCTTGTGTTTCCACATTATTTGTTACTTTTCCTGACCTAGAAAGTGTGCATCTCAGAATGATCAATCTATTTCTGTATTGTTAACAAACAGCATCTCTGTGCAACATAGAAGGTAGTTTCTTAGGTGAAGAGCTAATCCTCAACTCTATTTTTTACTTATCAGAGCCTTACCCAAACTATACAACAAAAATAAACCTGTTCAAATATTTTTCCTTCTGTATATATTTTTCTTTCTTCACATATGTGAAGATTTTGCCAATTAAATCAATAAAGATTTTGTCATTGCTTTTTCAAATAACTAAATGTGTTGAAAAAATCACAAATTCTCAAAAATCAACATAAAGAAGGGCTCTCTCCACAGAAAAAATTCAAACTAAGTTTACAAACATTTGAATGTTTGTTGCCATGGGAAAATTAGGTTTTTAGATGTGATTTTGAAATGAAAAATACATACAACAGAAGAATCAATTCAGAGTTGTCAAATCCCTATGTAAAGTGAAAGTAAATATTTCATTATATCTGTGCAGTACGCATGTGGAAATGAAGGATGAGGTAATATTCCTCTTGATTAAAGAACTTCAAGACAGTATTCAAGTTGAAAATCAAGGATGAAGTCAGTCTTCTTATAAAGCCTCACATTTTCATAGAACTTTTTCACTTTTCATTTGTGGCATGGGTAGAGCAAATAGAGGTCAGGTCTCTTATTTGGCCATAGATTTTCTTACAGTATTTCTGGACATGACTGCATATAAAAAAAAGTCTGACCTCAATGTTCTTACCATGTGATATTATTTACAAATGAAATTTTGGCCCTGCTAAGCTGTCGGACTTTTGTCCAAACTTGAGAAAAACTCCCAAGATATGCAAGTTCCAGTCTGAGACTGCTTAGGAATTATTTTTGAAAGTTAGTAGCAGTTGGCTGAATGCAATTTTGGTCTAACTGAAGCTCCCTGGTGGTTCTGGATTATATGATCATTTGGAGTCTCTTTTAGACCCTGCACTCCGTTTCCAGCTGTCTTTTGTGCAACATAAAGCTGATTTATTTTTTTTCTTTTTTTTTTTTTTTGGTGAAAAGAGAGTTTTTAAAAGGAGCCACTTAACAGCCAATATATAGGATTTAATCTTAATTATAAGTTGTTTTCTGTGAAAATATCACCATTTTAATTTTTTTTTTTCTTATGTGGAAGCTCTGTCTCTTGTTTCTCTTGAATCTGCCGAAAGACCAAACTACTTTCTGTATGTACATGACAATGAGACCATCGGGTTGGAGCAGTGGCAGGCAAATGCCTCCTTTCAGAGACGAGCCACCTTCTTCCACCACCAGGGTCTCTGGAGTCCAGGGCTCAGTGCCTTCGAGCTGCACAGTAAAAAAGGCTTTTTCATCATTCTCACTTCATCCAGAGTTAAAGTGGAAAAGTATGATGGTTCAGAAGAATTCAAACATTTCAGTAGCTTTAGTATTGAAGGTAAATTTTACATAATTCTCAGGGATAAACATTCTTTTTCTGTTTGCCTTCAGAGCATTTTCTTTCTTGTATTTCATCAGCAATAGTAATAAATATTTTTTCCTATTTTTAATTTCTCTCTGTCTTCCACTCTATCTAAAAATGCTATTATTTTCTAACTTTTGCAGATAGGATGGTCACCTTATTGTTGAACTACATTTTCATTGGCTTGCTTTTTCAAAATGAAAGTGGCATATCACAAAAAGATGTCTGTTAATATCTCATTAGTAATCTATAGATATCTATTCTTTTAAATGAATTGGGTAATTGTGTTGCATCTGCAACCAACAGTATCTTCAATATGTTTAACTGATCTTTTAGGTTTTGAAACAGAGTATATTGCAAAAATGGATAGCTGTTTTTATTGTCAAATCTTGAAGTTTCTTTTAACTTGAAGAAATTTAAAATACTTGAAACTGAACAAATTCTCACCTATTGGAAAGTTCTGAAAAAATTGTCTGTTTGGTTTTCATTTTTTCATTTATCTAAAGATCCCAATGTGTGTTATAGAAAAGGTTGTACATTTAAATTGTTTATTGACTATTGAATAAATTAAAACCCCCTTTCTTTCCTTCTCAGAACTCAGTGCTTCTGTGCCTTACAGAAGGATGTGTGAATGGCGATATGAATCTTGTGCTAATCCTTGTTTTAAGACATGTAGTGATCCAGAAGGAATAGCATGCAAATTTCTTCCTCTGTAAGTAAAATTAATCTCATTTTGCTACTGTATTGTTTTTTGTAATAAGCATACCATATGCTTTCTGAAAATCACTGCTGCTGAAATATCCATTTAGTTTTACTATCCAGATTTCAATATCATCCTTATGAGAAACTCTCAAAAGTCATGTGAAAACATTTGTTCCAAGCCTCCCATTTCCCACAGTTTGTATTCCCATTTAGATGTGCTTTCCAACACAAGAGTAAGAGGGTTTGTATTTAGCCCAGAGGATTAGCTTCTGGTAGCGGTTAAGTAGAAAGCTGTTAAATTAAATGAAGGCTATTTCCTTCTGTGGATTTATAGTTGCATCCTAAACAAGCACACCATGATGTTACAACAGCTACATCTTTATGTGTTTATATGACAGAGATCAAGAATTGTAGGAATAGTAAGGGAGGAATACGCCCTCTCCTGCAAGAAGAGGGAACTTTTATACTGGCTGATGCCCACTGGTGTGAAGGGAGGGATTTCAGAGGGGTGATGGTAGCTTGGGATTTAGTAAACAGATTTCCTGTCTCAGTGGTTCTCCCCTGGCCTCTATAAAACCACAGCAAACTAAAAGGAAAAATGCCTAAAAGCTCAAGGCACATTGTGGTGGAAAATAAAGGATATTTTAGATTTCAGATTCTCTAGGCATATGTAATTTATGATTAGTAATACTACTAATATGACTAATTTTCTCTGTTGGTATTCTTAGCTTTTTCCTTATGGGAACACTGGTTGTTAATGTCATGATTTTCTTATTGAAAAGTCCCCCAGAATGAAAAAGACATGGGAATATAGTGATTTGTCTGATTTTCCTATGTTGAAAGGACACAAGAGAAAGGCTTTATGGAGTCGATCTAAATATTTTAATATCTCAAATGAACATATTTGGATAAAACAAAAGTCTTGTAGACAAGTTCATAATTCTGTGAAAATCCTTTCTGTTTAGGGATCTAAACTTACATCTGGTTGTGGAAGATAAATGGTCCAAAGCTATCATATTCATCAGCCTATGCAAATAATTATTAACAGTTTAGAAATAGAATTATGCTGCTTAATAACTTTGTGGCCTTGAAATGCCTCAAAATGCTATGTTCATAATTTCATTGGAAAGTTCTCAGAACTCTGATAAGACATTCTAATGGTTTGTTTAGAAAAAGTAAAACAATTTAAAATTAACTTATACTTCTACTGTGGCTCTAGAATTGACTATACAATATTTTAAAGGGTTGAAGGATGCATGCCATACTGTCCCAAAAACATGATCCTTGATGAGGTCACACTTAGATGTGTTTATCCAGAAGACTGTGAGTATACCTTATTATGTTGATCTACTGTTATAAATTACTCCAAGATCCTAGGAAAAGATTAATCAAATGTAATTTTTTTACAGTTAAATGCTTTCTCAGAGCATATTTCTGCTGAAGATTGTTTCTCTTGGGCATTGGCTCCATTCTCAGTTATCCAAACTACAGCTTCTGCATTCAAAAAGTTCTATTTTACATTGAATTTTCATATTTCTCAAATAGTGGGTTATATATAACCTTTTGTGATTATGTTATACTCAGAGCAACTATATTTGACTATATAATGCTAGTATATTACACATCTATAAGGGAGAGATTCCAAATGAAAAAATACAGCTGTAGCAAAAAGTTCAGTCTTTTCAGAGGATGACACACCACTAACAAATTCAGCTCACCTATTTTGTAATTTCTGGTGTGCAAAGATACCATATTTCCTTATTCTGTAGGATAAAGAGTTATAGTAACATAAAGATTTAGTTTTAATACTGTATCTTATTGTACAAATTTTGAATTAAATAGGTTATGCTTGATATTTGCTGGTAAAAAGTTATCTCAAATAATATCTTCTAAGGATGTAATGTACTTATTTCAACATTTTACTATTTTGGATTTACTGAATTTTCTATGGAATCGCCTTGTTGCCTCAAAATTGCTCTGCAAAATAAAGATTTTCACCAATAATAAAAAATTAACTACTTTGTTTGCAGAGAAAATCAGAAAACATTTTGAGTCAGCTGAGTTCCCCAAAGTCATCAGATGACCTGGAACCATTGGCAAGATCTGATTTGCTAATATTTAAATGAGATTTGAGTAGAGATTCATTTGCTATTTTTCTTTACTAATAATCCATAAAAGACAGTTAAACACACATTTTTCCTTTTAGGCATACCTGTGACACCTACAGAATCAGACACTGTACTGAAGCCTTCACTGTTAATCTCTGACATGGGTCCTACCACGGAGAGATTTCCTCAGACACTCCCTGTATTTGTTACTTCAAGGAATAAATCAACTCTCATTGGTGTGACAGACAAAATAACCATAAATGCAAACACAGCTTCAAGGGGAATGAATATGTCGGCACAGTCCATTACAGACTTTTATTCATTGGAAGCTTCTAATGCAGCCACCTATTCAACATTTTCATTACCAAGTACAGTGGAGCCTTCTGATGTACTTCACAGCACAGCCAGCCCTACTGTCCTTTCCAAACCCATCCCTTCAACAGATTTTCCAATTCTTTTTCAAGCCTCAGCAGTCACATCACGTACTGCCCGCTCTAACGCATCTATAACTTTACCCATTACAATAACAACTCCAACATCCCTGCTCAGTGCAAGTCCTATTCCAACACATTCTGCATTATTAACACCCACTTCCCTAATGATAGTTCCATTTTCACTTGAAACATCAACCACTCAGCTAGGACCAGTTCGACCTTCCTCAGCACTAACAGCTTTAGCCTCCAAGATATCTTTGGTCACTTCTGAGCTGCCTGCAGGGATTGGGAAGAGTAGGAGTCCTTCAGTAAGTCATTCTAAGGGAGCAGAAATATACTCTGAAGTGTCTTTGTCTGCCTCGAGGGCTGACAGAGAAACTTTCACAAGATCTGTATTTCTTCTAGATCCACAACTGACATTAAGCATATCTGCTTCTCCTATATCTGCTTTGTCTGTTAGAACTAGGTCTGGCATTAGTCAAACTGCAGTGTACCCAACACCCAGTTCTGCACTGACTTCAGCTGCTCCTCAAATTCCTATGACTACTAGATTTTCTAGCTCTGACACAAGTGTTCCTCAATTAATCCCAGTTTCGTATTTCAAAACAGCAAAACCCTTGTCTAAAACTTCTCTGATATCATTAAATGTTAGCTCTTCAACCTGTTTTTCTCCAAAGCCACTTTCATCTTCAGTGCAAACTTCAACGACATTTCCCGAGCAGACATCTCCATTAAAAAAGGGCAGTATTTCTGCTGCTCTGCCAATAATGACTACATCTTCACCTCGAGTTGTTTCTCAAATCCCTAAAACCATTTCAAGTGTTGCAACATGCACAGTCTCTACACCAGTGCATTCTCTGTATACCTCCTTGAAGCCCAAAGCTATGGTAGGTGCCACTGTTGCCTCCAAAAGTTTTTATACAGTGCCTTCTCGTGCCTCCACTCCTCTAATCAATTCAACAATCTTTGATAGGTCTGTAGTAAGTAAAGCCTCAACAGAAAATAAGCAAATAATGCACACTGATTTCTTTTCATTGTCATTCATTTCTAAAAAGCCAAAGAAATCTGTAACGTCTACAGCCTTCCCTCTCAGGACATTGGTATTACCTCTAAATTCTACATCAATAACTGCTTCAGAACTTACAGAGTACCCAAAAAGTTCAGATATAGAATTGAAAACTGACCCTGTGGCTCAAAGTTCAGGTACTTCCATTTCCAAAAATCCTTCTTTGACAAGGTCATTATCTTTATTCACAACCTTGTTATCAACATCAGAACCATCTTACGTGACACCTCAGACTCCAAGTTCTTCATTGATTCCCATAGTCAGTAGCACATCACCACTAACACAAAATACAAGTGCTACCCAAGCATCAGTTTCATCTCTAGATACACAAGGAACTTCAAAAATTCCAATTGTAGACCTTGCAACTTCTGTGGATTTATCTAAATTCACTTTAAAAATAAGTCTCTCTACCAACTTTTCAGCAGCACTAAAATCATCCATTGTAATGCCCTCTTTACTAACACTTAACACCTCTGAAATCAGTTTAGAAAGCCAGCCCTCTATGCCTTCACCTCCTCCTAAGACCACTCATATCTCTAATGTTTCTCTAGGAAAACAGAGTTCTTCGATAAGTTCTTCAGAAGAAGATGGAACAATATCAGCCATACCAGCTGGAATCATCACTCAATCCACTACGCCAATGATCAGGAACACAACAGTGAATGCTACATCCTCAAAAGCACCTTATATTTATGCAAAAATGCAACCTAGTTCTTCAGCCAGTTTATTAGTTACTTCAGGCACCACCACCCTAGCCTCTAGGATTACTACAAAAACTGCTGATTCTTTTGTTGTAAATTTGGATTTTTATATGGCTTCAGCTTCAGTTCCTACCACCATAGAAACACACAAATCTTTATTTACAACTGCAGTAACTCAAGCTTCACAGAGCACTACAGAAACTCCAAATATAATGAAAACAACTGGTACTATGAATCCATTATCACAGGTGAAGAGTACCTCATACATGGCATCAGAAGTTAAATACACAACTTCATTTGAAAAAACTGTGGATATTTCAGAAAATGATCAGATGTCACATGAGCAAAAAAATGCTACCAAGACAAAGATAACCACAACTGACAAATCTTCCCCACCTTATTTGCCAGTAACTGCACTTCAGAGTCTGCTTTTTTCAAGGAATACAACCTCAGTCAAAAACATCTCTATTTCTGGACTCCTGGATATAACAACAACAGAAAGATCCAAAATCCCAGCGCAGAAGCCCATTACACCTTATTTTAGTGTAACAGAGGCCACAGAGCTGCAAACCAGAGCTATAATAGATTTGTCTCTTTCTAGTGGTGGAATGGCTCTGCCATCCTCATCAGAAACCATGGCTGTAGCTGACAAGGCTTACTTCGGCACAATGATGCATACACTGATATCTACATCTTCTGAGTGTGTGGTATGATCAGTCTTACTTTCCCCTGTATATTAACATATATATTTTTCCGTCCGTTCTGTTATTCTACATATGTAATACCTGAGATTTAAAATAGTTCATATTTTCTATTTAATTTACCTGTTTTAAAATTCTCAGTTATTCTTAGAGGATAGTTTTGTTACTGTTCTTACACTGCCCTGGTATATTCTGCAACTTGGATGCATTGCTCTGAAAAAAATGCTTTAAAGATATGTGAGTTTTCTAGATAGCTAAATATTTTTCTGAGATGCTGAAAAAGCCATAATCCTTGGAATTTTGATGTTTCTGAGTAATCTTACCCTGTCTTTCCTTCTTCCAACTGTTTCTTTGTCATAGAGTTTAGAATTATGGGAGTACATGATTTTATGCATGTTTCTTAAAATGCTTCAGATTATAACTGATTATAACATGTACCCTCAATGCATAATGCTTTACATAGGGTATTCCACTGAAGCTGGATGGAACAGGAATGGTGTGAGTGAATGAACATGCACCATTGTCACTGGTTACAACCACACAAATGCAAGTCATTCCAAAATAACTGCTGAAGGGCCGGTAGATGCGCTGATTCTCTCCCAGAGCTGGGGGCTGGACAAGTCATGGCTTGGACTTCATAAGGCCAATGAGGTTAAAGTTCACTCTGGTTGTTTTTTCTTTATATGACAGCCAAGATACCTTGAACCTGTTGACAAATGTAGCCAGTATGTATGTGTGAATACGGCTTGGATGTTATACAATCTTTCAAGGAACTGCCCTAAGGATGTGCAGAAGCCAGATTGTGGTTTTCGAGGAATGCCTGTTCAAGTTAACACTGACAGCTGTTGTCCAGAGTGGGAATGTCCCTGTAAGTCTCTCTTTTATTTTTAAATAAAATATGGAGCCTTGATCTGTAAATGTCAAGTAATAAATTAAAGGGTTATTACAATGGGAATATGAGGTTAAATATTGGAATGAATTAAAAAGAGCTATTAATCAGCAAAGCAGAATGAAATATACTGAACATTTTGGCACCTTTGAATTGATGTCCTGGAGATTGAAAATATTTTTCTTTTTTAATGAAAACATTGAAATGACATCTCCAGCATGAACACCAGTATTTTTCAGCTGAGACTTTTCAGAATTTTTATCAGTAGAAATGTTAAGATTTCAAAATTTCATGAAGAAAAGTAAATCAAATACAAGCTTTTCTGAAAGACAGAACCCCATATTTCATTTAGCTCTAATTGCAGTTTTTATTCATGCTTAGACACTGCAGAAACTGGTGGATAAGCCTGCCAAGGGAACAAAAAGGCTAAAGAGAAGTCGTATTTAAAACCTTGCAGCTTCAATGAAACCAATATTGCACTTAATATTTTTTTCAAGATAAGACAGATAACTCCCTTGTCAGTACCTCAAAAACATAGATATTTTTATGCATATATTTTATCTCACATCGTGCAGGTTCCTTAACCTTGCCCGTAAGACATTGACTTAAGTAAAAATCTTCACCAATTTAAACATTTTTCTCTACCCTGGGCACACAGAAGCAGGTTAAGGAATTTCCACTGAGTAACCTAAACACTTAATTAGGCTTATGGCTCAGTATGTTGTCTGCAGAACAAGGTCATCTACCTGTCTGTTTATGAATGTATCTGCGAAAGCAAATAACGCTAGAACTGAAAGTTTTTAGAAATGCCCTGTATTCAGTTTTGTGGTAACCTCATTAAATGACAGTTCTTTTTTAGGTCAGTGTTCTGTACTGTCTGAACTGAGTGTTATTACATTTGATGGAAACAACATAGCCCTCTGCAATATGGCTTCCTATGTTTTAGTCAAGTTACCAGGAGAAATTATTGTTGCTCATATTGAAAAGTGTCCTGCTAATCAGGTAAGGTTCTTGCATTTGTGCAATAACTATAATTGTTCCTTGAAATTTTTTGTGTTATAGGTTTGAAGTTATGCAAAAATATGTCGATTAAAACTTATACATAAAAGCCACACTCAGTGAAAAATACCAAGTTATTTAATTTTCAAGAAGCATGTTTAATAATGCTGTCTAGATAAAAGAATTTTATCTTGAGATAAATAGTAATTGTTGTGTTATAAGGAAATTCAAATGTAGACTCCTTTTAAATTATCAGAGGTGAGGTAACTTCTCAATATGCATGTCTCCTTTCAGGAGGCAACAGTTAAAGGCAACAGTCTTGCATTGTTTTAGATGTTTTCTATTAAATTGCTCTCATTTCCAGCTTGCAGTCTAGAGGTGGGAATGCAGAACACATACGCAGACGAGCTTTAGAAGTCTGTAGTTTTAGTTCTAACTTTAGTTCTTTAAGAAATATAATTTGAAGGGACCTTTCAGCATATGCACTAAATTAGCTGGAAAGAGTATATTTTTTATAATTTAAAATAAAATATATAAGTTTAATTATTTAGCTGATTGTAGAAGAACATTAAAGACAAAGAAAGTGGTAACATTTTTGCTAAATAAAAATGCTGCTGATTATTATTGAACTTCTAATTTATTTTTAATGTTTTCCAGAGTGCAAATTCAATAAGAAAACTAGTAAGTACTTGCTTATTTTGCTGATTTTAAAATGCATTAATATAAAAAAAAATTAATTAATATAGAAAATTCCAATAGCACTGGCACAGAATTAGAAAAATAATACTAACTAAATTTCCTTGTCACTTTTCTTTCAAGGTGCCACCTGCAAACACTTCAGGGCTCTGTTTTAAGAAATTAAATGTCACAACACACACTTGTCAAATACTTATCAATCGTTTAGCAAGAAAAGTAAGTATATATCAACAGCATGTGTACTCTTAAAGATAGCTGGAGAGCTGTTCTGTTGTAGAATGTGATAAATCAGATTTAAAATGAAACACTACGGGATTAGGATTACTTTTGCAGATTAGTTTCCCAATAATTTGTGGTATATTAGAGGCAAAACAAACAATTTACATTCCTGGTACCATGCTTCACTTAAATGCCATTTTTCCATGTCACTTTAAAGTTCATTTGAGATTTTAATGAAGCTACAAAAGCAGTTATGCCTGAGACTATATTTCCAGAAACCCTAGAACCCTAGAAGTGATAAATGCTTAAAATACTTTTCTTGCTAGTCAGTAACAAGTCACAACAGATGACTTTCAATAATTGGAATGAGGTTTTGTTTCATCATATGATATGTGATAAGATTTATTCTTTCCCTAATTACAAAGGATTTTTTTTTCCCCATGCCTACTTCATTTGCAGTTTTTGGAAGTGGCACGAGTGGGAAGCTCTCTAAGGGCTATGACTGTCATATGTGTGCAGAGGCTGTTAAAATAGTCTTTTATTATAAAATATAAATGCATATAAAATACATCATTGCAGTCTGGCTTTGTCTCTAAAATGTGTTTGGTTTCTTTTAGGTAGTTGTGGATTCTGAAATTCAACCATTACCATTTTCAAGAGAAGGCCTGAGTATTCAGGATACTGGTGCAATGTATGTGGTTAATACCCCAGCTGGGATTAGCATCAAGTGGGCTCATATTACAGGCATCATAGATATACAGTATGGATTACACTCTAACACAACGAGGAAAACAGAAGGACTTTGTGGTGAGGCCGTGGTGGCAATTTTTTTCTTATTCAATAACTTCCCAATTGAAATTTGCAACCCCCTTTTGTGTCTGTGACCAGCTGTCCCTATAGCTCTTGTTGTGACCCTCATTAACTCTGCTGACATTCCTATGTAAGAGCCTGTGAAATACTATTCATTATTAATAATAAATTAATCATTCTGTTTGAAAGCACTGTGTGCTAATAAAGTACTTTCCAGAACAACTAGTGATCAGCACATTGTATCTAAATAACTTTTAAAATAATTACTAATTTCTTTTACTTATTTCTGCCTGTTTTAAGAGTTTTGCTGAAGCCAAATAAATAAAAAGACAATTTTTAGTGAAGAAGTGGATGCTAAAGAAATTCAGGAAGTGATAGTATATTTCAGTGAATATGGAGACAAATCTGATGATAGCAGTTGCAGCTTATTGCTATGAAAATACTGACAAAAGTTGTATCTTGGGAAGGGTCCAAGTCTTGTGAGGACAGTAAATTAAGAATCTGATTTTGGACCTTTTGAGGCTGAGTCTAGGGTCCAAAACTGTACTGAAGTGTCTCAGTATTGAATTGCAATCATAGAAATTGTAGTATGTTTCAAGCTTCCCTGAAGCCTTTTTATAACTTTGCCAGTAGGAATCATATGGAAAAGTGTAAGCAAGTGATTAAAAATTAATTTTATCATAAATTGTCACTTTCTAGTGGTTTGTAATTTTACATAGTCTACTTCATATTGAAAAGGAAAATTAACTTATAGTCTTTTAAACGGCTTTTAGTTTTAAAAGCAAGCAAAGCAATTCAGATATGCTTTAAGTGTAAGCATAAACAAATAAAGTCTTTAAAATCAGTTGCTGTCTTCTGCTTGAACAAAAGGAAAGTTCTCCTAAATCTACTGAGAGAAGGTGAAGGCTGGCCCTGCATATTTTCCCAGTATCATGCCATCTTCTCTATGCACGCTGAACAAATGGGACAAGACGAGGGCAAATCTAGAAAGAATTATAGAATAGTTCCTCTTTGTGTCATGAGAAGACAAAAAGAGGAAGACGATGAAGACAAATCCAAATTTAGCTAAAAATGTTGCACTACCTGATATTTTGCAGTAAAGTCAGAAGTTTTCTTTAGTGCTTCTTTCTTGTCCTCTGCTGTTTGCTCCTGTCTGGGATTCTTCAATCCTCTTCTTCTCATACCAGAAAAAGCTGTGGGACTATGTGGTAAATTTGCTTCATTTTTAAAGCTATACTGATTCTGCAGTTCTGTAGTATGGCCTTACAATTTCTAATGCCAGCAGTTTGTGATCTGCAGCAAGAAGCAGAAGAGCTAAGAATACTGGAAAGTGGTGCTCCTGTAAACCACTTCTTATTCAAATGCCATTTTCTGTATTTCTCCATGCTGCCTGAATGAATAATAGCCTGCCACACCAAGCTAGTCCAGTTGTAACAAAGGACTCTGTTTTCAGCAGGGCTGAAAACACTAGGGCAAGGGCTTAGGGTGTGTTTAACAGTGCAGAAGGAAAGTGGAAACAAGAGAGGAACTTTGCCTGATCAGTTCCTGAGATGTGAAACTAGTATGAATATTAAAGTTTTGGCATTACTCACTTGTTATGTGCTTAAAGAGATAAAGTATTTTAATTTCTGTATCAATAGAATAATGAATTCAGGTAGACAATGAATGCCAGGGGTCTGGGAAGGTAGTTTTTGCGGTGGTTTTGTATTAATAACTTGAATAAGGACAATGTTTTGTCTAGATAAAGCAATTTGTTAATCAAAAATTCTTTTAATATCTTCTTGCACTTAGAATGTTCAATTAAATCTAAATACAGTGTGAAATCATTGGTGGTGAGCAATTAATCTCAAAACCATCTACTATTACTCCCAAAGGGCTGACTGCCATTCAGTAGAATGAGATCAGAATCTAGCACCATGTCAGTGAATTTGATACACTCAACAGCACATTTTGGTAGCAGTTTTTCTCAAAAGTTAATGGTTGTGAAAGGCACAATGAGTTCTATTGTATGATCTACTTGTTTTACCAAGCCATTGAGCTGAGAACTAAAATCACATGCAGGAGTTTGGAACTACAGTGGACACACTGCTGCTTTAGTTTATTTACTCACATGACTGAGTTTCACAGGTCACTCTGATGCAGTGTTGATCATAACTTATCAGGTTGCTTTTCTTTCCTAAATGAAGGAATGTCTGTGTGTGCTTTGAATATGATGCTCTGTCCCCAGGGGTGTGTAATGGAGATCCTAGTGATGACCTGAAAATGCAAAACATGACCATAATTACAAATATGGAGGAAATTGAAATGTTCATTAAGAGCTGGGAAATTGAGAAATCACTTGATGTAACAACCAGGAGGCCAGTAAGAAACTGCATTGAAGATAACTGCACATACTGTATTGAGCTGTTGAACAGAAGCATTTTCATCCCTTGTCACAAGAAAGTGAGTATGAGGATCAGAAAATTTGCAGCACCAAATCATAGAATAGTTGTATAATTAAGAAAAGAGTGACTGATACATGCACATTTTAAATTTTTTGCTTATTTTTATGATTTGACAATGGAATGGGTGTCTTTAACATCCCTGCCATGTTGTCCATTGAAAACACACATCTATATTGATCCCTGAGCTATTATGCTGATTTTTGAAATTACTTAATGGGCATTTTTCAAAGGGGACACACTGGATCATCATGTCAAGATAAACACATTCTAGAGATGTTATTTTTATTAAATGCTTGATGAGGATCACTAGAACAGAAAGCTTAATGCTTCTGCTCCACAAAACAGCAATTCATGCAGTTGCAGGCTTATTGGACTAAAGAGATTTCCAGTTAAAATATTTTGACATAGTCAATATTATGCTGACAATTTTGTAGCATTTCTTATAGAAATCATTATCATTTGCTTCTACAAATTGTACTTTCTAATTGGGATGTGGCTGTATCATGCAGCTATAGAGGTGGGTAGACCTCTATAGGTCACTAGAGGTGGGTAGTGCAGCACAGCTGCTTTCCAGAACAGTAAATGAGGAAGCTCCAAATCTCTGAGGTCTAACTGACTTTTCTGACTTAATTAAAAATAAAAAGGATTAATTACTCAAGGGGCCCTTTCTTTCTGAGAGATAGACGTGTGAAATAGGTTATCAGGTCCTACGGGCACAGAAACAGAGTAAGGAGTTATTCATTCACAGCAGGACTGTATTGAAGGTATAGCAGCAATGTTTAGCTGAGATTGTTCACTTTTAGTTGACAGGGCCATGCTAAAAAGTTCTTCTAAGTACTGATCAGTACTTTTTTATGCTGATCAGTAGACAGAGAATGCAGTGCTAATGAGATTGTCACATGACTGATCAGCATAAAGAAATTCTGGCAGTTTATGTTTTGCAGAATGACTGTTCTGACAAAAAAGATATTTTTAAATTTAGACATTGTTAGTGATTTTTTTCCCCTTGTGGCTGCATTGCTTCTCTTAATTGCTGATTTATTTTAGTTACAGGAAGTCCTTATACTTGTTAATTCTCAATTTCAATATGTTCCTAGGTGTCACCAAAGGAATTTTGTGAGAAGATGTGGATCAACAGTACTAATTTTTGGGACTATGAGTGTGATGCACTTTCTGCATATGTGGCTTTATGCAACAAGCACAACATCTGCATTAAATGGAGGACACCTGATTACTGTTGTAAGCAGATAGCCATATTCTGTACCCTTATGTGGCTTTAGTGGTGAGGTTTTTTAGTGATTGTTTAGTGATAAGTTAAATTTATATTTGTTTCTATTATTCTTGTAAGTAACATCTCATTTTATCACAGTATTGTTAAACCAGGGTACAAGTTCTTGAGTATACATCATTTACTCATGAAGAAATTTTAATCTCCATTGAATTAGTTGCTTACCTAAAGTACTGTTTAAAGTATAAATGTGTCCTTTCTGTGCTCACTTGTTATTACTGCCTATTTAACCAAAGAAATGCTGAAAGATTACAGAAGCACTCAATATCCTTTTTTATTCCTTGCAGCATTGAGCTGTCCTGAGGGCAAGGAATACCAGCCTTGTGTGCAACCTTGTGAAGCCAAGACATGCTTGAATAAATGGTTCTATGAAGATTCTCCCTGTTCCTATTTAAGAGAAGACTGTGTGTGTAAAAACGGCACCATTCTGCATAGAACAGACTCAGACCTCTGTATACCAGAAGAAAAATGTAGTAAGTACAGTAGGACAGAGTAGTTTTGCACTTATGATGATATTAACTACAGTTATATCAACAGTTCATGGTAAGAGATAAGCTTAAGTTCTGTGTCAACCCTCAGTAAATGTGAATCTGATAAAGGTCTCTTCAACAGAACCTAACCTTTTCTCAAGTTTAGCAGTTTGTGCTTTCATTTAACTTGGCTTTAAGAGCCAGTGCTGATGTACCTCTGCTGGGGGACAAGTGATGGCCATTCTTCTATAGCTCCCAGGCTTTCCTCCCTTGAGAACTTAGGAAGGAATAACATGGGCAGGTTCTGTCCTTTGCCCTCTCCCATTTTCACCCACAGAAAAGCATTTGTTCCTTTGGGGCTTTTAAGGTCATCAGCCTTTCTTGGATTCTTTTATCGTGATGTTCTGCTGCCATATTATTTTATGCAATAATTTTATACAAGTCATATCTACTTGCAGGAAATGGGAGCTGTCTGCTTGTTGAAGGGATAGAATGGGTTCCTTTTCTCTTCCAGCATGTACAGATAATAAAGGACAACCCCGCTCTGCTGGGGAGATCTGGAATGGGTCCATGACAGGATGCTGCATGTATGGCTGTTTAGAAAATGGAAGCATTATTGCTGTAGAACCTGAGTGCAGTGAGGATCCACCACCAGTCTGTGAAAGAGAAGGGGAAGTTCTACTCCATGTCATTGAAGAGAGAGCTTGCTGTCCCAAGAAAGTTTGTGGTATGTACCACACTTGTTTTCTGTAACAGAAGTATAAAACAAGTGCTTCACATTCACAGGCAGCTGACAAACTTTAGATTCAAGGTAACATTTTTTAGAACTAATTTTCAAGTACTTGTGGCTGGTTGGGCCAGCAATTGAGGCTTCTATTCTTTATAAGAATTATTCACTGAGATAATTTTTTTCTTAGAAGTCCACCAGTTAAACAAAACTTCTGTTAAAAATATTTTTAAAGCTCTTGCGTGTAATTTAGCAATAAATTGATTTATATTCAGTGATAGAAGTATCTTAGTATTTGAGGACATCGTCAGAGATTGCTTGCTTTTTTTTCTAGTGCTTTGGTGTGATGAGCAGCATCCTCTGATCTACTGCTGTTTCCCAGAAGCTGTTTTCTGGGAGCTGATCACTGAATACTAATATTCTGCCTAGCCATGGTTGCTAAGAAAAAGAATAAGCTAATTGCTCCTAAAACATTAAACAAAATATACTAATGTCTTCATAACATATTCAAGGAAAATGAGAACATATGGTCCAGCTGATGTGGTGCTTTTGCTTATTAGACACCTGTAACCAATGCTGTATTGTCAATTTGCTCAAGGAATATCAGTGGGACAGTATAGCTGACTTCATGCATAGGGAGCAGAGCAAGTAAATACCAGTTTGAAGAGGGATATTACTGCTTGCTTGGGTGGAGCTCAAAAGTCTACATGATGGTATGGAGTGAACTTTAATCTTTCTTGGGCTGCTCTTGTTTTGTGGATCTCTGTATTAGATGGTATAAATAGCTTGAACTATAGGACTTGCACTAGTATCTGTTTAAAGACATCAAAATTGTTTTTTATCCCACAGAATGTAACATGTCATTGTGTGATGCCATTATTCCAACATGCAAACCCAATGAGAAATTAGTGGAAGGCTACCACCCTCTGTCCTGCTGCCCACAGTACCGATGTGGTAAGGGAAATACAAAACCACAGTTAGTGGAAAGTTTTCCATACTTGTATTATATGTTGGAAGAAAATTTGCATTACAAGTTGTCTTTATTGTTAATAGAATGTTACACTGTAAATAGCACCAGGCAATGATATATGTTTTTTTAAACATTCTCCAGTATTTTTTTTTGTCTTTGTCTTTTGTGTTACTTCTGTTTTACAGTCAATTTGGGGTATTTTATTTTACTTAGCATATGAAGAATATATTTTCTTTATGTTTTTCATATTGTGTCAATGACTCCTTTTAAAACAGTGCTTGTTTCACATCCTACAGAATGTGATCCTTCAGTTTGTTTTAATGCCTCCCAGCCTGACTGCAGAGAAGATCAGTTTGTTGTTGAGGCAAAACAGGAAGATCCCTGTTGTTTCTCTCATCTCTGTGGTAAGATGCCTCTAATATTTTTAGAATAGTAAAGTATTTACAAAAACAGGCTATAATTCTAAAATAAATAACTCAAGGCAGGAATTCTTAGGGTGAGACTTCAGACAGATCTGGTGGACTGGAGAATCATTATTCTTGGGTTTGGGGATCTTTTATTTTTCCAACATAATTTTGAACATCATATTTGAACTTTTTTTAGCATTAATATCCATAAAATCCTTAAAAGTTCCATTATCTGATTAACAAATGCAGTATTACTTTTCATATAGTTGGTTAGATGGAATTCACATGTGCTAACTTTTTATTGTTCTAAACTTTGTACATATGTTGTTTTTGTTTTTTTTTAATTTATTTAGTTTGTGAATCCTGTATTGAACCTGTTCCCTTGTGTAGTGAAGGGGAAATTCTCACTGTAGACCTTAATACCATACACTACTGTTGTCCTCATTACTACTGCGGTGAGTGCAACTGCTGTGAGTTTGATCTGTCACCAAATCCAGTAAAAATGACAGTGCATGGCTGTGCAGAGATTTGTTTAGGTTTGGCAATTAGAGTGGGCTTCAGGTATGGACTGAGAGGTTGAAATGAGGGTGTAGAGGTGCTGAATTTGACACAAAGTTCTTGGTATGCCCAGCGGTGGTCTAACAAACCTAGTCAGTGGAATCTGGAGAGGTTATTCAGTTCACTAGACAGAAATATGGTTATCTTCATAGTGATTTAAATACCAATATATTAATGTGGCACTGAATCCCACCCTTAGAGTGCAAATATACAATTTTTCATATATTAAGGCCCATTTAATTAAACAGCTTCCATGCTGGTTTTCCTCTGTTGTACAATTCACTAATGTTTAGGCAGTTTCTTTTCACTTTTAGCTCCTAGGGAAAGGAGTAGACCAAGGGTTTCAAATACTGCTGGGTTGATTACTCTTAAAACAATGAGCAGGCACAAGAAAAATATTTGCAGTGTAACCTAGTCCTTTTCCTAGTCTCATAAAACACATACATTTTGCTATACATTTTAAAGTAACATCTAAAAGTACAGCTGCTTAATTTAGATTAACTTTCATCCTATTGCAGTATTTCAGGGCAATTTCACATAATTAAATTGACTTCCATAAAGTTTGGAGTTTAGTAATTTTTACTTCAGTTGTTTCTGTATTTTGGTCCTTTCCTTTTCCTAGCAGTTTTACCCAGATGAAATTTTCTGCAAAGGCCTTTGGCTTTTTTTTTCCCCACTTCTGGCAGGGAGAAAGTTAGATCTTAGTGCGTGATCTTCTTTCACAGGCAGTATTTTCTTATTAGCATCATACCTGGAGGGCAGTTCCCTCCAGTTATGTTACAGAAGTGCACTTTGCAGTACATTTCAAGTCCATGTTTCTCAAAGATTATGGTTTTAGTTGTATTTGGTACTGGTTATTGTCTTGAGTAAAGTAACTCTGAAGTATGAAGAATATTAAATGATTCCTGTTTGATATTCTCTGAAAATTTAAACATGTTCTAAGACAACTAAAATCACTTTTGAAAAATTTTGTTTAGTTTTTCCTTCCAAGTATAGTTCAGATACTTAAGAAACACAATAACAGTTATATAAAATAAAATTATTTTAAAAATAATTTATCAAAAGTAATGTAAGCTGGAAAACACGAAGGAAAGTTGAATAAATTCTCATATGTCTTTTCCCCTCATTTAGTTTGTGATGAAAATCTTTGTTCTGAGCCTCCTATGATTTGCACAGATGACATGACACCTGTGAAGGAAAAAATACTTGGGCAATGTTGTCCGGAATGGCACTGTGGTAATTATTGCTTTATTGCTTAGTCACAACTTTTAACCAAAACTAACAGTTAGCTAATTAACAAGGATTTCTTTATCTCCTCAGAATGTAGTTGTGAAAATGCTACCATGCTGACCTGTAAATTGGTAAGTGGTGTCTTTTAAATACTGTTAGCAATGATGTTGAGCTGTCTTACTTCTCTTTTTTACACACCTGGTTTCAGTTGGTTGTAAAGAGTGAACAGGCACAGGGCGGGATTGATCTGCAGTCCCAGCTCAAGCATGTAATTCCAAGTGTCTGCATAGTGCTGTCAACCATCCCTTGGAGAAATTTCACTTTGTGTGTTGTAAGGTGGAAAAAGAAAAAAAGCAACTGTAATTTTATCCTGTTCAGTGTTGACATGAAATGATATGCTAGTAAAGCTTTCCACATAAATAATTCACATTTAAAAAATAATTAATGAGGTATGAGCTATATGATTATATGTATCATCTGAAGAAATGTGTAATTTTGTTAATAATTTATGCTTTTGATTAAAATGATTTAACATTGTTGAATTTTGCTGATATGAGAAGTCATGAATATTTTGCTCCTCATGTAATTTTTCATAATAGGGAATAAAAAAAAATGAGTGAATGTTCAAACTCCCATTAATACCATAGTGACCATATTTTCCTTATCCAATGCCTGAAGTTTTTTCATCATGTGAAGACAGCATAATGTAAAGTCTATTGAGGAATTTTAGACTTAAATAGCTTTCACCTATCTTTCAGAAGAAAATCCCTAGGAGGCAATCTTTTGCTTATATATTTATTATAGAAATAACTTTGTATCTCAGGAAAAAATGCTGTTTTATTGACTCTGCTATTCTATATACCTCTACAGAAAATGAAGTGTTGTTTTCTGCTTTAAGAGATAACTACACTGAATAGCTCTGAATATGCTTCTGTTTCTTGAGTACATTGCAGTTTTCCTCTTTTAGGAAACCAGAGGTGGAAGTGATGAAAGTAATTTTTTACATTTTTAGAGAAAAGTTGTCTATGTAGCACTGCATTTAATTGTGTATGATTTTGCAAACTTTTATCTTTCTGTACTCAGGGAGAAGTTAAAAAAATAGATAGCAGTGTTTCCAGTGCTTGTGGATGCACTCACTACATTTGTGGTAACTTTTTATATTCCTCATTGTTGTGTTTTGTTTTTTAGCTAAAAGGGTGTGCAAAGAAAGCAGAACTAAGGTCATTGTCACCTTCTCAAATGTAAATGCTCTTTTATCTTAATTTGATGTGTGTGTATCTAGTTATGCAATGATAGTCTCTTCTGAATTTGGTGCTTTGCCTGCTATCCCATCCATTTTGTGTCTGCTCTGGCAGAGTGTGGGAGTGTTGTAGGACTGCCCATGCTTTCAGAGTCAGGTACAGTCTCTCTGGTGACAGACAAGTAGGAAACAGGCTGTGAATGGCAGCTGAGTGTGAGCAGGGCACCTGCTCCAAGTCTGCTTTCAACACAAATGAGACGAGATCTTGCACAGAGCAACAGACCAGTTCAGCCAGCAAAGAGAAGGTAGCCAGTCTCAAGATCAGAGCTTTACTCCCTTTCCTCACTCAGCAACCCATGTAGAGTAGATTTCAGCTGCACTGAAATCTACTGCATGGGGGTGCAGAGGCAAGGTGCAGTCCTGGCAGCAGCCCAGGCTGAACTGCCTCCAAAAGCCAAGCACATATTTACAGTACAACTTGAGAAGATTACTGGACCACAGGTATTTGCAGACAGGGTAGTTTAATTGACAGAAAGGCTGCATTTTGTGATTGCAGAATAGCTGAATGTTAAATATAAGAACACTTTTAAAATAATAACAACAGACTTTTTTACTTCCATAGTAGGAACACTGTCAGTTTTAGGCAATTTTGCACTTTGCTGTGTTTTCCAAAACCAAATTATCATTCTTCCTGCTCTTTTTTAGTAATAAAAACAACAAACCAATCAAGTCTAAAAGGCAGAATACTTTTGCATTGAATAAGAATTTGCCCTACTTCTGTCTTACCAGTGGTTCTATTCATTTGTTTCATGATTCTTTTTTCCCCCTTTGGTAACATCTATTTATTTTGGTTTTAGAGAAGGATGATGTGTGCATCTTCCAAGAGGTCACAGTACTGAATCCTGGACAGTCAGTGATTCAGTACTTGGATGGAGACCTTTGTTACACTGTAAAGTGTTTACAAGAAAAAGATCAGAACACAGGCTACAATGCCATGCATTTCACAATGATGAACTGCTCCCAGCAATGTGAAGCTGTGAGTATTCTAAAAATACAGGAATGATGCAATTTGTGAACACAACTGCACAACTAGGATAAAAGTTTTAGTGAAGACTTTTGCTAGTCCTGTTTACTCAGCAAGAACCTGAGAACTTGGCAGTGATGATGTGTATCATCAGTCTACACAATTATTTTGAGAGGCAGTTTCTAGCAGCCTATGTAAACAAATCTGTCTGTCCATGCATCCATCCATGCATCCATTGTTTTCCTTGGTGTTTTTAATTTCAGAAATCAAAGAATATTCATACAATATATGTTTAAAAAGTGCTAGCTTGTCCATTTCCTTTCCTTTCTTTCCAGCATCAAGTATATATTCCTTCCTTCAGTCTCCATACTTGTTGTGGTACGTGTCAAAATGTGTCCTGCTCTTTTCATGCAGAGAATGGAACACTGATTTTGTATGAGGTAAGTGCCTCTGAACAGAGATAAAAAGTAACTGTAATGATACAATAGACAGGAGTCTGACAGGCATTTCTAAGTTAACTCATGCTGTCATTCTAGCTTCATACCTCCTTATTGCTGGTTGCATGCTTAGAGACTATTTATGATGCATGATTGGAAATGAGTGTGTTTATCTAAAGACCTGCCATTTCACATGTGTAAAAATCTCAAAGCTTGTAATATTTGCTGCAAAGATCTGCAAACGTCATCATTTACTTAAGGCTGGATATGCTCTAACTGCAGAGCAGGGTTCAAATTGTAACTCTGTATTAGGTACTGTGATTTAGATGTGTTGAGAGCTTCTAAGCCTACATCAGGACTTCTATGTCCCCCTCTTCTGAGGGCCACTCTTCTCTTCCTGCTGGTTACTACAGAAAGGAAAAGTGCAAATTGAGGCTCCGGGGTTCAGGATCTTGATGGTGTGCTCCAGCATCCACATGCACAGAAATTTAGATGTGGCCATCACTTGGTTCATACTTCCAATTGATTTCAGAGCAAAAGAAAGGACTGAACTGGCACAAAGTCCTTTCATTCTGCAGTAGGGCACCCATGCTCAACAGTATGCTCAGCATGCAGAGTAGAGCCATGGCTGCAGGAAGGAGTAGCCTCTGGTAATTAGAGGATGGTCTTTCCTTTTTGCCACCTACAGGTGGTCTGCAGCAGACTTTCCACTCCAGTAGATGCTACAGCATGAGGGCACTACTTTTATAGGCATTTCAGGTTGGAGATAAAGCTGAAGTGTTTTGGCATTCCTAACAATGGCTTTGTTTTATACATTCAGGAAGGAAGCACCTGGACCTCCAACTGTACCAACTACAAATGTGTAAAGACTGCTGCAGGGGCTATTGTACTGGGGTCAAGTGTTGTCTGTCCCCCATTTAATGACACTGAGTGCACAAAGGTTTGTACTTTGAGTAAGGTAAGTGACAATAATTGCTCTGGAGTTTGGCTTACACTCCACAATGCAGGCAAACTTCATGCACCTTCTTTAAACTAAAAAAGTGGTAAGTAAAAACATGTGAATGAGCAATTTGCAGTCATTTCCTATACTCCTGTTTTCTTTCCAACTGATAAAGTATCTGTGAGGAGTGTAAAAGTTTGGCTTGGGTATTGTTGATGACTGCTTTTAGAACTGGAATCATGCTTGACATACTGCTATAAAAAATCGCTATGTCTTGCCTTATTTTGGAATAATACTTTGTCAAGTTCATAGAACACACACAGAAAATAAATCATATCAATAAAAAAAAAATACTCCATATTAATGTCAGCTATATTAAAAAGCCCTTAAGTTGTGCAATGATTAGGGAGACGATTGAGTATAAATAAACTATTAGCTCTTAAACTAAAATTTGTGTAACCCAAAAAAAAATATCCAGGGTATCTACTTACATCATATATTTAAAAATATAAAGGTGGCATATCCGTATCAACTGCTTTGAGGAACATGTATTCTTCACAAAGATTGCATATTAGTTTACAGTTTAATTTCTAATTTAGTAATTCTCTAAATTTATAACATTTGTCAAATTTTTCACTTGCAGTACATTTTATATTTAATATGAGCTACAAATAATAGTAAATATATATGTAGAAAGGGTAAGTACTGTTGTTGCCTTGTCTACAGATTGTGCATTTAGTACTAGTCCTACTTATCCCTTCCATTTATTTAAAAAAGTTCTTATTTCTTCCAGTCCTGAAGAAAGTATTCTATTTAAAAATAATGCCTGTACTACTTTGAGTTAATGCTTGAATTTCTTCCTTCCATCTATTAGGTGAAGATTTTAAAAAATGGAGCCCTAAAATTAACTTTCTTAATCAATCTGACCTGTTTTTGAGAGACGCTGAGCATAGGCTTGAGCCAGTAGCTGAGAAGAAAGCTTTTCTCACAGGCAGTTTAGGATAATTCAGGAATATCTGAGTTTAAGTGCTCTTTTAGGAAGTTCTTGAACAGCTTATTCAATGTAGCAAGGTAAAAATCATATGCTCGCATAAAAAGATAAAAGCTGAAAAATATTTGTCTTTTGTCTGTTCTTATCCTAACACCAGCAATAGATAGCATCTATTTATCTTCTGTAGTCTGCTTGATATGCAGATCTGGGCTACTCACATGAGTTTTTGAAACTATCCTAGTAAATCTTCTTGGTGGGGAAACAGAGGGTAATAGATGATATAAAAAACATACTTATAGATGCTTACAGAAACTAAGTGACTTCTCCAAAGGAAACTAGATCAGATGTCATCTGAACACAATTGAACTTGTCATCAGTGATGAACTCATTTTCAGTGTCACAGGCTGTAAAGAATTCATGAAACAAACCTTCAGCAGACACATATCTGTGTAATTCTGTTGATTTCAGTGGCGCTACTTTGTATTAGTTTGATATCTTTAAAATGTGGAATGTCTTGAGATAAAATTTCCCTTTGCATTGGGCCCAGACTTTTTTGCTATATTCTTCTTTTATTTTCCTAGAATGGAGGAATTGTGCAGACGTATAACGATGGCTGCTGCAAGACCTGTAAGTGATGAAGGCTGCAATGTGTGCTAGCTTAGCTTTGGTTTTGGAGGGCTTATTTTTTAACCTCTGTTGCTGGGACATAAAGAGGGAAAAAGCATGCAGTTCCCCCTACAAATCTCATAAAATTGTTGTAGCTACCTAACAACTCTTAAAAGAACTTGCTTAATTTGGCTGCTGACTTAGTGATTTTTAACATTATTGTTCTGGAGTATAATCAAATCTCTCCAAATATAACCCATGGAAGATTAAAACTATATAAATTAAAACAATTAAAACATTCTCTGAAGTTGGCTCTCAAATAGTGCCTATATGACCTTAAAAGATAAGAATTTTCCTCTTAAAAGTGATTCTTGATTCAATGACATTTTGCAATGCATCTTCAAACTTAGCAAGTTATTCTGTATCCCTAATACGTATTTTCTAGGTCCAAAATACTGGAATGTTTTTTCTGAAATCCCAAATGAGGAAAAATTAGAGAAATATTGATGATAGCAATGCTTATATAAAATCAGCCTTTTAATATCTGATAATACATTCACATTTTCTTTGTGTAACTTTAAAATATGATTAAACGTGACTCAAACTCACATAAAGGTTTCACAATTTATGCAATTTTAAAAATAGATTGAGAACTAACTGGTTTTCTCTGCTATTTTGACTAGAATAATTTTTATTATCTACTTATATAATTATGCATGTGGGTGTATATATATATATGTATATGTTTATGTTTTTTAAAACTAATTTTGTAGAGCAAGGACAGAAAATCTAAACCCTCTGTTTTGGCCTTTTTGGTGTTCAACATTAGAATAAGAGCAAATTAGTCATTGGAATTTTTGTATACAAACCTTTACATAATATAATTAAATAGCAAGTTGCAGACTTATAACCATATATTGCACTGTTATTATGTAAAACTGAAGTGCAGTATAATTTGAATATAATTTGGGGAAATAAGGGTAAGCAGTGATATTTATAAAATACAGAACAATGCCAAGTTTCTAAGCTATGTGAGGTTTAGAAAGGAAACTGCAAATATTGTTGTTCCATTGTAATTAAAACAGGGAAAATTAAAGGTATTTTAATGCAACAGAATATGTTTTATTATTGAGAATCACCATAGAGAAGTTGCACACCAGAATTTTATCAAAATCTTAATAATCAATAATCTTTATCTCGTGAGATAAACTATGTGGAAAAAAAAATCTGCCCCCCCCAATAAAAAAAATTAGGTTGTCATTATTTAGAAAATTAGTCTTAAAAATTATTAAAATTATTGACTACTGGTTCTCTGTTGACCAGGAAGATTTATAATTTTGGGCATATTCTGTGGCCTCAGGAAAGGCATTGTTATACTTCAGAAATACTTGCTGAGGTGGCTGCTAAAACTGCCAGATATCATTCATACAATTATATGCTATTTTATTTTAATTTTTTTTATTTTTAACTAAAAGCATGTGCCCTGTGGTGAAGCAGTTAAGATAACAGTACTTATGAATAGAGCTTGCAACATACTGGGATTTTAATGGGAGCAAATAACTTTTCTGAAAGAGCTTGATTTAATGCATGCAAAGTGAGTGCATATATTTAATTCTTACCTTGCCATAGACAGACTAATTCCAAAAGTTTGGTTTAAAAGTAAGCATTCCAGTTTTGTGTTAACCAGGAGAATAATAAAGTCAGGCCATCTTTAGTGAGACTTGAAGCAGCTGCAGAATTTCTAAATTGTAGAAGACTAACAGGAAATCTCATCACTTTTTGCTAAAAGAAAAATTGCAGTTGGCAGTGTAAGAATTAATGAAGTATCATTTATACAGAAATGTTTTTATTTCATGAGAATCTTCTATTCCTAATGATTCTGCCAGGTTCTGGATTGGGTCTATTACCCTTTGCCATTAGTCCAGTAGTGCCTACTGATAGTATTAATTGTGAACCAGGTATTATTTTTAATAATGTATTTTCTTTCTTTTTTTTTTTTTTTTCTAAATAATATAAGCACTGCTTGATATATGTGTCATAGCTGTCATCATTATTGGATATTACCATGCAGTTAATGGTTTTGGGCCTGATACTGAGAGATGCTGATCCTCTACTGGCCTCCCAAATCAGTGGTTTTCTAAAGCCTGGTTAAGATTCACTGCTCAGCACCTGTCAGAATTAGGTTCATCCATTTCTGGTATATGCTGTTGATGGTTATTCCTGCTGCTCATTGTTGAAACTGGTGCTATCACATGAACTTACTGTACAGGATACTTTTAATAAGAAATGTTACTTTAAAAAAGATCATAATTATGAATGCTGTTACCATGAGATTCTAAATCTGATCCCAGGTCTCTAAATTTAGTGATGGAAATCTTTTGGCCTTAAAGTAGAGCAAGAATGTGTGTATTGTCTGGTCTCACCTTGGAGTGATATGGATCTATGCTGTATTTCCTCTTTGTCACAAATAACATGTTTTACAGAGTTACAAAAATATTGAGGCTGGTGTGGGGAGGGCAACACAACACATCCAATTACAACCCCATGGCAGTACAGACTTTTTATACCAGAAATTATAGAATGTTACAGAACTGTTGCAGTACACTCATAATTCTTCATTTTTTAGGATAGATGAGTCACAAAAACTCCTTCCTCTAATAAGGAGTGAGTAAACAAAGCACATCTGGTATTGAAATGCAGATCTTTACAGTTCAAGGCTGGAGAGAGGAAAGTATAGCAGCAGAGCTTTTGTAAGACATTAGCATACTGAAATGTTAAATATACATCTCTGTATGACTTGCAGCAGTACAAGGATTGCACTGTCTTCATATAAGCTGGCAAACACTTTCAGATTGAAACATCACCGAAATTTTTTAAAGTGTTTTTGAGGGAGGAAAAGTGAGATGTTATAGTCTAACAACTTCTCTCCTACAGTGATCTGCTAGTTCAGTAACAGAATTTTGTTTGATTCCTTAATGCACATGTTACAATCTAGCTGTACTCTGCAGCCAGCTTAATTTTCAGTACTTAATGGAGCTGTGCTTGCAGAATGTTTTGGTTACTCGGAGATCATTTATCTTATAAAAGTGCTCTCAAGCTTCTGGGGAGAAGATAAGTTGTTTTTCTGTACACCCAACCTTGAAGGAAGGTCAAGAAACTACTGAATAGTGCTTATTATTTTATATGCTGTATGTCCAGAATGGTTACACAGCAAAATTAACAGATCATTTTGATGGGTGGTGGATAAGGAGATCTAAATAACTCCTGTAATACAGATAGTAATAATGGTCTGATACAGAGTGAAACATGAAAAATTATATGTGTAATTATTTCAGTATTGTATTATGACTTTGACTACGTCAATAAATGACTTTTCACTGTACAGCTTTATTTTTCAAAGAAAAAAGCCCCAAAACCCTCCTATCAATATCTCCAAGGCTGAACATAAAAATTCAGTATTTCCCTCTTCCTAGATCTGTATGCTGACATCCTGTGCTTCATGCTTCAGATCTGGTGACAAAAACTACACCATATTTGGCGAATAAATGCGTGTCTTTCTTCCAAGCTTCCCAAAAGGACATATTTCTCAAAAATATATTGAAATAATATAATTATATTTAATTTTTAGTAATGAAAAATAGCATGAAGACTGTAATCACATTTACACCTTCTTATATGTAAAGTTTTGATCATTTTTTAAAAGGCAGGATTAAAATTCTATTTGCATTCAACATTTCCAATAAAACAGAATTAATTCTAATACTATTAAAAATTACTCAATACGCTTTTTCTAATTGCTTATATTTCTCTTGCCATATGTGCAATTTAAAAAAATATTCATAGTTTAATAGTTTTTAGCTTATAGTTTTGTAAACTAGGGAGCATATTCATAGTTTAATTTTTAAAAAAATTGTATAGCTTATTTGGAGTATTTGATGCTCATATGAGCCACCTAAAAATAGGTAATACTGCACAGCACCTATGTATTAATATATTATATTTAAAAAGAAAAGTATGGAAGTAATAATTTCTGTGTGTACATTATTAAAAACGAAGTATTACTATTTAAATTATGTTAATATCTTTGATTTTTTAAGAAGCAAATATATTACAGAAGATGTATTGATTCAATATGCGGTTTTTGTATTTTATCAGGCAAAAAGGAAGAAAGGATTTGCCAAAAAATGACAATCAGGACAACCATAAGAAAAAATGACTGTATAAGTCAAAGCCCGGTAAGCATAAAAATTTCAATGCTGGGCCTATGGCATGCCAAGCCAAGCATTAGAAAGTTGGTTATAGCTAACAACAAGCAACAAAAAGTGCTGCTTTCTCCTCAAAAGAAGACCCTTGATTCTGGGAATGTTATCCTACCATAAGTTCAGTAAAACTAGCTATTTCTATTACTGAAAGACTGAGCCCTCCCACCTGGAGGAGCACCTGGCTTCAGATGAAAAATACTGACTATAATTACTCTAACTAATGGAGGTACTGAACTCTTTAGCATGAAATAATATCCTGCTCTAAAGGAGGAGCAGAAATGTTCCAACTTAAAATGTGATGAAACTGCTGCATTCCTCTTTAAAGACCTTTATGCTCTCTGTCTTCCCTCACATAGCATGGGTTTCCATATAATAAATTCATAATGTCATTTATTCATGGGTCTGCTTACGACACCTTATTTCTTAGCTTTGGTGTGGCCCCATCTACAGACCACAGGAAATTTCTGAGCAGCAAATGTGCTCCTCATGTAGCACTTGGAAGGGAAGCAATTGGCTAAGCATCTCAAGCCTTCCAAAAGGCCACTGGCAAGATTCCGTTGGAGAGCCTAAGCAGACATTAGGGAAGAGGCAAAATGTCATCCCATGTTAAAAGCCATCCTGATAGAAAGTCAGTGGTGACATGTTCAGATTTTAATTGTAGGAGTGCATGGCATATTTATTTAGAAGGATTGATAATGAGGAAGTATAAATAGATGAAATTAGAGTAATTTGCCATAGCTATGAGATGAGTCTGGAGAGCTTCAGAGTTACTTCCACAACCTAGGGTAAGAGAAAGTGATACAACACAATAAAGACTTGGTATTGACTAAATAAAGAATATTAAATTGAAAGATTTAGTCAAGCCTCATAGGTTTTTTAAGTCAGGTGAAAAGATCCTTATCTTTCTTCCAGTTCTCTAACAAGCTCTGCTCTTCTGCATACAAAAAGGCTAAAAGATATGGCATTTAGGCAAATGGATAGGCAGTGGAAACAAGCTCATTCTAGTGTCTTTTATGAATAAATTCTGCAGTATGAGAGAGGGCTCTGTTCAGCTGTGGTCCCTCTACATTGCTGCAGAACTAAAGTGTACAGAGAGGAGCAACAAGAATGTTGTCCAGGTCATGTCTCGAATGGTTCATCAAATGAAGCCTTCCTTTTCACCTTTCTGTTGTAAATTCTTTTATCTTTTCTTCCCTCTCTACCCACCTTCCAAAAACACCTGCCACCACCTTTATTAGAGCTCCCTTTTCCCAGTATCTCTTTGTTTCCAATTTCCTTGGTGGCTGCACATCCTTCACACAGTTCAGATTCCCCCACCCTTCCCACAGAAGTACCTCCAGATTTTCATGTCCTCATACCCTAAACTCCCCTTCCTCTCCTCTCCAGCTCCCCCCACTGGCACTCTTTTTCCATCATGTGATTTTGGCCCATCAAACGGGGATATCTGCTGTGACTGGCTAGAAACTACATATGTGTTCTTGGCCAGACTACTGCTGTCAAACTTTGGATAGGGCTGAGCATGATTATATTTTTTAATTAGTTACTGGGATTGCTAGTGCTTAAGAAAAAGTCTTTTTCTCACTACTGCCAAATCTCAGGAAATTTCAAAGTTATAAGAGTAATCTTTTATTCTAATTTGTATGGGTATGGGGATGTTTCATCACAGGCTTGGAAGGGAGTAGCTCAAAGCATCTTTCATATGCCCCACTTGCAGAAGAAATCAGATTTAATTCTGTCACAAAGAGAACTAGACCTTGTATAGCCATCCTTGATTTCTCAGCATTTGAATTCTGCTTAAGTTTAATTAAAAAGTATATTTTTTTTCTGTCAGCACATATCAGCTAAGAAAATTCTTCACATAATGTAACAGTGAGACAAAGCTTTGCTCTGCTGAAGTCTAGAGCACAAATAATTTTCTAGATAGTCTGTGCCCTAGCTGGTTTGTAACTGCATGTACTTTTTGGATTTATTTCTTTGAGTGATAACACAGCCTTCAGTCACAAATAGTATAAATAAGAAAGGGAAGAGCTTTTGCACTGATATGCTTTTCCTCTTTCAAGGAGGAAGATAAACTTCCCTTCATTTTACTAAGAAGAATTTGACTTTATAATCAGTAAACATTAAAAGGACATGGTTTCAGCTGTGCTGTTCCAAAGTTAATGATTTGTAAACGGGGATTAAATTTTGGTATCCATAGCACAAGGTTGAAACAAAACACATGATTAAACAATAAAGAAAAGTTTAATTAAAAAATATTTTAAATGTGGCTAAACTTAGAATGAATGAATTTTAGAAGATAAAATAATTTTTAAGTCCAGAGTCCTTTTCAAATGTAAAAATGGATTTTAATCACAAAGAAGTTTGAAATGTATTATTTTTATAATAAAATTTGAGATTTCTGGTTTTAATTCTTATTCTTATTTTCTTTTATTTTACTCATAGGTAAATGTGGCTTCTTGTGATGGAAAATGCCCATCTGCAACAATTTTCAATGTCAATATTGATAGCCATCTAAGATTCTGTAAATGTTGTCGAGAAATTGGAACACGAGTGGTGACTGTGCCCTTGCGCTGCTCAGGAAACGGCACGGAAATTATGTACGTCATTCAAGAGCCCATAGACTGCTCGTGCCAGTGGAACTGAACCTTGCTGGGGACATGATCTGGCTTTCACCAGACACAGCTGGTTGGTCATGGATGGGTATAGTACTCTGCAGGGAAATGGAAAAGGCATCAGTTATGCTTTATAATGTAACTTCCCCCAAATTTAGCAAAGATGTTATTTGTTCTTCGAATTGTCTTTGAAAATATTGGCAAGAATGGAAAAAAAATCATAAATCCTGTTGAGCAAGGTTTAATTTATCCATCATTTGTTTCTACTCAGTGGCTTTCTGATGAGGGGGTGAAAAAAGCTGGTTAGTATTTCCAGTATTTTAAAATTTTGGATCGTGGCTACCTATCAAAGCTGAGAATTTCTCAAACCATTTCTCAGTGGTTCATTTACTTAGAGGCCTCCAGTTGAAAACCATCACCAGTCCTATGTTTAAATGGGAAAGAAGCATATTAGGATTTTGAAAATGGCTGAATTAATTTATTTTTAAAATAGTTGGTTCAACTGTAACATTTTTACCTTGCTCAAAAATCTATCTTTTGTCCAGTAAGCTGTTATCAATGATTGGATTCAGCTTACACTGTAAGCCACTGAGAAACAACAAATCTGTGATCTGTAAGTACTTGTAGGAAATCTCCAGAGTATATATCAGAATCATAATAGCTTAAAATCTAGACATATTTAATTTTTATGTATATTATAAATATGAAGCATGACTAGGCAAAGGCTGAAGAGTGATACCTTTTGTGTGTTAAAAATATCTGAAAGCCATTTCTGCTATGAAGGTTCCCATTTTATATCAATTTTTTCACTTTTCACAGAAAATAATTTGTCTGTTTGCTGGTATAGAATAAGATTATATGTATATATATTTATTAAAACCCCAAAATACTGCACATTTTAAATATTCATAATGGGTTTTGTCTTTGTTTTCCAGTCTGAAGATTCATGTTCAATATATTTTTAAATTTTTTTCTTCAATACAGATATTTAGACTATTGCCTGAATTTAGGATTCAGAATTTTTGAGTCCTGGATAAAAGGTCAGGTAAAATAAATGTTTTGAAGGACTTAGGTGAGTTATTCATGCTCAATCAAGCTGTAAATATCCATGATTCAGAACTTTAAGGTGAATGTCATCTCCCTTTTACTCAACATACTACATAACCTACTTTTAAAAATAAAGGATACAAGTTTAAAGTTGTTTTTAGAAGATTACTTTGCTTCATAAACTCACTGAATGAAAATTATATTAATTATAACAGTATTTTCCTTATCAATTTTCCTTTTAACTGTGTCAGAATTGAAATTCTTGGCTATAAATTAGAAAATCTTCTGACAGTTTTGATTTCAAGCTGTCATCAATTAATGATGAAAAGGTTGGATTATCACATGGGTTATTACAGTGAAATATAAGCAATTAAAACTGCCTTAAAATCCAAGGCCATTTTTCTACTTTGTGTGACAAATTTTAATTGTTTGCTACATCCAGTTTTATGGCTAATAAAGACAAATAGCTTATACAGAGAAATCTGTCCTTATTAACAAGACTCGTCTACTCATCCCTATCCTCAAAAATAGTGACTCAGTTTAAAAATTAAATAGCAATCCATTGTAAAATATCAGCAAAACATTTAACCATTTTAAAGAAATAATGCTCAATTAGTGACCAAAATAAAGGGACACTTTGAGAAAGCCTATGCTTCATCTGCATGTTTTTAAATTTGTAAGGCAGATATTTGAAGTTGTATTATGTACCAGGGCCTAGAACCAAAATATTCTCTGATACTGCTACTAAAATTTGTGCATAGAAACTTTCCATGCAGGCAAGAAATAAAAGTTAGTCATAGTCATAGCTGTAATGTTGGTGTACTTGTACAGCAAATTAAAGGACACCTTTAAAAACAAACAACACACTTTTGATTTTTCAAGGTAGAAGTAGGTATCCTATACTTGGACTAAGAGATTTTGGCCCAAATCTACTTAATGAATTTAGTATTTGCTAAAAAGAAAGCTCTCAAAATACAGAGTTTTTCAATATCATCATCAAACATTTTCATTGAACAGCTGTGGCCTTTTATAAGCCATGTAAGCCATTTGCTTTTCTAAGATTTAGAACTGTGTTTGTAATTTAAAATAATTTAATAAACGCTATTTTGCAGAGTAATAATAAATCAGTGTTGATGCAATTAATTGAGCTTTGCCACTAAGATGAATGCTAATGCAAAACCTGAGGAAACCTGGAAATTATAAAAGAAGTTATGTTTAAAATTAACTTCATGAAAACCTGCAAAAAGATAAATGCTATTAAACTCTTTTTTTCCCACTTAGATAATTTTTTTTTTTTTAATGCAACAATCAGCAGGGACTGTGTCAGTATTGTCCCTGAAGTCTAGAGCAAAATCTTACATCTTCAGTGCAGCTGGATAGGGTGGCTCTAAGATTGTCTTTCATTATACAGTTAAATTCCAAACTTTGTCAGAAAGCGAACATCTGTTAAAACCCAGGAACCATTTCCTGGAGGGTCTCCCAGCCCTTTTGCCTCCAGGAAGGTGCCACTGGCAGAATGTGATGTGTTTTGTGTAATGTGAATGAGCCCTCGCAGGCCTTGCAGCAGAGAGAAGGTTTGATTGAGCCTGCAGTGTGGCAGGACAGCTCTGCTCCACATTTCCTCTGTCTGCAACCTACTGTAACCACAAATGCAGGTTATGGTTCTGTCTTTGCTTTCTTATGTCTCTTCAATTCTGAATTCCTGCCTCAAGCCCTATCCTCAAATTTTGTGTAACTCTGTCTACACAGGTGTCTTGTGAGCTGCTTTGGAAAGCTGATCCAACTCAAATCTTATTGAGTTAAATACCAAAATTAATTAGTCTGTTTATTATTGGCCAAAAGAGCTTTAACACCCACAGAGTCCTCTCCCTTCTACCTGCTCTGAAACATAGGCCAGCATAATTTCTACTGCCCTAAAAGGAAGGCTGGGAAGGCATGCTCCTGAAACTCCCACACTGCCATTGACAAATGCAAGGAGTTGTGCACAATGCAGTGGAGGCCTTGTGCTGCAGTCCCACCATGCCTTGTCATTTGTCCCATTTGTAACTGCTTCCAGTGGCCTTTTGTTCCTACATTTCCACTGTTCTGTTCTCCTACCTGTACTTGAAAGGACTCATACAGTATAAAGGCTTGGCCATAAAACTATGCAGGTATTTTAGGGATTAACATAAAAGTGTCTCTACAGTTAGAATCAGATTGTAACTGAATGTGCTTCTATAAAATGGTAAGTCTCTGCCATGTTATTTATTTTAGACTTTTATAATTCCATTGCCTTTTTACCAGGTCATTTGTTAAGACTAATATATACAATTAAGCATCAATATACAATTAGAATTTGAAGCACAGCTTTTAATATTAGGTATAAGGCACTCACTGTGTATTTTCATTAATAAAATCTGAGAGTACAGCTCTAAAGGCAGCTAATATTCCCATTTTTAGCTAGCCAAATCTGTATACTAAAAAGAAAAAGTAAACCATAATTCATTTGCATGATTTATTTCCACATTGCAGACAGAGTTCTTCCCAAGCACATGCACCTATATATTGATGAAATTTTAGGGCAGGATCAGGCCTGAGGTTTGGTGTTTGAACACAGTTACAAGCACAGTTACAAGCCACACAATGTACTGAGAGGCAGAGGCATTTACAGCAACCCAGTCTGAGATTACAAATGGTCACTGTGTTGTTCACAGTGCTTCAGCAGTGACAAAATTCTGTTTCAGATGTGGCTCCTTTCCCCCTTCTTTCACAATCCATTTTTCCTGACACTCATTTTTTTTCTCTTGAACTTCTGTCCTGCCGATAAACTCAGCTTACAGCAACTAAAATTTTTTAAACAATTATTTTATTTTTATTTATTAGTTCTGTATAATTCTTCCCATCTCTTTTTCTTCCATCTTGCCTTTTACAAGAATTTAAAGGACAAATCCAATTTCCATAAAATACAGAGCTTCACCTTTGTGTAAAAACTTACCAAACAAATAAACATGTAGATGCCGCTCGGGAATGCCGTGGCAATGGAAAACATTGACTTGAACTCATTTTTTCAAGTTCTGTGTCATCAAAAGCTTTTTCAGATGTTACCCTGAGATGCTGCTGGGTATATGTACAAAAGAAAAATCCCATAGGAGTGTTTTCCAGGGGACAAAACATGAATGAGTTGTCAAATGTGACCATAGTTTTGTCCCTGGAGGACAAAGCATGAAGGCCAGAACATTAGCAGAAAATTTGTACAGTTATACACTCCCAACAATTCTCTGGAATATATTTTCAAAAAAAAATTCATAACATGTAATTAAAAAATCTTTAGAAGGGTAGACTTCAGCACATTAATGCAAGAGAAAAAAAGGTTTTATTGAGAAAAGGTTATGGTGGAGATGGTTTGTGCATAACAGTGTGTACTAAATTTTGTCTAAACTTTCTTGAAATGCCAAGTGGAATGTGCAACCTGTCTATAGAATAAAAACACTTAAAAAATTATCTCTCCATTAACAGGTCACCAGATTTTAGGAAGGAAAGATATATTCAGAGCTGAAGGACAATGGACTGTAGCAAATAAGATACATTGGCTAGATCTTAGCAGGAATGCACTGATCATTTAGGAACTGCCAGTTTTGTCTATTTGGAAAAAAAATTCTGTATATAGACCAATTAGGTGGTCCTATATCAGCTGGAATCAGTTGTAAATGATTGTCTAAGATCAGAGATTTGAGAGTCTCGCTTCAAGGAGAGAGTCTGAAAAAATGTCTTCTATGTGAAGTTTCTAGTTTTACAAGTGCTTTTATTAAAGGGGAGCTTGAAGAGCTGCTTCTGTACTGATGTTCTCCACATTCTGGAGAAAAGCAGTAGTGAATGGTGTCATGACTTATCACTAGAAATGCTGAATAAAAGGAATGTATTTATGTTTTGGGGAGTGTTCTTTTGATTAAGGTGGAATGTGCCATGCACACTTAATTTATCAGGGTTAAAACAGAGAGGGCTCCTGCTGGTGTTTTGAAAATCACTTTGTTAATAAAGTCTCCCTGTGTGCCTGATGATTACAAATTGCCCTGGAAAAAAAAAAAGAGCATGTCTGTGCAAAACAGCTGAATAGGCAGTAGCTTACTTCTGTCATTGATAGCTAAAATAACATTCAGTTGATTAGACTCATGCGCTCTGCTGCTCTGACAGGGGGATTGACTCAGTGTTTTGAGATCCAGGGTTTCATTGCAGCAGCTTTTGTTTTACTGCATGTGTCTTTGAGTCTGGATAACATAAAAGCTCCAAAATGGTATTTTTTTTGGTGAGGGTAAGCCTGCCTTGTTTACTACAATTTCTAAATAAAGCTTTAGTTGAAAATTTTATTCCTTATTTCACAATTCACAGTTCAGTGGGATACAGGTTTTAAGAAAAATTAGGAACAGCCCACTGAAAAACAAGGTAGTAGCTCAAGACAGAATTATGATGTGATGATAGCACCTGAGAAAATACAAAGTATAAAACATGATTGTTGCTCTTTTTTATGGTACACGTATACCATGACATTGATTTTTTAATTTATGTTATAATCGGTCAACAATTTTTATCAGCTTATTAAACTGATTTAATTTCAAAGAACACAGTGGAAAATAAATTTTTTATTAAAAATGTTATTTGGGGAAAGATTAGGGCACTGGGAATTATATTGAGGTAAGTTCAACTCTGAAATTGTTGCTTCAAATGTGGCCAAAGATGAATGTCACCCAGTACATTTTTTTCTGAGCCAAATTCTTGTTCAGCAGCCTTTGGGAAATAGTTCAGTGGTCTTACTGCAATGAATTCTTGTCTATTCTTTATTTATAGCTGCTTATACTGGTGACTTTGTGTGGGACCTCTGTAAGGTCATAAGACATACCAATGGTTCTGCAGCTGTGCTTAGTACTTCTGCAGAAATGTGTTTTCAGGCTTATTTTGTACACTGAGCACAGAATATCTGGATAGAAAGGTGTACTGTAGAAAACAACCAAAGTCTAAAAGAAAATAAGTGAGGATTGCAATGAATTTTGATCCGGTAATTGCACAGAAATTAAAAATAATTTTTTATACTGAGGGATCTTTAAATGACGAGTGAACAACAGGCACATCCACAGTTCACTGAAATTAAAGGATCTCAGGAAACTTGATATGAGCCTTGGGAAGAGGCAGGGCCAGAGCCAAGACACACATCTTGGGTGCACCATTGGCTGCCTCTGTGTCCATGTGAACTATAAATGTGTGTACTAGTTTTTCCCTCAGGATATTCTGACATGATTTTGCTTTGAAGCTGTGGTGATGCAAGCGCTTAAGAGATGCTGGGAGCATAAAATTTCTTTCTCTATGGATCAACCAATTCTTCTTCTGCTTTTATTAAAATATTTATTTAAGGTAAGGAAAATACTCTGTTTTTTGGGTGTGGATAACTAGTCAAAGTTGATGGATTGTGATTTGGACTGGTTTTTTTCCCCACTGTTCTAGCTCTCTGTTCACAGGGAGCTCTCATTTAGTGCTACTGAATGTTCCCAGTCTTCTTTCTACTTAAGTAATTGGAAGCTCTTTTGAGATCTTTAATCTACTTTATTGCCTGCTGCTTTGGGTTTAATGTTGTTCCCAGAAGAAGCAAGAGATCCCAGCATCCTTAAGTCACCTCTTAGAAATTATGAATTAAAAGCTTTAATGAGTTCCTTATCATACCTCTGACAGTGGTCAAAAGCAGACCCTTGGAGAGGACTGTAAGAATACCATAGGAAAATTACCTATATTGTGTCAGTTTTCCACCATTTGCAGCTTAAGGACTTCTTGAGATGGGTGTATTTGTAGTGCCATTTGTGAACTTCATTGTAGTTTCTTCTGTGAACTTGAACTTCTGCAAACATGAATGGGCCTCCTCTGACACCCCTTGAAACTTTTAGCACTCATTTTAGTACCCTTCTCAGATAAACTACTTATTTTGTCAATAACTGTCTTTTTCCCCCTCTTCTTTAAATCTGGGGCATACCAGCTCCAGTTTCATCCATCACAGTGCCATCCATCATCCAGCATACCAGTTTCATCCATCACAGTGCTTGTACTTGAAGAGAAAATGAAAATCAATCTCTGCACACTTTTGGCTGCTTAAGATTTTATTGATCTCTGCTGTATTTCCCATAAAGTGCCTCTTTTTCAGACTGAGAAGCCTCCTTGAGTCTTATGTTGAGACACGGCTGATTGCAGAAGTCAATAAGTTGTTGTTTGTTGTTTAGGTCTCCTGGTTCCTGTGTAGCTAGCCTGAAGATAGATTTGAACCTTAGGTCTTTTTGGTCAATTTAATAATTTTGTTCTTATTTTTAAAATTGTTTCAATCTTTAGATAAGGGCCTAAAATGTGATGGCAAGGTGCTGGCAACAAAAGGGAACATTCTAAATCCCTCTCATTAGATATAAGTATGGAACAATTTTTGTGTACACTTGAAAATGCATTTCTTGTTTTTTAGGTCTAGGATGTATTTATGTATGGTAAAAAGGCACACAATTGCTACTGGTGGAAAATTATCAAAAATGGTTAATTCAATTATTGCCAAATATATATTTTTATCTTCAGAATCAGATTTTTCTACCCTTTGAATTGTCTGGGCTAGACAGATTGTGTTTTCAGGGAATGCAAGCCAGCTATACACCCAATGCACTGAATTAAAAATCTTAAATTTTCCTGGAAAAATATTCCTTAAACACTTTTGTGTATGCCATCAGTACTATAAGTCCATTGTGTCAGTTTATTCCAGAGGTGGTATATACCCTCTTGTAAAGGATTTATAGACTTTAAAGGCTTTAAAAGATTTACAAAGTTTATACTTCACAATGTGTAATCTAAACTCTGAATATTGAGACATTGATACACTTATGTTAGTTATTCATTAGTTAAAGGAAGTTATGTTAGCCAAACTGAATTCCAGAGTAAGTTATACTTAAAAAATATAAACAACTGAGTTGTTTTGCTTTTTATGGTTTGGATTTTTTTGTTTGTTTTGGTTTCGGTTTTTTTGTTTGGTTTTGGTTTGTTTTTGTTTTGGTTTTTTTTTGCATGGTAGATTGCCTTACAGGACAACACAAAGTAATATAATAATACAACTCCTAACTTTTATTTTAGTGTACTAGGGGTTTGTATTTGATTTTTATTTGATTTACTCTTTTAAACTAGATTTTAAGTTCATTACCAAGATGGCATTTGTTTGTTATCTCAATTCATTAAGAAAGCAAAAATGGACCATAAATGACAGAACTGTAGCATTTTATAAATGTTTTCTGATAGGGATGGGCATCACACACACTAATTTCTTACGATGTTACACGTGATTCAGGTCTCTCTTAAATTAGATCAAAGCAAACCATAAGTTTCTGGTTCAAAATGAAATTCAGAGAAGGAACCTGCTTCTCTGAAATGTTGAGCCCAAGCCCTTCGAAGGCAGGTCAAAAAAGTACTGTCAAAAATGCAGAAGAATTGTGTCTAGAATGAGCTCCCTTCTGCAGGAAGCTGAAGCGCTGAATGAAATTTGCATTGCCATGGCTAAATTAGATTGCTAGAGAGATGTTTAATAAATTCTTTCCTTACCTCTTGAAAGTGGTTGTTTATTATTCTGAAATAGTTGAAATTTTGAAAGTGAGGCCACTAAAGTTTTTTAACATGCAATGTAAGACTGGGACTGAGATCTCCAGCTCCTGACTGCCTGTAACTGTGGTTGCAGTCTGAACATTGCAAGTGAAATCTCTAACATTGTTTCTAATATAAAATGATGACAGGTTTCTGTCATATTTGGGTCAGCTGACATGATTTTTCCACCTCTGGAGAGAGAAAGAAAGCTAGAACCTGTACCTGCAGAACTTGTAAAATATTAGGAGGTCTCTGTGTGTCCCACTGTAGAGCTGGTGATACTGATCCATGTAAAAACTGTTGCTAGCTGACAAGTTCTAGGTAAAATTAGTTAAAATTAACAGAATTTAATGATTTAGTTAGAGGCATGTTTGCTGCATTTTCTACTAAGTTGCATTACTGTATGTTTGTGTTACAGGGTGCAGAGTGTGTAGACTGTGACCAAGTGAAAAAGCCTCCTAGAATAGTTTTGATGGAGTGGACTGAACTGCCCAAAGAAGAGGATCCAGACTATTATATTCTGACATACCAGCAAGCAGATACTTTCAGTCAAAAAGTATATTTTATCAATCTAAGCAATAAGTTGTTCCATGTTATTTAAGTTTAGGTAGCAGTAATTACTAGTGTCTTCGTTTGGTTTGGTGTTTTTTTCTAATTAAAGAAAAAAGAAAAATAGCAAATAAAGAGAAAGTTTGGAAAAATGTATTGGATTTTTTAATTCATGTCATTTATATGTACTCTTACAGAGTCCTACTGGAGCCAGTGGGACTCAAATGACCCTTGGGTGTCCTGTTGGATAGTTGTATACCCAAAGTTAAGAATATGCAAGTTCTTCAAGGTACTGTGGTTTGAAGGAGGAGTTTAACTTCTCCAGGAGATGCACAGATGCTACCCCTAGATCTCAGCGGGAAGGCATTATTCTTATTTTGAGTGCAGGATGTCCTGGAATTGAAAGAAAATATGGGGATTTTAATATGGAAGTGTTTGCTATTACTGTGATTTCTAAAAAGCTTTGTTACAAATGCAATGGATATTTTGCAGTGTAGCTGCAGCCTCCAGTTTGATGGACAGCAATATAAGCTCTCCTTCTAAAAGCTTCATAGATCACTTATAAACTGTATTTTTATTACTCTCACTATATTCAGAATTACTTCTAACTTGCAGAATGTAAGAAACATCTCTAAAGTTGAACGGAAACCTGTCAGTACTGCAGTTCTGCTCGAGGAAAATAGGAAGTATGATATTACAATAGAATCCCTGAAGAATGGCCAGGTCTTAAGTGTAAAATCATTTAAAACACGTAAGTCGAATAGCACCAAAAAATTTTGTTATCTTTATAGTTAGTCTAACATTGAAGATTAAAAAGTAGGGGCTCAGATCCTGGGGTTATTCATGTATTTAGAAACTTTGCATTGATGTATGTTTTCAACCATGAAGTGTTGAAGGAATAATTTTACATAATGTGTTTGGTTCATGTAACAATTCTAAAATATGAGACTGATGTAAATGTTTGTGAGATTTTTAAATATTACAGGTTTTGGTATACTACAATAATTCTAGAAGAATAAATGTATAAAAGAGGACCATGGAAAAAGTTACTTAAAGCCTGGCAATTTCATAATAACGTAGGGTGATTTTCTCATATAAATTAAAAAAAAAAAAAAGGGTTCAAACTTTATAACAGTCTCTCCTTAAAAAGGGTTAATAAGTATCTTGAAAATCTTAGCCTTGTGACTAACTGGGAACACACTTTCAGTACTAGATTGCATGAGTTTAGCCACTGAATTCATAAAAACATGATTTACAGCTGTAAATCTGTTCAGCACCACAAGTCCCACTGGTTACTAGAATGAAGGGGCTTTCCAATATTAACTTGGTCAATGAGAATAGTTTATAACATGACCTTTGTACACATTGCAAGCTCATACTATTGCATATCTTTGGAAAACAGCTTTATATCTGAATTCAAACAACATAGTTGGGAAAAAAATTAGTAAAAGCACTGCAGGAACCATCAATGCATGAAAGAACATTCAGCAAGTTACAAAACATGGTTATGCTGCTAATGTGTTACTGCACTTAGCATCTATTTCTTAACTGATATTCTATCCAAACATGTAGTTTTACAGTTAAAACACTCCTGAAAGTGTGCACTTTTATCTCTGCTTGCTTCAGACATAAGTTAACATACCATGAAGATAAAGGAAAACATGACTTTCTTAAATTATGCTACATTTCTTTATCTCTTGGGGCTATCCCTCATCCCTTCTCAAAAGAAAAAAGTAATAATATTGATAAAATAAAACTTTGAGTTATTTTTTTCTTTGTGGCAAACACAGTATTTATTTTTTCATTGTCTACCAGGTGGAATTTCAGAAAATGACATCAAAACATTTGTGACAGCTACGACAGTCTCTTTTAATTGGAGTATGATGGCCAAAGAATTTTCAGTTTCTCTTTTCCTGAATGGTACTTCTCAGATTATAAAAAGACCCAGTGGATTCTTTGTATGGAGAAATTTGACACCTGCTACCATTTATACATTTAAGTTTATATTTGAGCAATTAAATGCTGAATTTGTAAATGTGTCTCAATCACTGGATATTCAAGCTGAAACAGGTATATATTAGAGTTTCTTGTAGTCACAGTGAATGCAAGTTAGTACTGCATGTTTTCTAGGAGGGTTAAGAGTAAATTGTAAAATCCTGTATTCCATGTAATGTACCTTAGTAGTTATGGATGGTATTTCTAGAAAGAGGAAATAAATTGAATGTCAATGACATAGGAAGGTTATTTCTAGTCAATACTTCTTAGTATTGTAAGTGCAAGAATTCAAATTTGCATGTGCAAATATTTTAACTATATTTTTACAGTCTAAAATAGAGTGAAGTCAATGTTGAAGTTAAGCCTTGTAATGTATGGATTGAATTTGCTATGTAGTTTCAGTGAAAAGGCAGAGAAAATCCTGAGTTTGATAAGAATTTGGAACACTTTCTGAAGCATTCAAAATGATGGGATTTTTATTGTTGAGTGGCAAGCTTAGATGTGCAGTTTTGTTAGAAGTGCTGTGAGGGAACCAAGATTCTGAGGATGTTATAGCATGGTTGTGTATCCTCATTCCTTTAAACGTGCTACTCTCATAATGCAACCTAGAATCTTTACAATTAGATACACAAAAGAAGGAATTATATAGAATCAAATTCAAGGAAATAATTATTTTCCTAAATGCAAGAAGATATTAAAAGCATATTATTTGTTAAATTAATTTTTATAATTAACAAAATTTAGTAATCAGTAACTAAACTTAAAAATTAATTTCTTTTCTAATGTATGACATTGATTAGTGGATCTCTACTTTTGTTTTTTTTCTTCACTGGATTGCCATTATAGCTTTTAATTCAGTCAATCAGTTTTTTAAAAACACTCAGCACTTTGAAGGACTATTGGTTTATAATCACTGAATGTTTTGGGGGTTGAAATAATGACTTAATGAAAGGCTATTGTCCTCAAAATGTCCGTGTAATTATAAGAAATCAGCACCACTTCCATGAGTAATACAGCATATCTTTAAAATCCTGTCCTGTTTCGCCTATAGGTGCCTGTTCCCAAGGGTGGGTGGCATTCCAGAGCAGCTGCTACCAAATGGGTAAGGACAGCAAGCCATGGAAGGTGGCACAACAAACCTGTGAAACCTCCTCACAAGGGGCACATCTTCTTGACATAGGGAGTGAAGAAGAACATGGGTTTGTGTTGTCATATCTCCAGAAAAGTAGTCGAATAATCATGTTATGGACAGGTCTTAATGACCTAAAGGTCAGTATATTTTATCATCTTTGTTATTACAGGTATGGCAGCAGGAGAATTTTGAAACAGAGGAGCCAATCCTTTGGAATAAAAATTACTAAACAGTACATTGGTTATATAGTTATTTGCAATTAGACAAAGAATTATAGTTTCTTCCTATTTAGAAATACTGAAAATATTTAGAAGGCCACAGCTGGGGGGAAAACAACCCCATTGTGTATACTTAACCTGTAATATTGTGTGTGTGTGTGTGTGTGTGTGTGTGTATTTCCTGGGGATATTATTTTGCCTGTAGGTGGTGCTGCATTACCAGATTTTCAGATCTCAGTCTACACACTCGTTACTCCAGATATTGAAATCTGGCTTTGGCTTTCTCAGTTTTGATGCAGGTCTGAAACGTTGAGTATTGAGCTTAGTGAAGTCTGTCCAGCATAGATGGAGCAAGGTGGTTCCTGTAAAATATTTCCTGTTCCTTGTATTTGGGAGATGAAAGTTCCCAATGCCACATCTGCTGTTACAAAATTATTCAGTGTGTGGTTTGGGAGGAAGTACAGACATAAATGAAAGTATTGGGAAAGCTCTTGGAAGGATGGAGGCATAGTGCCAGAAATGTAGGACCCAGGCCTCTGTGATTTGGTTGAGTGAAAACTTTATGCTAAGTGTAGAAGGTTGAAAGAAAGCTAGTGGGTTTTGTTTTAAAAAATCTGCCACCTGAAATTTAATTTTAATGTTGTTTTGGCAAACTTATGTTTAAATTATTCACTGTGAAAATAGTAAAATCAAAGCAAACTTTATGTGAAAGAATAGGAGTGGTAAGTGTCACGTCACATGCCACAGAGACAGAAAAACTCCTTTTTGCAGACTCGTTTAAATAATGGGCTACACAAAGAAGTCAGGGTGGGATAGCATGCAGACTGAGGAAACACAAATCTCTCTAGGTTAGAGAAGCACTGTAACCATCCTGGTTAGTAAAGCACCAGGAATAGATGCATTTTACATGTAATAATATTTTGTTAATATGACTCCAAAGTCACTTCTCAAATTGCTGTAAGTTTTTTACAATAGAGATATTCCTTGTAACCACCTGGATATTTTAGAAATAAGGTAGTATTTGTAAGAGGCTATCTGAAGCATTATAATTTTTCAAGCTGGAAGGAGTACTAGAAAATTGGGTTTTTAAGCTCTGATTACACAGAAAAGAGTCCACTGTCAGTTTGAAATTTGACTGTTAGCCAACTGTTTAATCATTGCATGCATTTTTATGTTTGTGGGAGTCAGTCAGTTAAATGAACTAGATGAGAACCATGTTTTAAGAATAACAAGGTATAATAATAAAATGCTTGTTTTACAAGAACTTCTTTCCTAAATATTTGTACTTAATTAGTGTGTTCAAGTGCTCTCTGAACATGTTTCAATCTGAAATGTCATTGTTGTCATCTGTTCTCATCTTATGAGAACTCTGAATTGTACTTGCACCAAATTACACTTACCTCTGGAGTTCAAATATCATGAGACATACAGTAAAAGTTCTTTAAAATTTGAGATTTGAGTTGCAAATTCAATTATTTTTGCTTTCTCATTTGTATTTGAAGAATTAGGAAGCTAAATCTCTGTTAAAAAAAAGTAAACAACCAAAATTTCGATTTTTTTTCTCCAAGAGCCCCATAACTTGAAATTCTTGCTGAAAAGAAGCTGGGACTATGACCTACTCAGAAGATTTCAGCAGCCTTAGAAAAACTGCCAAGCCCTGTGACACTGATAAAAATTAGCAGCACTGTGAGCAGGATTAGTTCTGTAGCATTTGTAGTCTCACAATTTTTCCTTCTTTAACCCTACTCTGATCTGTGTCTGAATTCAAACCCTCTGTGATGAGGATGGTTGCTCTGTGGAATGCAGCAGAGGCCCCTGAGGTGGAGGTTAGTGCACGAATGAATGGAGTGCTTTGGTGACACCCTCATGTCTGTCCTGACATGGTGCAGTTCTTCAGCTAGGAAGTGCAAAAGGCAGCCAAAGACTGTTTGCTTTGCTTTCTCTTGCAAGCCTTGCTGCAGAGGTTTGTGGGTTCCTGTGCTTGTCATTAACTCTAGTGTCTAGGAAGACCAGTACATAAAAAAGAAAAAAAGATATACATTGATCTGTGTAGCATTTTTGAAGTGGCAGACTATATGCACAAGTCCAACTGAAGGACAAGTTCAAGTATTTCATATCACTGAAGATGTTCTTTGCTCTCTTGGGAAGTGAAAAATATCACAATATGTTATTTCATTTTTTCATCACAACAAATTAATTGAAAAATAGCATTATTCTCAACAAATATGACTTTTAAATTGCTCAGAGAAATTTTAAAAATGGGTTTTTTTCCTCCCTCTCCCCTCTTCTGAGCATCTTTAATAAAAGAATAAACAACAGAAGTCTTAAAATCATGGTGATACCTCAACTTTTCTCCATTGGAGTACTTAAGGCCTTCACTTAGCCCGTAGGACCACAGACTTGCTGTGTCTGAAAGCACTCATGCTCTTTTACCTCTGGACAGTGCCCCAGTGCCATGCCTAAATCTTCTGGGATTTCTATTAATCCCCTGTAGATGTTAGAAAATATAAATTAGTACAGATTGAAACCCATGTCCCGCTGGAGGGCTCTGCCTTGAGATGCTGTAAGCAGATTCCTCAAGCATCTTTCCTCCAAAATGTCATGTGGTGCCACCCTAGTGTTTGTAGAGCTCTGCTGGAAAAACAGAAAGTACCTCAAAGGTTACAAAGCTGGAGTGAGGTGTGAGTGAGTGTCCCAACAGCTGAGAAACCAGCAAACAGGAGAAGAGGGAAAGATAGACAGCATTTCCTCATCTGATTGTGAATCTAGCCATGGTTTTTCAGCTAAATATTTTTGTGTTCAGACTCAATTTATGAGTATTTTTGACTGAGGGATTTTTTAAAGTAAATACCCTTTTTAGAAAATTATCCATACAAGATTGTTAAGTTATTAGATTAGTAATCATTTTTAAAGTCTTGTTTGTAAAGATAAAGCATACTCATGTGGCTTATATTATATTATTCTATGTCGTATTATTATCTTGTATTTTTTTCTGACAGAAGGGATGGAATTTCAGATTGGAACCTTTATTAAAAATAGACCTACATAATTAACTTACACATAATTTTTGGATATTTAGGAAAACACTTGCAATGAGGGAAACCTTAATAATTTATAAATATCATCTAAAAATGTCTGGGTTTTAATTTCATTTATTTCAATCTAGGAAGAAGGTCAGCTTGTGTGGACAGATGGATCTCCTTATCTTCTAAAAGGTGGTATCTCATCTCTGTCAATGATTCCAGAAAATCAAACTGACTGCTACGCCCTTCAGAGAGATCCCACTGGCCCAGAATATTTCTTCACAGGATTTTTCTGCTATGTCCAGCTACCATATATCTGTGAATATGAATGTAACTATATTTTTTTCAATCTTTAGCATTTATTCTTGAAAGCCTTGCCCTGATTAAGTTTATATTTTAATATACAAATCTCAAAATAAAAGAGTTTTAGTGGTTTTCAAAGTTTTGTTTTTCATTTTCGATGCTTTTTTTCAGTACCTATGGTACCAGAAAACTTCATGTTTGATGTGCATGATGTCAAGACAACCGAAGCTGTATTTGTGTGGAGCAGTATGGAGATGTGGCTTAAGTCAGGCTTTGCACTTTCACTTAAGTACTACTTTGATCAGAGGAAACCATACATCCTGAACTTGCCTGTGAATACAACTCAAACAAAAATTGGGCAGCTGTCTCCAGGCCTTCACTATAGTTTCTTATTAGTAGCAAGGAACCCAGAAGGAGCACAGACTAGCTTAAGTCCAGTTCTGAATGTAGAAACAAGTAAGTTACAAAAATATATAGCAGTAATAACCAGATAACCATATCTATTTTGTATTTTCTCTTTAATTGCACTGCTTCCTGTATTCTCTGTTTATCAGTATTCACAGTCACTGATGCACTGTCAAGGCTGCTTTGTTAGATTTGCTCTAATAGTATTTAGCCTGCATGTAAGTGTGCATTGTTAGGTTTTCAGGCTCTCTTTCAAACAAAAAAACAAACAAAAAAAAAGCAATAAAACACCCCACAGTTATTGATGAAAGGAATGAGAAACTATTCTCTCATTTCTGTTCCTTATTCAACAGGGCCCTTGCACTCCCAGAAGTTAGAGGCTACATATGTTTCATCTACAGAAATACATTTACGATGGAAATCTCCACAGCATTCATACAGCATTTCTTTTCATCACTACCTGGTCAACATATTGGATACTGAAACCAACATCTGGGAACAGTTACCAGTCGAGAAAAGCAAGACTTCAATAGTCATACAAAACAGAAAACCGTATCATCAGTATCAGTTATATTTGCAGAATGTAGCAGAAAAAGGAACTCTAAGCTGCCACGAGAAGCCTATATTAATCACAACAGGTGATGTATCCATTTTCTAGTTGTTTAATTTCACTAGACAGAGTCTAAAATGAAAATACAAGGCATAAAGGTATTTTTAAAGCCATGTCAGATTGTGGCTGCTGGGATATTCTTCAGAACCTTCCAAAATTTTGAAAGTACCAATCCCTTTATTTATTTATTTATTCATTTGCCTACTTACAGCACATTAGTATGAACTAAAGAAGTGATATTCTGCTTGAGAAATTCTGATTTATAGTTTAAATCTCTAATTTTAGCAAAGTTAAAACATTACCATAATATCTCAAATTTTTTAGGGCAGACTGTGTCATCTTTTTACCCCATATATATCCAGTGGAATGGAATATGCTTGCAAAATGAGTCCTTATTTGTTATGAGAAAACAGAAAATACAGTCTGCCTTTAACAGGTAGATGCCTACAAATTATTTTAAGAAATAAATAAATGAAACAGTAGGTTTAAAGTCGTGACATTTTAGAAGAAAAAAACAAATCAAGAGACATTATTGGAAAATGACTGTAAAGTGATAGTAAGTTTGATGTGTGGTTTTATACTGACATCTTTTTCTTTGATCAAGCTGTCAGCCCACCTACAGCTGTTTATATTCACCCAGAGGATGTAGAAGAAGAGAGTGTGATCCTTCACTGGAAGCTGCCACGAGAGTGTCTGGAATCTTACATTCAAGTGAAACCTCATGCAGGCATTGGTGAAACTAAAAAGTTTTTATTAAGTAATAAAGAAGAATTAAAGGTTGATGACCTAACTCCTGGAATGGCTTATGAAATAGCAGTGGCAAGTGTGAAAAATGGAACTCTGAGTGAACTGAAGACCATTCAATGCACTTTAAGTAAGGCATTATTTATGGTGGAAACTACAGACTATAATACATATGTTAGTGTCACCATTGTTGCTGTCATCTAATAAATTTTGTAGGTCAAGTAAATTTGCTAAACATCCAAGGATCAAAATTTAAATATGAAATGTAGAGATCCAATCCTAACTTTAACAACAAAGTTAACAATTTTTGCAATGACAATAAAGACTTGGAAAGCATATTGGTAGTAGCGACCTCTGTGATGGGGACCACAGCTGGAAATCCTGTTCCCACTGGCAGAAGAAGCAGGGTGAATCATTGATTTGCACTGAAATAGGAAAATATTGGAATGGTTGAAACAGATTATTGATTTTTGGAGATACTCTAGTTTTTTCTGAGAACTGTGAGAAAGAATTGCCCTACCATTAGTGAGAGGCTGCTAAGAAAGAATTAGAAGTAATAATAGCTTTGCATTGTTTCTCAAAGCATCCTTCCCATTGATAGGGGAGGGTTTATTGAAGGGTCTTATTTTACCAAAATGTTGAAATGCTTTTGGTGCAGTCTAAATTTTTTGCATATGTGAAAGGAGTGGGCAGGATTCGCTTCTACATGTAATATGTAAAAGCTGCAGCTGTCAGGTTATTAGATTAATGAAATGCTGCATTGTCATTTCTTTCTAAATGATTACAGTATTTTGGAGGGTAACAGTCTTAATTATTTTCCAGATTTTTTAAAATAGGATTAGATTTAATACCTCATTCATGGCACAGATGACAAAATTCTAGATGGGATATTTCACAGCTGTCAGAGCCAACTGTAAGGGAAGAAAACTAAACACGTCAATGTTGTATCCATCAAATGCATCTCATTCTCCATGGTTATCTCCCTGTCCACATCTACATTTCTGTATAGTTTTCAAGTTATCCTGGTGCAGTTGTGGTTGAGAAGGAAATTCCAGTAATAAATAGCTAAAAAATCATGTTGTTTATTATTTCTGAGCAATGACATGCTATGGTAGCTGTTTGCATTTGGCAAGAGTATTTCTCAGGGCAGTTGCTTCAGATGCAACTTCAGATTATGTGGCTTTCACTTAATTTATTTTCAGCTGATTTAACACGTGGCAATATTTTTTTTCTTCTAGAGCCCAAGCCTGTTCAAATTGTAGTTCCTTATGAGCTTCACAGCAATGCCGTGGTGCTCTTTGTGCGCATGCCTGATCTCGGAGTGTTTGATGGCATATCTGTTACAAGTAAAGAAGGACCTAATGCAACATTCATTTTAAAAAGTGATGGTAAAATAACAATTGAGAACCTTACTGCAGGAAGACAATATGATTTCTGTGTCTCCACAAAAAGTGGAAAAATGTTGAGCACCTCTTACCATATAAATGGTGTAAAAACATGTGAGTGTTTTAAGTTCTCATAAAATTGCACAATATAAAACCTTTTAAACTTTATTTTTATTTCAGTGGAATAGAAAAGACCTGCTATTCAAAAATCATCTTGATATATTTATGTAAGCAATTTGCAGTTGTACTAATTGGTTTTTAAACAAAACTATAAGAATCCCTCATAATTTCTTGACTTACTAAATTGTGTTTTTTGTATAGTGCATAAAACGTCTGGCACGCATTTCAGGAATTTAGGCTGTATTACTGTCCTTGTGGGAGGCAAGACATATTTTGATCACTTATTTTAACCAAGTAGATGAGTATCAATGGGGTTACTTCTGTACTTTGAAATTATTGAGTTTATTCTTCCTGGCGCATCTTTAAGCAAATAATAAAACTGCACAGGTTCTCCATGGTAATAAATTAATTCACGAGGATATTAAAAGAATTGTAGTGGACAGGGTACCTTCTAACAAGGCCTTTAGAAACAGAATTTTAATAGAAACCTAAAAAATGTTTTAAAATACCTGCTGAAATTCTGTGGGTTTACTTTCCTATTTTCTATTTTATTTATATTTCCATACGTTTTTTTTTTCCCATTTTATCATTTTCCTTTGAAATTCTTTTTCTGATCTCTGTCTTTCAGAATAGAAATGTTATAAAAGGAAAAGTTAAGATAGGACCTAAAGAAGTAAGGAAGAAAGAAGAGGAAAATGAGGGCAAGACAGAAAAAATTATCCCCAAATAAAGCAAGCCTTGAAAGCTGATATTTTTTAAAACACAGTTTTAATAAAAGCTTGGGGTTTAATCAATCTTCTGACATAATTTCCTAAATTTAGTGGGAAACTGCCTTACAAAACCTAGTCTTGTTCTGACTCTTCTGGGGCCTCAAAAATTTGGAAGAAATAAAAATCCTGACAGCTCACATGTATACAGCTTTCCCTTAGAGAAAGTGTAAATTTTGGTGTATTCCAGACAGAAATGACTGTGGTGGGGATGAAAGAGATCTAGAGGAGAGTGGAAATTCTCCAGTAATGTGATCTGAATTGTACATAACAAGACTATACTAATAAGGGATTAATTTTATGTGTCTTGTCTGATCTACCCAGTTTTGCTGAGCCTTTTGACAAAATTTAGGTGCATTCTGACCACTATGGTAGTGCTATTGGAGGGATTCACTTCATCCTAGAGAACTTTCCCACCTAGGAGTGGCTGCTCTGTACTCAGGAAGAAATGTAATTTCAACCTCAAGTAGTTTTAAGATAAAAACACAAGCAATTTTTCTTAAATAGAGGCATTACTATATCTTTTTTCTTTCTCTATATTTTTCCTTCTCTATTTTGGAATTGCTGTGTGCCTGCATGCCTGAGATCAGATTTTGCCCTCTATTAGTCTGTTACTGATTGTCTCCACTTTTATGCCTCCCCAGGAGATATGAAAAGTGTTAGATTGAGCAATGCCTGGGATTGAACAGAGAGGTGTTTTGTGTTCATCTGTAGGTCTGGCAGCTCCCCTGAATGTTCGAGAGGGTGACGTCACTGACACTTCCATACAGGTCTCCTGGGACCGCGCTGATGGAGATTTCGAGCAGTACGAGGTCACCTGTACTAACTGTGCAAGCGCTTTCAAGGTATGCTGTGTGGAGCACCACCTGTGCATATACACTGCAGCTATTTTTCAGTCTTCTATTAAGTAGTCAGAGGCTGAATGAAGGGCTTTATTTCCCTTTAAAGTAGTTGGATGTGCGGTTTGCACACAATAAGTGAGTTTTGAAAGCCGTTCTGCTAAAGCTGTATTTGGTTTTCTAGGTTCAGAAGGTCAAGCAAGAAGCAGCAACATTTTCCAACCTCATTCCTGGTAAGCTGTACAGTTTTGCAATTCGAACAGAGAAGGAAGGTTTCAGAGACAGTGTTTTTGTGACAAAAGAAATAGCCACAGGTAAGACAACAAGGTTGTCAAATTCAATTCGTTTTACTCCATCCATATCTCTTGCTTTCTTCTTAAATTTTATTTTTGTTTCAAACAAAGAAGAGTAATTCAACTATCTTTTTAATTTTCTCCTTATTCTCTTTCATTACTATTTTTCTTATTCTTTGACTGCAAGGGACCATTAAGGATCTCAATATAGCTCCTGTGTACAATGAGATACCAATGCTGACTTCATGTTGGTTCAAGCAGCTCTACAGTCCAGTAACTAATACTTGCATAGTGTCTGGCTACCAATATGAAACAATCTTTTTTTCTTATACTTCTCTTTAATGCTTTAATTTTTCTCTTTATCTGTGACTTTGATCACACACTTAAATGACCAGAACTAAATTAGTCTTATTGTGTTTTCTCATTGGCCTCCCCTTACATCACAAGTAAATTTGGGCTTTACTAGATTTAGTTTTCCTTTGGGTTAGGACATTTGATTCTCAGTAGTGTAGTTCTCCTCTATTCCTGTACTTCTAGCTGGTTGACAAGGCCTCTCAGGCTATTAGATCTGGCATGTTATAGTTTCCTCTAAAAGGTCACTAATGTGAAAAAATCAAGTATAGTAGATGTGATTGAAAAGGTTCAGCAAACGTGATCAAAGATATGCAATGTTTTGCATTTAAGGAACCACTGAGCTAAAACTGGTACAGGAACAATGTGAAATTCGTGAGAGAACAGATCGTGGAGAGGCAATTGTGGAGAAAGTAAATCATGATTCTCTGACATTTCCTTTTCAAGAACTAAGGGCTTGAAATTAGAAAACAGAAAGTAGGAAAGAAGCAAAAGGAGATGGTTGTTTATTAAATTTGTAGATAAATTGCGGAATTTCTTGCCACAAGGTATTTTGTCTGATGATTGTGATCATGGGTTCAAGTGGAGACCAAAGACATAAAGGAAAACTCTGCTGAGATTTGCAACATAGAACCTTTGGTTCATGAAATCCTTGGGCTGCAAACTGCAGTCTGGGGGACCACTGAAAGGAATTATCACTCTATGCAATTCTTGCTTTTTCTGCAGGCATATCCTTTTGGCCACTGTTGAATGAAAGATACTATGCTAGCTGGGACTTAGATGTCTTCACAGTGTGTTACCTCTTCCACTGACATTTATTTTCTTAAAAAATTGGCATTTTTTGAGGAATTTCACATCAGTGATGTCGGAACTACACTAAGCAGCATTACGGCCAGCTTGGCTCTGGATTTCCTGGATAAAAAAGTCACTGTACATGTTTCTGCATTGGTAGTAGTCTGTATGTCCTTGAGATAAGGAAGAACATAAGCTCATTTATGTGGAGTTTTATTGCATTCTGATGATGAGAAGCCTGTCATAAAGAAACATGTTTAAGATGTATTTTTGAATCAATGCATTTTGTTTTATTGTCACACAGCACCAAGTGCAGTCAAATATCTAAACTGTAGCAGAGACTCAGAATCAATAACTGTTACCTGGCCCCCAGCCCAAAGTATATTTGATGGATATGTTCTTTCAATAAACAGTAAGGTCTTCAGCGAGAAGAAAATGTTACCTTCTGGTGTGAGGTATGATGATTACATTTTAAAAATAACTGACATGAACTCAAACACCTGTTACCCTTGATATTTAAAATAAGTAGCCTGTGCTGCTATTTATATATTATATATATTTGATGGCTTAGTTGATATACATTACTATGCCCATGTATTTTAAGAACTGCATTTTTAATCAAATTGCAATTCTCATATGATATGTTTATACAAAGAAGAGCAAACAAAATACTGCATTGGGGTGAGCACTGGTAGAACCTGTGTGCCACTCTGGATATTTAATTCAACATTTTAAAACTTTCTAGTACTGGAACTTGCTGTGAACCATTGTGTAATGCACCCTATTCAAGGTTTTATAGTAGTAAAATGTTTTCTGACTCACAAGATACAGACATCATGTGTAAATAATATCCATAAAACTATAAAGAATTAACATATGAACATACATGTTTTTTTAGAACCCCAAAGGACATAATCTCTTCTTTTGATTTTTGTAGAATGCACAAATTTGAGCATCTTCTGCCAGGCACTGATTTCTTAATCAATATGGTCACAACCAATGGATTAAAAAGAAGTCGCCCTACTGTCCTCAAGATTAGCACCTGTAGGTTCAGATTATTAATGACTTTTCATGGTTTCAGATAATTCAGGTTTTTATATTTTCAGGTGTTTTCTAAGAAAAGCTATTCCTTATTATATCCATGCATCTTAACAATGACTGAATGAACTCTTTAAAGTTTTTCTTTTCAATCTAAACATCTTTGAACGTGGCTAAGTATATAAAAGCTTTTTAAACACAGTTTCCTCTGCATTAAATGGGATATTGCCACTAACTGAATCAGCAGTAGTGTTAACATGATAAAAATTTTCCATAAAAATTGACAAAGGTTGACTTAATTTCTAATTCTGTTTCAAATATTAGAGGTGATTTTCATTTATTTTAAATTCTTTTTAAGTACAAAATGAAATATCTTTCTAGATAGAACTAAAAAATAGTGAATTAAAGCTATGCATTCTGTAGATGTCAATTTCCTTAAAATAAATATGGATTATTTTAAATCTAAATTTTACATCCTCAGATCCTGATCCACCATCAGATTTACAAGTGTTTGGACAAGAAGAAAATACAGTCTATTTTTCTTGGAAACTACCAAGAGGAGGATTTGACATGTTTCAGGTGAGATTAGAACAGGAAGAAAAAATAAAATTTTTTTCTTTCAATTTTTCAATAAAATTATCATTCTGTACATGATGCAACACCAGTAATAAATATTTATTTTGATAACCCATGTAAGTATTGGGAGGAAATAATGCTATTCAAAAAGGTCAGCAAAATATGTATTTCCTATTACATAACAATTGAAAAAATTATTAAAAAAGTATACTTTTAATAGCTCTCAAAAACTGATTTTTCAACTGGTTTGAAATAAAAAAGATCAGAAGTCAAGGTTGAATGCAACTGCAATGCAATATTTTTTTCTTAGCTTTTCAAATTTGTAATGCAAATTAATTTAACTGAAGTCAAAAATAAAAAATTCCTTCCTTACAGAAGAATGTAAATGTTCTGTTTAGACAGTTAAAGAATAATTATTATATTTTTTTAATAGAGAAATTTATTAGACAAAATTGCAATCCTTGGATACCTGCCATACCCTTCTGGCCTTGGGCAGTAAGTAGTTTAGGGATTTCCTGAGTGAAATTGGATATATATAAAGAAAAACAAGGACTATTCCTGATTTCTTTTTTGTTATTTTTACTTCACAGTTTTGTTATGCCCTGTTTAAAAAAATTAGTACTTCCCTGTTCACCATACCTTTCATGATTTATAAACTTCAATTTTTTCAATTTCTCATCATTCCTTATTTCAGTTCTCTGTCAATACTGATCCACAATAGCATCTAAATAGCATGGATCATGTTTTACTATGACATGCAGCCAGTCTTTCTTTTGAATCCTGGCTTTTGCAGTCTGTCTTGTATTACCCTTAGAATTGTGGTCAACAAAACTTAGTATATTGCTGTTTTAACACATCACTTGTATCAATATGGATTTCCAGGTATTTCACAGTTAACTTACTTGAATGGGATATTCTTTGGTACACAGCACTACCAAGAGTCAAAGTACTTTGTTTTAATAATCTACACGGTTTTTACCCCAATATTGCAGTGGCCAATTCTTTTCCTTCTGCTCTCCCATGGCTTCAATTATATCTTCACCTAAACCTGAAATCTGAGTATCTTTAGGACAGTTCCTTGACATTTCTTCTCTTTTCATTAGTGTAAAGCTGCATTGATCTCAATGGATAAGAGCAGCCAGTTAACCTCTCACACTATTTGCTGGTGCAGCCTGGAGTATATTCATGAATTTTAAAATAAATTTAATTATCTTATTCATATTTTGAGACAGTTCAAATACACTTTTGAACGTGGTAATCCTATTTTTGCCACTGCAGAAAATGATTGTCATGTGTAACATTGATCTTTATGTCATGGTATTATTGTTCAGCATCTTATAGAGCAAGCAGCCACATCAGACAGTGCTTTGTCTGTATAAATGAGCTTATCTTTAAATCTTTAATGAGAAAGGCTTTCGTAGACTGGTTGCTTAGTAAGGTGCACCTGCATAAAAGGGATCGCTTTACTAATCATTTAAAATTAATCATCCCTGCTCACCAACTTTCTATGCAATATATTGTAATTTGTAAAGTGAAGAGTGCACAAAAGGTACTTTCCTAACTTCTTTATACTAGATGTAAATCTTTAATCTATAGCTTTGCTTCTAGCATCTTGCAGTGCTGTAATTCTAATAAGGTGATGACAGTTTCCAAGATTTTGTTTGTGTAAACAGGCACTGTACTGGTAAAATAGACACAGAATGGATCATTCGTCCCCATATGAATAGCAGCTTATCACCTCCCCAGATGAATAGCAGCTAACCCCAGTGCTTTCAGGTCACTGCCATGTGTACAACATCCCCTTTCTGCTGGAGGAAAGGACTAGTGGCAGGACAGGACTCACTCTGCAGGCAGCTGCAGCCCTACTTGGTCTCAGCATTAAGAGCCATGCCTGAGAAATGTGTGTTGTTCATTGGAGGTGCTTGTCCAGTGCCCTCCTCTGCAGGGCAGGCATGGTCTGCATCTCACTGGTGCAGAGAGGAACCAGTCTGCAGGGACTCTCTTCCACGTCCACAGAAAGAACTGGTGCAGGAAATTTTTGTTACCTTAGAATTGTCTGGAAGGTCAGAAGGAATCTAGGAGTTAAGTCCCCAGATGTCAATGTCTTGATGTCTCCAACCCTTTTATTCTCTGCAGTGGCTCTTTACAGATGAATTTTCAAGGTATAGCAGTGAACAGAGCTGAATGACTGACTCCTTGGGAGTCTTTTCAGAATCTCAGCTCTTAACTGTGCATGGGTGTGGCTTTTGGTTGAATGGTTTTACGTGTTTGGGTTTCTCCCTTTGTTTTGTTAGGTTTTGCTTTTTTTGTTTTGTTTGGAGGTTTTTTGCCAGGAAGGTACAGAGTTAATTAATTGTACAGTTCATCAGTACAGCTGTGAGACTGAACAGTCAGGGTACACTTTATTGTCCTCCCTCCAAGAGCAAAAACTTGTAAGCCTCAACTGCACTTGGCTTACTCCGTCTACTTTTATTATTAATAAAGTCATTCCTTTCACTACTGGGCTATTAAGGAATGCTGGATTTCTACATTGGTGGAACATAATATAAAGCTCCTTGGTCTTTTTGTGATTAAAATGTGGAAAATATTAGAAATATTTTTATACTAACAGGTAGTTGCAATCTCTGATCATTACTTTTATGAACTTAAATAGTCTAATATAAAGAATTCTTTTGCTTTGATAGCTTTCATATTCTCTGATGAATAATGAAAAGCTGCTTACCAGAACTATTTATGACAGCAGAGCTGTAGTGAAAAATCTGACCCCTGGGACGGAATACATTTTTCAGTTATGGACAGTTAAAGGCTTGGATTCCTCTGTGGCTGTGGAGAAAAAAGTCATCACAAGTAAGGAAATACCTTATAAATTGTCCTTTTGAAAACCAGTAAATGTTCAGAGACATTTAAATCATTGTTTGTAAATAACTCATAAAGATCACAGAGCTCAAAATGAAACTTCAACTTTGGGAGGAAAGTTGTGCCTCTTCTTATGGTAGTTTAAATAGGAGCCTTGTACATCTCCCACTGGATTGAGGTTGAGGAGCCTAGACATGGCTGAAAAGAGCTCTTTGAAAAAAAACTTCCAGCTCTAACAAAGTAAAATCTTGCCAGAATAGATCTTCCTATACTTTCATTATTATCTTGCATTTTGTTTACAAATGTTTCTGTATCTCCTAAGTTCTTGCAAGCCCATGGTCTCAGATTGGAGTATTGCTCCTGTGCAAGGACACGGAATGTTTGAGACAGTAAGAGGAATTGTGCTTCAGAGAACTTAAGAAGGTCCAGAAACCAGAATCTTGCACTCATTTTCTCTCTCTGATCAAACATATATTTTCAATGCTCCTGTGATACAACTTTTAAAAGAGGGAAATTTATTTGTGACATAAATGTAGAGAAGAAGATTTATATTGAATTCTGGACTTCCAAAGCAGATAAAAAGAAGCTAGTTGTAATCAGAAAATTAATCAACTCCCAGGTTTATAAACATGCATGTCACAGACCTCCTCTCTTTGATGGATATTCTATGGCTTGTTTGGACTATAACTCCTTAACTCAGTTAATAGTCAAGGAGGCTCTGCACTTAGTTATTCAGAGATAAGTGAATCTCTGAAAAAAAAACCAGACCAAGTCCTGCAGATTCTCGTGAATGAAATGTGCAGCAGAATATTCCTTATCATGTTCCTGAAGATGATTTTGGTCCTCAGGTAAATATTTTCAAGAGAATTGTGGATGGGTCCTGAGAATGCCTAGATTATAGAAAGTATAATTTTAATGGTAAACCCTTGGGATTTTTTTCATGCTGAGTAATAGGCATATGTTAATTAGTATTTTTCATAAAACTTCAAGCAAGATAAACTAATTATGTGAGATTCACTTTTTAGGGGGAATGGAAACATTTTTCTGTCCCAAGCAGCTGTGCTACACAGATTAATGGAGGTCTTATTAGTGAATTATCTGTGATTTTAGGAATCTTCATCGAATAAAAATTACTTTTTAAAAAAGAAAAAAGGGATAATCCCCAAGACTGTGCTATTTACTCTTTCCCTAAGTGAGCAGATGAACAGTTTTCTAAAACTATGTGGCATATAATGTATTAGAAAACTTTAGAGTGACCAAAATCTCTACTTTTGCTTACAAAATATTCCATTCTCTTCCTGTTGCACCTGTGAGCAATGTTACTGTTCTTAGAGGAGACCTCATAAAGTTGAAATTTTCTTCCATAAATTTCATAGTGCACGCAGGAGGTACATCCCCGGGTTTTATTTACCCTGTGCAACATAGCTGCACTGTTTTCTGTATATCCATACAAAGGGTTCTAAAATTTGTATACGTAATTCATGATGTTTTGAAATCTCAAAACATTCATTTAGGTAAAAACCATTTATTTTTAAAAGCTGTTATTGTCTTGTGTCTTAGTACTTAAGGATTAATCTTTTCTTTATTAATCTCAATAATTTTTACCATAGAACCGGCTGGGATATGTGGTCTGATATTAAAGATGGTAAATACTTCCTCTGCAACTGTAATGTGGAATCCAACCAAGACTAACTTCACATCTTATAAAGCATCTTTATCCAACAACACCTTCATAAAAAAGTTCAGAATTCCAGGAACAGTGACAGACTTCAGTGTTACAGACCTGATGGCTGGGGGCATTTACAATTTCACACTGAAAAGACTAAAGGGAAATATTGAAGGAGCTTCTGCTTTCCTTGAATTTGTAACAGGTCTGTATGGTTTCCTGCTTCCTCTGCCAGAGAATGGTACCTGTCCCTAACAGTGCAGGTTTATCAGTGTGCATCTCACTCCAGATTTCAAGAGAGCTTAGGTGTAATAGTTTGCTGTAGTCATGGGCACATATTACCTATACCCTATTCAAGCTGCACGTAGGGATACCTGTCAGAAACATAATGTCTTTAGCTGTGCTGCATTTCTTTTGACTATTTTTAGTATTTTGGATCTTATCCTGCAAAGAGATACACACAAGCTGAATTTCACCTAAAATTTATTTCAGTAGGTTTTTTTTTACAGTAAGCAAAGGTAAACACGTTTAGAAACATTTGTAGAATTAAGGCTTTGGATTGTAAGCTACACTCAGAAATTTATTCTGGGTCTGTACGAAAAGACCTCTATAACCATAAAATCCAGCTCTGATGGAAATTGAGATTCATGCAAATAATAGGACTGATGAGAGCAGTAGGACTCAAAACCTTCTTAGAGTATACTAAAAGGAAGAACTTATGCTCTCAGTTAAACTTGTACAACTCCACATATATTATTATTTTTTTTGTTCTTTTAGTGTTAAAATAAAATCATGAGTTAAAAAAATTATACATATAAGACAAATACAGATGGAATGTAAAATATAAAGTTAGTATTTGGATATATTATTATTTCAGATTATTTGATGGCAGAACTGGAGTTATCTGTCTGAAACAATTATGCAATTTAGCATAGTCTGTGTAAAAGGTTCATCAAAGAGATATAATCTTAGCAGATTTACAGCAAATAAGAAAGGAATGGAAATCTTTCAGAGCTGAAGCTATACATTACTCAGGCTGCACAGTATGATACTAATGTATAAACTGGAAGATTTAGTCTGAATTCAGAAGAACCATGTTGGAAAGGCAGACAAAAGACTGAGTGCAAGGGTGAATCTGAAATGAGGCAAAGAGTATCACTGACTGGGCTTGCTCTGAGGGATGAGCATGGGGAAAGTGGATAGTTGTATGTGAGTTCTAAAGTAGAAAGAAAACAGATTGACAGGGCCAGAGATTGTAGAGGTGAACAAATTATACAGTCTTATGTATAATTGTTATGTAGATAACATTTTAATGACCTCCTTTTAAAGATTTTAAAGAATTAAAAATCTTTTTTTCATTCATTATCCATTATTAGGCTTAAAGTGACTAATACGCTAAATTTAAATACACTGATTTAAAGGTGCATTTAAAAGCAGAAGAAAATGGTGTGTTGTGACACGAGCAGGTGGATATTTGGCTTTTATAAAAGGAGTAGACTACCCAAATTTTGGGATCTTAACTGACTAGAGTTCATGGATTCCAAATACATGAAATGTATGAAAGAATTACCAACACTGTGGCTAGCAGCAGGACAAACACTAGTTATATCCTGAATTTCCACTGTATCACTAGTTATGTCAGCAGTAATTATGTCAGCAGTACAGCTAACTTTAAGGCTGAGGACAGCAGAAACCCCAGGAGTGTGCAGAGATTTTGTTGTTAACTGAACACTGTGCAGAGACACTTGAGCTTGCTCTCTGTGGACGGGCACCCCAGCAGAGTTGGGAGGCCATCACCAAGTCCTATAGGTAGTGTAGTAGCTGTAGGATCACCTGCTGCCATATCCAGACTAATCCTTTGCATAGCAAGTAAACTCTTCTTGGATGCTTTTCTATTCAGTTGTAGCTACTAATATAATTTAAATGGAGTTATTTAAGTGAATGTCTTTTATTCTGCAATTCTCTTTCAGAGCCTGCAAAGCCAGAAGGTCTTAAACTCTTCAATGTTTCATCATATTATTTTTCACTGTATTGGAGACTGCCGTATGGACTTGTAGACAGATTTCATGTGGCTCTTGTTCCTGATCATGCTTCTGTTGTTATCCTAGATCTTGGAGTTAGGGAGTATCAAGTAAGTGCTTTTATTACAGGACTTGAAGGGCTGGCTTTTCCTTATGCGCTGTGCTGATGAGGAATTCAAGCTTTCCTCCTTAGCTGTTCAATGTATATATGAATATGAAAGTATTAATGAAAAATTGGTGGGATGAGAGCAAATTTCAGCACCCACAGTTTGCTGCCTAACAACAGGTAGTGAACTTACTGTTTTTTTAAAGCCTACTAGAAGGACGCAGACCGTCATCCAAGGATTCATGAATAGTTTAACAAGGGAAGGGCAGAGCTATTGAGTAGTACAGACTCATTAATTGTGTACTTGCCAGGAAGATCTCTGCTTAAATCATTAATGCAGGCAACATTTCACTGCAAAGCCATCAAAAAGATATAGGAGCACTTTTTGGATTCTGCTGCCTGGAACATATAATATTAACTGAAATAATGGTTGTTCTGGATGTTTTACTTTTGTTTTTCATTGGAACTTCAAAGATACAGGTATTTTATATAATTTCTTGCTAAAAAGGTTAATAATTATGTTTACTGAAAAGGATGGGTTAGTTTAAGGGTCAAAAACTTGTTTTTCGGGTTGTTTTTTGCCCATTCTTCCAAAAAGGAGTTTTATAATGCTTCATATTTACTTTGATAATGATAATACAGAAAAACTATAGATACATTAATAGGAGACTCTGGGATAAAATTAATAGGTAATTTTATTGTTCTTCAATATTGAATGTTGCACACATCTCATGAAGTACTGTAGCAAACAGATGTAGAAAACTATTTTTAGTCATGAATCGCTCAAAATTTTCTGTGGGTTTTTTTTGTGCTTTGTTTTGTAGGGATATTTTCTGTTGGTTTGTTTTTTTGTTTTTTTTTTTGAGGGGAGAGGGGTTCATTTTTGTGGTTCTTCATAAAAGGCTTAAATAAAACTATGTCCTATTTCAGGCTGATTTTTCCAATACTATTGCTGGAACAACATACAATGTTACAGTTTCTGCAGTTTCTTCGTCAGTCTATAGTTCACCTGCAAGTAGAACTGTGACAACAAATGTGACAAGTGAGTTAAAAATGACTGATGAAATTTTGTTCATTTTTTAAACTATGTTTTCTTATGTTTGTGATGTGCACAGTGATGTCCAAGATTTATAATTAGTTTTGAACAGTCATTAAAGTTTTTCATCTTCTTTTACTATTTAAAAATACACTGAATTGGAAGTGCTCTATGAGAGCTTAAGAATTTGCAAACTTTTGAAAAATTTTCTATTTTGTCATGTAATAATATCCAGAGTCTGATTAACACCTGTAGTGGTACATAAAGAAATGTTCAGAGCTATTTCCAACAAAATGTAGCCAAAGCAGATGTGCTTTTTAAGAGTGTACACTTAAATTGAGTGCTAGAATATGTCAGATGTTAAATTGGTATTAAACTCTGTTTTTTAACAAAGTTCTTGACCAATACATTTTTTACATTATTACAGAAGAATGTTTCTGGTGTTCCAAAATTGACCTAATAATTTCTAACAGGACTCTAGCAAGGAAAAAAGATTTTTATTCAGAAGTACATCAGTTTTTAGTAGTTTTATGAGGTTATGGTGGCAGATGATTTAATTTCTCTGTAGAATCTGTGAATGTGTCTTCACTCTCATGAATCTTAACTAAAAATTGGTTTGCATGTGTGTGCTTGTGTGTGTGCTTGTGTATGTGCATATGTGTGTGTGTGCATATATGTAATTTTTTTTAAATTTTTTTTTTTTAGATCCTGGGCCACCTGTGTTCCTTGCAGGTGAAAGAGTGGGTTCTGCTGGGATTCTGCTGTCATGGAACACCCCACTCTATCCAAATGGGAGAATTCTATCCTATATTGTTAAATATAAAGAAGTCTGCCCATGGATGCAAACAGCTTATACACAGGTCACAACAAAGCCAGATAGTTTGGAAGTTCTTCTCACCAGTCTTAACCCTGGAACAACTTATGAAATTATGGTAAAAACTTTGCAAACACCTCTCAGTAATTTGAATTCTGATTTATTGTAAATTGTGTGAGTTTATAGTAGGTTCCTGTAGAGTTTTCTGAGGGACCATGTTATTTACTGTTGCCATGTAACAAAATATATTAGCCAGGTATTTGCTTGGTTGAGTTTACTTGAGTAGTGCTTTTAAAATCTACTTTAAAATTTCCCAGTCAAACTGCACTGAAATGTACTTTCTTCAACTGATATTTGTATTAACATATGGCATTATGTGGTAAAAAATAAAAAGCAAAGGGTAGAATTTTTGGAAGCATCTAAATCCTTCTTTATTGAGATTTAACCTTTCAAATTGCTGGTGTGCTGTGCATATTACATGTAGATTACTAAATCATCTCAGCCAGATCCAAAAAAGCATGTCTTCCATATATAGAACTTGTTTGCACTGAGATTAGGCATTCCTGATCCATCTCTGAACTCTTTAACAATAGAAGACTTCAGGTGGGCAGAAGCTAACTTCTCCTCTCTTGGCAGTATTTGCCAAGCAATTCTTTGCCTGCTTTGCTCTTTCATAGGAACCTTGTAGAGGTTCCTCTTTTCAATACCAAGAATTAAATGAAATGATGTGTTGATTTGCTTCATTTCATTCTGTTGCTGTAAAGCTGCACATATGAGGTAGGAGTTTCCATATCTGTCTTAATGCTAGTTTTGTTTCTGACCTCTTTCTACAATAGCTACCTTGAGATGAGGTAATAAAAACAATGTTTAGGTGAGGACATAGCTAAAGATTTATATGGTGTAATTTAAATACTGTCAGAATTTCCTGACTACATGTCAAGCCCCTGAAGATCTCCAGCCAATTTCCTCAGCTATTGCAATTACTGTTGAGTTCATCAATTTCTAAGGATGTTTCAAGCCATTGTCCCTGTGAAGCACAAGTAGGTAGTGTTGGCTGTAGTCATCAGGTGGGTGTGCCTGTGTTTGTGTGGCTTAGGAAGGATCTAGCTAGTGACACAGGTTCTTCTTGTCATTCTAGATTGTCTTTGATGCTACCTTGTATTCCTGTACTGTGTTTGTCTGTTGTGGCTTTATCCCTTTGTTTAATCTCTACAGTCTTTGAAAAGTGCACTGTTTAGTGCCAAGAAGTGATTAAAACATGTTTCCCTTTCTGGCCTGAGGCCTTCTGTTTTCTTTTGTCCTTTGCCACTCCCTGTGTGCTGCCTGTCACTTCTACAGTGATCCACACTTAGTTTTTGCACACCTACCCCTTCTCACCCTGCGTTCCCCACAGTCTGCGCTGTGAGATCCCTAGACCCCAGGGCCACAACCTTGTTGCCTGATACTGCTAACTATAACCTTGCTGGAGAGCTTTTCTCTTTGCTTCTTCTTTCCCACACCTCTCACCATCACCGTTGGAATTTTACTCATGTTTACCTTTCATTGTCGCTTTTACTTATTTTCAAAAAAAGTTGTTAGACTTCCTTCCTCTTTCTTTGTAAGTACTGGATGCCATGGCCCATCACTGTGTTGAATTGTCACCAAACCCTATATTGCAGAGCAAATGGCATTGTTGTTTTGTTCATCTCCATAAGTTTTACCTAAGTTTTGATTTATTGCTTTTCTGTGGGAAGACTACCCCATGATTGTGAGCACTGAAGCATTTCCATCATAAAGTGCATCTACACTCTCCCTGACCTATTGCTTTTCTGCAAAAAGCCATGCTTTCCTTGGGGTTCTGCTCTCACTAGCCTACAGGAGACAGAGAAATAAAAGCAGCTTATTCTCCTTTTTACCCTTTTAAGTTATAGTAAGTAAAATAGGAATGCAGAAGTGTAGTGGTAAGTGTCTTGTGGTAAGAAAAGGAGTGTTAATTATGTTATTCTTGTTGTGGATTTTTGCATAAAATAGGGACTAATAAAATAGGGATCCTCTTTTCCTGTGTGGATATTCACATGTGGTTTTCTCAATTTCTTATGCTGTTACGTACTTTTTCCCTTTTTTTTTACATTTAAACATTGAGTATAAATTATACAACACTACTATAAAGGGCATGTTCATCTGTATACTTATAGTTTAAAATCTAAAAGCTGTATCTCTCTGTATCCTCAGGACTGTCATATTCACTGAAACTGTATATACTGTAGATTTTCTAATGTGGATGCTTTCTTTTTATTCCTGTAGGTTGCTGCTGAGAACAGTGCTGGTATTGGAGTGTTTAGCGATCCTTTCCTTTTCCAGACTGCAGAAAGTGGTAAATTTAATAAAGCTGTTAATTATTTTGATTAGATTTACTCTAATTTGTTCAAATAAATTTCCATTATGAATTTCATACTTGAACAAATTCCAATGCATTTAGAACAGAATACTCATTATTATTCTGTCACTCAGTGACAAAGGTTCATTTTGTTCTATTTGTTAACAGTGGCATTTATGGTGTGCCCATAGGGGTGTTTGATGTACACAAAGTCTGTTTTTCTTGGAGTTTTCCTATGCCAGTTTCTAGGTAGGCAGCTTCCAGAAAGCAAGGTCATAGCAGAGCAGAACTACCTATCAAGTGGATCCATCTGCTGTTGCCTGCAACAGTTCTAGGAGACAGACTTTGTTGTGGGATCATCTCTGCCATTGTCTGCTAAGTCAATCTGTACTTGTTTAGTGATGGGTTCTAAGAACTTCAGCACAGAATGTATTTTATTAAATTTTTATGTATTGATTCTGAAGATAAAAAAAATCTGAAATGAAAATTTGATTTGGTGGTTTTGAAGATTAGAAGACATAATCTGAGTTTGCACAATCTTTACTAATTTAGTGTTTGTGGTCTTGCTTGTGCTCCAGGAGCAGTTGTGCCTTGGCTGACAAGCTTGCACCAGTGAACCATCTCAGTGGAATACAGAGCTTGTGCTGCCAAGCTCTTGACTGCCCATCTGGGTTTAGGCTGCTTTCTCTTTCTGTGCAAACTGCAGTGTATGATATCTTAATTAATGGCAGAAATCATCACTCTGAAGAAATAACGCAATAATTTATGAACCCTATATAAGTAAAATAGGAAACTTGCCACATGGATATGTGTGAGATCATTATTCTTCACTATTTGTGCATTATTGCTGGTAAAAACACTTATTTTTGTGAGCTTTGTTATTTACTCATGTTTGACAGAGGACAGCACTGGCATTTCTCCATATGAGAACATAAGCTTTTTACTTTTGGAAGCATTTCTGTCTACATTTTTATTAAACCTAAAATGCCTTACTATAAATGTAATTGGAAGGTTTCTTCAAATTATAGGTGAGTTATGTGCCATTTGTAAACCATTTATACTTTTACTTTCTCAACTGTTTTTTGTTCTAATTCTTACTTTGATTGTTAAGGAAAGCCAAACATCTTAATCAACATAAAGATGGGAAATTTAAAGTGAGAAAGTTAGCCAGAAGATAAAATTATTTAAATATACAAGTTAAATTTTGGGAGGAGGGGAAAAGAGGTGAAAGATGTGGAAGAGATTTAGCAGGAATGAAAGCCCTAAATATGAGGCTTGGAGGAGCTGTCTCAATTCACCTGTGGAAGGTCTGTAATTGTGGAATGCCTTTTTTTGGAAAGAGTGCGAAAAGCCTTTTCTCCTTAGTACTATGACAGCTATTGCAGAACCTGCTGCTGACTCTGCCACATGTAGGCAGCACTAAGACAGGGCCACAGGGCTCTAACTCCCAGGAGAGTTCAGCATGTAAAATAGCAGGTAAAATCTGATTTCAATGCTGCATCTCATTCCTTTGTGCTGTGATTAATACTGATGCTCTGAAAAAGGCCACAGAAACTGTCACTGATACAAAGAGCAACATCTATGCAGTAATAGTGAATATTCCAATTTAATTGAGTTACTTAAAGCTATGTGCAGCAGAAAAGATGACGCAGGTAAAGTGAAATAAAACACACAGTGTTATCAAATGCTCTTAACCAGAAAAAAAAAGGCTTTTTTTTCCTACTTCTGGAACAGTAGATGACTTTCTTCTGAGAAGACTATCTCTAAGTTGACCAAATCAATTACTACATATATTATGAGTCTGAAATAGTTATATTTTTCACTTAAACCATATTGAAAAATAGCTGGTTGTATATCAGCTGCATTACATGTGTTTGTGAATGTTTTTAATGTGTTTTCTTCAGAATTTGGAAGCTAGAAATGGCATTAAAAAAAGAGAAGAATTTGCTACTTTTCAGTGATGAGAGGAAAAGTTTGTCTCACTGCTTTTGTTTGTTTTGTTTTCAAGCTCCAGGTAAAGTAGTGAATCTCACAGTTGAAGCCTTAAATTCTTCAGCTGTAAATCTGATCTGGTTTCTCCCTCGGCAACCAAATGGAAAGATAACTAGTTTCAAGATTAGTGTGAAACACGCAAGAAGTGGAATTGTAGTGAAAGATGTCCTGGTTAAAGTAGAGGACCTTCTGTCTGGGAGGTTACCAGAATGCAATGTAAGTGCTATAAACCTTCTACATTAGAAGTAGGCTCAGCCCACAGAATATAGTTTCACATTTAAAATTTGAGACAAAAATGTGGAGGCTTGCTTTCCAGAAAGATTAAAAAACCTTACAGACTCAGTCCCAAGACAGGATGAAATGGATGAAGAAAAACCTTTCTGTTCAAAGTAGTTTAAATTGAATACTTTTGCTTGAAAAGTGCAGTTCATTGAAAGTAAAAATATTATGAAAAGTTAAGTTTGCCATCCTTTTAACAGAAAATAATGAAATAGAAAATTTCTGGGTTTTTCAGCTTTCAATTTTTTATCTTTTTATTTTACACACTATTCAATTAGAAAAAACCAAGAACTTACATGGATTTTTTTGGTCAGTGACAAGATATAGTATTGTTAATATCTTATTTTCTATATAGTACGATACTCTTTTTTTGGTATGATATTTTTGTATTTTAGAAATATGTTTTATTCTGTGTTGCACATTTCAATATTTTTTAAATACTTCTTATATCAAAATAAAAACTGAACATGATTGGCAGAGTGATTTTCAAAAATATGGTTGCAGTCTGAATTGTTCTTATTGTTGAATTCAGACCTGTAACCATTGTATTCTTTTGGAATTTCTTGAAAAAAATTCTCCAGAATTTTTTTTCCTTTTTTCTTTCTCGCTTTGAGAGCAGTTTTGCAGTTACTGAAATGTCAAAATGTCAAGTAACCAAACTTTTTTTCCTTTGACCTTTTTTTTGTAAATTTCTTACACTTAGTGCTTTAATGAAATGTGCACTTTTAAATGACATAAGTTAACCTAAATTTGGTTTCAGTTTTTATTTGAAAGATCATCTTAGGCATTGCAAAGGTTTCTGACACCAGACTGGTTTAATTCAGCACTGAGAAGGCAGGCTGCCACCTACTGAACCATAAGCACTGGTCACCACAATGCCCAGCAATTTTTCAGAGTTCTCTCCTGACACGATGAAGAAACAACCAGACCTGAAGAAACTCATGTCTGGTTTTATCCATGATGTGTGGATATATGTGCACATACACACATACAACCTGTATGTGATGCAAAAGGAACGTTTTTCAAGAGACAGACTGAATGCTGAAAATGAAAACTGGGAATAATTAAATTAATCCTAGAGAGATGCTTCTGTTCAGTCAGATTTGAGATCTTCTTGAATAAGGCAGGAAATTATAACATTCTCACTAATAGGATGCACTAGCACAGTCTGCCTAAAATTTGGAAACTGAAGTACAAAAAGAAGAACAAATTTAGGGCAATTTTTTTCAAAGGTCGTCTGCTCTTTTTAATTTACATTTATTTACAATTATTGGTTATATATATATTACCTCATTATGTTCCTTACTTTGTACTTATAGGATAAGAGTGAATCTTTTTTGTGGAGTACCACCACTCCTTCAACTACTTTTGGGAAATCCACAAGTCTTTCACTGACAACAGTGACACCAAGTACAGAGGCAGCAAGCCAGAAGAGCTCTGTTTGGAGTGAACCCATCAGCTTTGTTGTAAGTAACCTCAGGCCATACACCACCTATCTTTTTGAAGTCTCTGCAGTTACCACTGAAGCAGGCTACATTGACAGTGCAATTGTCCGGACACCAGAATCAGGTATGTTAAATACATACAGCTTTAAAATGGCAATAAAGTTCTCAGATTTAAGTGAAAAACTTCAAAATTTAGGTTTGATTTTCTGCTGCAAGATACTTCTGTCCTAACCTGTCTTTATCTGTATCATGCTTTTATATTTTCATTATTACTTATTTTTACCTGATGGAAACAATTGAAAATGTATATATATATTTGTGTTGTGGGAATCTTTAAAATCAGGAGGTTTTAGGAAAACTGCAAAAGGCAAGCTTCAAAAATAGCAGAATTGTGATTAGAGCTAAGTAGTAGCTATGAGATAGGTCAGCAAAACAATTATGTAAGAAGTAAAAAAGTAAAGACAAATGGAACAATGGTCTGTGTGTTAACGCTTGTCTAGAAATCCCTTTGCTGCAGAAAAGTATATCTAGTGAAATATCAGGAAATTTTAAGCTTAATAATGGAGCTCTGTGCATTGTGTTTTAAGGCTTACAAGCAGGTGTTTTATTAAAAATTAGCAAGCATTGTTTTAACCAAAGGTACACGTGCTTATAGTGGTTGGATGGAATCACTGTCAATATGCTTTTGCTTTGTGTGATTGGTCAAAAAATTTTTAAAGTAAGTTGTAACATAAAGTTCTTTATCTGCTGCCTAGGATGTGAGCTGATGGCATCTTCCCATTGTCATAAGCATGCAATGAGATTGATGCTGGAAAATAAAACAGCTCAAAGCACATTCCTAGCAGTCCCATCCCATTTGTGATTTGAACATGGCCCCCGGCCAACAATGTATGTATCTAATAATGTACAGTGAGTGAGAGTTCCCTTGTTGCTAGGAGCCAAAGATACCAAAATTATGGTCAGGACAGATCAAATTTTATGAAAAACTGAGGTCAATTTAAGAACTGCTAATAATAGAATAATGGTAGAAGAATTGAAAATAAAGATGGAGGATCATAGCTGTCAGGCAAAACATTGTAAAAGTGCGTGGTTTTTGTACATAGAAATGCACTTTAAGCTTCTTTGCCTGTGTTGAGAAATAAGCAATAATGAAGAAAACTCCTGTATTTATGTTGCCAATCTGTACCTATTGTAGAAAGTTGTTCAGTGCTGAAGAAATTTTTAAGCACCAGGTGAAGTTGATTTTTGATTACTTGCAATGCACTGAGAAGCTGGAATTGGAAGCAATGGTCCATGAGCAGCACTTTTATAATGTCTTAGGTAGTGGGAGCACTGTTAGTAGAACTATACAAAAAAGGCATCCCAGAGGAATGTTATTCTGGCTATCTGTTTGCTAGTACATCATTCTTTGGCTTGAGATGGTTTGATGTTACTTTGTTCCCTTTCATACATACAAAGTAGATAGCACTGTTCAGATAAAAAGAAATTTTATTCCCTCCTAGAAATGTTCAGTTGAATTGCTTTGACAGAATTTCAATAGCCTTAGTTTGCTACTCTGTCTAGGGTTAATGAAATTTTGGTCAGTTTCTCTTCTAATGATTTCAGAGCTAATTTCCAGTTTATTTTTCACCTTTGTCTTCTAGAGATTATTTCCATACTATGAACTCTCTTGATACCTTCCTGAGAATTACATTAAACTGTAAATCAAGTAATTTTAATGATATGCTTTTATGGTTCCCTTCAGAATATTTCATGTTTATGTTTAAAATGAATTGTGTGATATGGGGTTCTTGGACATCCTAATATAAAGTATTTCATTTTCAAAGACTTTTTCCAATATTGTTTAAGTTCCAGAAGACCCACCACAGAATTTTGCCAAGAGCAACCTTACAGCAAAATCTTTCTCAGTAATGTGGGACCCACCAACCATAGTAACAGGGAAATTCAGTTACAGAGTTGAGCTGTATGGACCATCGGGTAAGTCAGAGTTGATGTTACCATTTCTTTTGATTTTTTGTGATTATTTCCTTATGCATTCTTCTGGGCCTGCCAATCAAAAATGGATAGTCAAAAGCAGTGTTATAGATCCCTTTTTACTATTATATGTTTTAATGGTTTGCAGACTAATTTTAAGGGAAAAGTCAGTCCATCACAAGGAAGAGTATAAAGTTAAATTCACATTAGATATTCCTAGGAATGAAGTAATCAACTTCTCCTGAGTCTTTCAGGAGATGACAGGTTAAGCACAGCTGAATTGCTGTGCTTATACATCTAAATCTTTGCTTTTTTAAAATTTCTGTTAAAGATTTCGAGAATTTTCATTCTTATGCAGTATGCAATCAACTCTTTAAGTATGTTTTGATGTTTTTGCAAATTTTTTGAGTTCAGACATATATAGATACAGACATTAGAGAACTGTCTGTAGTTAAGTATAACATAAGCTGCATTTAATGTTTTTATGGAACCACACAGGAAAAGTAGATACATTTTTTAAAATCTCTTCCTCTTAAAACTCACACCTTCTTGAAGTGGTTTGTTCGTTTATTTGGTTGGTTTGTTGTTTTATTCGGCATTGTTCCACTAAAGTTGATTCTTGATTAGCCTTTCCCCGAGCAAATTTGTCCTTCCATTTGTTCATCATACTAGAAAGTAGCCATGGACTACTTTCTCTGCTTTGTCTACTACTCCTCTTTTAGACCTAAATCTCTTTGTTTTTAATTCCAGGTCACGTTCTGGATAACAGCACAAAAGACCTTAAGTTTGTGTTTAGTAACCTGGTTCCCTTTACAACATACGACGTGTACGTCAGTGCTGAGACAAGCGCCGGGGTGGGGCCAAAGACCAACCTCACAGTTTTCACTCCTGCAGATGGTAAGTAAGCATAGAGAGGCAAAACAAATGGATTGAATGTGATAAAGCATTTCCGTTTCCCCTTCAGAGCTTCAAAGGTACTTTGCAAAGGAGAAAATAGATGTAAGTGCCATCCAAGAGAGGAAAAGAAAATAAATCAGCTGAATATTATTATGTCTTTTTTTTTTTTTTTTGTCAAGTTCGTGCTCTGTCAGTACATTTATCCGCTATCAGAGGCCCTCAGAGATTGTGAAAGAAAGGCAGTGTTTTTCTAACAAAAGTAGTTAATTTTAGGCACAGTAATGAAGTTGCAGGGCCCCCTCTGCCCCGTTAGGTGGCAGCAAGAGGAAAAGAAAGTGCAGCGCAGATTCCCGCTGCTGGCTCGTTCAGCCTCCGTTCCTCATGAAACCTCTCCTGTGACCCATCCTCACCAACTCCAAGGCCCCGTCTGTGATGGAGCCACCCCCAGCAGCGAGGCAGGCCTCGCATGGAGGGCTTGTCCCAGTACAGCCAAGTGCCTGGCTCTTCCTCTGAGCCCTCGGTCCTGTGCTCTGGGAATTGCGCCCCCAAATAGCCAACTCCCCAGGTTAGAGGCCTTGGCTGCATGGAAATGCAGCTTTATCTCACATACATGTGAGATAGTGCGAGATTCTTGGTCAGCATTTGAGGATGCAAGGAGGAAAATTGAGAGTTGGTGTGTAATAGAGAGGCAGTCTCAAGACGGTTATTTCTGTCTTACATTTGTGCCGCACAACACAAATTTAGAAAATCCCTGCCTCAGGGATTGCTGGCAAGGTTTGTTGTCAAGGTGCAACACTGGGAGGAAAACATATCTTTATTTATTTATCATATTCTTTCCTGAATGATCTTCTTCAGGCAGCTCTCAGAGACAATTTCCAGAGATGACCCATCTGACTACAGGTGCTCCTTTTTGTTGTAATGCACTGTCAGATTCCAAAAGGAATTTTGGTGGGTTTGGGGTATTTTAAGCATAACACAGAGTGTCTTATTTTAATGCCAAATCTAAAAATCCTCCTTATACAAGTAATTTCAAAAAAGTCTTTTATTGAAGTGCATTAGGAATAAAAATTCTTTTTGTATCAAATCTGAATATAAATGTATTTTACCTCTGGTGGTCCTATAGAAATTTCAATATAATTAAGACTGAAAGTTTACTGAAGAAATTATATAAACTATACAATTTCTATCTATAATATTTATATTATATCTATTTTTACACATATATATAAAATATATAATATAAGTAAAATTATAGAAACCTTTTGTAAAAGGGAAATTAACAAGCTGTATCATATTAATTTTTCCACCCAGCTTTAATGATTTTAGAGTTAACCTTTTATTTTTAAGAATACTTAAGAGTCCATATAGAAAAATAACAAAGGTTTGCTTGATTCCAAGCAAGTAGACCTCAGTAGAGCAATCCTGGTTTACATCACCTTAGTCTCTGACCATACTCATACACGTCTTATGTGTTAAAAAGAGTCTGCATATTTTTAGAATTGCAACTTGTTTGCTAAGAAAACGTGTGAAGTAAGTTTCTACCCTGCACAGGGTCAACTCAAAAGATAAGCATGTGAAATTAGTTGTCTATTGTACTTTGTGCACAGGGCTGAAAAACCTTGTAATAATCACAAGTGTTTAATGAACTGAAATTTCTTCTTGAATATTCAGTCCCAGGTGCTGTATCAGATTTACAACTAGCAGAAGTGGAAGCCACATATATAAAAATTACTTGGAGGAAGCCACAACAACCAAATGGAATCATTACCCAGTACAGAGTTAAAGTATATGCACAGGCAACACTCACCACTCTGGAGAACACTATTCTTGGAGACAAAAATAAGGTATTATTTAATATTTTTTTAATATGGATTGCATGTTAGATTAAATTTGCTCTCTGCCTTATCTGACATTTACAGAATGAGCTAGGTCCCACAGATAAGTTGTCAATTTTTTTAAAGCCATCTTCCTCTGTCCACTCTCTTTCTCTGACTGGCTTTCAAAAAGATTCCAATAATGCTGTTTCCACAACATGAAAAATTAAATCATTCTGGTAAAATGATTCAGCTGCTGAAGGCAGGAAGCCACAGCCCACAGCCCTTGAGTTCTTTGCAGCCCAGGGTGGCCAGACTGTAAGGAGTAAAGAATTAGGTGCCTAGATTGATACAGAGCCACTCAGTCAAACCACTAGAAGACGTGAGTACGACCCCTGTGAATTCAGCAGAAGTGTCCAAAGGCTAGCTAAGTGTTTTACTAGCAAGGCAGACAGGTTTAGACATTTCTGCCTCCTTTTATATCCTTAAATTCACATGTGTGATGCCACATGCTCAGCTCCATGCTGTGGTTGCATACTAAGGATATCTGTGCACATCTATGGGATCATATCTCTGGGGGGACTTAGGCTGTCAATCAGTCTAGCTTTGGGATTTTGGGTGCTGATGTGCTTCACATGCTTAGAGCAGCTCTGAGTATGCTGCACAGAGCTGCAGACCCCTGGCAAACATTCAGCTCAGGATTGAATTCTTTCTGGGTAGGGCTTTTTGGGCTGAATTTCGGAAACAGGTGCCCAAAGTCTGCATAATTCCTTATTTTTTCAGACAGTGATGTCTTTCACTGGATCTGAATTGGAATCTAAGTTTTTGATGTAGGGCTCAAGAAAGGAGTTCACTTTCAAGTTGAATGATATACATTAAATAGAGCCCTGGAGTCAAATGTTAAATAAGGAGCAAGGAGGAAAAAAATTAGGATAAGGATCCATTCATTAAACTAGGCAGGCATCCTTGGAAAAGGAAAGTATTTAACTCTGTAATTAAAGATTGTATCATAGTCCAGACACAAAAATTTAAAGTGGTGTGCACAAAAATGTTTTGGTGATGGAATTTCATAATTTTTGAGTTCTTAGTGCAGTATCATTGCTGCTTTATTATAATTTATTGAATGTAATTTTCTAATTAAAAAACAAAGCAAATCATATACAACCTTGCTTTATCTAGAACTGCCTTGACCACAGCTTAGAGCAGCTACAGAGCTCAAACTGGCAGATCCACTGTGCTAATGGTACTCAAAAACCAATAGCAATAAAAAGCTGTTGTCTTATATGTGGAAAATTCTCATAAGCAAAAAGTATTTCCATGTGGCCTACTATTTTGCTAGAAAATGCTGGTGAAGATGAATCATACACAGTTTTTACTTCTCGGTACTTAGGTGAGATTGATGTTCTATCTGTGCCTGTGGCTAAAGTACCTCGTGTAAAGGAGTAAAAATGTGGCTTTGCCCTTTCTCTGCCCAGAGTCCATAGGGAAAGGACTAATGTGTATTAGTTACATCACTGTAAAAACATGTCTTTCTGGCAATGAAGTGGGCCATATGTGTGAGTGGGGAGTGTTCCACATGACAGCAGAGCAATTGAGAGATACTCAGGTCCTGGATTTGGTCCCACATTTTGAAGGGGCATGAAGATCTGATACTAACACAGCGTTTTGTACCTATGCTTTAGCCTCTCTCTCTTTTTCTGCTTTTGCTTCTCCTCTCTTTGTTGTTGTTGCTCCACTTATATCCACTGCCATCCCTTTCCAACATTTTTTCTTTGCATCTTCTGTCCTATGGGCCCCTATATCACTTTACCTCCCCTACACTTTCCCTTTTCACATTTACACACACTCATTTTTCTTTCCCCTTTATTTCATCAGCTTCTGGCTTTCTCCCTCCCCTCTTATTCCCTCTCAGAGATCTAGTCAGCCTGCTAATCCTTTTCTTGAGGGACTGGAAGGGACATCTGAAGTCCTCTTGTTTTAAATGCCTGCTGCCTTCTTTCAGAATATAGTTAGTACAAATAAAATCTCACAAGTTCAAATGTGTATCTATTCAATATAGCTCTAAAATTAGAGCTGTAAAATTAAAGACCTTACTTTAAAATTGCCACATTAATATAAAATATGTATTTAATAATTGTTTTTAAGAAAAAAAATTGTGGTGTTTGATTAAACGATAACCAGAATAAAATGTTGTAGGCTACTGGCAGCTGAACATTTTTATGACAAAGCTTATATTTTAAAAATTATTCTAATGATCAATAGTGTTTGTATGCCAAAATGTATATAGTACTTACATGCATGTGCAACATACACATATCATTTCTATATTATATATAAATTTAATGATATAATTTAATGATGACTAGGTTTGTGATTTCTTTTTATATTTCTAATTTATAGTATCTGATTGATTCTTTGGAACCATACACAATAAATGAAAATATCAAACCTTCTTCTCCCCCTTGGAATTCAATGGAAGCAGACAATGATTTATATGAGGGTTCAGCTGAAATGTTTTCCAGCATTCAGACAGCTTCCCCAGTACCAGTAATATTTACAAGTGTATCTGGTGATAATTTGCCTGATATAAATGGAGCTACAGAACTACGTTCTGCTTTGGGTAAGATATTTTAGGGTGTTTTTCTACCTGCTTCTTTGTGCTGAAGGACCCCCATCACTGTCCCAGATATGATCTTTAGCACATGGTTCAAGCAAATTATAAATGGGTCATTTGCTGGAGTCAGATTTTTTAACTACCAAATAACCTTCAGAAGCAAATGGGAATGCCACACAGGCAGGAACTAGCCCCTTGTCACCCAGCTGACCTTCTTCCTAGTGAAAGGAGCACCCGAAAGCCATCAGCCAAGCTGCATAGACAATCAGTTATTACAGTTGCCAAAGCAGGTGTGATTGTCAGGGATTAACATATCTCCAAGCCCTTCAGAGACCTTGATTTTTCTAAGCCTTTTGACTAATAGGTTTTCAAATGTCAGTGAAGGTAAATAGGTCAAAAAGTTACAACTTTGCTGTATGGGTTACAAACAGGTGGAGATGACCCCATGACATGGTGATGTCGTTAGTGAGTACACTTGTTCTGTATTATCAATGGACCACTGTTTCTTTACCAAGTATGGATATTTACAAATCATTAAGCAGCCCTCAGCTGACAGGCAGGGATTTCAAATACCACTCTAAATTTTTAGTGTTTTGAACAGTGGGGAGAAGAGAAAGGTGTTTTTTTAATTTTAATGATTTAATTAAGTCACTGAATTAATCTATATGACGAGTATCTAAAACCTGAATTTAATCCTTTATTTTAAACAACAGTGGATATTTTCTGTGCTATGTTAATTCTGAAGAATCTTTTTTGTCATACACAGGAAATGTGCAGCATTTTAAATGTAAATCTTCTTTTTATGGCCTCATTCAGTTTGAGGTATTGAGTTGCTAAAAGTTGTCTGTGCTGCCGAAAATTTATTTCAGCCAATGTCTGTTGTGATCTACCATCCAAGTATTGTTTTATAGGAGTTATTATAGTAGTTAAAGCTGTTGACAGCCAAATTTTCAACAGGGTCTGATGATTTTTCAATGCCTTCATTTTAATGCCCTTCTCACTGAATTCTGAGCCTGATATTCAGGTATGTGAAGTGCCTGTACTTTTTCATGTTGCACTGGCATAGTGACTGTGTTATAGCAGATGGTTTTGGTTAACACAGTTGGATTGTGGCTGACTTTGAACTTTATTTTGAGAGCACCAAACTCTATTTGTGGGCATGCATGGCTTCATCATTCTACTGAACACAGCTCTTCTGGTAAAAATTCCAGGGTGAAGGGATCTGTGAAGGCAGCCTTTCCAAGTATTGCTGTACTAGTGCCATTGGGAGAGCAAGGAAGATGGAATTTGTCTTTCTTGATGAAAAATATTTACAACCCCTCAAAAGCTCCATCAGTCAGGGAGCCGTTGTTCTGAAATCACTGGAGAGACGAGACCTTATACAAAAGTAGCTTTTCCTATCTTCTAGAGGATTACTCACAAAACCTCACAATTCTGCTCATTTCACCTAGGCCAATCTATCCTATTGTACACATGAAAAGGGACTCTTCTTTAGGGAGTTAAGTGGTTGAATGTAAATTAATTCTTTGAGAATAAAATAGTTCCAGGTTGTAATGCCAATGTGAGTGTAGAATGCATAAGAAATAAAATGACTTTATGAGTAAGCAGCTATTTCTCTCTATTTACTCATAGATAATCAACATAACATCGACATTTTGGCTGAAGAACTGTCATATGTTATAAAGGGCCTCACACCTTTCACAGATTACACAATTAGTGTGTCTGCTTTCACTCCTGTTGGAGAAGGACCACCATCAGTTCTTACAGTCAGGACAAGTGAACAAGGTAAATTGTATTACCAAAGTTGACATGCATGACTTATTTCACTGAATGTTTGAATTTTTTTCTAATTTATTTACTTACTGTGTGTTTTTGTGTTTTTGTTTAAGTCCCAAGCTCAGTACAAAATATATTTTACAAGAATATTAGCTCCTCCTCTGTTTTACTGTACTGGGATCCTCCAGCAAATCCTAATGGGAAAATCATTCATTATACTGTTTATGCAACGGAACTGGATACAAAAAGAGCATTTCATGAAACAACTTCAAACAACAGCTTACTTATGACAGGTACAATGTCATTTAATTAAAAAAAAAATAAATTTAAACTTGCAAGTGCATTTTACAAACTTATTTTTTCCAATTTTTTATAATGTAGCCATTTGAAATATATGTGGATCAAATCTCACACATTCACCCATGTCCACACACACAGAACAAAACTATGTGTGAAAACAAGGTTGGGACACTACTCAGACTTGTCTACTGTGGAGGAATATGTAGGGTATGTGAGATGGGAGAAGAGGGCTGGTTAAGATAAACAGTAATTTTTGAAATGGTACAAGCAGTAATCTGTGAAATGGATTTCCCCTAGGAATATTTGCCTCAGTCTCCTGTTTCCCCATAGGAAAATATTCCTAAATTGTCAAGTCTTTTTCAGATTTGAATCTTTTTCACAGTATTTTTCTGGCATTAATTAAAAAATTCTTATTTTAAGGCAGCAATTTTTATAGTAATTGAAGCAAAAATATTCCTAATGGAGTTTCATTTTATCATTGATGCTAATCAGAATAATGCATACAGATGAAACCCCCAAATTTGGATGTTCATATATGCATCCTTTGATGTCCTTGACAAATTCTTTAAGTAATTTACAGGGTTGAAACTGGTTGACTTACTTAAAAATCTGCTGATTTAACTGCATGCCTGTTTGACTGTCACCAAATAAATGGTATTGTACATATTCTTTTAGTGTATAAAAACTCTCTGTGTATAAAAAAACTCTCTGAACAGTATCCAGTACTATAATTTTATAAGTACCTATGACAAAAGAAGTCAACAGTCTTGTTTATGAAGTTAAGAGTCAAGATGTTTTAAATTAATCTTTTCAGGTTTAAAAAAGTACACAAATTATAAAATGAGAGTGGCAGCCTCTACTGCAGTTGGAGAAAGTGCTTTGTCTGAAGAGAATGAGGTGTTTGTGCGAACCCCTGAGGACGGTAATACACAGTTTGCAATGATGATTTGTTTTCTGTACTGAGGTTTGTGTCTGTTCAAAAAGAAGACCAGCACATACAAAGAAGGGGGAACAAATAGTATAGATAAAACTAATGTTGAAATTATTAGTCTTCTATCAGTCAGTGACTTCATTCTGACCATTTTTAGGTAAGTGCCAAAAAAATAGTAATGAAAGCTGTGGCATGACCTGCAATCAACTGATTTCAAATGTGATAGACAAATGGAAGGAAAGCTGCAGAACTGAGACTCCCTCTCTCAAAACAATGTGTCCCTAGCACCCATCTAAATCATAATCTTTGTGATTCCATTTTATCTTCTTTTTGTTATCATGTGTAAATTAGGTTGGTTTTGAAGCATATTGGCATTTCAACAATTCAGAGGCCATATTTTTATTTGTAGGTAAAGATGCTGATAAAGTGAAGTTTTTTTAATGCTGAATATAATAAGCAGTTGTTTTTGTACAGGTTTTATTAATTTTAAGACTGGTCAATAATTTTAATGTCAGGTATAATACTACATTACAAAGACTTTTGAATCTTCCTTTTTTACTTGCAAGGCAGTTTCAACACATGAAGGCACTGGGGCAAGAGCTGGAGTTGTCATTGGCTTCTGCAAAGAAAACATGGGAATTTGATTTGCAGAGCCGAGCCATGAATATTAGTCTTTTCTTGTTTGCACCAAGTTTGTATTTTCACTGGTTTCAGCAGTTATTTCCAGTTTGCTGAAGTTATGCAGAGAGTGATTGCCCAATTGTCGTTTACCTCTCTCATTTTCAAGTGTACTACAATACAAGAAAAATAATTGAGTGTCAATAAAGGAGAGGAAATGACTACAGGATTAAAAATTATGGGTATTTATGAAGCTTAGGTGATTTAAATAACCACACAAAATATCAGATTAAATGGTGAAAATTAAAATAGTTGCAAATATTTTTAAAATTTACATTCTCCTACGCTTTTAGTATTTTTACAGAAGAAAGGTATAGTACAAGAGTAGAAAATTACTCATATAAGTATTTTTCTCTCTGAAAACTTACAATCCCTTGCCTGTGAGTGTTAAAGAAATTTTTTGTAGTAGAGTTTCTCTGTTCAGAGCCAACAGCCAACTGTTCATCCCTTCATAAAAGAGCCATGCAAGGCTTGAGGAAACTAGTGAGAAACCACCAAGAATTCTTGCCTTTTTATAAGGCTATCCATAATTGTTTATCTTTTCCTTCTTGTTGTTTATCTTTCCTGAAGTAATTCATGCTGAGATTCATGTGTCCTAATTTTAGCCAACCTAGGAACAGAAATTTGTTTGACTCTTGAAAGGAGAGATGCCTCCAAGTAAAAAATTCACTACAACTGTCTTAGATAGCTCGCATTAGGATGGAAGAAACTAGGCTGTTGCATTTAAATATTTTACCATGCCAGATAAATGGCAAAATACATTTAAATTAAAAATTAATCTTCTTCACATGGGAAATATTCGTGTGGGTAGTCTTGTCATCCAGAGAGCAGTGATTTGTTACAGTTAACACTTTCATGTGCTCAGAAATCAGGAGTGAAAGTGATCTGTGGGACCTTTTAGGCAAAAAAAAGAAATTCATAATGAATTCTGAAATATCTGCAAATGGGTATTTGTACACAAACTGAATCTTATGATCCTGAGTAGGTAGTATATTTTAATCTTGATTTTACAGATTATTTCAGGGGTGAAGTGGTGAAGCCTTCAGAGGAATCAAAGTTGACATTCAGAGCTGATTTTATTCTCAAGTGCAGCCCACTCACTTCTTCAACACTTCCATGCCTTATTAGCTCACTGGAGTCACATGAGCTCATACATTGCCAATAGATTGAGCCACACACCACCCTGGAGCTGGACTTGCTTTGTGCATGACCTTCACACCAGAGTGTGCAGTATTTACAGAGGGTTCGCTAAATGGAATTTAGTTACTGCGCATGCAGGCCCTTACTTGGTTCAATAGTTGATTAAGTACTAAGGGTGGTTATTTACAAAGAAAGCAGAGGACATTAATCCAAGTTTAAAGAACTGAATATGAAGAAGACGAGAGGATTTGAAGGATCAGTCTGCATGAGACTGGTAGAGAGAAGAAATTTTTTTTCTTAATTAGTAGGGTTTCAGATAGATTTAGAAGTGGATGAGAAAAGAAATTCCAGAAAAGCTAAAGTTTCATAATGCAAAAAGATGCCTAGTTTTATGGGTAAAAAAGGGACATATCAAAATTAATGAAGGTAAGAAGTGGTAAGGCTTTGAGAAGGAGATTTAGAAAATAAGTGTAGCTCTTTTGGTACAGTTAGGATCCAATGCCAGGATCCAATAGGTTTATGATCTCAGCTCTGTATTCAATTATTTGAAAAGGTTTTTTTCTGATTTCTGTGTTGCAGAACCAGATTCCCCTCCTCACAACTTTGAATTAATAAATGTAACTGCAACAGAAATAAATCTGAGATGGTTACCACCTGAGCAGCCTAATGGTCTCATAACTCACTATGAAGTTCTGTACAGTGATTCCAACGATTTTTTTATTAAAAATACCTCATCTACAAGTATATCACTAATTGAAATGAAGCCATATACTCTCTACAACATCTCAGTAAGAGCATTCACCAGACTTGGCCATGGGAATCAGTCATCTTTTCCACTTCTGGTCAGAACTTCTGAAACTGGTGAGTATTTTTTAAAAACTGAAATTTTTTTACAAGAAGTTGCTTTCTGATAACCTTTGATGGCCAGGAGATAAGTTTCAATAATTTTAAAAGTATTTGCTTACTTTGCCAGGCAGTGAGTTTGAATCCCATTTTTCTCTTTTATATACAAAGCAAAAGAGCAAGGCCAGGTGCTTGGTAAGGGATGGGGAGCCAAGAGCCCAGGGGTCCCTGGGCCAGCTGAGCAGTGGCCTCGCTAGCCAGGACTTGTCTCCCCACCCTACTGCAAAGCACATGGAGCAGGCAAGGCGTGGCAGCCAGGGCTGGTCTGGAGTGCCAAACACCTCCTGCTGATGCAGCAGGTCTGAGGTCAAGCCAGGAAAGGTTCAGTGACAGTAACCAGGCCAGACAGAGCCCAGTGCCAGTGGGGCAGGCCTGCAGTGGGGGAGCCAAGCTGAGGCTGGGCTGCCATGTCAGTCAGGGACTGGATCAGTGGGACCATGGCCAAGCACAGACATGACAGCGATGAAGCTGAATTGATTTCTATAATTTTTTAATGACCTTGTTGGTACTGTGTGTGTCTAAGTGATTTTGATCTTCAAATTCAACCTCTTTTAAAATGTATTTAATAAAAAAAAATAGGTTACAAATCCAAATATTTACAATGTGTTTCACTGAAACCAGTTTATAAGAATTCTTTCCAAATCAATGAAACTGCCTGAAATCTTCTAAAATTTTTTTCTTCTAGTTCCTGCTTCTGCACCAGAAAACGTAACCTATAGGAACATCTCATCCTTGGAAATTGAATTATCATTTTTTCCACCATCCATTCCCAATGGAATCATACAGACCTACACAATATATCTCATGAGGACTAACAGGACTGAGCAAAGAGTTATAAACACTACCCTTCGGACACTACGTATTACAGGCCAGTAAATAATGACCTGGAACCTAGGGCAACTGTGAGTTTGTTTGGGAAGTGTGCAACAGACAGAGATATATTAGTTCATTGGTTGGACCTGACCCTTCTTGCCCTTATAGAAAATTTTTTGCTCCCTGTCCTGAGAAATAACTCATGTCTTGTCATAGTGTGGTGAAATGGGCATTGAATGGTAGAGTCTAACATATATCTCACTGTATTTTAGATGTTTAAAGTACAAGGAAGTTCAATGGATATTGTTGCAGACCTATCATTGTAGCAAAGTAAACCCTCAAGTCACCTGCATATCTTTCTGTTCTTATTCTGAATATATTCTGAATATATCTATTTCCACTCACCTTTTCATCTTTTCCTAAGTTCTGTCACTATTGCACAGCAATCAGTTCTGGGAGCTCAGTACCTTCACTGCTACATTCAGAGTACAGCCAAGGACAAACTGCAAAGGATTCTGGGAATATGAAGTATAAACTCATAATTAGGGCTTTGCCGCTACATTTGCAAAATATTTTGTGTTCCAAGCTTTCCCAATGCTTATTTCAGTCTATAATTACACAGATCAGTGTGATAGGCTTATTCACCACTTCAAAAATACTTGCAGTCCATTAAAAAATTAATTTGTTCCATTGAATGGTTGTTTTATTGAATTATTCTTTTTTTTGTTGTTTGTTTAGATTTAAGTAAATATACAGAATATACTGCAGAAGTGTCTGCTAGTACCGCAGTGGGAGAGGGTGTTCGTAGTTCACCTCTGCATGTACTAACTGATGAAGATGGTGAGTCAGAACAGAAGTTTCAGTGCATCATTTACTACCTGCATTAATTTAGTCTTAAACTTCATGTCAGGTGTTAAGTTTCATGCATTTTTGTTGGCAGTTATATCTCTCCATTTCTATCTGTACCTATGTATCTACACACAAACATGTTTATCTGTCTATCCATCTATCTACCAATAAATTTATCAGTACAAGCTGTATGAAGGGTTGCAGTTGCTGTGCATGGACTTTTGATCTTACCAATATTTTATTAATCTGAAGTATCTTAATTTACTCATATTATTTTAATCTAATACATAACATGGTAGAATTATTTGGTTTTTCAGTCATGTGAGAGTTGAGGAAAGGGAAAACCACAAAAAGGTAGTTTGGATGGTCCAGGGACATTTCTGTGAAGTTTCTTGTATTATTCTAAATAGATGCATGTACAGGTACACATAGATAGAGATGAAATTATTAATGTTATGAAAATGCCCAAAGTCCATCATCTGCAGCATTGGACTTACAAATTGAGCTGGGGTGTGTGCAGGCTGAGAGTAAAACACAGTTGTTGCAACCCCTGCTAATTTTTACAGTAGGTAACAAACCAGCAGAGGAACCTTAAAATTTTACTTTCAGTACACAATATGTGTGAAGTTATCACTGATCACCTCTCTAGTTTCTACAGGCGAATCCTGAAAAAAATTCATAGCGAAAATCTTAACTTAGGTGCTGTGGGTCACATTTTGGAAAAGGCTGTGTCTGTTCTTCTCCTTTGCTTCAGGAGGAAATCTCTGGGAACCTACCTAAAGCAGCATTGACACAAACAACTCAACAGCCACACCGTCAGTAAAAAAACTTTGCTCAAGAGTTATTTTGCTGGAGCAAACTGTAAAGAGCTAGATTAGATAAATCCATTTTTTTAGCAGAGATTATTTTTATTTAGACCAATGTAGTTTCTATCTTTAGCAAAAAACCCAAACAAACAAACAAACAAACAAACAAAAAACCCCCAAGAAATTCCCTGAATAAGAATTGTAGAATTTGTAGAATTAACTAGACATGTCAAAAACATGATATTCACCATATGATAGATCTTTTATTATATAGCCATTGAGGATAATATAAGAAGTAAAACACAAAATAGAGCTGTCAACATTTTTTCACCAGTAAATACTGAATACTCACTAATTCAGTGAACCTTTGTTCATGAAAAATGTAAAATAGTTTTTTCTATAATATAAGGAGTTATAAAACTTTTATGCCAACTTTCAAGATAGTGAAAGGAACAAGAGGTGAAAAACAACAATATTTATAATACACCACATGTTCTGTATTTACAGGAACACAGTGTTCCAAGGCTCAGAACAAATGTTTCATAGATTTGTTAATAGTTATGCTCATATTTTCAATTTTCATGCATGACTACGGCTATGACCTGAATTTTTAATGCATGATGCTCTTTGGTTTTATTTGAGAAAAACAAATGTAATTCTAATATTACTTCATAGTGATGCATAGGTCCATGAATCAAGATGCAGATAAAGATTAATTTCTCAATGACATGCTGATAATAAAGCAATATAATTTATGCATAAATTAGTTATTTGTCCTCAGTAAAATTAATAAGAACCTTAGAATAAAGTCAAACGTGGTCTAACCTTATCATTTATTTACGTTTCCCTGCAGGGTTGGGATATGGTATCATCTAGGGTTCATCTTAAAATTAATTTTAAAGATCTCAGTGAATGCCTATTTTTTCATTTGCCCTTGTGACACGTTAAATCTATGAATGTGGTCCTTATTTGATGGAGTGAATAGATTTTACTGCTGTCTACTATCCCACAATTTTATCATCTCTCAATGCCGTGCTTATCCGCATTTCCACCTTTTGGTGCTTTATAAAATTCTTTACAGCACCTTTTTTTTCCTCAGGGGAACTATTATGCTGTATTTTACATGTGTTCATATCTATAAAGCTCTTGTTTTTATTAGAAGGGAAAAAAAATTACAGCAATGTACTTGGGCAGTAGGTGAATCACTGTGACCTAGCCATTGCTCTGTTTTCTCATGAAGTACTTTTTCCATTGAATCACAGAAACAGATGTTCTAACAACACCATGCAAAATCTTCTTTTATCATCTGTCAGAAAAAGGAAAAGAAGCTGTGCCTCAACATTGGCTGATGGATACTGTACCAATGTGGTACAAGGTCAACTCTCTATCACAAATAATTCAAAGCCTCTTTAAGGTTGCTGTGTATCCCACCGATCCTCGGTGTTTAACAAGATGTTGTGTCCTATTCTCTCACTTTATAGCTCCAAGTTCTCCTCCACAAGCCCTCTCTGTAAAACAGTTGTTGGGTGTCACTGTGCAGTTGTCATGGAAACCTCCGCTGGAGCCAAATGGAATTATCCTCTATTACACAGTTTGTGTCTGGTAAGATTTTTCTGGAAGTACTTCTGAGGATAAATGTTAATCTGTAACCTATCAGGAATGTTTTTGTTACACAATATGTTGAATACATGTTTTGGGAGAACAAATATTCATCCAGCGCTTAAAATACTGGACTCCTTTATAATAAAATTCAGAATAGCAAAAAACTGGGGGAACAATTTCAGCACTTTGTAAGCATTTTCAACATTTTTTTCCAAAGGTTATGCATAGTAAGTGAACTCATATTTAAACTAGAGCATGGTGCCTATTTCCATTATATTCTGATTGGGCCTGCTGCAAGGCAGGGTGCAAACCCTTGCTGAATTGTCAAGGAGATTTGAAATAGGCTTAAAATAGAGAAATGTTGCCTCCTTTGATAGACAGTGTGTAAGAGCCAGGTTCAGAGTTTTTGTATGAGCTATCAATTATGTCTACTCTCATATTTTGTATTTATTACTTTCATAGCAAACACGTATTTTTAACAGATACTTTTTATTTCTTATGTTTTAGTTTTTCCTATCTGGACTTTTTTATTATTATTTTTTTCCACCTGTCATATTTTTTCACCTTTACAAAGGAGTTTTGTCACTTTAAAACTTGCAGCTTCTGTCCTATTCCTTGCAAAGCATAGTTTGGTCTAGTGATGTGGCATCTCTTCAAAGATCTATAACTTCTGCTGGAAGGGAAAACTGTTTTTATTGATCACTTTTAATTTATTGCATTTATGTTTCACCATTTCATTGCCATTGCTAAGGTGCAGGAAGCAAATACTAAAGTGCATAAGACAAGAACCAGATGTGTAAATCCTCAGTTGTTATGGGCATACTGCTCTTGGGCTTACATTATTTTGTTGTTGTTTGGGGTGGGTTTGGCCTCAGTCACTAATTTTTTTTAAATTATAATTTCTAGTTAAGTTGATGATGAAGTGAAGAGGAGAAAGCTCTTCTTTCCAGAATAGGTGAATTTGTCTTCTCGTGTTAGTTCTACTCTACTGGGAACATCTGTTCCTCTTTAAAATAATGACTGTCCTCAAGCTAGGGAAGAGTTACTTTATAGTAAGGATTATGGTTTTGAGGTACACTGTGTTCAAAGACTTGAGGTTATGCAAATTTTCATCCTTATGTTCCCTTATAACTTACTGCTTTTGTTACTGTGAGAAAAGATTTGGACAGAATTATTTTAAAATAACCCCAACTCTTAAATGATCCATTTTTCTAAATATTGCAATTAAGCAACCACACAACTTCTTGCTGTAAGCCTTGCCCATATTCTTTTTGCTCTGTCTTGTCTTTCCTTACTGTGCCATACCTAAATTTAGAGAGGCTTTAGGTATCATGTTAAGGCAAGGACATAGGAGAAAAACTCCCTTTGCCTTCAAAGGGGTCATAGCTTCACTCCTTCCTTGGCAGGGAGTGAGGGATGGGGAGGAAGGAGAATAATTTTAAGTATTTAAAAGAGTTGTTTCTACAGTTTCATCAAATGCTCTGCTGGGGGAGATTTGACAAGGCAAGTTGTCATGCCACATAATTGCCGCTCTTGGGAGGTATTCAATATATTTTAGAGGAGACTGTTAATCCCAGTGCTTCTCAATAAAGCAGAAAGAAGAAGGTTACTACAGTTGTTAAATAAATGTTCATTCACTTCACTTAAATATTTTGCAACAGTTATAGACAATTTGGTAACTTTTCTTTAGCTAATTTGGAACAAGAATCCACAATCAGTAGACTATAAAACATTTGCAATGTTTTCAGTTATATTTCATGGAACTTGTCGGAGGACAAGGTGGTTTTGGGTGCTACAGTCAGTAAAGCAAATTTCTTCTTTCCTTGAGCCCAGAAACTCATACTTCTTATATGTAATTTTAGAGTATTAAAGGTGCAATTACCAAAATTGCTGAACTTGTATGTAGCTATTGTTTTTTGGCATTATTCTTTTCTGCAAATTTTTGTGAGATGCTTCTTGACTAGGTCTATTTGGAGGTATAGATTTTTAAGAAAATATGACACCTGTCTTTGTCAAGTGGAATTATGCAATTTCTTAGAATCCATGTTTTCTGCATTTTTGAAAAAATGGGATTTAAAACCTTATATTATTTTTCTTCAGTAAAATTTCTTGGCATAACTTATTCTGCTAGGTACTATCTCACTGTCTGTGAAGGCTGCACTCACTTTGATCAGTGTTTTCTTATTTTTATTGCAATCTCTATGGTTTCTAAACAGAAAATCAACTTCCCTTGAAATACCTCAAGGTTTTGCTCTTCTTTCTGTGCCTGGTTGTGGAAATGTTTTTTGGCAACTCAGATGTAAGAACGCAGTTACTCAGAGTAGAAATGTTCACAGCACTAAGCTGTGGATTTTCTTCTTACTTAAATTATAACCAGATATGTATTTCCATACTAAGAATACATTGGGCAAAGATCCAGGAAAAAATGTCTTTCTTTGTTTAGAGTTTGATAACTACAGCTGCAATCTCTTGTAAATTTTACTGACTATTAAAAATGTCAGAAGTTTGGGAAAAATGTAAGTGTTAACTTTCTCTGTTACCAAGAGTGTTTCCCATGTAAAATGGCATTCCACTCAAAATCTGAGGGTTAGAAAGGATTTTTTTTTCATTCTCATACATTTTCCCATTCCAGTTGTTTTTTAATGTAACCCTTTTTCAGATATATTAGATGGTGATATTTGCTAATGGAACAGTCATTCAGTCATCAAAGAATCAAAGTCCATTAATTTTGAAACACTTTTTTCTTTTTTTTTAGTATTAGAACACATTTGTGAAGAGTTTCATAGTGATTTCTGGAGCAAGATATTTGTTTTTAATTATCAAATTATCATCTGTATGAAATCCTATTAGAGACACAGGACACCTACTCATACAGAAACCTTTGAAGGAATGGAATGTTTGATTTTTATTTTCCTCTTATTTTTTCTTAAAAGATTATGTTAACTTTACGAGGAATATAAGACTTTTTGAACTCAAGTTAGTTATGTCTGTACCTTATTTTACTTTCTGATAATCATTTCATACCTATGCTAATACCAGTGTTTTATTAATGTTACATCTTGCAGTCTTTCTAGGCGGGTTTTGACCTGACTGGAGTTCCATTCTGATCCTCTGCTACATTCCACCAGAATTAACTCAGCACCAGCTAATTCCTGTTCCATATCATCTTCTATTATTCCATTTATAACTTCAGCCTTCTGACC